>NC_077229.1:103005249-103661320 GCF_027887165.1 Monodelphis domestica
GGGCCAGAGACACCTTCTGCCACAGCACAGAGTGGGAGGTAGCATCATACCAAAGGCGACACACACGGGCAGCCCTGAAAAACAAATAGCCTTCATCCTGAGCACCCCCCACCTGGGGTACTAAAATAAATAAAATAGCCACCTCCCCTACTTGCCTTGCCAGTCCCACCCTTAACAATCTAACCCAGCCTTTAAGGGAATGATTGGATACCTGCAAAGGAAGGGCACTGCCCCCTCAGATGCCACTATCATTTGAAAGATTCGAACCAAGATCTCCAGAGGAATGTGGTTTCCCCAACCTGGCCCTGAAATAGTGCTATCTTCAGGAGAAGACTGTTTCTCCTGCCCTAGGCTGAGATCTACATCGTGTCGAGTCCGTTCTCGGCGTGTACGACGATGCTGGTGGACATTAGTGGTAGGTCGAGCTAACTTCCTAAGATGGCAGGCCTTTTTCCTATGGGCCCGTGCTGCTGGCTCTTCCAGATTGGGTACAATCAGCAACATGTCCTCAGCTTCATGAATGTGGTAGCCAACTCTTGCAGACGGCCGTCTCCATGAACTTTTTCTTTTCTTTCTCTTCTGGGGGGGCCCAACTGGAACTGAGGGCCTTAATCTCTTGTTGGACTTAACCTGTGATTGCTGTGATGAACTGGAATCCTCTTGGGGAGGTAAGGCCATTCCATTGCTGGACTCCTCAGGGACCTCCTCCATGTTATCAAGAAAGTGGGCAAATCATAATGGTACCCCTAGGGGATCCTACAAAAGAAACCAGATGGGTCAGTGTTAAGAAAAGGGCACTAGGGGGCAGCTGGGTGGCTCAGTGAGATGAGAGTCAGGCCTAGAGACAGGAGATCCTGGGTGCAAATCTGACCAGACATTTCCTAGCTGTGTGATCCTGAGCAAGTCACTTAACCCCCATTGCCTAGCCCTTACCCCTCTTCTGCCTTGGAAGCAATATACATTATTGATTCTAAGATGGAAGGAAGGGTTTAAAAAAAAAAAGAAGAAAAGGGCACTTGTTATGAACAATTTGTTATGATGATTAAGAACCCACATTTTTTATAGGGGTAAGGTCGGTGTCACTAGACTAGTGCAAAGCACATGCCAAATGACTCATTTTTCTGCACCCCACAAATCCAAAGTGACCACACCCTGTCATTTCTACCTCCACATCTCTCATATACAACACTATCGTTCTACTTACAGATTACCACCTTAGTGCAGGCCCTAATTACTTCTCACTTGAACTATTGCAATAGCCCACTAATTGTCAGTTTTGAGTCTCTCCTCATTCCAAACCACCTTCCACACAACTGCCAAAGTGATTTTTTTTCTAAAGTCTAGGTCTGACCACAATTCTCATACTCAGTTGCTTCCTATTGTAAGATAAATCATAAGCCCCTTTGTTTGCCTCTCAAAGCCCTTCACACCCCAACCTACTTTTTAGGCTTATTTTATATTATTCCCTTTTTCAACACATTATGGTCCAGCCAAATGATCCTGCTATTCCTCATATGTCATCCTATCCATGTTCAATGCCTCAATGTCCTTTTCCCCTTTGCCTCTAGAATTCTTCACTTCTCTTAAGACTCAGCTCAAGTCCCTCCTTCCATATGAAGATTTTCTTGATTCTACTAGTTGCTAGTGCTCTCTCTCCAAAAATCACTCTGTATTTATTTTATATGTACTTATATATACCTATACATTGTACCCCTGCATAGAGGCATTTGGGAATAAGAATTGTTTTGTCTGTCTCTGTATCCCCAGTAAATAGCACAATGCTTGGCATATAGCACACTTAATAATGGTTTATTGATTAACTGATGACAATAATAGCATATTTCCAAAGATGACATATACAAGTGTCATAAAAATAAAGTGTAACATGAATGAGGGACAGATCAATAATCTAGATATTGTACTAGTATTGACAAAATATTAAAAATCCCAAAAAACCTATTGGGTAGATCAGAGGTATCAAATTCCTGATCCACTTGAACAAGATTAAAATGTAATGGGGGGAGGGGAAGAGTTAGATGGCTCAGTGGATAGAGCATCAGGTGTTGGAGACAGGAGGTCCTAAATTCAAATTCAAATATGGCCTCAGACACTTCCATTAACCCCAATGGCTAGTCCTTATTGCTCTTTTGTCTGGAATTGATATTTAGCTTTTTTAAAAATATTTTTTCCCCTATGGTTACATGCTTCATGTTGTCACCCTCCCTTTTTCCCTCCCCCATCCCAGAGATGACAAGCGATTCCACTGGTTTATACATGTGTTATTACTCAAAACCTATTTCCATATTATTCATTTTTTGTAATAATCTTTTAAAACCAAAACCTCAAATCCTATACCCATATAAAAAAGTGTTAAATCATGTTTTCTTCTGCATTTCTACTCCAACAGTTCTTTCTCTAGATGTAGATAGCATTCTTTTTCATAAGTCCCTTGGGATTGTACTGGATCATGGCATTGCTGCTAGTAGCAAAGTCTATTTGCTCATCCCACAATGTTTCAATTACTGTGTATAATGTTCTCCTGGTTCTGCTTATTTTACTCCTCATCAGTTCATGTAGGTCTTTCCAGTTCTTAAAGAAATCAAGCAGTTCATCATTCCTTATAGCACACTAGTATTCCATCACCATCATATACCCCAATTTGTTCAGCCAATCCCCAATCAAGGGACACCCCTCATTTTCCAATTCTTAATACCACAAAAAGGGTAGCTATAATATTTTTGTGCAAACAGATCTATCCCCATTTTTTTTATCTCTCTGGGATACACATCTAGTAGTGGTATTGCTGGATCAAAGAGCATGCAATCTTTTCAATCCTTTGGGCATAGGAATTGATATTTAGTATTTAATGATTGATTCTAAGATGGAAGGTAAGGGTTTAAAAGACATATAATTGGGAAATGCTTAACAAAATAAATACCATACAACAGAGAGTGTTGTTAATTTTGGGGTTTCTAAGTTGTTATGTATTTTTGAGTTTGACATCATTGGAACAGACCCTCTAAGGATTTTTCAAAGTTCAAGGATGTGACTTATTCAGGGTGAGAAGGCATAGTAAGTGTCTGATTTGTACCAAAGAAGGAAATTTTTGGTACTGGTCCATAAACACATATTGGGATGGGAAATCAGGGAATGCTAAGGATAAAATATACATAGATTTTAGGAAAACATTTAATTGATAAAATCTCTCCTACTCTCCTTGTGATCAAGATAAGAAAAGCTGTAGGGCAAATGATTTGTACAACTGGGTGCGTTCTGAACTAGTTAAATGCTAGGACCCAAAGAATACTCATTAACGTATTAATGTCAAAATGAAGAGAAGTCTCTGCTGGAGGGATTCCATCTTTGGTTCTATGCTATTCAACATTTTTGTCAGTGACATGGGTAAAGGTAAGTGGTGTGTGAATAGTCAAAAAACCCCTCTTTGGTTTGGGGACTAAGTTTCATAAAGCTTACTTGTAAAAGGATGCTTCTTCTCTAATACATCCTCTATTCCTACCCAACACCTCACTACCTTGCCTTTTCCTGGAAACTTCCATACCTCCTGCTGGAAACTGCAATGTTTCATGCTTGTATGGTAAGGGTGGGGTAGGGTGGGTTATAATCAGTCAGTCCCTAGCCTCACTCTGCCTATGACATCAGAGATGGGAAAACAATCAGAAATAACCAAGTGAGAACCACCTCCTTATCCAGGGCCCACGTCTACATTTCCAAACTACCCTGGGGTGGAGGAGACCAGATGCCACCCACCTCCTCTACAATGAGAAGTAGCAGAGTAGTGTTGGCAGATAAGGGTGTACCAAATCCAGGGGGCAGTCTCTCTGAAGGACCAGCAGCAGTAACCCCTCCCCACCCAACTCCTCCCATGACCTAAAGACCATACCCCAGAGGTTGAGAGACCTCTTTGCTGTATCCTTTCCCTGTTGCCCTATATTTCCTTAGTGTCTCGTTTTAGGCCTTGGGTTTTCCCCCGTGCGAGTTAAAATGTTCCATAAGTATTACTAGCCTATTTGACTCATTAATGGAAATTTCCCTAAGTCCTCAAAAGGTTGGGATGGAATGAGACAGTATATAAGATTTGTGATTCCACAGTTTGAAGGGATAATTAGAACGCTCAACAATAAGATTTAAAAAGGCCTAATGGACTGAATTATACCAGATGAAATTTAATAGGGATATATGCAATCTGACATTTGGATTGAAAAAATGAACTGCATCTGTATATCTGGGATGAACAGATAGTGGAACAGATAACCAACCATTCATGTAAACAAGATCTGGGTTTTTTTGTGGACTCCCAAGTTCAATGGGAGTCAGCTTTGAAATGTAATGGTCAGAAAGATAATGTAACCTTGCAGTGAGAAGAATAGTATCCAAACAAAAAGAGGTGATACTACTATTCATAATTTTTTGTTCCATTTGGCCCATATGTGGAACAATGAGTGTAGTCCTAGACACTACTTTTTTTGGAAGGATACTGTTAAATTGAAGCATGTTTAGGAAATCAAGCAGTACAGGGGGAAGCCTGGTGAATATATCATAAAATGACTACTGAAAAGAATCAGGGAAATTTAGCCTGGAGGAAAAAAGGCATGGAAGGATTTGGTCTTATATCATCTCTGAAGGACTAGTATGTGAAAAAGGTGTACTTGTAGGAGCCTGTGAGAAGAGAGGGACACACTGATAAATATGCCCTTGATGGTGCTGTTAGATGGTCCACCTATTTTGATTTCCATCTGGAATTGGTGACCTAGCAATCCCACTATCCTGAAGTACTCAAAGACCTCTAGAAATAAAGGATTAGCATATATATGAACATTAATAGCAACACTCTTTTATAGGAGCAAAGAATGCAAAACTATGGATTAAAAAGCTGGTATATGAGTATGTTATCTAACTTCAACTGGGCATTCAATGTTTCATGTCACTCCATTTATTTGTGTTTTCGTTCCATTCCACTCCCCAAATAGGTTGTTCAAATGTTTTCTTCTGTCCTCCCTGGTGGAGAGAGTGTCTTCAAACAGAGGCTGTATTACCATTTGTCGAGTATGTAAGTAAGGGTTCCTTTTGGGTATGAGTTGGATTTGAGCCTTGCTGAGGACCCCTTTACCTCAAATTTTACGATTCTGTGAATCCTCAGATCTTTCACACTTCGTTTTCCCCCTACCCTCTCAATTAAGAAAGTTTAGGCTACACCACTGAGGCTCCCTCTTATCTCAAAATCTTTCAACATCATTTTTCATTCTCTCCTCCTTTCCTCCAGTCTGAGATAAGAAGTGGCCCCTTCCTTCTGCCAATACTGATCCCTCCTCATGTTCAGATTGGCCTTTCAATCATTCCTTCTCTATGTAATCTTCACTCCTTCCCTATATATTCCTTAATTTCTTCAAACAAGCACAGGTCTCCTTGATCCTTAAAACATTTTTCACTAGACCCTACTATTTCCTCAAGTTGTAGTGATAGAATTTCTTCTCCAATTCTCAGCCAGACTCCTAAGAAAAATTAAACTTAGTGTCTCCTTTTCTCCTCTCACTCCTCAACCTTTTGTAATTTGGCT
Source organism: Monodelphis domestica (assembly GCF_027887165.1). Taxonomy (NCBI): domain Eukaryota; kingdom Metazoa; phylum Chordata; class Mammalia; order Didelphimorphia; family Didelphidae; genus Monodelphis; species Monodelphis domestica. The sequence goes on from NC_077229.1 coordinate 103,010,825, forward strand.
TCTGACCCTACCACTAAAATGAAACTTTTCTCCATCATAATCTCTGGATGGCCAAATCCAAGGGCATTTTCTTTGACTTCATCCTTCCTAATTTTTCTGCTTTGGACACTACATTGAACACTGCTTATTTCCATCCATCCTATGTCCACTCCTGGACTTTCTAGGCACTCTCCTATGGTTCTCTTCCTTTCTGCCTGCTCTTTCTCAATCTCTTTTGCTGACTCAGCATCCATATCATTTACCCTCCCCTAACTATGGCAGTTCCTCAAGGATTCTGTCCTGGAACTTTTTCTCCCTTTAAATCCCCTTTTAATGACCTCATCTTCTCTCATAGGTCAGTAATCACCTCTATACAAATGACTCACAGATCTATGAATCTTGCCCCAATCTCTTTCCTGAATTCCAATTCTACATCACCATATGGCTACTGAACATGTTGAATAGGATATCCTGAAGACAAACAACCATCAAACCATAAATTCACAGCTAGAATGGGCCTTAAGGTTAATTCCAAGCCCCTCATTTTATAGATAAGGATACTAAAGGAAACCAGAAGTTTTGTGCTACTCTATGAGGTAGTATTCAAACACTGATCTTTGCTTAAATCAGCACTCATTATCATAGCTCCCAAATCTACCTCTCTCCCATACTTCCCTATTTCTGTAGAAGGCAACAGCATATTTCCAGTGTTCCTGTTTTGTGATCTTGATACCATCCATGACTCCTCACTCTTACACTATTATTTTCTTTCTGAACTATTTCCCACTTTTCTTGCTAAATCTCTTCCATTTTTCTGACAATCTCAGATTTAAAGTCTTCAAGAACTTCTGACAAATTTCCATTTTATTTTTGAAGGTTTGGGTGTGTGTTTAACTGGTTGTCATCTTCTGCTGTTCTCTAGTTTGGGTTTTTTCTGCATAAAAATTATCAAGGGTCAACATTTTCTTCTTCTTTTTTTTTTGGTGTTTGTGGATTTTAGTTCCTGGGAGTTGGTGGCCATTACCTGGTTCAGATATCTAAGGGAGGAATGTGGGTGATCTCTGTATTGGGCTCTGAAGAGGTTTTTGCCCAGAGGATAATTTTCCCAGTCTTCAACAGTGTCCAACAGCTCTTAGTGGCAGGTCCAGCCCCTAAGAACTTATATATTGCCTGGGAAGAGGTCTGGGTGTGGAGTGTAGGCAAGTCTCAGTATAGAGCACTGGAGAGGTTTTTGCCCAAGGGCTTTTTTCAGTTCTCTATGGTATTTTGCTGTAAGCTGCCTCCTCTCCCCAAACTCTGCAGCCTATCTCAAGGTTTCCTCAGCCTCCCAGTGTTCTGAGTCTAGTTTTTCTTAGGGGTAAGTCTGTGTTGATCTAAGCCAGTCTCCCTTCTAGAACTTAGAAGTTTGTTCTGTGTTCCCTCAGACTCTAGAAAGGTAGGTGAAGTGGGGGAGGGGTGATAAGCTCACCCCTTGGTAGGGGAAATTTCACCCCCTGTTAGCGTGGAAATGCCCTAATTTTGCCTACCCTCCGTGCTGTATCCTACCATGGAACTCCTTCGCTCATTTGATTTTGGTTTTGATGTTTTGAGGCACTGTCTGGATGGAGGGAGAGAAGAGCTCTGCTTCTACTCAGTAGCCATCTTGACCTGGAAGAACCTCACTCCACTAATACAATTAGTTGCTAAATCTTACCTTTTCCATCACCAGGACTTCTCTTATATACAACTCTTTCTACTCAAACAGCCACCATTCTAGCTCAAGCACTCATTACTTCTCACTTGAACTACTGCAATGGTCAAACAATTGGTCTTCCTAATTCAAGTCTCTCCCTACCCCAAGCAATCCTCCACACAGATAACAAAATTATTTTTGTCAAGTACAAATATGATTGTGTCACTCTTCTACTCAATAAAATCCAATGCTCCTCCCAACTTTCTTTGTATCCCCAATACTTAGCATAGTACCTGGCTTGTAGTATTAATAAAAAAAAATAAATTAAAAAAAAAAGTTGGCTAACTGAGAAAGGTGTCATATACTCCAAAATACCTGCATTAGCATGTTTTGTAATGGGAAAGAATTAGAAATAAGTGTGCACTGAGGAATGGTTAAACAAGATGTATGAGTATTACTGTACTGTACAAAAACAGTAATTATTATGACTGTGTACACGAAATGATGCAAAATGAAGAGGAACTAGGAAAACAATATTATCACAGACTACAATAATATAAATGGAAATATCAACAGACTAACTTAAATTGAATTCTGTGAAGTAATAATGACTAAATTTAGTCCAAAGAGAAAATATGAGAAGGTACCTTCCTCTCTTCTTGGTTGAGGTGAAGAACTATGGTTATGTAATATTATAGATGATATTCAACCTTCTTGATGTGTTAGTTTAGTTTTTGGTAAATTTCTTTCTTCTTTTTAATGGTTACAGATGATGGCTCCAGGAGGAGAGAAAAGGGACACATTGGGAAATGTAGGTGATGGAAAAAATGAAAAAAACATCAATGAAAATCTTTTTTTTTTTTAAATAAAGCTTTTTACAACCTGATTTCTTTCTACATGTCCTCTACATGTCCTCTACAATCTACAGCTTGATTCCATTTCATTCCTCTCCATTCACTTTACAGTTCAGCTATCCTGACTTCCTTATCGCTTCCCAATTGTGCCATTCTATCTCTTCCTCTGATTAAGCCTTTACCCTGGCTGTCTCCCTTGCCTTGAATCTTGAATGCATTCCCTCTTTACCTTTGGAATCCTTGCCTTCCTTCTGTAGTGTCCCCTTTTATATGATGTATTCTGGGATCAAACCTGTATTCCAAAATACCTTGTATTTCTTTTGTATATAGTCTGTATGTTTTATAAAGACGAATGTTGTCTACTCTATTAAAATGTAAGATCATTAAAGGTAAGGCTTGTTTCACTTGTTTTTATATTTCAAGCACTTAGCAGAATACCTGGCTCTGGGATTTGGCAACTAGGATCAGGAAATACTTCATATTGAAAATGTGACTTGACCTGGGTTCAAAGCTGATTCTTCCTAGCTTTGTGACCCTAGGCAAGACACTTAACACTAACTGCCTAACCCTTACTGCTCTTCTTAGTATTAATACAGAAGGTAAGGGGGAGGGAGGGAGGGAGGGAGTGAGGGGACTAGAATTGGGTCTTGAAGGAGAGAGTCTGAGGTTTCAAGGAAACACAGAAGTAGAAGATAGAATGTCATGTTATGAGGAATAGCAAATAGGCTATTGTGTATCCAGATGCTTAATAAATGCCTATCCATTGAGATATCCCTAGATACAATGCTTCTCTAAATGAAGCCCAAAACCAAGTGCTTTTTTGTTGCCAAATCACACTGACTCAGGTTGAACTTGCAATCACACTAAAGGCCCCAGATCTTTTTTCAGACAAACTGATGTCTAAACATATTCCTCTCCATTTTGTACTTATGACACTGATTTTTTTAAAACCAAAAGTGTAAGCCTGTATGTTTATCTTTTACTGAATTTCATCTTCTTAAATTCAATTCCATATTTTGGACTGTTGAAGGTTTTTTCGGATACTGTTATCTAGTTATTCCTTCCAGTTAAATATCATCTATAAATGTGATGAGCAAGAGACATTATACCTTGATTATATTTGGGGTATTCCTTCATAGACCACCCCCAAAATGAACAAACAATGAATCCTTAACAGCTCCTCAAATCTGACTACTCAACTAGTTCCAAAATGACCTAATTTAATCATAAAACACTTATTAATGCCCACTATATACCAGGCACTGTGCTGTTGCTGTTATCGTTCCAGGATATAAAGGCAAAAACCAGACAGCCCTTGCCCTTTAAGGGTCTTACATCCTACTGGAGATAAAATATCCCCAGGAAGTATGTAGGCAAATAAACCAACTCAAAAAATATAAAAAGTAACTGATCAAGAGAGCTGGAAGGGGGCATGCAAGAATAGCATCCTGTAGGAAGAGGTGCTTATGAACAAGAAGACAGCTTTGCAGGAATGTAGAGTGTGTAAAGGTGAATAACATAAAATTAATTTGGAATCTGTGGGTCAACTGTGAAAGGGCTCTAACTGCCAAGGGGAGGAGTTTATATTTTTTCAAAGGTAACAGGGAGCCACTGAGAGGTATGACTTGGTCAGATGCTCTTTAGGTATACTGATTTGTTGGAGGAAGGACTGGAAAGAGAGGAGCCTAGAGGCAAGGTGATGTTTTAGCTATTGTAATAGTTGATGAGAACCTTGAACAGGTTAAGTAGAGAGAAGGAAAAAGAAATGCAAGCAATACTGAATCAATAAGATTTGGCAACTAACTGGATATGAAGATGGGGGAAGAAGGAAGAACTGAAGATAAAGTAGTTTCCTTTTGGAGATGATGCCTTTGAGACATATGGCTGGAAATTTCTGGCAGGCCACTCTTAATATAGGATTAGATGTGACAGTCATCTGTATAGAGATAAAAACTGAACTCATAGGAGATGTTAAGAACGCTTAGGGAAAAAGTATAGCAAGCAAAGCTCTGGAGTTCAACCAAACAGTGGGGTGGCACCAGGACGACAATCTTGCAAAGGATTCCCTTGCTGTCTATATTCAGTGGGTCCCAAAATTCTCCTAGGTAATAGGCCTTCCTTTTGTCTATATACAAACCAGGACTTTTGGGATACTTTGAATTTGTACGTAAGTACATAGTGTGGTTTCACCACGGCAGAAGCTAAGCTCTTTAAGAGCAGGGATTCGTTTTGTTTTTGACTTGTGTTCTCAGAGCCTGGCACTTGCTGAAGGAAGGATCAAGACAGGTAGGAAAAGCTATGAATCAAAAACAGGAGGCGAGAAGGGATTCTCTAGGAAGGAGCCCTAGCAATGGGGAAGGGCTCTCAGATGGAAAGAAAAGACTGTCTAGGAAAGGTCCCTAAAGATGGGGAGGGGCATGGAAAGGAGGAGACCTGAGAGGGAGGAAGCACTAAGTGAAGGGAAGGAGTGCGGTCAGTGCTCGAATATTCCTAAAAACGCCCCATAGGGCATCCCTGGACCTTTGCGAGGAAGCAAGGGGGAACAGTCGGGTCTCTCACCTGACTTGGGCCTGGGTCTCTCCCTCAACCTCCTTTTGGACCTTCCGTCTTCGGCGCGTTCAGCCTCCACTTCCGGGCACGGGACGGTTGGGCGGGACTTCCGGTGCAGGAGTGGCAGGCTCGACTCGGTAAGAGGGGCGGGAGAAGAGCAAGGGGCGGGGCCCCAGGGAGCCGGCGCCGGGTCGCGGCACGTGAGTCTCCTTCTCTCCCCTCCCACTCCCCCACCCCCCTATCCCCCCACCCCCCTCATCTCACCCCACCCGTGTTCCCGCGCCCCTCTCTCCCCTGGTACCCCTCCTCTCCCCGCTCCTCCCCCGCCCCTGTCCTCGGTCCGGGCCCGGCCGGTTGGCTCCAAGCTCCGCGGGGCCGGCCTGGTCGCCGGGCTCCGCTTCCTCCACTTCATTTGCACGGAGCTGGGGGAGCTGCTGCACACCCTTCCCTCTTCTCCCTTTCCCCCACCTGGCCCTGGGGTCCTGGAGAGGCGCGCGGTGGGCGCCAGGGCCCAGGCTTTGGACTCCGCGGGTCTGCCCAGCAGGAGGAAGAGCAACTTCCACCTACCCTGCCTCAGTTTTCCACTGTATGTTGGGAATGGGGGTAGGGGCATCTCCCGGTGGTGCCAGGCGCTGCCAAGAGTATGCCTAATCCCAGAGCGGAAGTGAGGCTAGGGAATTACCTTTATCCCCCGCTTTGAGCCCCTCCGCAGGTGCACCTCTGCTTACATCACCTGTTACTTTATCCCTCTCTAAGTCGCCCCAGGCCTACCCCCCCATCTGTTTCCCCTGCAACCCTTACTCTCTTTTTGCTTGGCTCCCCTGAGCCTCCAAGGGAAACCTGGTGCCCCTTCAGAGACGTCCCTGCCCCCCCCCCCCACCCCTGTAGAACTATTCCCCATCCTTACCCCCCTTTCCCCAACTCGAGCTTCAAGCCGTCTTCCAATTTTGCCCTCGCTGTTCCTTGCTATGAGAGCCCCTAGACCCTCATCCTTCCCCAGAGTACCAGGGAGATCCTTGGCCTTGGGCCAACGGAGCAAGGCTCTTTCCTTCTCCTCCTCTTCCTTTTCCTCCCCCACTGGAAACCTTGGGTCCTACCTTTTCAATCTCTGCACTAGTCAGGTTGACCTCTCCCCTGTCTACAGTCCTAGGGCCCCAGGAGCCCGGCAAAGCCAGTCCTAACCCAGGTGGCCCTTGAAGTCTCAAGACCTTCAGGTACTGGGGGGGAGTAGGGGTGGAGGGGGGATAGAGGCTATGTCTCTGGAAATCCAGGAAGTTTTGTGGGTACAGGCTATGAATTTAAGACTGACTTCCCTCTACATGTATTCTTCACCTTCCATCACCTTAGCTGAAGTACAGGTTTTTTTACTTGTCTAATGACCCTTCCAAACCTGGGGTTCTAGTATCTTTGTCCTTATTTCCCTTTTATTCTATCTCACAAAGTCTCAGAAATAATCTCAGACCCCAAATCGCTATGATATTTCTTTTATCTCCAGGCCAGCCAGGATGGCAGCCCCCAATGGTAAGACAGCATTCACACACATCCTGGTGGCCCTCTTTGCCATGGGTTCCTGGACTGCCATTAATGGGATCTGGGTAGAATTGCCAGTGCTGGTGAAAGACCTGCCTGAGGGTGAGTGAAGAAGGAGGTGGAAAGGACTTGGGGCCAGGGCTCAGGGATGGAAACCAGGGGAGTAGAAATGGAGGTAAGGGACACTAAATTAAGAATTGGGTTTGGAAGAGTTTATCCTCAGCCTTTCCTCCTCTCCTTTGCAGGTTGGAACCTCCCCTCCTACCTGTCAGTACTGGTAGCCTTTGGAAACCTGGGCCCACTGGCTGCAACGCTGTGGGGCCGCCTGTCCAAGGGTGAACTGGGCCCAATCCGGGCAGTGCAGGCTCTGGGTGTGGTGGGCATGGCGCTGCTGGCCCCGCTGTGGTCCCATGTGGTACCTGTGGCAGGAGAGTCCCATGCTGTGGCCTTCCTAGCATTATCCTTTGCACTGGCCCTGAGCTGCTGTGCCTCCAATGTTACTTTTCTTCCCTTCATGTCTCGTCTGCCCCCAGCATTCCTACGCTCATTTTTCTTGGGTCAGGGTCTTAGTGCTCTGCTTCCTTGTGGGCTGGCTCTGGCCCAAGGTGTGGGCCACCTAGAATGCCAACTGGCTTCGTCTCCCAGCCCTTGGACCTCTTTCTTGGCAGCCTCACCAGGTCCCAATGTTTCTCTTTCCCCTGACATCTCCCCATCAGGCCCCATGGTGCCCATCTACTTTGAGGAACACTTTTCAGCCAAAACCTTCTTCTGGGTGATAACTAGCCTGCTTGCCATCTCAGCAATAGCCTTCCAAGGACTATTGCTGTTGTTACCACCAACACCCACCACAACTACCTCTAGAAGTGAAGGGCAGAGGCAGGGAGCTACCCCAGAGGAAGAGGTGTCACCACTTCGGGAGCCAGGAGAGGAGGTTGGGACACCTGAACCAGAATCAGAGGAAAGAGCCCAAGATCCACTTCAGCTATGTTCAGTCAGAGGGGCCTGCCTGCTGGGGCTGCTGGGGGTCACAAATGCCCTCACCAACGGAGTGCTGCCTGCTATACAGAGCTACTCCTGCCTACCTTATGGGCGCCATGCCTACCACCTGGCTGTGGTGTTGGGCAGTGCTGCCAATCCCCTCGCCTGCTTCCTGGCCATGGGCATCCTTTACAGGTGACAGTAGATCCCAGAAGGGGAGCTTAGGGCAGGAGAGCCCAGGGATGGGAGCCCAAGGAGAGTAAAATGGGCAAAGATCTAGATGAGGACACAGGAGGAAGTTGTGGGTCAGGGGTTGGGGATGGATGGGTAGTGGTATGGGAAGTGGAAGTTGGCCCTGCTTCTCTCTATTTCTTAGATCCCTAATTGGCATCCATGTCTTCCCTCAGGTCCCTTCCTGGTCTGGGTGCCCTTTCGATGCTAGGCACCTTTTTTGGGACCTATGTAATGGTGTTGGCAGCCCTGAGCCCCTGTCCCCCCCTAGTTGGCACCTCAGCAGGTGTAGTCCTTGTGGTGAGTAAATGACTGACTTGGGCTCCAGAAACTGATATATATCTGGGGAACATGGACGAGAGATCTCTTCCTGGTTGGGATGCCTACTCTCAGTCCCTCTGCTTCCTCCTTCCCCCTTCCAGGTGCTGTCGTGGATCCTGTGCCTAGGTACCTTTTCCTATGTGAAGGTGGCAGTGAGCTCCCTCCTGCATGGCGGTGGCCGAGGTGCACTGCTGGCAGCAGGCATTGCCATCCAGGCAGGTTCTCTGGTGGGAGCTCTTGCCATGTTTCCCTTGACAAGCATCTACCACCTTTTCCACCAGAGCCAGGACTGCGTGGACATGTTTTGCCCCTGATGATCCCTTGGGGGGTTGTTTGGTTCTTGGTGGGAGTCTCTTCCCTTCACTACCCCTTCCTTCCCAGGAGTAAAATAACCCCATTCCTGCTGGAGTGAAATGTGCCTTATTCCCATGGGGGGGGGGGGTGAATCCCCACCTCTCAGGGATGGGCCCTGGGGTTAGCTTAGGACACAGAGCCCCAACCCCTGGGACCCTTTCTTCCCAACAACAACAAAAGCCAAACTTTAGGAATAGAGGCTGAGGACCAAAGACAAGGGATTCTGTTGTTTTCCCTCTTGGGAGGTTTCCCCATTCCCTCCCCTCAGGCCACTTATTCCCTGAATCCCAGAACTAAACTCATTTCAGCAGACATTTCCAGAAACCAGCTTTATACAAGATTCTGACCTCCAGGCCAGGGATAACAGAGATGACTACTGACTTCTGTGCTGGACACATGGGAGCAGGCGACACTCCAGATAGTGTCCCTTGGGCTCAGACCCCAAGTTCAATCCCAACTGTAGTTTTAGAATAAAAGTTCTATTTTCTATCTGAGTGGGACTCATCAGTGTGGTCAAGTTCCTTTCCTGAGTCCCTTCCTTCCCTTTCCCCTCAGTGCCTAGCCCACAGAGCCCTGACATCCAGCTGGGAGGACAGGCCTCTCAGCCTGTCTGATAGCTGCTGCTTTGTGGGAGCCCAGAGGAGCAACCATCTCAGACTAGGCCTCTTGGGCTAAAAGCTCACTGCCACCAACTTAAAGGTTTCTCCCTCATAAGCTTACTACCCAGATCCAGAGAAATTAAAAGGACAAAGCATAGCCCATGGGCAGGGCATGTCCTCTCACCAGGCTATCATCCTGGTGCCCAGCAGTGTGAAAGGGTTAATTACACTGTGCTTGGAGACTGGAGGAGTAGGGGCAGAGGGTCCACCTTCTGCTCATTGTTCCCTTCGATAAGACTGGGAATTTTACAAGGTTCCCTGTCCCTGACCTTACAATCCCTGTCCACACAGCCTTTGACTTGGCCCTGGGCCCTGCCCATCTTCGCCTCCCAGAGTCCACTACCACAACTGTTAATTTGTGGTGCCAACAGTGTTTCCTAAAAGCCTCACCTCTCCCTACTTCAGCCCCCTGGCCTCCCCAGCAGGAAGCCCTTGGGAAGACAACCTCCTGTGTCATTTAGTCCAACTTCCTCATTTTACAGAGGGAAAGGACTCACAGGCAGTTAGTGGTAGAGAGCCAGGAGCTCCAACCCAAGTCCTATAACTCCAAATAAACCACTGAAGAAAGATGCTTGGTTCCAGACTGGAGTGAAAGGTTACAGACCTCGAGAACCTTACCTGTACAGTCTTCTCCATTCAGTCCTGCATAACACTTGTCAGATTTCTCTTCCTCTGGGAGAAATCTGGTTAAGTCACAACACTGCTAAAACATCTTCAAAGGCTCATTCTTTCATCCCAAATAAAATTTAAATTATTTTTGCCTGGAGTTCAAGATTCCAGGATCCTCAGTGCTGTGATCTAGCTAGCCCAGATGCCTCTGCCCTTCCACTTAATCAGTTGCAGGCTTTTTTCTTATGTCCTGCTTCCCCCTGTTCTGGTAAGTTTTGGGGGTTTTGCCTTAAGTTTATTTACCCCTATTTACATGTAAAGACAATTTCCAACATTTTAAAAAGAATTTTGAGTCATTCCCTCCTCCTCCCCTATCCCCACTGTTAAATGGTAAATAATCTGATGGATTTCACATGTACAATCATGTAAAATATTTTTATATTAATCCTTTTATAGAATGAAACCCAAACAACAAAATTTTAACAAAGAAAGTGAAAAAAGGTTGCTTTGGTCTGAATGCAGACTCCATCAGTGCTTTCTCTGGAAGCAGACAGCATTTTTTATCACGAGGTCCTTTGGAATTGCTTTGGATAATCATATTGCTGAGAATAGTTAAGTTATTCACAGTTGTTCCTCCTCCTATATTGCCTGTTTCTGCTTACTTCACTCTGCTTCAGTTCCTGTAAGTCTTTTCCAGGTTTTTCTGAGCTCTTCCTCCTGCTTGTCTTTTCTTACAACACAGTAGTATTCCATTACAATCATATACAATTTACTGAGTCCTGGTGAATTTCTACTCACCTTTTATGGCCCAGGGCAAATGCCCAATTAATCAGAAAGCTTTCACTGATTTCTTTGGCAGTCATAACCTTCCCTTTAAACCTCCCATAAGAAAGTAAAAAATGAACCTTGCATATCACTGTTATATGTTTGTCTTATATCTCTTTAATGCTCCTGGACTTCACTGAGCAAAGGACTGAGTGTAGTAAATAGTTCCCATTGCAATGACGGTTTAAAATTTGCAAAGCATTTTCTTCACTTTTTTTATCTACCTGGTAAAAAATACAATACCTTCAATGTACAAATGAGGGAACAAGAGAGGTTGAAGTCCATTATGAACAAATCACTTTAAGAAAGACTGGGAGTTCTGAAACAAACCAAGACAATATCTGCCCTCAAGGGGCTTACATTCTATTGGCCTGGGAAAAAACTAGCACTAAAAAAAGGAGGGTAGGAGGGGGCATCAGAGAAAGTTTCCTGAAGGAGCTGGTGCTTGAGCTGGGACTTTTGAAAAGGCAGATTTAAAGTGAAAGTGCACTCAGGGCATGGAAGACATCCTGTGCCAGTATGGACCAGAATGGTAAGTAGTGTAAAGATTAAAATTTAGGGGAGATGGGGAGACTGAGGCAGGTAGAAATTAGTTTCTCTCTGCAAGGAGTATTATATTTTTTAGAGGTCTATTAAAGGTTAAAGATTAAAGAATATACAAGTAAGAAACATGTGCCTAGGCCAGAGACCTAGACAAAATAACCTGACATCACGCAAGAGACTGCCTGCTCCAAAACGGAATTCCAAAAAGAGCCAAGAGAGAGAGAGACGTCAAAAGCCTTTGAATCAGCTTAAATACCTTCTCCATCTCAGCCCAGGTGAGATTACAAGGCATTCTGGGGAAGTGGAGCAAAGGTTCGTGGGGATTATAGTCCTGTATTCGAGTCTATTTTTTACAGTAGGCAGGGCATTTGGCTGGATTGCACAGTAAGGGAAGAAGAGAAATGTGAAAAGGATCTAGAGAAATAGGCAGGAAATCAGTTTGTGGAGCAAATGTCAGGCTGAGGGATTCAAATTTTATACTTGAAACAATAGGGAGGACAGGGGAATAACATTTGTTTTAGAAATACTAATTTGGCAACTATATGAAGGATAGATTAGTAAAGGGAAAGGTTGGAAGCTGGAAGACCAGTCATGCAGCAATTGCAATAAACCAGGCCAGAAGATAGGAGGGCTGTTTTGTTTTTCCCCTCTGGGGAAGTTGGGGGTAGGTAGGAGGGAGAATACATGGTAATAATTTAAGGAAACAAAACAATTATAAATAAAAGTTTTTTAAAACAAACTAAAAAAATCAAGGCCAGACAGGCAAGGAAAATCTAAATCCCAGTCCAGCAGCTTCTCCTATACCCTGGCTGTGTGACCTGGGGGCAGGTCCACTCTCTCAAATCTCAAAGCACTCCCTAGGGCCATACATTGCACAGAAAGTACTAGTCTGTACTGGAGAAGGAAGTTCATCTCTGCACCAGTGAAATCACAGGGCAATCGAACCTGAATTTTAAACTGTGAAGAGGAGGGATTGGAGGGTAGAAACTGAACATCTTGCCAACTATTGGGCTGGGGAAGAAAGGAGAGTCATGATTGATTCTCACACTTCCTTAGGAAGTCCATACAGTGACTACACAATAAGTTATTTGTTATTGAATTGAATGGAATTCCCAGGAGACAGAAGCTACAGGCCTGAACCTAGGTTTACTCCCTCATGGCCTTGGCTCTGGTGAAGGCATCTCACCAAGGAATGTGAGACAGAAAGGAGAGAGCTGCATCTTGGGGCAAAGCCAGGACTGAGGGCTCTGGAGGCAAGGGGTTGTCTGGAGCCTGTGGTGGCTGACTTGGGGCTGGGGTCTCCAGTAGAGAGTCTGGTTTCTCACAATTCTGAGAAGTGACAAAATGTCCCCAAGTAACACCTGCTGGGGGCCCCACCCTCTGGGTAGCCTACTCCCAGCCCAGGTCTGGGTCAGAGGCCCTGAACCAACCCTGAGAGGCTTTGATACTTGTTAGCTCTGTGATCTCATTAGAGCAGGCTCCATCAATCTCCTATAAATGATTTACCCAAGGTACAGAGGGAGGAGGAGAGGGTGTTTTTTTTTAAATTTTGTTAATAGTCCTTAGATATCAGTGATGTGCTAACCATTATTCCTCACAGACTATATGATTGACTCACCTCCATGAATGGACTTTCAAGCCCTTCTTGGAGCAATGGGCATCAGCAATAAGCTGAAGCTTACTCACGTGATTTCTCATGGCATTTTAGGTTCCAACTATATAGTTTATTTCTGACTAAACCTGTGATTTAATTGGTAATTGGTACAGGGAACCACTATTTCCAGAAAGGAAATTCCATCTACTGCCAGGAGCCATCAAATCCAAGCTATCTGACATGGTCACAGGTGGAAACTAGGGACTGTACGGAGGCCCTCAGGAAGGATGGAAACACCCACTCAGACCCCCTGTGTGACTTCTCTCTTAATAATACCCCCTAACATTGGAATTGTTACAAATACTGTTCTCACTCAGCTCCAGGAAAACTCCACCCTTATATGTAATGATACAGAAATTCCCCTTAGAATATCATCAAGAGATTCTACTTACAAAATCAGATTTAAGAACTCCTATGTACCCATTTAGATATGGGATCATAGATGGGACTCTCTTTAGGAATAAACCCCCAACAAAACTGTACTATATATTAATTGCCTCTTATGGAAAGGCTGGTACGTACCACCTCACTGAATTGTGTTGTTAACTCTGTAGGCAAGGCAATATGTCAAGGATACCTTAGTAAAACATTGGAGAATGAAAAATTATTACTGGAATACTACTTAAACTGGGTTATGTTGACTATACCCAATAACCTTGAAGACTAGGTAACAATGCTGTGTTGATTGTATCCTTAGAAGTCTGATTGATTATGTAACTGATGACTGTAACGAATAATTATTCTTAGCTTAACTGCACGTCTGGTACCTCACAGGTTAATGAGAAAGTGACCTCTAGTTGAGCCTTACTGATGAGGAGAAAAGCTTTGCGTTTGTTGTTAGAATCCATGGAATTAAAGTATGTAGGATAATTATAGAATGTCAATAAAATTTAGTAAAAGATAATACATGACTTATTCCATTGCCTGTAAGGAAGCATGTATGTTGAAAATGAAACTGTGTGCCAAGTATATGTGTAATCATTTGAGGTTATAAAAATAAAATCAGTCTGAGCCAAGGTGGAGCAGTTTTGTGACAGGTGAAAACTTTAACTGTCTCCCATCTTCTTCATTCACCAACACCATCCTCCAGCCAAGGACCCCTGATCCCCACGAGGGCTGGTTTCCCCTTGGCAATCTACCAATACAGATCATGTATAACCCAGGAAAAAAAATAAAAATAAGTACAGATCAGTAACTTTTCTGTGTCTTACAGTCTTTAAGAGTTGCCTGGGGTCTCTGAGAGATTGAATGATTTGCCTGGAGACATACAGCCTTTATGTATTAGGGGAAGGATTTGAATCCAGTTTTTTCCTGACTCTGGGGCTAATTCTGCATCCATCAAACCATATGGCAGTTATATAGTATTATAGGGAAAATATTGGTATTGAAAAAGTGGATACTCTTGGAAATGCTTCATAATGACCAAAATGAATTCCAACTGGATCTCCTCCTGTTCAATTCTGGGGCACAGATTATTTTCTATCTGAAGTTTTTGTCACAGATATTTGTGATGTATCTTTTATCCACTTTGTTTTTAAAGTGTATACAGTCAAACTATCTCTTATTACTGTAGATTTCTAAGATGTTTTTTCATTGGAATTCCCCTCCCCCATAGCATGCACAAACATTCTCTGCTTGTCTCTAGGGGACCACCACATGCCCCATGGGAACTCCAGAGCTCAGCTTTTAGTCGCATATGACTCATCACTTAAGATGTCTGATTTTGCTGCCAAGCCAGAACTCCATAGTTATTTTTACTTTTTTAAACCAATATTTAAGTGAATAGACTTTCAGGTAGTTTTAATCACACATTACATTTTACAGGGATGAATAATCAAATACCTGGTAAGTGCGATATAAACTCGAAAGAAAGAAATATTACATGAGTAAAAACTAATTATAAAATAGATCACAAGAGAACATTATGATACATTGTTTATCCGATCATTCTATTGCAAATATTAATAATATGGAAATAGGTCTTGATCAATGGTACATGTAAACCTAGTGGAATTGCTCATTGGCTGCAGGAGTGGGGAGAGGGGAGGGAAGGGAAAGAACATGAATCATGTAACCATGGAAAAATATTCTAAAATAAATAAATTAATTAAAAAATTTTAATGATACGTTATCAATCAATAGGCACAATCATTTCTCATTAGGTTCTCCCCAAGCTCTTATTCTAATTACTGCTTCATGCTTTTTATATATTCAACATATATATATATATACATATATATGTTCCATCTGATAGAGTCCTATATCATCAGTTTCTTCAGGATGCTAGCATACTTGGACTGATATTTAATTTAGATAACACAGTGTCAGTAGGATACCATCCTCTAAGGGCCTTCATAACCTTCCTAGACAGACTGACATATTCTCTGATAATATTTCTCAATGTTGCCAGCTCTGGCTGACTGGAAGGCAGAGGGTCTATTTACAAAGGATATGGTGATGTCTCTGATAATGGAAGTCGGGTCCTGTTTCCAAGATTACTAAATCTGGTCTTGAAGCCCCTTCTAGTCCCAGAACAATTAAATTTCTTTGATCTTGGTAACTTTAATGAGTCTATTTAAAATAGATTCATCAGAAGATAACTCCATTCAGTTGAGGACCACAGTGGCAGAGGACATGTGGGAATGTTTCATCTGATGCTCAGTGCTCGTTTCCAGAGCCAAATCAGAGCCCTTCAATGGGGCCCAATGCAGTCTGGTTGGGTGAATGAATTGCCAGTCTGAAGATTAGCACAAAGACAGGAGATGGAGGATCATATGTGACCTAGCAAGTAGGCCATTAAATCTAGACTATAAAAAGGAATAGATTGTAAGAAGACTGGAAAGATAGAAAGGGGCCAGATTATGAAAGGTTTTAAATGCCAAAAAGAAAAACTTCATATTTTGATCTTGGAGCCATTGGAGTTTATTGAGTAGGGAGTGACATTTTGACAGCTAAGTGGAGGATGGATTATGGAAGTGGAAACACCATAATTGTGTTGGGTTTGTTTTTTTTTTTTTCAATTAACAAGCATTTAATAAGTGCTCACCTTATACAAGGTGAGCCTTTGTACTATGCCAGGCTTTAGGAACACAAATACAATAAGCAAAACAATCCTTCCTTACATGGAGCCCTTACATCAGAAGATCTGATATAACAAATATAACAAAGACATATATGCAGATTATACTGTATGAATAAAATAAATGTAAAAAAGAATAGCTACAAGGGAATGTAGGTGGCTTAGTGGATAGAGGCAGTCCTGTAGATGGGAGGTTGTGGGTTCAATTATGACTTTAGATCTTTCCTAGCTCTGTGACCCTGGGCAAGTCACTTAACTCCCATTGCCTAGCCCTTGCCTTTCTGTTTTAAGAATTGTTATTATGACAGAGAGTAAAAATTAAGGAAGGAAGAACTCTCTTAATATGGAACAGCAATTATGACCAATGTCTTTTTAGATTGTGTCTTCCAAGAGTGCCTTACATATGATGGAGAAATGGATTATACAACCTATGTAGACTCTGTGCTAGCATTAGAAAACCAAAAAGAACCTGTAGCATTGTAGTATATTTTCAAATCGCTTGATTTAGAGAACAGAAGATATCTGAATGTCTTTTCTCTTAATTATTTCTTCAGGACTATTCAGGAATGAATAAAAATCCATGGACAATATCCTATTTCATTTCAAGATGTCAAGAATGAAATCTTTGACATGGTAAAAGCTAAGGATCCTTTGAAAATATTCCTTCAGGATTTAATCAATAGTAACCAAGGAGACACAGTCAATATCATTCTAATTGATCTGAATGACTTTTGGACTTAAGAGAACAGAGAGGCTCTTGTAGCAAATGATAACAAAAACATAGCATACCTGAAGGACCCATGATCTTTAATAAACTAACTGTCTCCATTGAGGCATATTTGAATGCTGTGTGATCATATAACAACTGAATAAATTGTAAAGGCAAAATTAAAAATTTTATGTACCTATAAAAAGGAGAATAATATATCCGACTACAGCAATGTAAATAGAAAAAAAAAACATAAATCTAAACATTATGTAATTATAAAGACTAACTTTGATCCCTGAAGGAAAGGAAAGAAAGGGAACAAACAGTATTGATTCTAAAATGAAGATAAGGGTTTAAAAAAAAAGATGTATTATAGGAAATGCATGTGGTGTCAGGCCCAGTCTAACAATTACTTGGGTAGATGCTATTGTGCTGATGAGTAGAGGGCTGATTATTTTCTGTTTTAGGCCCCCCCCTTCCAAGTGTGCTTCACTACCCTTTTTTAGTTCTATCCCTTGGGCATAACTTTCTATTCACTCCAGGAAAATTCCTGGAGAGTCACATCACGTCAGCAACTCCAGTGTGTTCCAGTTCCAACAAGCTGCTAGTTTTGTTTGCTAAGGAATAATCCAGAACCACATTTTTCTCATTACTCTGAGAAGTTATTAAAATAGATAATTTTCCTTTCTTCAACTCCAAATCCCAATACCAGGAAGCGTTCCAAGAGTTCTCTTTCTGTCTCTTTCCATTTCTCTCTCTCTGTCTATATTTTTCTGTTTCTGTCTCTCTTTTCTCTTCTCCCTCTTACTCTTTCTTTCTCATATCTCTCTTTGATTTTCCTCTTCTCTTCTCTCTCCTTTTCTCTCACTCTTGCCTTTCTCTTCTCCCTCACTCTTTTAAAACTCTTTTCTCCCTTCTCTCTAACACTCCTTCCTCTACCCTCCCCCCTCCACTTAGTACTTCATTCCTCATTGCCTTTCTTTCAGCTGCCTTTGAGTAAAGAGATGAATAAAACAATGGTTAACTTCTTTATCTTCGTGAAGCCAGTTTTCAAAACAATTGAGAAGGAAAGCAAAACAAACTCTTAAGATATAGAGGCTAGAAAAATAAGCTGGGTTCCTGAGAGAGCAAGAATATGGGAGTAAAGGGAAGGATCACCATTTTTGGTCTGAGTAACATAAACAATTATTCAGCAGATCTGTATTTAGTCTATGTAGGTTCCTTATTGCCTGGTCACAGTCCCTCTAAGGGCGTTTCAACTTCTGCTCCCCTTCCATATCACTTGTAGTCATGGTCACTCCAGCTTCTTCTTCCTTGCCTCCTTCCCATTCTCCCAGTTTGTTCCTTGTCTGCCTCAGGGGCTCACCTCTTGCTCCATGTTCTCTTCTGTAAAGGAGGAATTAGTTGGTGGTAAAAGGGACAGAGGAGGAATGAACATCTTTCCCCTCAAAGCAGGGTCCAGGAAAAACAGTTGATATTTGAAGCTGACCCAGAGAGAAGAGAGAGGGAGTGAGCAGTTTCCCCCCTTCAGCCTTCCCTCCTCAGCTATGCCTGCTTCCCTAAACTGGCTCTTGAATTCCCCCATTACTAGAGCCTAAAGGTTTCTTCTCAGGGAGATTACTCTTCCCTTCAAGCTGTCCCACTCACACTTGAGTCACTTTGGGAAAAGACAACAACCTTATTTTAAACTAAGTCAGCTAGGGTAACACAAAGAAATGGCTGGCAGGAAGGGAATTAGTTGGTGAGGAAAGCCGGGGAAGGTGTCCCTTCTCTAAATACCCCTTTTTCCCTCCCTCTGAAAGTAGGGGAACCTAGGCCTTCGCAGCCTTGGGCCCCCTGAGAGAGTCAGACTTGGCTTGCCCTGATTTTGGCCCAACTGGCACAGTTCAGACCCAGGGCACCAGGAGCTGTGCTATAAGTTTGACAGAGGCTCAAATGTCTTCTTCAGCTGTCACTTCGGTTGGGAATTGGGGGGTGGGAGTGGGGGAAGATGTCCAGTCACCATGAGAGAAAAAGGTGAGTATCTCCTCAGGAGAAAGTTTTGGCCAGACCTCCATCCTAGGCTTCTCAAGGCTGAGAGATCTAACTGAAATCTCAGAATCTTCTGGCTTCTCAACATTCCAGACCTCCTGGGACCTCTCCCTGTCAAGGTGAGCAGATCCAGCAACACTTCAGCCTGTCACTTTTCCTTGAGTGCAAAACCTCTGTCAAACTCCTCACAGAGCTTTTCCTTGTTCTTCCTTTTGATGAGAAATGGGAGGAATTAGATTATGAGCCTCAGGGTCCCAATGACTCCTGAAGGATTCAAATAGAAGAACAGTGGGGAAATTCCTACCTGCTTGTGGGCATTTGTCTTCAGCTTCCTGGAACAAAGTTGGTACTGTGATTAGTTTTGCTCAACTATTATTTTCCTCTTTCTTTTTAAACCTTTATTATAAAAGATGGCTCTCTGGATGAGGTAAGAATGTACACAGAAATGAATGTGTTATAAAAACCCAAAGAATCTATAAAATACATCAATATCAATGATACATGTCAAACCCAGTGGAATTGCTCATAGGCTATGGGAGGGGAGAGCAAGGAGGGAAGGGAAAGAACATGAATCAGGTAATCATAGAAAAATAGTCTAAATTAATTAAATAAATAAATGATTTTTTAAAAAGATATCAATAAAATTAAAATAAAGTAGAATAATAATAATATATAATAATTAATTATATAAAGACATAAGAATATTATTAAATAAATAGGAAGGAAATAAGAAAAGCAACTGCCAAACATTTCCTGCATAAACCAGGAGCACATTCTCCCATATGTAACCTATGATCTGGGGCACTCCCAAAATTCCAAATCACCAAGACTAACTAAGCCCAGTTCTAGAGGTTTCCCAAAGGGGTCCTTTTCTCTCTTTGACTTTTAATGCTGAATTATTTGTTATGCCAATTATTGTCTCAAGTGAGATGATAACTCTAAAGCACTTAGCACAGTGCCTGGCATGTAGTAAGTGCTATATAGATGTTAGCTATTATTATTATTATTATTATTATTATTATGCTTCCACCTAATGTTTGCTCTGGGAAGATTTCCAAGCCTACCCCATGTCTAGATTTCTTCCATTGTGGATAGCAGGGTTCCCAGCTCTCTACAGATACTCGAGGTAATAAAGGAATACAAGCAAATTAGTCTTTATTTTACTGCAGATAAAATAAAGCAGTAATCATCAAAACAATCTGGTACTGGATAAGAGTAGGAGACTACCATGTCTTTGAGATGGAAAGGAGTAAAGTAGTCTGGACTTCTGAAATCAGTATATTTTCTGAATTGTCTAATGAGGAATGAAGGGTAGGGACCCAGGAAACAACTCTAATTGTGCCACAACAAATTGGGTGGGGAAGAGGCAATGCCCAGTCACCAAGTTAGTTGAACCTAGAATATCCATACATCCTGGGTACTGAGACTGTACCATTTAAATAAGTTTCACTGACTCCCATTAGGAAATAAAAATTCTATTCCTCTCCATGGGAGGTTGGGGTTCAGGAATAATATCCAGGAACTACCTCTCAGGTCACACATCTATTTCTACCCTGTGTTTCAACTTTAGGAACTGTATCATTGTCTCAGCTGCCACCACCTCTTGGGCAAGGAAAATCTACTTTTCAAGAATTCTAGTCTCTGGCCCATCCTCAGAGAGTTGTATGATGACCATGTGGTTTGTTCCAAGGCCACCATTACCAATCCCTGGGCAGGGGAGACTACGCATGAATAGGTTTTTGCCATATGGAACATAGGTCTGCTTTGTTGTACTCTGACTTATCCTCTGGAAAAAATGGAAAGGTATATTGTGGAGTACTGGGGGTTTTGGTGCATGACCTGATCACTAGAAAACTTTATCGCTCATTCACTCTATCTTGTAACAGATACTATACGCACATTTGCCTCCTGTGGGCACATTGCCATATCTAGTTGACCATGGAACTTTCCTTGTTGGCTCTGGAAAAAACATCCTATCAGGCCTGGGAAACAGGTCTTGCAGACCCTGACAACATCCTCATCAGCACAGTCCCAAACAGCCTATGTGAACGCTTGGGTCCTGTTATGTACGCTTACATTTAACCCTCTCTCTAAAAAAAAAAGACCCTCGTCAAGACAATGGTATGGCTGTATCAGTCTACCCACTAGTCATCACGGAGAGCCCTTTACCCATGTGTAAGTTATGTGTAAAGTGTCTTTAATAAACCTCTTTCACTTCTTGGCCATTTCTTCTGTATCTCCTTTGGGCTTAAAAGGAAATCTGTTCTCCCAAGTCCCTCCTGTTGTTCCTTCAACATACATAAAGTAGCAAGTCCCAGAGAGGCACCTTGTATGAGTAGGGGATTTGGTTAGCTATCTTCTACTAGGAAGGTATTAAGGCTGTTGCTGCAGATAATTCAGAAACATTTCCTAAATATAGAAGTGCCTGCCCCTGACTTTGGCCTAGAATTCTCCTGGGATTAAAATGTAAAATCATATGCATGCAATCTGTTATAAATTTATCTCTAATTGACTCATTATGCCCCAACCCTGAACTCTAAGGAAATCTCCAAAGAGAGCACCTGTCTCTTTTACTGTTAAAAATTTTATCTTCGGGGGCAGCTGGGTAACTCATTGGATTGAGAGCTAAGCTAGAGATGGGAGGTCCTAGGTTCAAATCTGGCCTCAGACACTTCTCAGCTGTGTGATCCTGGGAAAGTCACTTGACCCCCATTGCCTTGCCCTTACCTCTCTTCTGCTTTGGAATCAATATACAGTATTGATTCCAAGACAGAAGGTAAGGGTTTAAAAAAAAAAAGAATCTTATATTCACCCTAACCATGTGTGACCCAAAAGGAAAATACTTTCACATTATGTTTTGGAATACATTTACAGCATGAAATAGAAAGATAATAAAATACAATACTGAAACATATGGATTCACTTCTCAACCTCACTTTTGTCAAGGTTTGCTCTGGGAAGCAAACACCCAAGATGTCCCCCTGCCCACCCATACCCTTGCTTACTCACACACAAATACAACCCACCCTGGGGTACTGATTTCATCTCTGCAACATTTTCTTGAATCCACTCCCTTCTCCCCTCTGACACTGCTTCTCCTCTAACACATGCCTTCATCCCCTCATATCTGAATTGTTTTCAATAACCTGGTGCATCTGCCTGCCTCAGGTTTCTCCCCTCTTCAATCTATCCTCCATTCAGCCTCCAAAGTGATTTTTCGGAAGCACAGATCAGACCACATCACCTCCCCACTCAATAAAGTCCAGTGGCTTCTTACTACCTCCAGTATCAAATACAAAATGCTCTCCTTGGCATTTAAAGCTCTTCATAACCCAAGTCCTTCTACCTTGCCAGTCTTCTTACAATTTACTTTTCCATCCAGTAACTCTGGCTTCCTGCCTGTCCCATGAAAAAGACACTTTTATCTCTTGGCTCTGGGCATTTTCTCCTGCTGTTCCACAGACCTAAAAAGATCTCCCTCTTACATTTTGACTTCTCAGGCTTCCTTTAAGTCTCAATTAAAATTCCACCTTCATAATTGTAGTCCCTTCCTTCTAGTAATTATTTCCTATTTATCCTATATATCCATTTTGTACATATTTATTTATATGTATTTCCCTCATAAGAACATAAAACTCTTTGAGGACAGGGACTGTCTTTTACTTATTTTTATATCTCCAGGGTTTAGCTCAATACCTGGCACATAGTAGATTCTTTTTTTTTTCTCAAATTTAAACATTATTTTACTTGGTCAATTTCAAACATTATTCATTGAATACAAAAATCATTTTCTTTTCCTCCCTCCCCTCCCACTACCCTTCCCATAGCCCACAATAGCCGAGGCGCAACTCCACTGGGTATCATGTGTCCTTGTTCCGAACCCAATTCCATGTTGTTGGTATTTGCGCTAGGATGTTCATTTAGAGTCTCAATCCCCAATCATGTCCCCTTGGCCCCTGTAGTCAAGCAGTTACCTTTCTTCAGTATTTTTGTTCCCACAGTTTGTCCTCTACTTGTGGATAATGTTTTTTCTCATAGATCCCTACAGGTTGTTCAGGGGCATTGCCTTGACACTAATGGAGAAGTCCATTACATTCGATTGTACCACAGTGTATCAGTCTCTGTGTACAATGTTTTACTGGTTCTGCTCCTCTCACTCTGCATCACTTCCTGGAGGTTGTTCCAGTTCCCATGGAATTCCTTCACTTTATTATTCCTTTGAGCACAATAGTATTCCATCACCAACATATACCACAATTTGTTCAGCCATTCCCCAATTGAAGGGCATCCCCTTATTTTCCATTTTTTTTGCCACCACAAAGAGCACAGCTACGAATATTTTTATATATGTCTTTTTCTTTGGGGTACAAACCCAGCAGTGCTATGGCTGGATCAAAGGGCAGACAGTCTTTTAGAACCCTTTGGGCATAGTTCCAAATTGCCCTCCAGAATGGTTGGATCAATTCACAACTCCACCAGCAATGCATTAATGTCCCTACTTTGCCACACCCCATCCAGCATTCATTACTTTCCTTTGCTGTCATGTTGAACAATCTGCTAGGTGTGAGGTGGTACCTCCGAGTTGTTTTGATTTGCATCTCTCTGATTATAAGAGATTTAGAACACTTTTTCATGTGATTATTAATAGTTTTGATTTCTTTAACTGAAAACTGCCTATTCATGTTCCATGCCCATTTATCAATTGGAGAATGGCTTGTTTTTTTTGTACAATTGATTTAGCTCTTTGAAAATTTGAGTAATTAAACCTTTGTCAGAGGTTTTTGTTATGAAGATTGTTTCCCAATTTGTTGCTTCCCTTCTGATTTTAGTTACATTGGTTTTGTTTGTACAAAACCTTTTTAATTTGATGTAGTCAAAATTATTTATTTTACATTTTGTGGCTCTTTCTAAATCTTGCATGGTTTTAAAATCTTTCCCTTCCCAAAGGTCTGACATGTATACTATTCTGTGTTCACATAATTTACTTATTGTTTCCTTCTTTATGTTCAAGTCATTCACCTATTCTGAGTTTATCTTGATGTAGGATGTGAGATGATGATCCATATCTAATCTCTCCCACACTGTCTTCCAGTTTTCCCAGCAGTTTTTATTAAATAGTGGATTTTTGTTCCAAAAGCTGGGGTCTTTGGGCTTGTCATAGACTGTCTTGCTGAAGTCACTTACCCCAAGTCTATTCCACTCATCCTCCTTTCTGTCTCTTAGCCAGTACCAAATTTTTTTGACGATCACTGCTTTATAGTATAGTTTGAGATCTGGGACTGCAAGGCCACCTTCCTTTGTATATTTTTTTCATTATTTCCCTGGATATCCTTGATCTTTTGTTCTTCCAAATGAACTTTGTTATGGTTTTTTCTAGTTCAGTAAAAAAGTTTTTTGGAAGTTCAATGGGTATGGCACTAAATAGGTAGATAAGTTTGGGTAGGATGGTCATTTTTATTATATTGGCTCATCCTACTCATGAGCAGTTAATGTTTTTCCAATTGCTCAGATCTAGTTTTAGTTGTGTAGAAAGTGTTTTGTAGTTGTGTTCATATAGATCCTTTGTTTGTCTTGGCAGATAGATTCCTAAGTATTTTATATTGTCTAAGGTGATTTTGAATGGAATTTCTCTTTCTAATTCCTGCTGCTGAGATGTGTTAGAGATATATAGAAATACTAATGACTTAAGTGGGTTTATTTTGTATCCTGCAACTTTGCTAAAGTTGTTGATTATTTCCACTAGCTTTTTAGTTGATTCTCTAGGATTTGTTAAGTAGACCATCATGTCATCCACAAAGAGTGATAGCTTGGTCTCCTCATTGTCAATTTTAATACCCTCAATTTCTTTTTCTTTTCTAATTGCTACTGCTAGTGTTTCTAGTACAATGTTGAATAATAAAGGTGATAAGGGGCATCCTTGTTTCACTCCTGATCTTATTGGGAATGCATCTAGTTTATCCCCATTGCAGATGATGTTGGCTGATGGTTTTAGATAGATAGTGTTTATTGTTTTTAGGAAACATCCTTCTATTCCTATACTTTCTAGTGTTTTCAATAGGAATGGGTGTTGTATTTTGTCAAAGCCTTTTTCTGTGTCTATTGAGATAATCATATGATTTTTGTTGGTTTGCTGGTTGATATGGTCAATTATGTGGATGCTTTTCCTGATATTGAACCATCCTTGCATTCCTGGTATAAATCCCACCTGATCAAAGTGAATAACCCTTGTGATGACTTGCTGGAGTCTTTTTGCTAATATCCTATTTAAGATTTTTGCATCTATGTTCATTAAGAAGATTGGTCTGAAGTTTTGTTTCTCCATTTTTGGCCTGCCTGGCTTTGGGATCAGTACTATATTTGTGTCATAAAATGAATTTGGTAGAATTCCCTCTTTGCTTATTATGTCAAATAGTTTGTATAGTATTGGGATTAGCTGTTCTTTGAATGCTTGATAGAATTCACTTGTGAATCCATCAGGCCCTGGGGATTTTTTCTTTGGGAGTTCTTTGATGGCCTGTTCAATTCTTTTTCTGATATGGGATTGTTTAAGAATTCTATTTCTTCTTCTGTTAATCTAGGCAATTTATATTTTTGTTAATATTCATTCATATCATCTAGATTGGCATATTTATTGCAATGTAATTGGGCAAAATAGTTTTTAATGATTGCCTTAATTTCCTCTTCATTGGAGGTGAGTTCTCCTTTTCCATCCCTAATACTGTTAATTTGATTTTCTTCTTTCCTCTTTTTTTATTAGATTGACCAGTATTTTGTATATTTTGTTTTTTTTTTCAAAATACCAGCTTCTGATCTTATTTATTAATTCAATAGTTCTGTCACTTTTGATTTTATTAATTTCTCCCCTAATTTTTAGGATCTCTAATTTGGTTTTCTTCTGGGGATTTTTAATTTATTCACTTTCAAGTTTTTTTGATTTGTATGTCCAATTCATTGATCTCTGCCCTCCAATAATTTGTTAATATATGAACTCAAGGATATAAATTTTCCCCTGAGTACTGCTTTGGATGCATCCCGTAGAGTTTGAAAGAATGTCTCATCATTGTCATTTTCTTCAATGAAATTATTAATTGTTTCTATGATTTGTTCTCTGACTAGTTGATTTTGGAGAATTGTATTATTTAATTTCCAATTAGTTTTTTTATTTAGCTCTCCATGTATCCTTACTGATCATTATTTTTATTGCCTTATGATCTGAAAAGGTTGCATTTATTATTTCTGCTTTTCTGCAGTTGTATGCCATGTTTTTGTGACCTAGTATATGGTCAATCTTTGTGAATGTGCCATGTGCTGCTGAAAAGAATTCCTTTTTGTCCCTATTTATTTTTCTCCATATATCTACTAACTCTAATTTTTCTAAGATTTCATTTACCTCTTTTACCTCTTTCTTATTTATTTATTTATTTTATTTATCTAAATTTGATAGTGGTAGGTTCAGGTCTCCCACTAGTATAGTTTTTACTATCTATTTCCTCCTTCAATTCTCCTAGTTTCTCCATTAGAAATTTGGGTGCTATACCATTTGGTGCATACATGTTGATTAGTGATATTTCCTCATTATATATACTCCCTTTTATCAGGATGTATTTACCTTCCTTTTCCCTTTTTTTTTTTTAATAAACCCTCACCTTCCATCTTGGAGTCAATACTGTGTATTGGCTCCAAGGCAGAAGAGTGGTAAGGGATAGGCAATGGGGGTCAAGTGACTTGCCCAGGGTCACACAGCTGGGAAGTGTCTGAGGCCAGATTTGAACCCAGGACCTCCCATCTCTAGGCCTGACTCTCAATCCACTGAGCTACCCAGCTGCCCCCCCCCCCCCTTATCCCTTTTAATCAGGTCTATTTTTACTTTGGCTTTATCAGATATCATTATTGCAACTCCTGCCTTCTTTCTGTTAATTGGGGCCCAATAGGTCTTGTTCCACCCTTTAATTCTGACCTTGTGAGTATCTACTCACCTCATGTGTGTTTCTTGTAGACAACATATGGTAGGATTCTGGATTCTAATCCACTCTCCTATTTGTCTACGTTTTATGGGTGAGTTCATCCCATTCACATTCAAAGTTATGATTGTCACTTGTGAATTACCTAGCATTTTGATATCCTCTCCTAGTTTTGACCTTTCTTCTTGTGCCATATCCTTTTAAACTGGTGGTTTGCTTTTAGTCAATCCCCCTGATCCCCTCCCTTGATACACTTCCCTTTCTGGCCCCTCCCTTTTTGTTCCTTTCTTGTTATTTAGGGTCTGTTAAGTACCCTCCCCCCTCTCCTTCCCTCCCCTTTTCTATTTTTCAAGATCCCTACCCCCTACCCCCTTAGTTTCCCCTTCTTCCTTACCCTGTAGGATAAGATAGACTTCAAGATCCCAATGGGTCTAGATGTTCTTCCCTCTCAGAATTGATTTCACTGAGAGTGATATTCGAGTATTACCTATTAGCACTCTCTTCCTCTCTCTCTTATAAGAATATTCTTCCCCTCCCCTTCCCATGTGTATCTTTGTGTGACAAAGATTATTCTATTTATTTTATTTCTTCAAGTATCTCTTAGTACCATCATCGATTCCCCCTCACTCCTTTTGTAATATCGTTTTATAGCCTTTAATGCCCCAATCCTTTCCTATGAATGATTCTTCTATTTACTATAATAATGAAAACATTTTTGAGAGTTACAAATAACATTTTTCCCAAATATTAATATATATAATTTGGTCTAATTGTAGCCCTTAAAGAAGAGAGTTTGCATAAAAAAAAAGAAAAAGAAAACATTTTTCTCCTTTTCCCTCTCTTTCATATTTACCTTTTCATGTTTCTCTTGATCTTTGTGTTTGGATATCAAACTTTCCCCTTAGTTCTGGTCTTTTCCTTACAAATACTTGGAAATCTTCTATTTTGTTGAATGCCCGTACTTTCCCCTGGAAGTATATAGTCAATTTTGATGGATAGGTGATTCTTGGTTGAAGACCCAGTTCTTTTGCCTTTCTGAATATTGTGTTCCAGGCCTCTCAGTCTTTTAGTGTTGAAGCTGCCAGATCTTGTGTGATCTTGATTGTTACTCCTTTGTATATGAATTGTTTCTTTTTTGCTTCTTATAAGATTCTCTCCTTAGCTTGAAAGCTCTGGAATTTGGCAATTACATTTCTGGGAGTTGTTTTTTGGGGGGTTTAGTATAGAGGGTGTTCTATGAACTCTTTCAATGTCAATTTTGCCCCCTTTTTCAAGAACTTCAGGGCAGTTTTCTTGGATGATGTCTTATAGTATGATGTCAAGATTTCTGTTTATTTCTGGATTTTCAGGTAGACCAATGATTCTCAAATTGCCTCTCCTTCCTCTGTTTTCCTGATCTGTCACCTTGTCAGTGAGATATTTTATGCTTTCCTCTATTTTATCAGTCTTTTGACTTTGCTTTATTAATTCTTGCTGTTTTGCAAGATCATTGGTCTCCAGTTGCTCAATTCTGGTCCTTAAGGCCTCGTTTTCTGTTATAATCTTTTGATTTCCTGCTTTAACCTTTTGGCATTCAGCTATTATTTCTTCATTTGTTTTTTGAACCATTTCCCACTTCTCTTTCCAGAAGGCTTCCATCTTTTCGATAACAAGCTCCATTTGAGATTCTTCCAGGGCTTGTGGACAATTTCTGGGTTTTTTTTTTTTTCGGTTTTGCCTTTGTTTGAGTTTCATCCAGTATTTCCTCTGTAGCCTGGGTTTTTCCTCTGTAAAAATCCTTGAGGGTCACAACTTTTTTTTATGTTTTTTTTTTGGAAGGATTTTGAGGCTCCTGTGCACAATTAGCCATTTTTCTGAATGTTTTCAATTCCCTCTTTAGTCAGGAATCTGAGTCAGCTGGGCAGGTTCTTTGTGTATGGGGTTAAGGAGCAAGGGCAGGCTCTCAATTCTCCACAGTCCTATGAGGCTTTTCTCGGTGCTGACCTCCCAGGGGTCTGCGCTCTCCTGCCCGCCTGGGTTTATGGTCTTGCTGCTTTCGAGGGTGGGTCCCCTGTGGTCTTAGTCTATTCTCAAGGACACAGAAGTACCCCCTGCTCGTTCCAGAGGCACTCCTCGTTCACTCCCTGTCTCCATCGGGCACACTGGCTCTGGGCACCCAAGGTCTGCACTCTCTTGCATGCTGGGGTTTTCTGCCTAGCTGCCTTCAGGGGTGGGTCCCCTGCTGTCCTAGTCAGCTCCCAAGGATGCAGATGTGCCCCCTACTCACTCCAGAGGTGCCCCTTGCTTGTTCATCTTGGTGTGCGCTGGCCCTGGCTCTGGCTCTGTAGGTGGGGGTGGGGGAGGCTGAAATGGCTCATGTTTGGGTGGAAGCCCTTTCACCCTCTTATAGACTGGAATAACCTCAATTCCATGTAACTTAAATGCTGCATCCCACTTTGCAGCTCCTTCGCTCCTCTGAAAATGATTCTTAAGGTCTTTTAGGGGTAGTCCTTGTTGGAGTGTGCCGGGGAGAATACATAAGCCACTTTTAGACTGCCACCATGCTTACCCGGATGTCCCCATAGTAGATTCTTAATAAATATTTATGTTAACTGATTAATTGGAGATTACTGACATACCATACCTAACTCCCACACTCTCAGACTCTCAGTCTTCTTTCCTTCTAGACTTTAGCACCTTCCATCAGGTGAGACTGAACATTTTTTATCAATCGGGTGTTCTTTCCCTAGTCAACAATTAGGTTCCCTGTGGCAGGGAACCTTGGGGAGGGGGGTGGGGACTGGGAGACAGAAGTCACTCTTCTAAATAGGTAGTTGATTAAAAGCATGGCTTATTAAACGAAAGAGCAGTGCATTACCAATTTCAAACAGCTTTTACCATTCATGAATACACTGATCCTTTTACTTATCTTACCTGAGATTCAGGGGAGAAATTCATCTCCCTGCAATGCTTTGCCATTTGGGCCTACTCAGTTTGAGATTCTTAAAACCCATGTTCTCCCTCACTATGGGAGATACCATAGTACTGAAAAAAGGAATCTCAATGGATAGTCTGAATGATTTAGTCCACGGAGTATAAGCCCTTCTGTAGGATGTAAAGTTATTTTTCTTGAGTGTCTCAGAAAATTACTTTACTACAATGATCATGCTTTGTATGAATATCAGTTACATTGTACGAATTATCTTTTTTGATGGATAATTTATTAGCTAGAAATGGTCATGGGATAAGTCCTTCTCTTGCCATTATTATTTATATTGAATGTTCTGTGAACTTTTGCATGGGATGACAAAATAATTGCTTCTTATAGTTGAAAAATAAAGTTAGGATATAATTTTTGTCCTCTCCACACTAAATAAAAGCAACTTTGGTACCACTCTAATAGCAGACAAGACAAAGGCATTTATACTATTTTGACATGATGTTGATATCCTCTACTAGGTTTCTTTATTTTCAAAACTCTTTGTTTTGTGTAGTTTGGAGATTGAAGTTACTTAGGAAGGCAGCTGCTAAATATCTAAAACATTGTTATTAAGTTGTTCTTTTCTTAATCTTTACCTTCTGTCTTAGAGTCAATACTAAGCACTGGTTCCAAGGCAGAGGAGTGATAGGGGTTGGCAATGGGAGTTAAGTGACTTGCCCAGGGTCACACAGTTAGGAAGCGTCTGAGGTCAAATTTGAACCCAGAACCTCTCATCTTTAGATCTGGTTCTCTATCTGTTGAGGCACCTAACTGCTCTTGTTCTTACATTTTAATGGACAAATGGTATATTTGGGAAACTATGGGAAACACATTGGTCTATTATAATGGTATGGCTCCCATATAATTTATTGGTTGAGTTATCCAGATTATTTTAAGGACTGTATTTGCTATTAGTATACTTATTTTATAGATGAGGAAACTGTGACAAAAAGAAGTTAAATGATTTGTCTAGGGTCATACAACTAGTTAAGTTCCTGAGGTCTGATTCAAATGATTTTATATATATATAAAATGAATAGGATACAATAGAATCTAGTCTCCAGCATATATCCTGGCACTCCACATGTTTAATCTACACACTCATTTCTTTATGAAGTCCTATGAATTCAGGTGAAATGAACTCATATTAAGCAAGGAATGAGGTCAATACTCTTCTGAGATCTGAGATGATCTCTGTCCCTCGCCCAGGTCTTATTTTCTGAAGCTAGTCTTAGTCTATTGAGGTTTTTGACAAACTAACACTTGATTTTCTTCTTGAGTACATTCAGTACATGAATGACCACCAAGTTCTTATTTGTAACAAAAGACTGATCTATTTCTTTGGCTAAATTCTGCCGATAGTGTTATTACACTTTGACCTTGACTCTAATTAATTGCTCAGAGGCTCCAAGCATTGGTTTCTTTCTCAAGTTTATAACCAATACTTCTCCACATGAGTGATCATGACCCCTGAAGTTATTACCTTTCTCAGGTGACTGTCTTTCCGTATCTCATTCTCCTTGTGCGAAGAGAGAGAAAGGGACAGACAGAGAGGAAGAAAGAAAAGAATAAAGAAAGAGGGAAGGAAACACAAAAGCACTTTAGTCAGTAAACATTTAAATTACTTGCCAAAATGAAGATATGTAGCTGCCAAAGGCAACATGAAGTTAGAATCTAAAATCATCTATAAAATCTTTCTAAAAAAATGATGAACAATTAATATACCTTCTCATAAAGCAGAAACAGTGGATGGTAAAACCTATTAAAAAAACACCAAACAACCCAAACTTAACAAGATACCTAACTAAGCGAAATTATCTCAAAGACATTTAAGAGTGAAATGGAAGGAAGGTTACAGAGGAAAAATGGAAAAGATTTGCTAAAATCACTTCAATAAACTGTTCTCTCCAACAAAGGTAACAGACCTACTGCAGTAGACTATAATCATCACAGTCCCTGAGATACCTAGCGGAGACAAGTAGAGGACTTAGAAATGACACTAAAGAGAATAAAGATCTCACAATTAATTGAAAGATATAGAGAATATAAGATCCCATTATGTTTATTTTATGAAAAACCATTTGATTTAGTAGGAAAAAAACGATACCTTAACAGGCTTTCTTATAACAAAATGTCTCTTATCCATATCCTAAACAAGATCATTCAGAATTCTTTGGAAGACTTAACACCAAAAAACTGATTTAATGATCCTTTGATAATAAATTCCAAGATAGGCATAAAATAGTCAAATGTATGTTCAACAACAATATTCACTGCTGTAATGAAGAAGATCCAATGCAGAGTCCAACTTGAGTGGGGATTATCTCTGGATAGTAAGGTCCTCTAAAAATGTTTGCTTGTGGGTAACAATATTCTGGTTGTATCAAGTCTCCAGGCATTGGAGAGGGACCTGGAAGAGATCTGTCTTGACTCAAAGGAATTTAACCTATTCATCTTTACAGCAAAGACCCAGCAGATAAGGAATGTCTATTGCCCAGATTTCAACATATATTTGGGTGAACTCTCTATAGATCTTATCTACCAATATGGAACAAAAAGGACAGCTGTTAAATGAGCTGGCCCTGGACTTAAAGAGAAGGGGAGTGAGCTAGATTGCTTTCAGAAATTACAATGTTCATTTTACTGACCCCCAGGATTCTAGTGAAGACTAAGGTCCATGGTTTCAAAACTAACATTTTACTGATATTGTCACATGGCACCTAGATAAGAACCACCACTAATATCCTAAAGATAGCAATGAAAAGGCACATGGTGAATATGATAAGTCTGTAACATGATGAGGGCCTCTGAAGACAAATGATAGTAAAGGATATCAAGGAATGATAAGTCAGGAAAATAGATGAACTAATCACAGGGCAAGAATAAGGAATGGCAGGAGAACAACTAGAGTATTTCACTGATTTATTTTTTATGTCAGGATAAAGGAAGGGTAACCTCCAGAATGTTGGATGAACTCCCTATGGCTCACTCTGGGAAGAACATCAACAGAAGTCACCCAGGATAGGTCATCAAGGACAGGTTATACTCTGCATCTTTGGAAGAAACTCCTGAATACATGAGATCCCAGTCTTTTTGAGCATTTGAAATATTGGTAAAACATTAAGTAGTAATGAAAAATTAGTATAATATACAACATAATTTATATGCAATCAAGCAAATATTAACACAATAATATTATTAAATTTAAGCAAGAGTGATTAATATTAGTGTGATATTAACAGAGGTCTGAAATCCACATGCAGGATAGATTTTCATGAAATACAGTGGATCAATTTATGAGAAAGGAAAATCTCAAGAGGATCAAAAAACATACTATCAAAATCTAGTCTGACAACTGCTTGATCACATAGTTTGATGGGGATATGATTGGGGATGTAAGACTCTAAACGATCATTCTAGTGCAAATATTAATAATATGGAAATAGGTCTTGATCAATGACACATGTAAAACCCAGTGGAATTGCTCTTTGGCTACAAGAGTGGGGTGGGAGGAGAGGAGGGAAAAAACATGAATCATGTAACCACAGAAAAATATTCTAAATTAATTAAATAAGTAAATAAACTTAATTTTTAAAAAATCTAGTCTGGAAAGAAATATATCCAATGAAAAAATAAGAAAGTATTAGAAATGAAAATTGAAGGGGAGAGGAACTGAGGAAAACTGGAAAATTAAGCTAAAAACTTTTTAAAAAAATCCATAGAAACAAAAGACATCCTGGACAAGACTTCACATGGGAAAATATACATGTGATAGTAACCCACACAAACACATGTAGCAATAATACTCATATGATATGATAATAAATATTCATATATTTTATGGGAAGTCCCAGAGGTAAAAATTTAGCCAATGGAGTTTGCATTGCCAGCATTTGATATCTGAGTTAGCCATCAGGCAGGTGATCTATCCAAGATACTAGCCATAAGGCATATGAATACTTTCAGCCTCTGAATAAACTCTTTTGACTCAGAAAAGGTATATTAACCTCTTACTATTTGGAGTCCCAATCTAGCTTGAAGGGTAACCAAGGGGGTTTTTAGTTGTTGTTGTTGCTGTTGTTGTTGTTGTTTCCCAATTACTGTAATAACAAATTTCCACATAAGTTTTCCAAAGTTATATGATCTAATTTGTCTCACATCCCTCCTTTTCTCCCCTCTCCCAAAACTGGCAAGCAATTTGATCTCAGTTATACATGTATTATTATGCAAAGCATATTTCCATATTGTTCATTTTTATAAGTGAATAATCATATAAAACAAAAATCCTCAAACAAAAACCCAGATAAATATGCTTTCATCTGCATTCCTACTCCAATAGTTCTTTTTCTGAAGGTGGAGAGCATTCTTTATCATAAGTCCCTCAGAACTGTCCCGGATCATTCATTATATTGCTGAGAGTACCTAAATCTATCACAACTGATCATTCCACAATATCACTGTGTTAATATTCTCCTGGTTCTGCTTATTTCACTCTGCATCATTTCATGTAGATCTTTCCAGCTCTTTCTAAAGTCATCCTGTTCATCATTTCTTATAGCACAATAGTATTCCTCTACCATCATATGCCACAATTTGTTCAGCCATTCCCCAGTTGATGGACATCTTGAAGGGTTATTATGTTAAAGAGAGATTCAACTTATTATGTTTGACTCTGGGGTCTATAAAGAGAAGTTATAGTTTGGAAAGTACAAAAAGGCAAATTGGAGCTTGATGTTGGGAAAAACTTCTTCCCATTTCAAGAGCTCTAGAAGTAGAATGGGCTGCCTCAGAGAGGTTACCCTTTCATTGGAGGTCTTCAAGCAAAGACTGAATGATACCTTGTTGGTATACTATAGGTGGAAGGGGTAGGGTTTTTTTTCGGGTATGTATTGGACTAGATAGCTACCAAAGTCTCTTTAAGTCTAGAAGTCTATTAGATTCTTCCTTCCTTCCTTCCTTCCTTCCTTCCTTCCTTCCTTCCTTCCTTCCTTCCTTCCTTCCTTCCTTCCTTCCTTCCTTCCTTCCTTCCTTCCTTCCTTCTTCCCTTCCTTCCTTCCTTCCTTTCTTTCTATCATTCAAACCCAATTAAGAATTCACTCTCTTTAATTAGGGCATCCTTTCCTGATCCCCACAATTAGTGTTCACCCCATAAAACTGCTTTGTGCATACTTGTATTTACTTAACTATTTATATGTTGTCACTATTCCTCACCACTCAAAGTAGAATGCAAGCCCTTTGAGGGAAGGAAATGAATCTTTGGGCCTCACTATCACAGGCAGTTCTATTTCCAGCAGCTTCATAAGGTTTTCTTTTAAATTTCAAATATCCCAGATTGAATGCCTGGGTACTTGTTGCTCAATGCACTTTTAGATTCAAACTGACCAGACCTAGATAAATATTTTTCTTTAAAAGGCAGAGTATATGGGGTTTTGCTCAGATGTTATTTATTATATTAATTGTTCTTTCCCAGAGTTCTTATGGAATTGGGCACCCAATAGGATTTCCAAAGGGGAAATGCTCTAAGACCTTTACCTTATATCGTAATGGGCTCAAGAAAAAGAATATGACAAATGTTTTTTGGACACAGACAATGTGGAAATTTATTTTTCTCAACTCAGCATTTTTGCTACAAGGGTTTTCCCTCCTTTTTTTATTTGGGACAAAATGAAAGAGAAAGGGCAGCAAGGGATAGGATAAGGAAAAGGGAAAGGAAAGAAAAGGTCATGGAAGCTTTTTTTAAAAAATCATTTTTTTTTCAATCATCAAAAATCTACCTCTATTCCTTTCTCCCCCCAACTAAGCAAGAAAGAAAACCAAAAGTCTTGTTACAAACAGATAAAGTAAAACAAATTTTTGCACTGTTATGTTAAAAAAAAAATGTCTCAATCTACACTCTTAAGTCCTTAGTCTCCTTGTCTGGAGGGTTTAGTAATATGAATCCTTTGGAATGGTAGTTGATTATCATGCTGATTAGAGTTCCTAAATTTTTCAAAGTTCTTTATCTTGCCAATACTCTTATTGTATAAATTGTTTCCTGGGTTCTGTTCACTTTGCCTTAGTTCTTATAAATCTTCTCAGGTCTCTCTGAATCCCTTTCATTATTTCTCATGGTACGATAGTATGCCATTACCTTCATATACCATAACTACCACAACTTGTCCAGCCATTGCCCTGTTGATAGATACCCTTCTCAGATTCCATTCTTTGCCCCCTCAAAAAGAACTACAAATATTTTTGTACATCTTTAATTAGAATGTGTTTTTAATCTGCTTGCCCTCTTATTCTCCTCTTAACCCTTTCCTTCCAGTTTCCCTGACGAGTCATGAATACTTCTAGGAGTGTCTGGGCTGGTCCTGTAGCTGCTTTCTTGGAGTATTTAGTGTTGTGTTATTTCAGGGTGTCAAGTATAGCTCAGTCTGGGAACCTGTAAACTTCCAATATTCTCAAAGTGGTCTGATCCAGGGCAAAATCTGATCTCTGTCCTTCTGGTCTGAGCTCTGCAAGTTCCTGACCTGGATTTGGGTTTGAGCAATAGGCTTGTGGGTTTACTCTGATTGGAATTCCAGTATACTACTGCTTTATTATCAACCAAGTAGAAAGTTCTGCTGGTTCAAAGTGACAACCACGGGCTTGATCTGGGATTTCTGCCCCAGTTGTTTCATGGAAGGGTTTAGACTGGGCAGAGGCTAGAATTAAGACTCTGCTTCAGGGTCTAGCCAAATAGCTACTACTTACTTATGAACTTGTTTCTCATTCAGTATATACAACATAAGAACTAGGACTGCTCCTCACCCTGGAACACCACCCCTAGACACCCCTACTTAGACAGTCCTTTATGTATAACCCAGAACTTGGTGATCAGCAATCAAGCTTCGAGTTTTCACTTTTCACAAGTAGAACCTTCTGTGCTATATCTAGGACTTCTTGACCCTGTGCTAGTAGAGCTCTGTGGTCCTTCCCTTGATATACACTGTTGCTAATATCTGCAGACCTCTCTAACTTCCTATGCCAACTTGAACTGGAAAAATGACTCGTAATTTTTTAAAATTAGATTTCCCAATTGGGATTCAGGTTGGTACATTTTCTAGATCTGTTTAAAGAAACTGGAGATGGGAAAAAAACTCGTGTTTCTTTCTGCTTTCCTGCTATCTTCGCTTCAACCCCTTATTGCTTATCATAAGTTTTCTATAAGCAACATCATTGTAAGGAAGGTTTGTGCCCTCTAGAGCTATTGACAACAGCTACTACTTTTCTATTCTAGCACTTTAAATGTGCTTTTGCTAACAGCATCATAAGCCAGTCAATCTAAAATTGGTCCACCCTTCCCTAGCACAGAGGGAAGGAAGCGGGCATGATCTCTTATTAAGGCATCCCCCCCAAAAAAAAAATACAAAGAAGAGAGCAGAAAGGTCAAAAGAAATCACAAACAAGTAGGGCAGTTTTGAAAGTTACATGTCAAATTTATTATATATTTTAAAAGAAAAGCAAAGTGAACATAATAAAGATTCATTGTTTTGTGTATAATTCTCTTTTTCTGTTCTACTACACATGGAAATGGCCATTTTATTTGGTCTTTGTTCAGTAAAAAAATACAATCTTTTGTCTCTCTCTCACTAAAAGGTCTCAGAGTAAGGGCCATTGACTACCTATACTGTCATACTTCACAATATGTTTTTTAAGACCAGGGGTTGACATAACTCCTTTGTATTGGTATTTTTCAATTCTCATTATGGCCTTCAGGTCATGTATAGAGTGAGTCTCTTGAATGTCTTTATGTATCCAGGGAGGGGGGAGTCACTTACATTAGCATCAAGTTAGCATTCATCTCCAGCCTCAGCATTTTCTAAGCCTTTTCTTTCTTTTTTCTTTGTAAAAGATCTCCATAAAGGCAGTTAAATAGACTGGGGGTTTTGTTTTTACACCACAGTCATTTTCCTTTAACTTTATCCCTCATAGGGTTCTAGATTTTACTTGGAAGAGCTCTTATAGGTTGGTCTGGGCATCATCCATAAATGTACACTTCCATGTTCAAAAATTCTGCAATCCCCTTAATCTCTACCTATGCCCCCTGTCTCATATGATGAAATAGCTTTATTCTTTGTCAAGGCTAATGTAAAGATTGAAATTTAGGGGAGACTGAGGCAGGTAGAAATTAGTTTCTCTCTGCAAGGAGTATTATATTTTAGAGGTTTATTAAAGATTAAGGATTAAAGAAAATACAGGATGAGAAACACGTGCCTAGGCCAGAGAGGCCTAGACAAGATAATCTCACATCATGGAAGAGACGCGTCTGCTCCAAAATGGAAGTCCAAAAGAGACCACAAAAGCCTTTGCAATCAGGTTAAATCCTTTCTCGATCTCGGCCCACCTGAGAATTCAGTGAGATTACAACGCATTTTGGGGAAGTGGAGCAAGGGCTTGTGGGGATTGAAGTCCAGAGTTCAAAATCCATTTTTTACACTAACTCTTCTATATGTTCAATAGATCTCATTCCATCCCATCTCCTTCAATAGATAGCCCCTTCTGTTATCCCACTCTTTCATTTATTTTCAATCTCTGTCTATAGGCTGCTTACCTTACTGCCTATAAACTCATGGCTATACCATCCTGAAAAAATCCTCACTTGATTCTTCCATCTCCACTAACTATTGTCATATATCTTTTCTGCTCTTTATAGCTAAACTCCTTTGAAGAAGCCATATACAATAAATATCTCTACTTTCTCTTCTCTCACTTTCTTCTTGACCCTTTATCAACTGACTTCCTACTTCATCATTTCAGAGAAATTGCTCTCTAAAGTTACTAATGATCTCTTAATTGCCAAATCCAATGGCCTTTTATCAATCTTCATTCTCCCTGACCCCTTTGCATCCTCTGACACTGCTGATCACTCTTTCCTCCTTGATAGTCTTTCTAGTTTTTGGACACTACTCTCCTGGTTCTCCTCCAACCTTACTGATTCTTTTCTGTATTCTTTGCTGATCCTTATCCAGGTCATACTCTCTAACTATAAGTGTCCCTCAAGTTTCTAGCTTGGGCTTGCTTCTCTTCTCCCTCTATATTACCTCACTTGGTATGTTCATTAGCTTCCATAGATTTAACTACAGTCACTATCCTGATGATTCTCAAATTTACCTATCCTACCCAACCTCTTTACTAATCTCCAATCGCAGGTCTCCACATGCCTTTCAGACATCTCAAACCATATGTCCAAGAGATTTAAATTTAATTTGCAGAAAACAGAACTCATTATCTTTCCCCTCAAACCCTCCCTTCCTCCTACTTTCCCTATCACAGTAGAGGGCAACATCATTCTCCAAATCCTTCAGGCTTGAAACCTAAGAGTCATCCTGGATTTTTCACTCTCTCTCACTCCCTATATTCAAAATGTTGGCAAGGCCTGACCAATTTCATCTTTGTAACATCTCTTGCATATAACCCCTTCTCTCCTCTGACACTGCAACCCCTCTGGATTATTACAATAACATGCTGATGGGGTCTTCGTGCCTCAAGTCTCTTCCTACTGTAATTCATTTTCCATTCAGGCACTCAAATGATCTTCCTAAAACTCAGGTCCCTTCATGTCATATGCACTTCCTCAATAAAATCCAGTGGCTTCCTATTGCCTGTAGGAGCAAATACAAAATACTCTAGTATCCCAAATCCTTCATAACCTAGTCTCCTCCTACTTTTCTAATCTTCTTATACTTTACTCTTGGCCACATGTTCTTCAATTCACTGACATCGGCTTTCTGGCTGTTCCATGAACAAAACACTTCTCTCAGACTGGAATGCTTTACCTCCTCCACTCAGACTATTGACCTCCTTGACTTCCTTCAGATCCCAACTAAAATCTCCACCTTCTATAGGAAACCTTCCCTGATCCCTCTTAATTCCAGTGTTTTCCTTCTTTTAATTATTTCCCATTTATTCTGTATTTGTCTTGCTTTGTATATATTTGTTTCTGCGTTTTCTCCCCCATTAGATTGTAAAACTCCTTGATGGCAGGGATTGTCATTTGACTCTTTTTGTATCCATAGCCCTTAGTGTGTTGCCAGGCACATGGCAGGTGCTTAGTAAGTATTTTTAGAATTCAATTGAATTTGAGATTCCAATCCAACCCCCTCATTTTACAGATGAGAAAATTCTGTCTCAGAGAGGTTAAATGACTTGTTCAAGATTACAAAATTGGCCTTGGCAAGTCAAGATTTGAACTCATTACCCTTTCCAACCGAAACTTTCTTTATAACTTTAAAAAATATATTTAAAAACAAAACTAATATTTTTGCCAAGAAAATCCAAATGGAATCAGGAAGAGTAGGACACAATTGACTAAACAATCCCCATTAAAATATTAAATCTTTGAGGGCAGGGATTGTCTTGCCTGCTTGTATTTATATCCCTAGTGGTTAGCATAATTATAGGTACATAGTAAGTGCTTGACAAATGTTCTATCTGTCCATCTAGCCATTTATTTTGTATCAGAAGAATGTATGCTCCTTGAAGGCAGGAACTGATTTTTCTTTGTTTTTGTATTCCTGGTCTAGCTCAATAAATATGCTGCCCAAAAGTGGATACAATAATCCAGATGAGGTCTGAGCAGGGAAGAGAATGAGAGAATTTATTCTAGGCAGAGTTGATAGGAAGAACAGCCTTGAAGAGGAATGGGGCATAGTTTTACTAAGGGAGAAGGAGATTGTAGTGGTGGAATATTTCATTTGGAACCATGGAGTAACTTGTAGAAAGCCTTTTAGTTCATTTGGGAGAACTGGTACAAACTCACTGTGTGATCTTCGGGGAGTACTTGTGCCTTTTTAGTTGTTTCCTCATTTGTCCAATGAGGACAGAGCAAAAAGGTCATCTGAGATGACTTTCAGCTGTGATACTCTACTATAGCCTTGGGATTCTGTACTCAAATTCTTTTTCTTCCTTTAAAATGCAACTCACTTATCTTTTTTCCATAAAACCTTTCTTGATTTCCACAAATACCTTGAAAGTACCCTCCATCTCAAATATCTTGTATTTTATACTCACATTCACGATATTTATATACACACATATACATATAAATATATGACAAATATAAAAAACTAACAGATAACATAATTCATTCCTAAAGCTGGGACTTTATATATTTGTGTATGCATATATATATACTTATATACATACACAGACATATGTATGCACATATATTTGTATTTATTACTTTTATATTTACAGTTAATATTTTTTGATATGTCTTTGTCCCTTCCCCTTCCCTCCCCAAAGTAAGCTCCTTGGGAGTTGAGATCGTCTCATTCTTTGTATTTATAACCCCAGCGCCTATCACAGTACCTGGCAAACAGCAGGCAC
This sequence comes from Monodelphis domestica, assembly GCF_027887165.1. Taxonomy (NCBI): domain Eukaryota; kingdom Metazoa; phylum Chordata; class Mammalia; order Didelphimorphia; family Didelphidae; genus Monodelphis; species Monodelphis domestica. The sequence continues at coordinate 103,051,675 of NC_077229.1, forward strand.
TTAATAAATGCTATTTGACTTATTTATAGGGCAATAAGGAACCAGGAAGTTCAGGGAAATTGGATTCATTTCCCAGTTCTCAATTCCATGAGTTCTGCAATAAGGACTTTTGCCCTATATTTTGTCCAATCAGACTAATAATTAGATTCCTTGAGAATAGGGATTCTCATTTTTCGTGCTTCCACCCCCAGAGCATAGCCTATCTAGCACACAGTAGGCGCTTGATAAAGGCTTGTCGACTTATTCACAGGAAATAGGAAACCAGGCAGTTCGGTGGGATGGGGAGACAGGACTAATTTCTCGTGATGAATGAATTCTGTAATCAATACTTTTGGTCCAACCAGAAACCAAAATAAGGTAACTTCTAGTCCTCCCCCACAGACTCCCTTTAATAAGAATATAGCGTCACCCGTGCTCTTTCACCCTGGTCCTTTGGTTCCTCTCCTCCCACGGAGGAAAGGGGCGGAGTCTCTACATAGCTGAGAGTGGGCCATTCCGTGAGACGCGGACGAGAGGATGAAGGAGGGTTGTGCGCCTGCCCGTTGTAAGGCCTTTCTCTGGAGGCGGGGCCGCGAGGCAGGCGGGGGTGCGCCTCTGGGTTGAGGGCGCGCGCACGTTGTGGGCAGCGCGGGGACTGCCGGTCCTGGTCTTGGCGTGAAGCGGCTGCGTGATCCCAGAGTGGGAGCGGCTGAGGTGGCACAGCTGGGATGTCGCGCACGGTGAGAGACCCCCCACCCCAACCCCAACCTCCCCAGCCTCGGGGTCCGGGGACCCCTGCCCAGTCTGGCCCAAGGTCGGCCCCTTCTTTCGAGACCTCTGCCCACGCACTCGAGATCTCTCTCACCAGAGACCCCAAGATATCTACCCCTTAACGCTGTGTACCCCCCTCTCCTTCATTTTCTCCCTACCGCTGCCAAACTTCGAAATACCTCCCCTCTGAGACACCAGACATTAACCGCTAGACCACCAGCTAGCTCTCCCACCAGCTAGCTCTTCCCGGCCATTTGATATTTCCTACCCAGACACCCCAGACTCCCAGGCTTTTTGACCGGAGAGACCCCGATTCTGCAATGGCTCAGATATTTCCCTGGGAGAGGTCTTGCTCCAGACTCTAGATATATCTCCACTCTGTGGAGAGAAGCTCTGTTATTTGCCCTGATCACCCACCCTACCTTGACTCCTCCCCCCCTCACCTCACAGATCCTACCTTCTCTAGTGTGTTGATAGAATAGCAGAGTTTCTGATCCCCATCCCCCCACTTATTTATTAGGGAGGAGTCCCCATTTACCAATCCTCAGCAGCCACTGCTCAGTCTTATTGGAGCTGTAGATGGTTATGTTTATCGTGCTTTGCGTTTCAGCTGACTTTACTTGGTTATTATCTCCATGATACAGCAAGGAATATGAAAGGCAGCCTGAAGAAAGTAATGGATAGAGGACCAGTCTGAAAGTTTGGAAGATTTAGGTTTGAATTTTTGCTTGTGACACTTAGTAGCTAAGTATCAAACTCTTGTAGCCCAGACAACTTAAGACAAATTAAGTTGTCCATGGTACAAGGAATTTTCATACTTAGAGTTCCCTCAATAAAAGAACAGGTGCAGATCAAAACCAAAACTTATTTAAGGGACTCTGACTTTGAATCTTGTATGTTTTCAATATTCTGTATCCTTTTGCTTCCCTCACAGAATAGGGCTCCATTTTTTCCGATTTCCCAGAGTCCTGAAATTTAGCTCTTAGAATATCCTGGAGGAGTGTGTTATAATGTGATCTTTAGATTGTATTAAAGGTAATTCTGCCTTGATTAGCCCACATCTTTGAGTATTGTGTTTAATTCTAGGTGTTACATTTTAGGAAGGACAGTGATAAACTGGAAAGTATCCAAAGGAGAGCAGCCAGGATAATAATCATACCATAAGCAATTCTGGGGATGTCTTAAAAGTATTTGAAGAACTGTCACATGGGAAAGTGATTAGATTTGTCCTGCTTGGTCTCAGAGAGCAGAAATAGGAGCAATGGGCAGAAGTTACAGAGAGGCAAATTTAGGTTTTATATAAGGAAACATTCCTAACAATGAGAGCTATGCAAAATTATAATGGACCACCTCAGGAGGAGGTGGAGGCTTTTCTGAGCAAGGGCCAAATGGCAACTTGTTAGGGTATTGAAGAAGGAATTAATTTTATGTATGACTGGGACTAGATGGCTAAGTCTCTTATGACTGAAATTTTGTAGTTCTAAGTTTATCATACCTTTTTCTCCAGCTTAGATTATTCCTACCCCCTTTTGTCTTATAAGTATATGATTATAATAGTGTAGTTGGATTTTCCCAGGATTTAATAACTTCTTCATAGACCTAGCATTGAGCCATTTTAGCAGCTACTATTCTTGGCTCATTTTCTCTTTTTTACAAGTTTTTCTTATTTGTAGTAATGCTATGATTTACCACCATATACTGCATACCATAAGCTCAAAACTGTTGGTTGTAACCGGTGCTTGACATCAAACTTAAAACAAACCTAGAAGGATGTTTAGAGATTACTTGACTTAGCACCTTCTTTTTCCAGAAGAGACTTATGCCAGAGAGGGAAAAAAATCTTACCTAAGGTGACAGCAGATTAGTGCTCTCCTAGACCATAACTAGTTCTGATTTCTCTTGATCCAGGGTTCTTTTTACCATAAGACATCAACTCTCATCAACAATGCCGAATCAGCTGACTGTGAAATTGTTAATAATGATGAGATAATATTAGATTAGGTAGGAGTCCTTTATATATGAGTCCTGTTTTGATGCTAATAAACTCTGTGACTTTGGTAAAATCTACCTCTTTTGGGGTTCAGTTTTCTTTTCTGGACAATGAGAGAGAAATTTCATAGCTTCATATGAGGAAAATACCCTGTCCCAATATAAATTGGACTCCTGCACAAATAAAGTAGATTGAAGGTCTAAAAGCAGTTGTCGAAGAAGAGATTTTCATGCCAGGACAGGTTGGAATAGATGGTCCTTTTCAGCTTTGAAATTATAAGCTTCTATGACTGGATGATTTCTAAGAATCTGTTCTAGTTCTCAGATTCTGAAGCTATGATTCCATCTTTTACTTGGGTGACTTTTAAAAAAAAATTTGGTAGGGATTGACATGATTTTGAACTTTATGTATCAAAATGTGTATAATGGGCTTTTTTCAAAATGGCATTCATTCCATTCCAATTCCACAAACATTTATAGAGTACCTACTGTGTTCAAGGTGTCTCTTTAGTGAATAGAGGACTGACTTCAAAAGACTTAATAAGTTCCAGTCTTGCTTCTGACATCCAGGCTCTGTGACCAGACAACTTTTTTATCTTCTCAATGCCTGTAGCCATCTAAGCTTACAAGTTATACACATATACACCCACCCACATATACTATATACATAAATATTTCTTCTCCTTTAGTCATTCTGTGTCCAGGATGACTTTTGTATAAATGAAGGAAAGTAGCTGATATAAATATACACAAAGAAGTGATACTTTGTAGAATGAGTGAGTGTACTTTGACTTGGCTTCTTAGAAGTGCAAATGAGGTCTCCCTGCTATTTTACAGTCTCTTGTGACCAGTTGCCTCAAACTGTCTGACCGTGACCCTTTGGTTATGCAGTCTGTATCCAGGAAATAGAGTTTTGTTTTTATGCAGAAGTGGCTGGGATTCAAGACTGTAAAGGGAAGAAAATGAAGTCAGTAGGGGTGACTCCAGAAGATAAGAAAGGACAGAGGGACTAGAGATCACCAAATTTCAGAATGGAAGGGACGTCAGAAGTTTGACAGCCAACCCATACTTGGCAAAAAATCTCTTACATATGATACCCTGAAAGAGGTCATCTAGCCTTTATTTAAAGATTGACAATGTGGGGGAACCTATTTCCTCCTGGCAGTTAATTATACTCTTGGATAGCTCCAGCAAGTATTTCTTCTAGCAAAGCCTAAATGTATCTCTTTATAACTTTTGCTCACCTCCCAAGTTATGGTTTTTGAGCAAGGAAAATAATCCATTTTCCATGTGACAGAATTTAAAATACTTGGATGTATCATTTCTCAGGCTTTTCTTATGGAGGCTAAATAGCCCCAGTTTCATTCATTAGGTTTTCAAAGTATGATTTGGGTATCTGAGACTCTTTTAAAAGGTCCTTGAGTTCAAAATTATTTTTATAATACTAAGACATTATTATAGATTCATGATTTCATGAGTGAGGGTACTCTGTTGGTAAAGATTCCAACTCTTTTCACACACACTTACGCTGTGTTATTGTCCATGTCTCTTCATACATATTAAATAAAATAAAGAGATCCTCCAAAAGACCTGACCCTTAATATTTCAGAGAGTAAACTACTATAGCTCATTTATGTCCTCCAGGCATCTTTACTGTGTCCTTTAGACTCCTTCTAATTGTGTTTCCTCTAAGATCTTGGTGTTTTATTATACTTAGATATCACAGAGAGAACAATATTATTGAAATGATGAGCTTTTATAGCTGCAAACTCTTAGGTTCATTTTCAGTGGCACAAATTCCAAGGGACCCAGTCTATTACTCATACACTTTCTTGGACTCCACTTAACTGGCTTAAGGTTATAGACGTATAGCTGGAAAGGAACTTAAAGGTCATTTTAGTCCAACCAAATCACTTTCTAGATGAGAAAATCAAGGTCTAGAGATGCCAAATGGCTTGCCCAAGGTCACCCAGGAACTAAATATCATATTTGATCCTCAGAAATTTTACAGAAGAAGAAACTCAGGCTCAGAGAGACTGTTACTTGCTCAGCAGTACATGTCAGGGGGAGGATTTAAACTTAGGTCTCTCCTGACTCCAAATCCAGCTTACTGTCCCTTGTGGCATCTCATTACCTGTGTAATACCTGTTCAAAATAGTCAGGGCAATATTGATATTAATAATAGCCCTTAAATTTCTGTTGTGCCTTGTGGTTTATGAAGTCTTTTCTTTACAATAAACCTGTGAGGTAAGTAGTACAAATATAATCTTCAATTTCAAAAGCAGGAAATTCAGTCAGAGGAAAATATTTTTGCTATCACTTGGCTAGTAAGTGGCAGAGCCTGTATTTAAATCTTAGATCTTTTGACTCAGAATCCACTGTACTTTTCATTATACTATGTCTTGGCTGATTGCAGTACCATGGTCATATCATTGTCAGGCTCAGGTTTTTCATATGTAAGATGAGGATAATGATATTTTCTCAACTTACTTCCTGGAGTCATTGTAAGTATTAAAAATTAGAATGTAGGGGGCAGCTGGGTAGCTTAGTGGATTGAGAGCTAGGCCTAGAGATGGGAGGTCCTAGGTTCAAATCTGGCCTCAGCCACTTCATAGCTCTGTGACTCTGGGCAAGTCACTTGACCCCCATTGCCTAGCCCTTACCACTCTTCTGCCTTGGAACCAATACATAGTATTGATTCCAAGACAGAAGGTAAAGGTTTAAAAAAAATTAGAATGTATATGAAAAAGCTTAGAAAAAAAATTTTAATTTCATACAGCTATAAGGCATTATACTCTTACAGTTATACCTTATTCATTGGACATCATTGGAGAAAGAGCTGTTCTACAGAGGCAAATTTTCCCTATAACTATATCTTACCTTTAAAAACAGCTTTTTTCAGACTTTAAAAACTGCTTTGGTTAGAAACTTGACTAATTAGCTGTGCGACTTTGGGTTAGTGTATCTTTTCTTTTTTTTTTTCAAATTTCCTCATTTATAAATTGCATTATGTGGGACAGCTAGGTAGCACAATGGAGAGAGTGTCAAGCCTAGAATCAAGTCAAGAGGACCTGAGTTCAAAAGTGGCCTCAGGTACTTCCAAGCTGTGTGACCCTGGGCAACTTACTTAACCCCTATTGCGGAGCCCTTACTGCTCTTCTGCCTTAGAATCAAATGATTCTAAGACAGATTCTAAGACAGAAGATAAGGGTTTTAAAAAATAAAAATAAAAAATAAAATATTCATCAGTGAAATTGAGGATGCCCTAAAGAAGATCTAACAAAATAAAGATTCTTTTCTTATGATGAGTTCTAATTTCCCTAGTCATAAATACATTGTATTCATTACATCAAGCCCTGGAATATTACAAAACCTCCTCAAATAAATTCAATGAGAATGACCTTTTATATGAAACAGATGAGAGAATGATTCAGAGCAGGTAAACTCACCCATGGTTACATTTCTGTTAAGTTTCAGAAATAAAACTTGAACCCCAATCTTAAATGCCCTGCAAATCTAGCTTTCTCTCCACTACCTGGGACTTTGAACAAAGCATTTTACTTGAGTCTCAATTTATGTATCTGTAAAGTGGTTTGACTAGATCATGTCTAAGAATCCTTCCAGCTGTAAATCCTCTGATCCTTGGAGCACAATTTAATCTTTACTGAGAGACACTCCTTAAGTCCAGAGTTCTTAACCTAGGGTCAGGTCAATGGACCCCAAAGGGATCTGTGAATAGATGTGGGGGGGGGGCGTTATGAGCTTAGATGGGGAGGGGGGAATTACAGCTTCATTTTCAGTAACCTCTAATTGAAATTTAGCATTTCTTTCAATTATTTTATAATTGATATATTTTATAATTATCTGAGGAGGAGTCCATGTACTTCACCAGAACATACACACAAAATATCTCTGGTCTTGGTGCTTAAAATAACATTATATATAGTAGGGACCCAAATACTTGTTGAATGAATACATGATTATGAACATCATATTCTCTGCCATGCTATGATAGAGTAGTATGAGGAGTCCTCAAGGGCCTACTAAGTTATGGAAGGTTGTTGGCTAGACTTGGAATGGGCCTTGTGAATTCTTGTGTTTGCAATAGACTTTTTGCTCCCCTTTAATTTACTGCATCCAATTGTTGCAGGCTAAGAAGCTAATTTGCTCAACTTCATAAAACCATATGTAGAAGGAGAAAACTATAAAGGCCACTTCTGACCACAGGACATGAGTTATAGTGCATAGTCTTCATGACCTCAACTTTGGCTGCTTATTTACTTTGCAAATTTCCTTTCTGGTCCTCAGCTGAGTTCCCAGTACTTAAAATTCATGAGTAACTTACCCCAGATATTCATGACAGAGATTACTAGATTAGGAGTTGAGGCCTAAGTTTGAGATAGAATTTTGACACTAACTCTGTAACTCTGGGAAAGGCATTTCCCTTCTCTCAGATTCTGTTTAATCATCTGGGCAACAAAAGTCATTATAACCTGTACTATCGGCCTCCTTGGAATATGCACTATTATTGCAGGGCTAGATTGTGCTGATAAATTAAAAAACATCTTGAGCGCCAAATATCTTTCCCTTTTGCATAGGATATATATCTATATATCTATATGTATATATATATATACACACACACACACACACACACACACACACATATATATATATATATATATATATATATATATATATCCCTTACCTTCTGTCTTAGAATCAATATGATGTATTGGTTCTAAGGCAGAAGAGCAATAAGGGCTAGGCAATGGGGGTTAAATGACTTGCCCAGGGTCACACAGCTAAGAAGTATCTGAGGTCAAATTTGAACCTAGGACTTCCCATCTCTAGGCCTGGCTCTCAATCCACTGAACCACCTAGATGCCCCCTTATATTCTTTTTAATAGAGGTTATACTCCCCAAAGTGTCTTTGAAAAGAAAAATATGTGTATACATTAGAAAAAGGTCTGGTTTTATACAAAACACATTTTGGGCAAAAGTGTGGCTTATATTCAGACCACTACTCTTTCTCTTTCTTTTCTTCCTTTCTTCCTTCTGTCTTTCCTTCTTCTCTTCCTCCTCTTTCCCTTCCCCCTTCCTCTCTTGTGCCCCTCCCCCCTCCACTGAACCACTTAGTTGCCCCCAGAACAATATATTTTCAACAATGAAGGCTGTGTTATGATGCCTTTATAGCATTTTTTCAGATAGTTTGGATCCTTTGAGATTGAATTTTGCCTTACCCTATTCATCCCCTCACATTTCTCTAAAGCTTTAATAAGTGTTTTCCCTTAGCCCTGGGAGGTAGGTCCTGTAGATAATATTTTCCTCCTTTTATTGATGAGAAAATTGAGGACTGATGAGGTTAGAACTAGCATGATGTACTGGATTGAGAGCCAGCCTCAGCCAGGAATGGCTAAGTTTTCAAGTGCTACTCTACCTGATTTGTCCTGACTTGAAGGCCATTTAATGCTCTAGCCATCTTTCTAAGACTAAATTGCAGAGAGAGTACAAGCCAGCATTGGTATAGGGAGTTTATTCATTTAGGAGTTACTTCTATGATGACATCTCAGGTCTGTCCCAATCTTTCCTTCTGCTTTGTAAATAAGAGCCTAAGAGCAATTGTGTTTGCCTCCCTCTCTGATGTAATGAGATGTTTGGTTCCTATGCAGATAACAGTTGGACAAGATGAATTATGAGACCTCTTGTGCTCTAATTGTGAAATTCTATGATTTTGGACTAAGCCATAGAAGTTTCCAGCAGGAAAGGTCCAAACACCCAGGTTTTGCCTCTGAAGTGAATCAGCCTATTCTGTATTGTAAGGAGACTTTACCCATAATGAAATCATAGAGAGCTGAGCTGCTAAACCAGTACAGCTGGTGCTTCTGGGCAAATGCTGCCAGAATTTGCCATTTCTTGTTGTATGAATTCCCACGTGGAGGATCTGGTTAGGCCTGTTGATAGTTTAAAACTTTGGGAGACTCTATACTGAGATCAGAGCTGTTGAGTGGCTCAGTGGATAGAATGCTGGGCTTGGAGTCAGGAAGACTCATCTTTCTGAGTTCAAATCTGGCCTCAGACACTTAAATAGCTGTACCACCCCATGAAGGTCACTTCACCATCTTTACCTCAGTTTCCTAAATCTGTCAAATGAACTAGAGAAGGAAATGGCAAATCACAACTGAAAAATCACTGAACAACCAAGTAGTGAGGTCACAAGTAAGGCTTCACAGAACTTTCTTTTGGATATTTTAAACTAGGTGTCCCATAAGCATCTCAGGCATCATATCTAAAACAACTTAATCTGTTTCATTCTCCCTACATCTCCCCTTTTTCCAACTTTCCTGTTACTATCAAGGGTACTAGCATTATTTCTCTTTGAAATTTTTTTTTCTTCTCAATTGCATCTAAAAACAATTTTTAACATTTTTTTTAAATTTTGAGTTCCAAATTCTCTTCTTCCCTCCTTGAGTAGGCAAGCAATTTAGTAGAGATTATACATTTATGATCATTCAAAACATTTCCATATCAGCCATGTTGCAAAAGAAAATAAGGAAGAAAAGAAAAAAGTTTTGAAAAAATATGTTTTGATCTGCATTCAGACTCGCATCAGTTCTTTTTCTGAAGGTGGATAGGATTTTTCATCAAAAATCCTTTAGAATTGTCTTGGATCATTGTATTTCTGAGAATAGCTAAGCCATTCACAATTGATCATTGTACAGTATTGCTGTTACTATCTACACTTTTCTCTTGGATCTGCTTACTTCATTTTATATCAGTCCAAATAGGTCTTGCCAGGTTTTTCTGAAATCACCCACCTCATTTATTATCACACAATAGTATTCCATCACAATCATATACTACAACTTGTTCAAGCATTCTCTATTTAATAGGTATCCCTTCAGTTTCCAATTCCTTGCCACCACAAAAAGAGCTGCTATAAATATATTTATACATTTGGTGCTTTTTCTTTCTTTTTTTAAAATTTCTTTGGGATACAGATCTTATGATCAAAGAATATGTCAGGTCAGAGAATGTGAAGTTTTATAACTCTTTGGGCATAGTTCCAAATTGCTCTCCAAAGTGGTTGGATCAGTTCACAACTCTATCTACCAATAGTATATTAGTGTTCCAATTTTTCCACATCCCCTCCAACATTTATCATTTTCCTTTTCAGTCATATTAGCCAATTTAAGTGTGAAGTAGTACCTCAGAGTTGTTTTATTTGTATTTCTCTAGTCAGTAGTGATTTAGAGCATTTTTTAAAATGACTGTAAATAACCAGCATTCTCTTTTACATTTAATTATTGTTTTTTTCTCAATTTCATATAAACAAAAAAATTTTTAAATTTGTTAAAATTTTTGAATTCCAAATTCCCTCCCTCCCTTCCCCTCTCCCCTCCTTAAAAAGACAAGCAATTTGATATAGACTGTACATGTGTAGTCATACAAAACATTTCCATAGTAGCCATATTACAAAAGAAAACACAAACCCACCTCCTCCCCCCAAATAAGAAAGTCAAAAAGTATGCTTTGATCTGCTTTCAGACTATCAGTTCTTTCTCTGGAGGTTGATAGTATCTTTCATCATAAATCCTTCGGAATTATTTTGGATCATTGCATTGCTGAAAAGGGTTAAGTCATTCACAATTGATCTTTGTACAATTGCCATTACTGTGATATAGTGTTCTGGTTCTGCTCACACCATCTTGCCTTGCATCAGCTCGTGTAGATCTCAGATTTTTTTTAAATCGTCCTCATTATTTTTTAGACAATAGCATTCCATCAAAATCATATAGCACAACCCAGAATTCTCTTAATCAGCTATCAAGGGCACCAGCATTCTTTTTTTTTTTTTTGCAACTTAGTATCCTCAATTCCTCTTACCCCATATAGCCAATCTGTTTTCAAGTGTTGCCATGCCAACCGTCAAAACATCTCTTGTGTACATCCTATTCTTGCCAGACCTGCCACCATGAGTTTCTTATAGCTTAGCAGGCCTGACCACTCTACTTCTCTACTCCATAAACTAGTGGCTCATTATTATTTCCAGAATATCAATATAGAACTGTCTCTTTTGCTTTTAAAGTCTTTTACCACTTGGCCCCTTCTTATGTAAAAATTAAATTAGTTTCTAGATATAAAAGTATTATATTTTATGAGGTTTATTAAGGATTATTAGAAATCAAGGATACAATATAATAAACCATGTGCCATGGGCTGATTAGCCCATTCACAGCCTACTTACTACATGTCGCAATGTCCGAGTAGAGGAAGAGAGAGCCCGAAGTAGGTGTTAACAGCTAATTTAAATACAAATTGTAATTTTGCCCAGGTGGGGACTCTGGTGCAATTATAGGGAATTCTGGGAAGTACCAAGGACTTCTGGAGATTGAAGTCTGGGGTTCAAATCTCCATTTTACACTTATCAATCTTTTTACCCTTTACTCCCCTCTTCATACTTTATAATCCAACTATACTGGTATTCCTGCCATTCCTTAAACATAGCCCTCCATCCCTCTCCTGAACCCTTTCAGTGGCTCTTTCCTAGCCTCTAATATACTCCTTCTACCTAAACCTCCTGGCTTTCCTTCAGGCTTAACTCAAATCTCAGTACTTCAAGAGGCCTCTTCTGATCCTACTAGTACCTTCCCTTGGTGATTACCTTCCATATACATTCAGTTATCTGCATATTGCTTCAGTCTTCAAAGTATGAAGTCCTTGAGGGCAGGAAAGGTGCCTTTGCTGTTCTTTGTATCCACAATACTTAGCACAGTTACTGACATGAGTAAATGTTTTATCTGGGCTTGTTGGTTTAATCAGGACTTTCTGATCTGATGTAAACTGTTGGATCTTAGAAGACAGCAACAACATTGATACTTGTGATTTCTTTTGGTTTTAAAGTCAGGATGGGAAACTCATATTGGAGAGTGGAGTGGAGACAGTGAATGTAGAAATGTATTGCATTTTAAAAGTACAGTTTTCCTACGGGAAGCCTTCCTCAATGCCTCTTAATTCCAGTTCCTTCCCTCTTAATCATTTCTTATTTATCCTTGTATAGATAGCTTGCTTTATATATATATACATATATATATATATATTTGTTTGCATGTTGTCTGTCCCCCTAGAATGTAAGCTTCTTGAGGGCAGGGGCTGTCTTTTGCCTCTTTTTGTAACCCTAGTACTTAGCACAGTGCCTGGCACATAGTAGGCACTTAATAAATGTTTACTGATTGATGGATTAATTGGTTGGAAATCCATCCCCTCTAATTGTATCACCTCTTTGAAGTCCAACCACCCCAGGCAGCAAGGTTGACTGGTATTGCTGATTTACATTTTGCCACCATGGAATGTCATCCATTTGCTGCCTTTTCTGTGTGTCAAGAGGCAGTGAGCAGGAATGTGTCATACATATCTAAGACCCATGCCCATGGCCATGCTATGGTTTATCCTTCATTCTTTAATCCTTCTTCCTCATCTTTAAAATGGAGATAACCATTCTTGTACCAGAGGGGAAAGGAGTGCCTACTATGTGCCAGGCACTATACTAAGTGCTTTTTACAAACATTAACTCATTTGATCCTACCTCATAATAACCCTGCAAGGTAGGTATTATTATTATCCTCATTTTGCAATTGAGGAAACTGCAGTAGAGATTAAGTGACTTGCCCAAGATGACTCACCTAGTAAGAATGTAAGGTTGTATTTGAACTTAGATCTTTCTGACTCTAGGCCTAGCTTTCTAGCCACCAAGCCATCAGGTGCCTTGAACTAGCTCAGTTCCAGGATGGTTGTGAGAAAAGCATTTTTCAACCTTTACATGCTATAGAAATGTGAGTGCTTATTATAATAACTCAGTTACAGATACAAATTCCATAAAGAACCATAAATTACATTCTGTGAAACTTTGTTTTACAGTTTTACCCATAGTTATCTGTGAGGTAACTTGTATAGATATTATTTTCCTAATTTTACAGATGAGGAAACTAAGGATCAAAGAGATTTCATGATCATACTCTTTAATTGTTGGAGGAAGCATTCAGATCCAGGTATCCTAATCCTTAGAATTTTCTATACTATTTTTATCCTGGAATAGAAAAAGACCAAGGGGTATTAGTAGACTGCAGAGGTAATATGAATCAGTAGTGTGATGTGACAGCTAAAAGAACAAATGCATCATAGGCTGCATTAAGAAAAATATGGTGGCCAGAGCAGGGTAAGTAACAGACTTTCTGTCTAATGCCCTAGATCCCATCTCTTTTGTGTTCAGTTCTGGATGTCAATATTAGGTCTGTATTCCAAAGATGCCCTACTTTTTAGTTTAAAGATATTTTATTTTCCCAATTATATGTAATAAGTTTCAACATACATTTTCCAAAATTACAATGTTTACACCATCTCCCTCCCTCACTTCCTCCCTCTACTCACAGATGGCAAGCAATTTAAACTGGGCCATACATGAATTATCATGTAAAACACACTTCCATATTAGCCATTGTTGTAAGAGCACACTTATACAAAACCAAAACCCCAAATAAAACCACAAATAAACTGATATGAAAGATAGTATGCTTTGATCTGCATCCAACTCCCAACAGTTCTTTCTCTGGAGGTGGATAGCATTCCCTGTCCTGAGACCTTCAGAATTGCCCCAGATCATTGTATTGCTGAGAGTAACCAAGTCTTTCATAGTTGATCATTGAAAAGTATTGCTGTTACTGTTGTACAGTGTTCTCCTGGTACTGCTTATTTCCCTCTGCATCAGTTCATGTAGATTTATCCAGCTTTTTCTGAAATCATCCTGTGTATCATTTCTTACAGTATTCCGTCATCATCATATACCACAATTTGTTCAGCCATTCCCCAATTGATGGACATCCCCTCAATTTCTAATTCTTTGCCACCACAAAAAGAGCTGTATAATATATTTGGATAAGTAAGGCATCTTTGGGATACAGACCTAATAGTGATATTACAGGATCAAAGGGTATAATACACAATTTAATGGTCCTTTGGGCACCAAATTGCCCTCTAGAATGGTTGGATCAGCTCACAACTCCACCAACAATGTATTATTGTCCCAATTTCGCCATATTCCCTCCAATATTTATCAACTTTCCTTTACTGTTATATTAGCCAATCTGATAGGTATGAGGTAATACCCTAGAGTTGTTTTAATTTGAATTTCTCTAATCAAGAATGATTTAGAATATTTTTTCATGATTATTTTTAGCTTTGGTATCTTCATCTGAAAATTGCTTGTTCATATCCTTTGACCATGTGTCAATGGGAGAATGATTTGTATTCTTATAAATTTGACTTAGTTCTCTATTGACTTGAGAAATTAGACCTTTATCAGAGAATTTTGTTATAAAATTTTTTCCAGTTTGTTTCTGGATATCACATTTTAGGAAGAACATAGACACATCTGATACCTCTCCAGGAGATAATGAGAAGACAGACCAATTATTGACCATAAATAGATGAAAGGACCAGCAATGATTAACTTGCAGAAGAGATTTAGAAAGCCCTAATAGTCATGTGGAGATATTTGAATGGCTTTCAGTATGGAAGAAGGGACACTTCAAGGTTAAAGTTAAGGTCAAGTGAATAAAAGTGGCAGAAAAGCAGATTTCGCCTCTATGTAGGAAAGAAGCTCCTTGACAATTAGAGCTGCCCAGATGGAGAGGATTTAATGACCATTTATTGCATGAAAAAAACTTTGGTTAAGGGCAGCTAGTAGAAGAGTAGGTCTGGGATCAAAACTAGTTTCAGATACTTTCTAGCAGTGTGACCCTGGTCAAGTCACTTAATCCCATTTGCCTAGCCCTTACCACTCTTCTGCCTTAGAATTGATACTAAGACAAAAAATGGGGGGGGGGGGCAGGGAGAAGAGTGGGTGGGGGAGAAGACTGTTTGGAACTAGACTATGGGCTCTTCTAGTTTCCAGTGATGGTGAACCTTTTAGAGACGGAGTACAGGGCCCCACCCCCCAGACGGAGTGCTGTGCCCTGCTCCCCCTTACCCCACACAGGAAGGAGGAAATGCTTCTATTGGCTGCCTGACAGAGGGGCAGGTGAAGTGAGGAATGTTCTCAGTGAATGTAGAGAGGGGGAGGGGAGTGGCCTGAGCACTCTGCTCCCCTTTAGCTCTGCTGCCTGTGAGCCACCCACCTCACCCCCAGTGTGCTCCCATTGGGCTGCTGGGCAGAGGGATAGGGGATGAGTAAAAATGTCTTCAGGTGCAGTGGAGAAGGGGAGGGGAGCAGCTCTGGCCAAAGTCCCGCTGCCTTTCTAGCAATGAACTCTGGGGTGGGGGGGAAGGGGCGTGTTGGTGGACAGGCTATGTGCCCACAGAGAATGCTCTGTGTGTCATCTTTGGCATCCATGCAATAGGTTTGCTAGCAATGTCATAGTCTCTTAAGTATAAGGAACTAACATTCTCATTGAGGAAATAAGGTAAGAAAAAGAAATAATAAAAGCCTGCATAATTGTATGACCAGATTGGGGGTGAGTGTCATCAATAAGTGGAATTTGAAGAAGGGAAGCATCATCAAAGGCTGGAATAACCTAGGACATTTTCCTGGAACAGGTGACACTTGAGCTAAACTCTAAAGGCACAACAGGATTTGAATAGGCAGAGGTAGGAGGAGCCAAAGCTTAAGAAAGACTTGTCTTCTTTGCATGCTATATAGTTTATGAGAATACAGGCCAGTTCTTCGTATTTCCTCCCTTTAGAATATGATATGGGAGATGCAGGGTGAGGGTGGGGTTGGACAAATCACTTAACCCTGATTGTTACCACTCTTCTGCCTTAAAATTGATACTTAGTAAGACAGAAGGCAAGGATTAAAAAAAAGATACAGCTCAGGAACCATCTCCTTCATGAAGCCTTTCCCAATTCCACAACTTCTACCTTCCCTCCCTAAACTACCTTGTACTTAGCTTTGTGTATATTTTCACTTTATACTTATTTGGTGTGTGTGTGTGTGGTATATATATATATATATATATATATTTATGATTTTCTTAGTGCATTTGTTGGCTTCCCCCATTCAAACAGAAGCTCCTGAGCAGTGGTGATTGTTTCATTCTTTGCACTTGGATCCCCCTAGTGCCTAGCATAGTGTTTGGCACATAGCAGATATTTATTAAGTATTTTGTGATTGGTTTGGTTTGAGTGAGGGACTGGTTCCCCTCCCTTCCCCCACCCAAGGAAGCGCTATATTTTCCTTATGATGCTTTAACAGGGTTGTTAAGATCACAGAGAATATTTATTTGATGGGGATGGCCATCAGACTACATATAGTATGCTATCTCTTTAATGAACCTGGAAGAATTCTGAGGGTGGATAGCCCTGACTCTGCCCTTTATTGCATTTCTCACCTTTTCTGAGGTTCTCTTGATATATCAGGGCTAGTGCCCTAGTTTATGTGGGTGTAGCCTTGCTAATGAGAAGTTTTTCAGCCAATCTCTGTTCCTCTGTAAGAAAACAGTTCTTTTAGTACGGTAGTTCAAGGACCTTTCCCTTTGAATTTTAGATTGTTTTGCAGACCTTGAGATTGTCTGAAATGCCAAGTTCCTTGGCTAAAATACATTGCTGAGTTGGTGCCATTATTTGGTCTGTTGTGAGTTTGCAAGCATTTAGTAGTGGCTTACATCTGCCCCAGGGGTCAATACCCAAGGTACTGTGAATGTTGCAGTCACCTGCTAGTCAATTGAGGGAAGCATAAGAGTCCCCCAAACCAGATGAAACAATTACTACCTGATTTTTTTTGTAGGGGATGACTGACCCACAACAGGAAGAACATCTACCAGAGTTCTGGTTCCAGGGGACAGATCAGGATTTGAAATCCAGATATAGGAATTTTCTACCCTTTTCCTTCATCTCTCTTCCTGGGGTCAACTTCTCCAAACCATTCCTGCCTTTCACAATGGTTGCCTTGCTTTTTCCATTTCTGATCTTCAAAGGGTTTCCCTAAGGTTTTTATCCACCCCAGCATCACTTGGGTCACAATCCTCACTCCACTGATTTCTCAGGACAAAGTTTGTCTGGGGGGAAGCTTATTCATACATCAGTTTTACTTCATTTCTCTTGTTCTTGTGGAGCCATATCTATAAAGCCCAGTGGTCCAGGAAATGAAGTCCCAAGTGTAAGGATCCTTGCATTAGCTAGCAGAAGCTTTAGCCTGACACTTCTAAAGAGTGGCCTATCCCATCCTGTTCCCTTCTTGTACCTCTTCAAGTGAATAATCTTATTCCTCTTATCCCTCCCTCCCATAACTGCTTTTCTATCTCATGGTCATCTTTGTGATCTAGTCTAAGGATTTTTTTCTTTCTGAAGTTGAAGAGCCCCAGCTGTAACTCAGATGCTCTCTGGGGATGATGGGGGCAAGGATGGGAGCTGCATTTATGGCCTAACCATGCTCCAACTGTGTGTAGGATGGACTGGAGGGGAAAGAAATGAGGCAAGGAGACCAAGGAGGTTGTATCGATAATTTAGGTTAGAGGTATTGAGGTCCTGAACTATAATGGCAGTTATGTAAGTGGCTGAGGTAGAGTGAAAGAATTTAGGGTAAGGTTTTACAAAGTGCTTTCCTCCCTATTTACAGATAAGAAAACTGGGATTCTTGCCTTTTGTGATACAGCTAGTGAGCATATAAAGAGAAATTCAAACCCAGCTTTCCTGACTCCAGGTCCAATACTGTATCCATCATGCTCTGCATCCCTAATGCCTTCAGGAGCAGAACCTCAGGCTCCAGGTTTTTTCTTTCCCCATCCTAGTGCTGCTTGGTGACTGTTGGGCTGCTCTGATCACCAGTGTTAGCATAGAGAAGGGAGTCAAGGTCTTAAGGAATAAAAGGGTAAGGAAAAGTAGTCTGTAAAGGGAATAAGAGTGACCAGACAAGTGGGAAGAAAATAAGAGAGTAGAGTCTTCTGGAAGGAAAGAATTTTAAGGAGATGATCTGTGGTATGAAGTACTGCAGAGTTAAAATAAAGACTTAAAAGATTTCTCCAGGAATTTGTCATAGCATATAATTGTTTTTTTTTTTAATTTTAATTTTTAAAAAAGATTTTTCCAGGGTTGAAAGCTTAAGTGACTGGTTGGGTAAGATACAATGTGAAACACAAAAGAAATGTGCTTAAATAAGTAACCCAAGCACTGAGGAATGGGGTTGGGGTGGTGGTGGATAAGAATAGAGTTACATTTCTATTTATACTAATCAATTTGCTCATCTCTGAATGGATTTTCTACTTTGTAGGTCATTGATGTCGTGCCCTCTTCCTGTGGTGGGCACCGACTATTGTAGAGGCTTCTGGTGGGGTGGAAAGATCACTAACCTTGGACACCCAAAGTTTGACACCCAAAATTTGAATTGTTTTGCTACTTATTAACCTTGGACAAGGCAAAACTTCATTCTTCTGAGCCTCAATTTCTTCATTTGTAAGATATTCATAATGACCCTGACTATGTCAAAGGGCTTTTTGCAAGGATCAGATATAATGTATGTAAAGTGCTTTGTAAAACTTGAAGCATAGTATAAATAGCAACTTGTAAAATTCTTTTTGTACCTCTTTTGCCTGCTATCCTCTTTGCCTGCTATCCTCTTCCTCACCTGTCAGCCCCTCTCACACTCTGCCACCCCTACCTGCCTGTTACCTACTACTTGTTCTACTTGGCAGAGCCTCAGGCTGTAGACTTCCCTACCTCCGACAGAACTTTTATGGGTGCCTAAACTAGCTCAGATGAGGAAGTGGCTAGATATGTGGTGTTAGCATCCACAGGTATAAAGAAAATTTTTTTCTGTGGTAAGGTTAAGAGATGCTACCACTACTTGTGTTTGTTTCCATAGCATCCACCAAAGTGTACCTGCTTAGGATTGCCCTGGGTTTCCCCATTCCTTCTGACCACTGATCTCAGCTGGACTTTAAAAGGAAGAGGACCTGATTGTTCAGTGTTCCTTCTGGACCTCTGCCCTACTCCTAGGAATGTATTTCTTCCCTTGCTTCTCTTATGGTATTAAACCAGCTTCCATCTCTATGGGGCTTTACAGTTGATGTTTGCTCTCCTCCTAGTAGCACTAAAGCAGGGAAAAAGTGATGTGACTTCCCCACTATCACATAGCTGGTAATTGTGGAAGCCAGAATTAGAGCCAAACTGTTCAAGGGCCTTTCCGTGTCCTAAAGACTTTAGAGTGCTATACTATCAACCTGTTTACCCAAGGGCCAAAGGAGGACCAGACTAGCTTGTTCTGGGATTAAAGCTAGCAATAAGCAGACACTGTCTAATAAAGGGAGAAAAGTTTGAGGCTTGTATTATCCTCAACAAAATCCAGTGTCTTGAAGCATTGAAACTTTCCTCAGTCTATAACAGTGATGACAAACCTTTTAGGGGGATGGATGATGTGAGAAATGTCCTTAAGTGCCCATAAGCGGGAGGGGGGGGGGAAGCAGCCCAGCCCATATCCCTCTAGTAATGAACTCTGGCAAACTCTGTGCTGGTCCAATGGTACATGTGCCTTCAGAGAGGGCTTTGAGTGTTCCCTGTGGAACATATGCCATAGGGTTGCACCATGGGTCCATTATATATATATAAAGATAATGCCCTGAGACTAGGGGGAAAAAGTTGCTATTTGAGCCTGAACCTTACCCCATTTGTTTGTTTGTTTGTTTCCAGTTGCAACTTTGCCGGTTTCATTCAACATTGTTGCAGAGCAGGCAGCCACCTTGGTTGTCCCCAGTTGTATTCTTCAGGAAAAACTTGACACCGGGACCTACAAGGTAATGAGCTCTCTCCAGGCCACTGGGATCTTAGAGATCTTCCTATCTCTAATGCATGCTTAAGATCCAGCTTTATAGTATGCTCTCCAGATTTCTTGCCATTAGTTTTGTGTCCTGGCCTCATTATTAACTCTGGTAGAATAGGGACTGTCTTATCCTTTTATATTCTCCTTGTGCCTAGGACAGAACACAGATTACGTATTCTGCAAATGTACTTATGTATTGACTAGCTAAGAGAAAGTCCCTCATTTATGAATACATATTGATTGATTAGGGATGGCTTTTCTTTGAGTTATCCAATCAATTTGTGAATGTATTTACTGAGGCCTTGTGCTAAGTACCTGTGAAGGCTGCAAAAGTACAAGATGTCTTGCCTACCCCCAGGAGTTTGTCTGTTTGATGCAATCAGCTTGTCAACAAGCATAATGTGTTGTAATATGCACATGATCAGTCAGGAGACCAAATAATAACATATTCCACTTATGTGCAGCAGCAGACAGTTTATCAAATACGTTCCTCCCACCACCACTGTGGGACAGACAGTGCAAGTATTCCTAATCCCATTTTGCAAATGAGCAGACAAATTCACAGAACTGAAGGTTGTCTAACTTGTGTGTATCAGAGCTGGGGGCTCTCTCCAGGCTCCACAACAAGACCTGTTCCACTGCATTATTGCTACTTCTGCAAACATGGGCAAGTGCCAGATGATTGTGGGCATGAAGGGAGGAGTACTCAGAGTAAGAACCAGGCTTTTCAATTATCTGGCCTCCATCCTTCTCTCCTTTGGGTGTTTGAGGCACTGTGTTACATGAGAATCAGAAGAAAAGAAATCCATGAAGCATGTAACTGCCTGAGGGGCACGATATATATGGGAAGAGTAGCCTATCACCTGGGCCCTCTATGGTCCAGGGCTCTATTTGTGGGGCAACCTGGGGTTAGGGCAATCTGTGGAAGGGCATCTTTCCAGTTTATTGCTGCCTTTGGGGCAGTAATATAGGATCCCAGTTAATACTAGGATATGTGTGTATATAGCTTGTTTGTACTAGTGGCAGCAAACCTTTCAGTTCTTTGGATGGTGAAAAAGGCAGAATGGAGGAAGAAAAGACCTGCAGAACCCTGCAGATTCACCCCCTAACTTTGGGAGCTTCTGTTCAAATGATGGTCATTGGAAATGGGGTGGATGTAGGAGAGGGAAATTGCTGGTAGGTGATGGATGATGGAGAACAAGGGTGAGGGCTTGGGATTTTTGGCAACAGGAAAGAGAATCATCACTAGCCCTATGGCTCCCCTCCAGCCCCAAGGCTTCCAGACCCCTATGGAAGAAGGCAGTTTCCGTCATGGTGGTGGGTGTGCCCCTGCTGTTTGGGCTCCGCTACGTCATTGCTGAAAAACGCGAAAGGAGGAAGATGAGGCTTTTGGCAGAAGGCATCGGACGATTTGGCAGGTTGGTTGGCTGTGTGTGAGGGACCTTTCCTGGGCTCATCTTTCCAATTTGCTCTAAACCGCAGAGGATTTCCTTTATAGCACTGCAGTGATCTACCTGATTGGGTCTATTTCTATAACTTTGTTCTGAGCACAGAAGATACCGGTTTGGGCATCGGGAAGACCATAAACCAAGATGTTACTGACCTAGATCCTATGGCTACTGGAGCTTTAGTAGGCAGAAAATGAGGCTAGAGCTGGGGCTAGAGCTTTTAAAATAAATGCAAGTATCTTCAGAAATCAGTTGTTGCATGTGTAACATTTAAAGTCTTTGGGAAAAGTATAGTCTAAACCTCAAGGCTGTGAAGCAAAGAAGTGGGGATTGGGGATGCTAAGGGCCAGACTGGCTCAGGAACTTGTAGATCCTGATTTGTCTCTTTGACTGTTAATTCAATTAAACATTTGTTAAATGCCTGTACTAGATACATTCACTAGATACATTTTTAAAGGAGTTTGACCTTTTTTTCTCTGGTGGTTATTGATCATTTCTTTTGAGAACTTCGAGAAGTATAAAGGTGACTTTGTATATCTCCAAGGAATAAATTGCTGAATTTCTTCACATTTTGGATAGTAGTGATTTATAATGGAAAGAGTACTAAACTTGGAATCAGTATAGCAGGGTTCAGATCTTAGCTCTGATGTTTACCAGTTGTTTGACTATGGGCAGGTCCCTTTACCTCTCTGAGCCACTCCTCATTTTTACAGATGAGAAAGCTAAAATCTAATAAGGTCAAATAATTTGCTCAAAGTTACAGAGATGGTAAGTGATAGTAAGGATTTGAATTTTGGTCCATTAGCTCCAAATTCATAGTACTTTCCACTGTACTGCAGTACCTTCAGTGGTATTTCCCAAGGCTCCATTCTGGCCTATTTTCTCTATCTTAATGGTCTCATTACACTCTCCTAGGTTTATTTATCTCTCTGAAGATGACTCCCAAATCTACATAACCATCCCTGGTCTGAATTTTGAGCTCTAATGACTACTGGATATCACCACCTGTATATGATCTGTAGGCAACTTTAATTTATCATATCCAAATTGGGAACTCATTTTCTTTATTCCTATGCCCAACCCCTTTCCTGACTTTTCTATTTCTATCAAGGATACCACTGTCTTTCTAGTCATCCAGATTTGCAACCCCAGAGTTGCCTTTGACTCCTACCTCTCCCTCACACCCAGCATCTGGTCAATTGCCAATACTTGTCTATTCAACCTCTACAAAATTATCTTAAATCCATACCTCTATCTTCACTCATACAGCTACATACTAGTTTACATTTCTTGAGTCTTGTAACAGCCTCTTAAGTTTGTTTTCACTCAGCTTTCAGCTTCTTCCTTCTTCATCTTCCACACAGTTGCCAACAGATATTACTCTCATCGACCATGTCTCTCCTTACTCAAAAGTTTCAGTGGTTCCATACTGCCCAGAAGATGGGTTCTTAACTTTTTTTGTTTCATTTTTCCCTTAGAAAAACCCATAGATCCCTTTTTAGAAAATTTTTAAACTAATAAATTAAAAAATAAATATAGATTTACAAAGGAAACCAATTATATTGAAATATATATTTTTATATATTTATATATATATATATAATATACATTTTTTAAAGCATATTTATAGACTCTAAGTTAAGAACTCTTGCTCTAGGGCCATCCTGGCCAAAGATGTGGCATGTGTGCCCAGGTATGCTGGAGGGGGCTGCTTTGTCTCCCCTTTCCACCATACTTGAGGACATTTTTTGTATACCCTGCCCCTCTGTCCAGCAAACCAAAGCAAGCACTTCCTCCCTCCACTTTTTGAGGTAATGCAGAGGGGCTCACAAATAGCTTGAAGTGCAGTTTGGGTATGCCATCTCTAAAAGTTCACCAATGCTGCTCTAGGGTAACCTTTGCTCTTCTTAGAATCCTGCACTAAGAGTCCAGAGACCCAATTTCTGTGCCAAACACTTGAGTTGCTATTGGTCTTTGTGTGTGATACTTTCCCTCTTTGGGCTTTAGTAAATGGGTTAAATGTAGTAGCTTGTCATGATACTGTTCCTCTGCTTTCCATGAGTCTTAGTGAATCCCAGACAAGATTCCAATTAGAATATTTCCTAGAGAGAGAAAACTAACTCACCATGATTATCCAACCTAGTCTCATAGCACGTTTCTCTGTAATGCACTTGGGTAATCATATTCCCACTCCTGAAGAGCTTATAGTTTGAGACCAAAGCCCCATAGAACAAGCAGATTTTCCCATCCTTAAGTATTTAGTATCAACGTTAAGGGCAAAGTCGATTTCATTTTTGTTTTTGTATTCCCAACACCTAGAACAGTACCTGGCACACAATAGGAGTTTAACAAATGTTTGTTGATTTGGCTGCTATGTAGGATATGAGAGACAACATCTCTTTTCTTCTTTGTATGTATTTAAAGGTTTTCAAAATAATTTATTTTTATTTTATTTTTTCCCAATAACATGTAATAAACATTTTTTAACATTTTTAAAATTTTAAGTTCCATATTCTCTCTTCCTCACCCCTACTTGAGAAGGCCAGCAATTTAATATAGATTTATAGATTATACATGTGCAGTCATGAAAAATATATTAACCAAATTTCAAAAGAAAACCAAGATTAAAAAAAAAAACAAAAATAATAAAGAAAGTTTTAAAAGTATGCTTAATTCTGCACTCTCTTTATATACATACATATATATATTCTCTGGAAGTGAAGAGCATTTTTCATCATAAGACCTTTGGAATTATCTTGGATCATTGTATTGCTGAGAAAAGCCAAGTCATTCATAGTTGATCCTCATACAGTTCCAAGATCCTTTTCTTAAGGAGCTTTCAGTCTTGTTGGGAAAGATGAGGCTTACACAAGCAATATCCAACATAAACAGTTCTTCCAGGAAGTGCTACAGAAGAGCCCTAGTGGAGACTACTGACTGAGTTCATATGACCATGGATTTGGAATGAAAAAAAAAAAAAAACCCAAAGGCCAAAATCTAGTTCAACCTTCTCATTTTACAGATTAGGGAACTGAGTAGTTTGAGAAGGGTTAATAGAGGGAATAGAACTTGAGCTAGGCCTTTAGAACAAGTAGAATTTGGAGAGATAGAAAAGAGAGAAAGAAGAGAGCTCTGAGTCAGGAGAACCTTGTGAACAAATTCTTGAAGGAATGTTTGGTGTGTTTGAGTGGGGCTTAGTGAGGTAGAAATGACTTGAAGAAGGATGCCTATTATCACCTTTTTTATTCAATATTGTACTAGAAACACTAGCAGTAGCAATTAGAGAAGAAAAAGAAATTGAAGGGATTAAAGTGGGCATTGAGGAGACTAAACTAACACTCTTTGCAGATGAAACAATAGTATACTTAAGGAACCCCAGAAAATCAACTAAAAGGCAACTAAAGGAAATAATTAACAACTTTAGTAAAGTTTCAGGGTACAAAATAAACCCACATAAATCATTAGCATTTCTATATATCTCCAACAAAACTCAGCAGCAGGAGTTAGAAAGAGAAACTCCTTTTAAAATCATTCTAGACAATATAAAATATTTAGGAATCTGCTGTAGGGTGGGCCAGCCTCCCACAGGGGATGGGGTCTAGAAAGTGGGACAGTGTTGGTGAAATGATAGATAGGACACAGCTTTTGCATTCAACTCGAAGCATAGGTTTCACAGGATAAACTGCTCCACCTTGGCTGAGGCCTGGCTTTATTTTATACCCTCATGATCACACATCTACTTGGCACACAGTTTCATTCTCAACATACATGTTTCCATGGAACCTAACAACAGACAGGAAGCCTAGGGAGATAGTCAATAAAATATTGTTGCTAAGTGCAGGATCAGAGGGTAGAATCAACATAACCCAGATATAGGTTAGGGAATTCAGAGCACAGATTTGCCAGAAGTTTTTATGCCTAAAAAAGAGGGTCCTATCTAAGTGGGTATATAAGAATCCTTAAGTTTAATTTTGTAAGGGGGGGTCTCCTGGTAATATCCTAGGGGGACAGAGTGGGACATCTGTATTGACCCTGCAAGCATGTTGTTCTCATCTATTTTTCCTGGGGCTAAGTAAGAATAATAATCATAGCCATTCCAATAATAAGGAAAGTCATTTAGGGAGGTTTCAATGTGTGTTTATATCCTTCCTGGGAGCTGCTTTGCAGTCCCTGGTTTCCATGTGGACTGTGTCAAACAGCAGGGTCTTTGATGACTCCCAGCAGGAATCTATCTGCCAAAACAAACACAGGAATTATATGAACACAACTACAAAACACTTTTTACACAATTAAAACTAGATCTTAACAATTGGAAAAACATTATCTGCTCCTGGGTAGGATGAGATAATATAATAAAAATGACAATCCTACCCAAATTAATCGACTTATTCAGTGCCATACCTATCAAACTACCAAAAAACTTTTTTATAGAATTAGAAAAAATTATAACTTGTATTTATCTTGACTTGAAGAAATGGGATACTTGGCCTAGATTTTAAAAAGCCTTTGTCGAGACAGACCTATTTTTTATAATATCTTAAAAGGCAGCATGTAGATCTTCTAAGACAAGATGGGAGATCAATAGCTAGAAAATGAAGACAAGTAGATCTCAGCTTATTAGGAAAAAAGTTGAATATGAAAACTAGAGTTGACTCAAAGCGAAATGCTACCTTGGCAGGTAGATTAGTTCAGAAGGAAAGGTTCATTAGTCACTTGAGAATTGTTTGGGGCATACCTATTTAAGTGGGGTTTGGCTCATGTGACCTCTGAGGTAACTTCTAATTCTGAGATTCTGGTTTGGAAGAACCTAAAATGCCAGCCAGGTTGTAGAGTTTCTCTCACTCTCTTTGTAAAAAAAATTAAATTAGAGGATTGCTAGATGGCTTGGTGGATTGAGTCTCAGGCCTGGAGATAGGAAGGCCTGGGTTCAAATCTGGTGGTGCAACCCAGGGCAAGTCACTTAACCCCCAGTGCCTAGCCCATACTGCTCTTCTGCCTTGGAACCAATGTACAGTATTAATTCTAAGGTGGAAAGCAAGGGTTATTAAAAAAATTAAATCTTATTTTATTTTCACCAAGATTTATCTTTTCTTCCTCCCTCCCATTGCCCCCATTGAAAGAGCAAAAAAAATGAAAGCCCTGTTACAAACATGTATAGTCAAACAAGACAAATTTCCACATTGGCCACATTCACAAAAAACAAAAAAACAAAAAAAACAATTTATTTTGCATGATGAGTATATCACTTCTCTATCAGGAAGTAGATAGTATATTTCATCACAAGTCCTCTAGACTTATGGTTTGTCTTGTGTGGATCAGAGTTCTAAGTCTTTCAAAGTTGTCTTTACAATATTGTGTAAATTGTTTTTCCGATTCTGCTTACTTGTCTCTGCAGTCAGTCTTACAAGTCTTCATAGATTTCCTCAAAACCATCTCCTGCATCATTTCTTATAGTATATATAATACTAATCCATCATAATCATATACTATAGCTTCTTCATCCATTCCCAATTTATAGGTATTCCCTCAGTTCCCAGTTCTTTGCTACCAAAAAAAAGAAGCTGCCACAAATATTTTTGGTACAGATGAGTTCTTTATTTCTTTAATCCCTTTGGAGTATCATAGTAATAATAGTATCACCAGCTCAAAGGGTATGGTGTGGTTTAGAAACTTTTGGGGCATACCTAGTTCCAAATTATTCTTCAGAATGGCTGAACAAATTCACAGCTCCACCAACAGGAACTGTTGCTCTTGTTTTCTCAAAACCCCGCCAATACTTTTTATTTTCCTTTTATCATCTTTGCCAGTCTGATGAGTGTGAAGTAGATAACGGCTTGCTTTAATTTGCATTTCTCTAATTATTAGTTTGTTTGTTTTTTTAAAGGATGCTCATAGGTTAGATTTCTTCCTTTGAAAACTGCCTAGTCATTTCTTTGACCATCTATCTCTTAGGAAATAGCTCTTAGTTTTATAAATTTGTATCATTTTCTTATATATTTTGGAATGTGAAATATTTATCAGAGAAACTTTGTTCAGTTACCTCCTTTTCTGATTTTAGCTACATTTTAGCCTCATTTGTTTTATTTGTGCAATTTCTTTCAAATCAAAATCTTTCAAATATTTCTTGTTTAGTCACAAACTTTCCCCCTTCCATAGATCTGAAAAGGTATGTCTTCCTTGCTTCTCTAATTTCTTTGATATGCCCTTTTATATCTAGATTATGTAACCATTTTGAGCTTATCTTTATACATAGTTAAAGGTATTGGTCTAAACCTACTTTCTGCCAAATTGCTATCCAGTTTTTCTAACAGTTTTTATCAAATAGTGAGTTTCCTACCTCAGAAACTGGAATCTTTGAGATTATCAAAGACTATGCTATTTTGTGTGTTTGCCTCTTTTTATAATATACCTAATCTGTTCCATTAATTAACCTTCATATTTTATTTTGGTTTGACCTACCCATGAGCAATATATTTTTTTCCATATATGTCACTAAGAAAGAGTAAATAGAATTTGGTACCTGATGTTAGGAGATGAAAGAGAAAAGAATGATTCTTCAGTGTTTTGAAATATGCATATTATAAGGTAAGCAATGAAGTTCTTATTTTTTAACCAAATCTGGAGGTACCTGACTTGTGAAAGTCAGTTTTTTACTGGATGGAGTGGGATACCAAGTTAGGGAATAGTTATCTTCCTCTGGCTTAGTGGATTATCAACAGAGGTTGGCATTTACATGCTAATTCCTCATGAGTGAATCTTTGTTTATTTGGTTCCTGTATTACACAATGACCTTTTTTCTTCCTCTGAGTGCCTGTTGTCTGTTCTAACCTCTCAAAGTATTCCACTGACATAGTAGTCTTCAAGAACCATGAGGAAAGATGAGAATAAGACAGCATGGAGTGAAAGGACTGCATTTCATTATTAAGATGAAAAAATGAGACCTGATTCCCTCCTTCATGAAACTTACAGCCTGGTTCTGGGACAAGATATGCACACACAGAAAGAAAACTGACCATAAAAAACAACATGAGAAGGGATTCCTGAAAGTGGTGTAGATTGCATTGCTGGGGAAGCTCAGTAAGGGCACTTGAAGCTGATATTGATCTTGCCAGACAAAATTCCAGCTCAGACCTCCTGAGGGAACTTAATTTAGTTCAGTATTAAGTGCCTATTGTATACAGAGTCAGCCTTGAGTGAGACATAAAATTTAAATAAGACAAAATCCCTACTCTGGAGCTCTCTATCCAACTGGGACATTAATTCACACCTTCTGACCAGGAATAATGGTTTGAAAAGTCTTTCTGGATCTGAAGGATCCAAGCTAATCCTTAACCTAGTCTTTAGAGGCTTGGGGGTGGGAGTTTGGAGGATGAAAGTATTTCTAACCATAAGGTAAAGTGTGAGCAAAGACTTGTGAAATAGGAATCCAGTTTGATAACAGTGTGTGGTGAAGTACAGTAAAGATGGAGAACTAGAGAATAAGGTTGCCCCTGAGAGCTTGTTCCAGCCCACAGGGATGTCTCTTCCCACTGAACACCCTTCCTTTGTACTCTTTGGTGTGTATGGGGTGGTGGGGGTGGTGGAGGGTTCTTATTCCCACCATAAAGTAAGTTGCTTTAAGCCTTGGACCCTGCTTTAAATTCATTTCTTCCCTGATTCTATCCTGTCCAGTTGTAGGTAAGGATGTGAGAACATAGGAGGTATTCAGTAGACCCTTACTCAATAAAAATGGAACCCA
Organism: Monodelphis domestica; assembly: GCF_027887165.1. Classification (NCBI taxonomy): domain Eukaryota; kingdom Metazoa; phylum Chordata; class Mammalia; order Didelphimorphia; family Didelphidae; genus Monodelphis; species Monodelphis domestica. Next base: position 103,080,407 of record NC_077229.1, read on the forward strand.
AGAGTTGGAAGTTCATCTCAAAGTCATCTGGTTAACCACCATGGCTCATGCAGGAATCCCTTCTCCAATACCTCCATCCTGTGGTCACATTAAGCAATTACAGAGTAATTAGGTAGATTAAGTAGAGTATCTTGTAAACTCCTCAGGTTTACAAGATAGTTCTGACCAAGTTTGCCTTTCACTCTGGTTATCTCCCTCCAATTTCTTTCCTTCTCCCTTTCTCCAGTCTGTCTTCTATCCTAGGCCCCTTTTTACCTCACTTCTCAATCAGCTATCATCTAGCCCTTGGCCTGAGTAGAGCTGAATATCTCATAACTGGGTAAAAAGTCTGCTTCCTTCCTAGGCACAATTTTCTTCCAAAGTAAAATCCTTGCCTTTTTCACCTCATTCTCCCTTTATCACTGACAGAGCCATTTGGGGATTATTGATAGGCCCCGTGATGGTTCCATTAGTAATTATGGTCATTTTTCCCATGTACAAAAATCATGGGCACTAGCACTGCAGGGAGTTGTAGCTGGGACCTGAGAAAAGCCAAATATTCAAGGTGTTAGAGATGAGGATGGATTGAAGATAGAAAGGTGTAAGAAGACAGGAAAGGAAGAGGAGGGAGCAGGTTATTAAGGCTTGAAATCCCAAACAGAGGGTTGCCACTGACATTTATTGAATTATGGAGTGGGAAGGGGGGGGAGGATGAAAGAAACAGGAAGAGAATCAGACCTGTGTTTTAGGACTATCAATTTGACAGCTAAATGGAGGAAGGACTGGAGTTGGGGGAGACTTGAGGCAGGAAGCCCAACCAGCAGGCTGTTATAATAGTTGACATGTAAGGTGATAAGGACCTGTACCATCGTGGTGGCAGTGCTTTACAGGAGATATGTGAAAGTGGAAGAAACTGTTAATGAGCAAAAAATGAAATGACACAGAAGTTTGATCTTATGAGCTTATCAGTTTATTAAGTAATATATGCCAACTGCCCAACAAATTTGAACCAGGCACCTTTCCTCAGCTTTAGCTGAGGGCTGGGACCCAAATATAGAAAAAATAACTAAATAAGGCCAACCTATTAAAAGGAACAACACTTTAGGTAATCTGATTTTTAATTGGAGGAAAGATATGGGGCTTTCCAAGATGGAAGGAGGAGAGTGAACAGATTCAGTTTCCTGAATTCTAGAAAAGAGGTGTCCTACTCCTCCTCAAGCATCCATAAACAATCCAAAAGATATGGAAACAATTAGTGATTGGTCATATGGGATCAGTTTTCAGATAAGACACTTGGGTTGCTTAAGATGTACAATCATGAGAAAACTCCTTACGTCAGTCTTAGGAACTGACTACATTTCTGGTCAACATAGCCTATGTTTTTGATTAAGGATCTCTAAACAGCATATATAGATGGTCCAGTTTCCAAAGGCACAGAGGGCTCAGTTCAAAAAAGTACAATAAGGTTTTCTCCCAATTCCCACAATTGAATAAATGTTTCTCACTGGACAGAATTTGGACTAAGCCCATAATTGGATAGAAGAGGAGCTAAGCTAACTCCAGAATTGAGTCACAAGATATAATCAGTAATGGTTCACTCAACTCCCACAATTATCCATTTGCTGTCCTAATCCTCTCAATTCTTTATACAACAGGTTTTAGCAACTGATTGGATATGGGGGTAATAAGAGAGCAAAGAGTCAAGAATTGTGGTACCTTAGGAAAGTTAGGAAGAGGGGAGAGCTTACGGAGAAAGATAAGTTTTGTTACGTTTAAGTCATCTAGGGGCAGCTGGGTAGCTCAGTGGATTGAGAGCCAGATCTAGAGACCTGGCCTCAGACACTTCCCAGCTGTGTGACCCTGGGCAAGTCACTTAACCCCCATGCCTAGCCCTTACCACTCTTCTGCCTTGGAACCAATACACAGTATTGATTCCAAGACAGAAGGTAAGGGTTTAATAAAAAAAAAAAAGTTTAAGTCATCTATTTTGGACATCCAGTTAGATATAATAGTTTGGAGATCATGAGAGAGGTTAGCGCTTGATAAATAAATCTGAGAATCATCTACTCTATAAAATGATAACTAAAGCCAGAGGAGTTGATGAGATCAGCATCAAGTAACTTGTAAAGGGAAAGGAGAAGAGGACTCAGGACAGAGCCCTGGGGGACACTTTGAGTCAGCAGGCATGACCTAGATGAAGATCCATCAGAGGAGTCTGTGCAGGTGTAGGACCATATCAAAAACAGTGAAAGTGAGTATCAGGGAGAACTTTACCAGTGTTAGAGGCTGCTGAGAAGTCGAGAACAATGAAAACTAAGAAAGGACCCTTTGATTTAGCAATTCAGAGAAAATTGGTATCTTGAGAGAAAGCAATTTCAATTAAGTAATTTTTGAAGCTAGCCTTAGAAAGAGAGTGAGAAAAAAGAAAGTGGAAATACCCATTGTGGATGACCTTCTCAAAGAATTGGTCTCAAAAGAGAAGAGAGAGATGAGATGGTAGAGATGAATGGATCAAGAAAAGGCTTTTTGAGGATCAGGGAGACAGGCATGTTTATAGGCAGAAGGGAAGCATCCAGTAGACTGGAAGAGACTTAAGATTAGTGAGAGAGTGGTAGAGATAGAGGGAACAATCTGCTGAGAAAGTCAGGATTGTATGAGATCACTTGGGTGTACAGGCAGTTTACCTTAGCAAGAAAAAGGCCCCCTATTCATATGAGGTATCGATCAAGGAGGAGATTATGGGAAGACATCCAAGCAATATGGGATTAGGAAGAAGGGCCCAAGCCAAAAGCTAGTTCTTTCTATATGCATTGTACCCAGGAAACCAGCATGACCCAGAATGAGTAATCTCCACTAACTCTAGGTCTCCAATATCATAAAGACATTTATTAAATCAACCTGAGGGGTCCATGTCAAATTATTGTAGATTGTTCACTGAGAATATCAACTCAGTGTGCTCCAGAATCCAAAAAGGCTAACAGTGCTAAATCTCACAGGATTTTAAGAGTTGGAAAAGACTTTAAATGTCACCACTATAGCATCCAACTTCTGCTTTGAGTATCTCCTATGATGAGGAGATCACTATCTAACAAATCAGCCCACAAAATTGTTGCATGACTATAAGCTGATATGTTCTTCCTTACTAAGCCAAGTTATCTGCCAGTTAGTCCCAATTCTTCCTGCTGATGGTACACAAAAATCAGTCAAGTTCTTTTAACACAATCCAAATCTTGTCCATAATAACCCTTTAGTTCTTCAAGGATAGTTGTCACATTTTCTTATTCAATCTAAACATCCTTGGTTTCTTCTGTTGATATTTTATATGGTTCCCTAATCATTCTCTGTTTGTTTCAGTTTTCTAGTATCCTTCCTAGAATGTGGCCCCTGTAAGTGGAGATGGTGTTCTAGATGTGGTCAGATTAGGACAGAGACAACAGAATCATCATCTCATCATTCTGGATATAAGACATCATTAATATGTGTTTTTGACTCAATACTGAAGTTGTGGACAACTAAAATCTTTTCTTTTTCATATGAACAATATTATCTAGGTGTAGTCTGTCCCGTTTTTAGAACCCAACCCAAATGCAAGACTTCACATTTATTTTTATCACATTTCCTTGGTTTGGTTTTGATCCACTGTTTAACACTGTCAGGATCATTTTGAAATTTAATACTTTCCTTCAGCATGTTAGTTGCCCTCCAGATTTCTTGTATTATCTGAGGATGTATAATCTTAGATTTATTATTGAACCCTGACACCCTAGAGTTCTTTGTGAGTTAGGTAAGTTTTAGGTAAGTCCTTCTTCCTTCCCATAGCAGGTAATAAACCTAGAAAACATCCTAGTGAAACTCTCATCCTTTTCATTTCTGCCATAGTGCAGGCCCTCATCACATCTCATTTGGACTCTTGCCATTACTGTCTCTACTTCTAATCTCTCCATCCCTCCAATTCATGCTGTTCAAACTGTCAGATTCATCTTTCTAAGCAGTTTTGCTCATATCCCTTCCTTGCCCCCAAGCCTTCAGTAACTCACTATTTCCTTCAAGAACATGATAAAGTTTAGTCTTCCTGGCATTCCAGGCCCTCTACAATCTTTAGAGTATTTAGATCTGGCAGATACCTTAGAGTTCATATTATTCAACCCCAAGCCTCATTTTACAAATGAAGAAACTGATTGAGAGGTTAAGTGATGGGTAATGTGCCATAATTAGGATTTGAACCCAGGTCCTCCAACCCTGGATCTAGCATTCTTTCTACCATTTTATCTTTTTGGCTGTATCGCCTACATATCTCCTTTATGGACTCTCCAGTCCATTCAGACTGAATTCCATACAATTTCCCAAACATGTCTTTGACTTTCCTGCTTCCTGTGCCCTTGCTCACACTATTTTCTTTCTCTGCTTCCCAAAATCTTACCCATCCTACCAGTCTTTGATCTGGTGTCACTTCTAATGAGCTTCCTGTGTTTCCCCACTAGAGGAGAGGGAACTGAACTCTCGTGGCATCTCTCCATGGTCTTGCTTTTCTCTAATCCCCTGCAACAATTCTTTCATCACACAGAAGTAAAGAATATGGTCACCACTGTGATGGGAGGGAAGGAGCCCTGTGAAAGGCATATAGGTTCATGTCTGAACTAGAAATTCTGTCATTTGTCTCATCCTTCTCTAGTTTCTGCATTGCTGTTTTCATCCTTAGCCCCAAGCCTTGTTAAACCTGACAGCTTCCCAGGGCACTTGCTCTTCTGCTTGGAGCATCTCCTCAGGAAATGTGCCTTATGCCCCAGGGATTTCACCTTCCATAGCTCTTTGTTAACCATTTTTGATCCCCAGACACCAAAATAAAGCCCCAGAGCTCCTTGGACTTTTCTGACCCTTGAGTCATCTTAGTTTCCAGAATGCAGAGATCAAATGCCCTTTAATTCCTTACTTACTCTGCTAATGCCACTGTGATCAGATACCTAAGAGCAGCATCTGCTCCCTCCTCCCTTCTGACCACTGTCTTTCTAAGCTTTAGATCACAAGAGGAAATTTTCTAAGGTTTGTTCACAAGGAAGAAAGAAAAGATGTGAATTCTGAAGTCCCTACCAGAAGGTAATTTGAAATGGAGATAAAAGAAATCTTCTCATTCTGGACAGTATTTCACTGCTACATTAGCTTCTCTTAGCCACAGTTCTTCAAGCCTAGATTAGCCTGTAACTCATTCTTCTTCCCATCGACTAAGATGGGAATGTCTTCCAATCCAGAGAACGTAGTGGGCAGGTATTGATTTGGGGATTGGCCTACCTGCACACACTGATCTAAATTTTAGACCCTTTCCACAATACCAGCTTTTAGCTCAAAGATGGTCCCTTCCTGTAGTGCTTGAAAGTATACAGAGCACTTTCTTCACAATGACCCTGTTGGGTAGGGAAAGCAATGGAGAAAGGCTGTGAATTTCCAAATGAAGAAACTTGAGACTCAGAGAGAAAGTGACTTGCCCAGAGGTATTTATTAAGCACCCATGATGTGATACACATAGTACTAAGGGCTGGGGAGACAAAGAAAAGTAAAAGATATTCCTTGTTCTCAAGGACCTGCTCATAATCTAATGGGGAAACAACATGCAGACAGCAATGTATCGTCAAACTATAGAGAGGATGAATTGGAAATAATCAGTAGAGAGACAGCACTAGGATTAAGAGGTAAGGGGGAAAGCTTTCCTAAAGAAAGTGGGATTTTAGTTAAGATTTGAAGGAAGTCTGCGCCCTAATACATGTTAGAACTGGGACTTTACATAATGTGTCATTGATGCTCAAAGGAAAAAAATCACTGTCACTGTCTAGCTAATAGAATTTTCCTTTGTAACAAAATAGTCCAGTTAAGCCAAACAAGCCAACACAGTGACCATATCAGACACATGGATCTCATTGTACATCTGCAGTACATCTACCCTGCCAGGAGAAATATATATTTTATCAATTGTCTTTTGGAGTCAGGATGGGTTATGACATTGATCTGGATTTTTAAGCCTTTAGTACATTCCTTTACATTATGGTGATCAGAATGATTTGCACTTACAAAGCCCTTTCCCCTGCATTTTCTTATTTGATCCAGGGCAAAGGGTGGTTATTCCCATTTTAGAGATGAGGAACTTGAGGCCCACAGAAGGGAAATGATTTGCCCAAGGCTACAAAGCTAGTAAGTAAGCTCATTTAGGGTTCTTTTCCCTTCACCATGCTGTCTGAAAGCCCCAGATCCCCTAGGGGACAAATGATAGGGAGTTGTATGGGCAGAATTTTTATTAAACATAACTGTTATACTCTTGGTTCTCTTTATTTTCTATAAATTCAAGTCTTTCCAGAGTCTTCAGAATTTGTCATAATAGTCATTTTTTACAATGTAGTAATATTCCATCACATTTGTTTGTATACTGCAGTTTATTCAGCTATTCTCCCAATTGATAGGTACCCATTTTGCTTCTACCTTTTTTGCTACCACAAAAAGTGCTTCAATAAATATTGGTTCTTTCTTTCTCTCTTGACTATGATTCTCACCCTCTCCTTGGGAAATATATCCAATAGTAAGATCAGAATGTATAAAAAGTCTAATCCTCTTTTTAGCATAGTTACCAATTGTCTTTGGAATCAAGATTTGAACCCATCTTTTAAAAAAAACTTTAACTTGAGCATTCTTTTTGCTATGCCACAGAGTCTTCTGGTGATATTCATAGTGGACTGTGCTCACATTCCTATGGAATCCTTGGGTTAATTAGATGTCCCTTTCTCATGGTTCCCCATCCCCCAATGAAAAAGTAGAGAAAAATGCATAGTGAGGACAGAGGCCCCATCAGTTAAAAAATCAGGGTTATTCAATCAATGCTTAAATAACTCTTAGAGTTTTCTTAAAGATACCCTATATTTGCATAGGATTCACAAAGCAAGTCTCTAATATTTCATAATAATTAAAGAGAGCAACCCTCTGTGACTAGACAGAAGCCACAATGTTATTGTTGTTATTGTTATTAGTATTATTGTTTTTCATGTAGATGATGACTGACACTTACAGAGCCCTTTCCCCTGCATTTTCTTATTTGATCCAGGGCAAGGGTGGTTATCCCCCTTTTAGAGATGAGGAACCCGAGGCTCAGAGAGGGAAATGATTTGCCCAAGACCACACAGCTAGTAAGTGGTGGAGCCTGGACTTGCACCCAGGTATTCTGATTCCTAGTTCAGGGTTCTTCCCCCTATATCATGCTGCTGGAGGGCCCTGGGCCCCTGAGGGGACAAATGATGGGGAGTTCTGTAAGCAGATTGCCCCAATGGGCTGGCCTCGTGACCTTGAGTCTCCCAGCCATAAAATTCCCCTTTGCAATAGGGGCCCAGAAAGAGTCTGTCATCTGTGTGGGACTATTAGATTCTGGAGAATGACTTATTTCCCCCACCCCACCCCCTGCTTTTTATCCCATGGCAGGTCTCTCAAAGTGGGCCTGCAGATCTCCATGGATTACTGGTGGTGCACAAATGTGGTTCTCCAAGGGGTGGAAGAGGTATGTCTCCTGTTGTTGGCAAGAGAGGGGGCATGCCAGGAGCCGGGGAAGCCTAACAGCCCTTGGCTTTGGGGATTCCCTTCCAAAGACCCATGTTCTCTAGTGCACAGGACAGGTCGGGTACTGTCAGCATTACAGTGTGGATTAGTTGTGCTGTTTTGTCCTCCGTGTCCCTGAAAGACTATTATCAGTCAAGTTTCCATTAGAGTTGAGGGCAGAAGTTAAAAATTGGGAGGCAGCATGAGGTAGTGGGAGAAAATAAGAAAATAGGCTTAGGTGTCATGGAATCACGAGATTTGAACCCAGGGCCTCCGAGTCCAATGCCTGTGATTCTTCCCACTAGACCACACACTCTAGGCCTCGTTTTCTTTCTGTAACCCGAGGTTGAACTCAGTGATCTTTACTGTCCCTCTAAATTCTTAACAATCTTCCTGTAAAGCTGTGAATTGAATTTGGTTGATCAAAGAACCTTTCTTCTAGGTAGGAGCTGGCTTTGAATTATGGCAGAAAGGACAAAAGAGAATAAGAAGTTTTAGAGCTGAAGGAGGCCAACTCTTTTACTTTACAGATATGGAAAAGACTAGAGAGGTTATGTGAATAAAAAGATTAGAAGTGAAACAGCTTGGTCGCTGAGTAGAAAAAGTGCCACATCTGGAGTCAAGAGGTCTTGGGTTCAAATTTTGCCTCAGACACTTCCTGCTATGTGACCCTGGGCAAGTCATTTAATCCCATTTGCCTAGCCCTTACTTACCCTTCTTAGAGTTGTTACTAAGATAGAAAGTAAGCGTTTGAAAGAGAAAAAAAAGATGGAAAAAGGCTATTTGAGGATGATGGGACACCTAAGCAAAAAGGCCATGAGTTGCCATGAGGGTTGGGGGTTGTATTGGGGCAGACATCCCCTCCCCCATCCCTTCTCTCTGTCCCTGTGGCCAGAACAGCCCTCGCTACATGGAAGTGATGTCATCATGTCACCAGCGGGCAGCTGATGCCCTGGTGGCTGGAGCCATCCTCAATGGAGGCCTCTATGTGAAGCTGGGCCAAGGACTCTGCTCCTTTAACCACCTGCTGCCCCCTGAGTACATTACCACCCTGCGCCAGCTGGAGGACCAAGCCCTCACTCGGGGCTACAAAGAGGTTGGCAGCCCCTGGGCCTAGGGGGCTGGTTGGAGGGCAGGGGTGGCCTGAGGGGTCGCCAGCAGCTCTGAAGACCCCCAACCCCATGCTGAGCACTGGGGAGGAGTTGACTTAAGAGGCAACTGGAAGGACAGACTTTCCCTTCTGGAGAGATGAGAATGCTCTGGGTCCTGGGAGGAGGGTGGTGCGGGATGGTGGGGGGAGTGGACAGAGATTATTTTATGGCTGGACTAGGATGCTACTGGGAACCATAAGAAAGGAAATGAGAAGCTACCCTAGATCTGAGGCTGAGTGTGGAGACTGTCCCTGGACTGGGCTTGGGTCCTAGGGCTGAGGGAGGCTTCTTTTCCCCTGCAGGTGGATGAGCTGTTCCTGGAGGATTTCCAGGTCCCAGCCCATGAGATGTTCAAGGAATTTGACTATGAGCCCGTAGCAGCAGCCAGCCTGGCCCAGGTGCACAAAGCAAAGCTGGAAGATGGCACAGAGGTGGCTGTGAAGGTCTGTGTATATGTGGGGGCACTTCTGCGTGTCCTTGGGCTCTGCCCCCTCACCCCCACCCCCTGAGATGTCCTGGGCTTCTCTGAGGCTCACAGGCCCTGCCCAAGGACTGGGGGCTGGTGGAAGGAACTGGGAGGATTACTGCACATCAGTGCAGTGTGTACTTGCCAGTGCCACTCGTAGTAGGGTATTACCATGCCTGGTTCAGGTTTGGCCTGGAGTAGATCCAGGGAGGTTAGGATAGAGAGCCTGAAATCCCAGGATCTCACAGATGTTAGTAATCACAGAGTCTGACTTTGCATTTTGCAGAGGAGAAAAATAGTTCCTGAGAGACTGTCTTGTGTTGAGGGCCAGTGGTTGGGATTCAAACATAGCCCCTCTGACTCAAATCCTGCTCTTGAATCTATTACCTGGTCCTCTTCACTGCACACAGTAGTACAGCCACTAGCTGCCCCCCTCCACCCCCATTTCCTCTAGCTGCACAGGTTTAAAGCAAAGGCTGCTTTAATCAGGGCACTACACTGCTAGGGAAACTTTACTGCTTTCCCCATTGCTCATGGAATAAAATAGAAACTTGTGGTACTCAAGGCTCGATCATGACCAGGGCCTTCCCAGCCTTTCTACTGTTAGACCTCCTTGGTTCCTCCTTTTGATCACTACCCCCCAGACATACCAGGCGTGCCTTCCCTCCTCCTTTGCCCTCCAGAGCCCATTTAACCCCCTGCCTGCTACTCCTGGGAAGTTTTGCTGACCTGTTTCAGCCCCCACAGCTCTCTTCCTTTTGGAAAACCCTTACCGTAGTGTCTAGGCAGAAGAGTAGCAGGGGCTGCTCTCTCCTTTTTCTAAGCTGGTCCATGCCCAAGCAAGTGAGCACCTCACTGTTTATTCTTTCCATAACTGATCATTTGTCAATGGTTCCAAGTTGTTAATTGGATCTCTCCTGCTAGATAAATACAAGCTAATTCAAGGGACAAGAGAACACTAAGAATGGGAAATCAGGAAAGGTTTCAAGTAGGAGAGGATTCCTGTTTCTTGAAGGGATTCTAAAATGGGATGGGACAGGAGAGGACAGTGTATGTGGGCGGGGCAGAAGATGACTCAACCCCTGCATCCAGTACAGGTGCAGTACATTGACCTAAGGGACAGGTTTGACGGAGACATCCAGACCCTGGAGCTTCTGCTACAGATCATCGAGTTCATGCATCCCAGCTTCGGCTTCAGCTGGGTCCTCAAGGTAGCTTTGGCTCCGGCCCCTGCACTCAGCCCGATATGCACTGCACGTGGGTCTGGGGGGAGCTGGGGGAGCCTCTAGTCTAATGGGGTATCTGCCTCTCTTGGAATGTTCCAAATCTGCTATTTTCCCTCTACCTCATGACTCCCTTCTTCATCTCTACCACCACCCCAATCCCCACAGTAACACCTACCCCTGTTGGATTCTCCACCTCAGGACCTGAAGGGGACCCTGGCCCAGGAACTGGACTTTGAGAATGAGGGTCGGAACTCAGAACGCTGTGCCCAAGATCTGAAGGATTTCCACTACGTCGTGGTGCCCCGAGTTCACTGGAACAAGTCCAGCAAGGTTTGAGTCTTGAGGTTCCCTGGAAACCAATTCAGGATCCTCTTTTCCTTCTACAACTCCCAGACTCTACATGGGGGTGGACTACATGGTGTTTCTCCCCAGTAAGCTTCTCTAATCCCACCCCCCTAACCCCCCATTCCTGTCCCCCTCAGGCTGAGCAGGGTTAGCCTGCTTATCAGCTCTTGTGTCCCAATTTCCAGAGGGTGCTGACTGCCGATTTCTGTAATGGATGCAAAGTCAGCAATGTGGAAGAGATCCAGAATCAGGGGCTCAGTTTGAGTGATGTGAGTAGGAACCTTAGTTTGCACTTCTATGCATAACCTATGCTTGTTTTGTCTACTGGATTGATCATCAGGACAGGAACTCTTATCTAGATGTTGTATTAACAGAGCACTATAGTTTGTTGGGATTTTGTTTTATTTTTGCTAAATTAGCGTGTGAAAGAGTGGGACTGTACCTTTATGGGAGAGATTGTGGCTTGGGGAAGACTTGTGCCACTCCTGGCAGTGCTGGGGATGCCCCATTTCTGCTGCTGAGGAAGTGGTTCTCACATCTTAATGGGCATCCACTCCTTTAGACATCATCTAAATTGATCCGAGTATTTGCTGAACAAATCTTTTATACGGGTTTCATCCACTCGGATCCCCACCCTGGAAATGGTAAGATTGGTAACCCTTGGGAGGGAGGAGATTGGATTGGACTAGACTTATCTAAGGCTGGGCTAAGTTTGGATACTCCCACCCATATTCTTTCTTAGTATTGGTACGGAAAGGCTCAGATGGGAAGGCAGAATTGGTGTTGCTGGACCATGGCCTCTACCAGTTCCTGAGTGAGAAGTAAGATCCAACACCTATGGCAATACCCTAGACCTGCAGGGAGGGAAAAGAACTATTTGCACTGGATCAATCCTGGGGGGCCCCCAAAGACCATGCACTTGTGAGGAACAAGGGATGGGATATCTGACCTGACCAGAAAGGCTCCTCCTCTCCCAGGGAACGCTTGGCCCTGTGCCAGCTGTGGCGGGCTATTATCTTGCGGGATGATGCAGCCATGAAGAGGCATTCTGCTGAGCTTGGTGTTGAAGGTAAGAAAGGGGAGGGGTGAGTTTACTTACCCTTGGACCTTTTTTGTATGGGTTTTGCACAGCAGGCATCAGTTGGAGGTCAAATTTACCCTCATCTGTCTCTAGCTGGTTGAAATGTGTTGCTGGATTAAATGGCATCAGGGTTCAAACAGGCAGTCAGGCTTTCCACACAGGTGGTCAAAATGAATGTTTTGTTTGTTTTTTTAAAACCCACCTTCAGTTTTAGTATCAGTTCTAACACACGAGAAGCAAGGCCTAGGCAGTCGGGATTAAGTGATTTTGCTCAGCATACAGCTAGGAAGTGTTTGAGGTCATATTTGAACCCAAGTCCTCCTGCCTCCAGGCTTGGTGTTCCAGCTACCCCAACATTAAATGGTGCTCAGGATTAAAGCAGTTAAAAGGGCTATGATTAGAATGATGAATGACTAGTACAATTAAGTTTTTTTTAAATGCAGACAGAATCTGAAGGGTTTAGATACCCCAAGGCCTAATGTCACTGGTGCCAAACTCAAATAGAAGGAGCCACTAATGAACCCTGTACAGGAGTTACTGATGTTTTTATTTTGTTAAATGTCTTCCAATGACATTTTAATTTGGTTCAGGATGCATTTGGAATATGGTGGGCTCTGTGGGTGGCACCTCTGTGCAAAATTTTAGGCAGTTATTTTCCATTGTTTAACTGACCTCTGGATCTCTGCTCAGTACTAAGTGTATACTGTCCTTAACTCACATTTTAAGCTTCCAAGGAGCCTTTCCTCCTGGTTAAGCAGACTTCCTTGCCCAACAAGAACTTCTCAGTCTAGTCCTCAAATTTATATATAAGGAAAAATGGACATTATGGCATGACACTTCCACTCAATACTTCAGTGGATTCCTGCATAAAAGCCAAAAGTCAAAGGGAGCCCTATCCTGTCTTTCTTTTGTTCCTCATACATCAGGAATTTCCACAATCTTACCTTTCATGATTAACTTCACCAGTTTTTTAATGTAACATTTTTGTAAAAAGCCAGCCCAGGACAGCTCATTCCACTTTTGGAGATAGTAATTGTTAGTTGTAAGGCCGTGTCCTCACTTGAAATCTACTTCAGTAAACTTCTCATTGCTTCATATCTGAGCTCTGGGCTTAGTCTAATAACTCTTTCCCAGTAGACCTTAAAGCAAAAGTGACTTAGAAAACCACCACATTATCTGTTGTATTATATTTCTCTTTTGTTAAACATTTCCCAATTACATTTTAATCTGATTCAGGCTGGGCTTTGAGTTTGCTCCCTTTGCCTTAAAGTACTTAGAGATAGATAGCTATTAGATTCTCCTGACTCCAGTCTCTAAACTAAGTATCCCCTCTCTTTCCCCCACTCCAAGACTACTTCCTGTTCTGTGAGATCCTAATGCAACGACCAATTCAAATGGGGCAGCTGTGGCAGTCAGGCATCCTGAACAGTGCCGAGAGAGCCTACATGCAGGAAATGGCCAAGGAACACTTTGCCCGAATCATGGAGGTGTTAAAGGCCTTACCTCGCCCCATGCTGCTCGTCCTGCGAAACCTCAACACTGTGCGCTCTATCACTATGACTCTGAAGGCCCCTGTGAACCGTTACTTCCTCATGGCCAAGAGGTCTGTGCCACCGGAACATAGAAGGGGGCCAAAGAAGGGATGGGATTTGCCCATATCATAGTCTAATCTATCTCAGGCAAATTAAGCCAAATGTTAGCCCAATACAATAGGAGACTCTGTAGTTTAAGAGCCACTGAATCTACCAGTACCCCACTCTCTCAAACCCCACAGCAGAGAACGGTGGGTTGCTTAGCTATCTTGGCACTCCCAGAACAGTTCCCAGGGGAAGGGAAAGCCCAGGGTTTAGAAATTAACAAAGAATTTATAATATAAGGGGAGAAAATGCTAATTAATGTTTTGGGGGTTTTTTTGGTGGGGTGGCGGGAAGTGCTGTGAGGAGTTGGAGTCGCCAGGTGAGAAAGAAGACTCAAAAGAACTTCTACAGAAGGTTTCTGAATTGGGTCAAAGTCATTTGGGAGAGCTTCAAGTTTGAAGCTATACTCAGGTAAAGATATAAGGAATGGGGGGCTGGGGTCAGGGGGATGAGGGAGGGCTATAGCCATTGCTAGGTTCCATATTTTTTACTCCCTTTCCTGGCTTCAGATTGGAGATGTTCTCAATGCAACTAACCTCCAGGATCATCAAATTCCTGGTTCGCCTGGGTGTCATGCCTGAGCCTGAAAAGCTACTCAATGAAATGGAGCACTAGGTCTGGGTGATCCTGTCACACCCACCATGAGCTGCAGATTCACCTCCCCCAACAAAGAAAGAAAGGAGGGACAGACATCAGCCACCAAGGCAGCAAGTCAAGTGGCCAAGAACAGGAAGATGATAGACAAGCACCTCTCTACTTGCTCAGACTAAAGGGGAGGGAGGGGTCCCTTGGGGCACAGAATAAAGGAGTGGATGTAACTAAGGCTCAGCCTCCAGCTGCAGCTTCCTTGGCTATGGGATGGCAATAGAGCAGAGCCTTCAGTGATAGAAAGGCTTCTCTTACTTCATCCCATAGTAGCTTCTTCACAGAAAATAAATAAAACTCCAATACTCTTACATACATCCCCAGTTTCCTTAAAACAAAATTTCTGTTTTATCCAAAAGTGTGTATTTGGGATAGAGGTAACTAGAAATGAGCTGTAACACGATCAATCTCCAAAAGGTCATCCAGAATCTGTAAAAGATGAGACAGAGGAATGGATAGGGTAAAGGCACAGGCAGATAAATATACAGCAATAAACTTGAGAAGTCTGGGAAAGATCCTTACAATGTCAGGTGTGGTCCCAATTTTCTTGGCCAGCTCTCCACGTTCCATGGTGCTAAGGTAGAGATAACGATTAAGGAGTTCCCCATCAAGGACATTGCGTACAGCATTCTGAAGTATTCGACGGTCAACATGTAGCATCCTGCATTTGGGAGATTAAAAACAGATGGTGTCATCTAAGGAAAGAAGTAAAGACTATACAAGAAGGGGGTGGCAGAGTCTCACCGAAAGGCACGGGGGTTGAGACCAGCATGGTGAGGCAGCATTGTGGTCAGGGCATTTTGCAACATCAACAGCCGCCGATATGTCTTCTCCTGCATGGGCAATAGGAGCCCAATACCACCATCTAATGTGGCTGGGGAACAGATAGAGCAAGCATTATTAGCCAAAAGCCAAACACAAATCCCCCACAGCGTCACCTTTCCGTCTCAATGACTTAACTTACCAAACCATGTGATATGCTTATTTTCCCAGACAATGGATTTCTTGCTGGGCCCTTCCGCTGCTCCCCGGCATGGTGTCCTCCAGAACGTGTTCACATGGGCACCCACGTGGAAGTCTGCTCGTCGCAGCAGCCGCATCCCCCCAAAACTCTCTTTGGCTAGGAGCAGGGGAATAAATTGTCACTTTCTTTTAGCCTCCTGCCTCCCTCAAAACTTCTTAGCATGGATTTAGAGCAGTAATTCAATGCAGCTTTAGTGACTCTCTCTAGTCAGTATTATAGGGAAAAGTCATTTATACTCACCTTCGGGGAGATACATATAAACCATGAGGTTGCGGTCTCGGTCTGACACTGTTGGGCAAGAAGAGGGAAGGATCATCAGAGTCAAGTTACACCCCCAGAAAACGACTACCTTCTTGGGGTTTGGGGCTCACTTACCCAAAAAGCCAAGTTGAGCACTGTCTACCATGAAATCCACACTGTACACTTCCAGGGGCTTGGCATCCTGGGGGTAAATTGGGCTTAGTATCTTCTCTTGTGGGCCCCAACCCTCCTCCCATCCCCTCCTTGGTTCTGGGTGCCTCAGTCCCATACCCGGGACACCAGGCTCAGAGTTTTGCTCTCCTCCTGGTAGCGAAGTAGAGAAATGCTCTTCATGACATCAGCTGCCAAGATGAAATTCTTCACACTGATCATCTGGTGAATGTAGAGCTGTGTGTCAATGAAAGCCATGCCTGTCAGCTCACTGGCCCGAAGACTCCACAGGAAAATCTGGGAAAGCAGAGGAAGGAGGACAACCTGGGTCAGAGGCTAGCCTGGTCAGAGCACATCCCTGCAATCTCACCTTGAGCTAGACAGGGTCATTACCTTTTGGCCAATGGCTGATACCAGGTGGCCATTGCAATGACAGAGAGCTGTCACTGGGCCCTTTTGCTCTTTCTCATACAGCACTTTGAACTTGTTCTTTGTCAATGGTTGTCCTGGCTCTGGAACTACTTCAATCACGTCCATGATGAGAATCTGTGGGGAGTAGGAAATTTAAAAATTCAAGACCAGCAACCCCCAGAACCACATCCCTCCCATAATATACCCAGGTGCTCACCCTGCCTCGACACGTGACCTCCTCCCCCTGCATGAGGCATGTTCCAGCAGCCACATAGCCCTTGAGGCCAGACACAGTCTCTTCACTTCGAAGGGACACTGTCTTCATGCAGGTCACATGCTCCCATTCCTCCAGCTCAATCCTGCAGAGAAGGCCCAGGAACATTGGATGGGACCTAAAGGGATACACTAAGAGGAAGGAAAAGAGGATGGGGAAGTACTGACCCAAGGTCTTACCTGGCATTGGGGATGGCCTCCCAACTGACTGGAGAGATGAGCTGGATAGAGAAGGCTTCCTGCAAGGGGTGGATATACCGTTCATCTAGGAGGAGAGGAGAGTGATAGTCAGCCCTTCCTTCAGTCCCATTACACTAGAGAGGACACAATATATT
This sequence comes from Monodelphis domestica, assembly GCF_027887165.1. Taxonomy (NCBI): domain Eukaryota; kingdom Metazoa; phylum Chordata; class Mammalia; order Didelphimorphia; family Didelphidae; genus Monodelphis; species Monodelphis domestica. The sequence goes on from NC_077229.1 coordinate 103,096,957, forward strand.
AGTTGGAGAAGTGAGCTAACAGGGTTGTGGAGGATGTGAGGGTAAGAAAAAAAGGAAGGCAAGGCAGGGAAATCACTAACCTCTCTCTATTGTCTCAAACTCCTTCTCTTCACCTGTCATTCGAGGAATGCGGGTACACAGGGCATTGGTGCTTGTGGCTACAGCATAGACCTATTTGGTTTGTTTGGAGGGATTAAGGTTAAGGGGTATTACAGTTAATCATGAGCAAGGGGCAGTAGTGACAGGAAATTCTCAAAAAGGTATAAGTACAGAAAGAGTGGAGGATGTTAGGGATTTTATTCAAGGCATCTTCAGGTATGGTGGTTTGGGTGAACAGTTCTGAGGGGAGGGGAGGAGTAGGAGGCATGGGGGTAGGCTGCTGACCTTGGACTCCACATGATAGGCAACGTAGTGAGCGGTGCACCGCAATGGAATCTTTCTTACTGGCCAGGGAGCATCATAGGACAAATAGGCTGGGAGTACACTGATCCGAAGCTCCCCCTGGAGGACCCAGAAAGGGAAAGATATCAAACAGTCCTAGACCTGGGCACAGCCCTTGATGCCCACTGATCTTCACCACTTACACTTGATAAAACACTGCTCTTCCAGGTACCCATTCAGCGAATTAGTAATACACTGTGCCAGGAATTCCCTCTTAACTTAACCAAGAAAATAGATGCCATTTACCACAAGCTTTCTTATCTCTTAAACTCTGGAATATCATTATGCAAACCCTCTTTTGCTTCATCCTCTGATGAACACCACTGTATTTATTTAAGCTTCTCTAAGATCTTCCCTTCAGTTGCAATCTCCATCTTCTTGCTGCTTATAAACATGCTGGACTCTCCCAGAATTAAAAAAAAATAATAAAACAAAAAATCCCTTCACTTGACCTGAATGGCTAAAAATATCTTTCTATATCTTTTCTCTTCACAATTAAACTCCAGAGAAATTGCCTTGTCTTTATTTCTCTCCCTTTCTTCCAACTCACACAAACTAGCTGATCTAAATTCATCATTCAAAATACAACTGTTCTCTTACAAGGTTCCCAACACAAGCTCTCTAGCCTTTTCTCAGTCATTCTTAATCATTCTGCGATGTTAGACCCCTTCTTCAATACTCTCAAACTCCTTGAGTTATCCTAACACTGCACTTCCTACTTGTCTGAACATGTAAACCTCAAATTTCCTTAGACTTATAAATGTTGGAAATTTCACCATTGGGATATTTCATACTTGGAAAATTTCTTACTGATAGTCTATTGGAATGGGAACTCCATTGGCATGGGAGGTTCCTTCTCTTCCCTTCTTAGGATTACTTTAGGACAGAAACCCTTTGCTGAACAATGGAAAGGACTTTGACCTATGCTTAAGCATAGAACAGGAATTTCTTTGAGTCTTGATTGATTTTAGAATTGATACAATGGAGATACTCCACCCTATTCAGTCCTAATAGGATTGAGTAAGGGCTGCAGCCTAGATCAAAATTTAATTATTCCAATCTCTACCATACTCAAGTTAACAGGATTTAGAAAGGGCTGTAGCAAAGGAGTATAGATTTAATCATTTGAAAATATGACCTTCAACAGACATGTGCAAAAGCCAGAAACCTCTGGGCGGTCCTGGGTTAAGCGAGAGCCTCCATTGACAGGGAAATTGATAAAGAGTGATTGGTAGATGTGAGGACTGAGGGGAGGCAACTTGGATGGTGTCCTTAAAGATAGGAGGGTCTGGAGACTCGAGGAGGAGGATTGAGTTTTTGGTCGGTGTGGTTCCTGGGCTCTGAGGAAGCTTGCTCGGAAGGAAGCTGAAGGTGGGGGCCTCTGAGACTGTTTCTCCATTTTGGACACGTGAGTGAAAGGGACTGATCTCTTTTCTTTGCCCCAGCTATCTAAGGGCTTGGGCCTTTTGGCCCAGCCTAAACAGAAGGGGTATTTAAGCCCTATTCCCTTCTCTCCCCTTTCTCTCTCTATATATATCTCTAATTCCTTTCTTACTCCTATTGTAATTAAACTCCAAAAAAGGCTGACGGCTGACTTGAGTTTTTCATTTAGGAATTACATAGCTGATTCCTTGGCGACCTTAAATTAATATATATCAGTCTTTTAAAGTGATTCCCTTGTAACAAACACCTGGCCTTTTTGCTGAATTGCCATTCATATCTCGGCATCCCAGGTATCGTCCTGGCTTGTCCTTTCTGAATTCTCTTAGTGAATTGATATTCCTGTAGGTTAAAATAATCTACCTTGTAGGTATTTTCCCATTTTAAATTTCTAGCTCCAATTGCCAAATATGACCCACTGCCAGTTGGATACCTCCAAATGAATCTCATGGGCATACCAAATGCTGCATTTCCAAAATAGGGCTTACTCTCACCCCAAAACGTACCTGTCTTTCTATAATTACCTATTTCTCCTGAAGGCACCATGATTCCAGACACCCTGGTTCAAAATCTTTGTCATCCAGGAGTGTTTTTTCCTCACCACCCTGCATCTAATCAGTTGCCAAGTCTTGCCAATTTCTCCTTTGTACCCATCCCCTTTTCTCTATTCACAATGACACCACCCAGTTCAGGACCACATCACCTCTTGCTTAGGCTCTTACAATGGCCCCTAATTGAACTCTGGGCCTCCAGTGTCTTCTCTGTCCCATCCAACTTCCCCACAGTTGCCAAAATAATCTTCCAAAGCAGAAGTCTGTCCATGTCACACAATGGCTAAATCAGTGGCTATTTCCTCCAAGACTAAATACAACCAAATCAACTTGGCTTCTAAAGTCCTAAACAATTTCAACACATGCCACCTTTCCAGGCTTAATGCTTGTCTCCTTCACATACACAATGTTCCAACCAAAAGGAACAATTATTATTCTGCAAATTTAGCATTTGTACCTTCCTTTACCCAGGCTGTCACCCCATCCCTCACCTATGCCTCTTAGAAGCCTTCCTTTCATTCACAACTTAATTCATTTGCCAACTCCTAAGGGAAACTTTTCCTGAGTTGTCAAATTATATATATGCTTCTCAACTGGCATGCTGTAGGCTCCATTAGCATTTAAGCTCCTTGGAACTGGGAACTATTTTGCCATTCTGTCTGTTTCTTCTCCCTTACATGGGAACAGACTAAAATGGCAAAATAGTCCCCAATCTCAAGGAGCTTGCTCAGGGTGCAAACTTAATAAATGTTTCTGGATGAACTGGGAGACAAGCTTCATATACATAACAAAAAAAAGTCCAAGACTAGGTAAATCCAGTGCTAGATGCAGAGTCTGGATTTTCAGTCAGAGGCACAGCAATTAAGAAGAGTAAGTTAGAGAAGTTGGGAAAAGGCTTCCTAGAGCAGAGGAGAATGGGTCGGCACCCAGCAGGCAGGGCTATTGAGGATTGGGAAGCACAGTGTTAGCAAAGACATAAAGAAGGGCATAAATATGACATATCTAGGAGATAATTCAACAACCTTGATAGGAAGACTAGATGGGGCCTGTACAAGGTTTCAAGAGGCAGGAGAAGGAGTTCTAAGGGCCATGTCCTACAGAATTGAAGGAAGCTCTGAAGATTTATAAGCATGGTAAAGTGGTGCTGTGGGAAATACCAATGCCTAAGTCTATGAGTGTGATCCAGTTATAGGGAAGGATAAAGGATGTGTGAAGGACTTTTGTTCCTACTCCATTCCTACCTGTCTGTTGAAGTACAGGAATCCCCTCGGACAGTTGACATTGTGGAAAGGGGCAAAGGAGTCGATGGGACCATCAATACCCATAGGATGCAATCGAAGGGCTCCCCGACCAGTCACCAGCAACCAATGGGGTGAAGGACCACAGATAAACACCTTGGTAAGAGAGGAGTATCAAGAATATTTGAGACCTCATCCAAAGCTTCCACCCTGTCCTACTGACCACTCTTCACATCATCAACCTGCCCAAATTCCCATGTCCCACTGACCCCTGAATAGCCATAAATATCTTCAAAATATCGGAACCGGGCTACACGGCCCCGAGCACCAGCACCCTCTTCAGTCCCACCCCCTTCTGGTTTCTTCTTTGATGGCTTTGGCTTCTTCTCCCTGAAATTGATGTTGTGGGGGACCTAAGGCAAGAAAAAAGAAGAGATGGAGTGAAGGAAAGGTAGAGCACACCTGTCATACCAGAAGTTCCAGGTAGAATGAGCCTTAAGAAGGATATGTGCATCCGGACACTAGGAGATAAGTCATCTAATGCAACCCAATTGTTTTATAGTTCACAAATCTTGTTAAAATAAAGAATGAGCTTTGTTCAAGGTCACACAAACAGTTTAAATATTAAGAGAGAAATTTCAAACCCAGGTCCTCTTCCTGCCTCCAAGTCTAGTGCTTTTACCATAACACTTGTCTTCTACAGCCTCTCTGACAGTGTTTCTCTGCTCCAGATGCTACTCATTCTTCAGGACTTGGCTCCTATCACCCCACTACCCCGGCATTCCTTAAGCTTTCCTTAACCCCATTATGTCTGTATGAGTCTTCTCTTCTCCCACAATCTGAGAACTCTCCAGTCCTGTCCCTGGACTATCATGAGTGGGCCTATGTGTTAGAGCCTAAGGATAAATTGGAGGAGACAAAGAACTTGGGTACCTTTTTGAATCGCACTTTGAGATTGCTCTGGCCGAGCTGGGAGTCATGAGCAAAGGCCTCATAGATCAACAGTTCCTGGTCAACATGTACCTGAAGGAGATGGTGAGGAAAGAGGCTACAGTGTTTGGAGGGTAGAGAAGACTCAAGACCACTAGCAAATAAGAGAAATCATTTTGGAAAAAGAGGGAGTCTTGCATATAAAACTCACCAGTAAATAGGGACGGGTCTGGCGGTTACCTAGGGCAACCAGTAATACCTCCTTAACAAGAGGAAGTTCCCCTTGCCTTGTCACCTCTTCTTTCTTGGTGTCACCCTGTGTGGCTGGCTGTCCAAAGGAGCTATCTACTAGCACCCGCTGTCCAACAGGAAAATTTTTCACTAAAAATACCAGGCGCCAGTCTGGGAGCTGATAGATCTAAGGTCAAAAGAAGAAAGGGGTTAAAGGGCTAAAAATCTCTTCCCTTCCCAACCCCACCTTCCTGCACCAATGCACAAAGGTTAGGGGATCCCAACTCTATAGCCCCATTCTTCCACAGAGGCTATATCAAGAGGTTGGTAGTAGATATCATTGTCCTCCACAGGCCCACAGAGCTCAGGTCCAAGAGTTTATTCACCTAAGAACTCTCACTCTTTGGCAGTGGGGAAGAGGGAGGAGGGTTAAGGGTCACTCACTTCCATGGCCCCACTCTCTCGTACTAGCACACACCAGTGGGTGGGCTCTGCTCTGTATGGTGGAGGGTCCCGGTCAGCAGGTGGGAGACTGCTCCTTCGAGCCTCTTCTTTACTAGGACTGAACAATGAACTGGAGTCTCCATACAGCATCTCTTCTTCATCATCCACTGTGGGGCTGAGAGCAGAGGGTGACAAAGCATAATCAGGTTTCACACTTAAAAGCTTTAGCCCATGACTCTGGAACCTCCCTGCTTATATACCTGATCTCTGGTCCCAGGCCCTCAGCCTCCAGGCCCCCTCGACCTCCCAGCTCATCTCGGAGCCCAGCTGCTCTACTCTCAGTGGTGAACATCCCACTGACATCCCGGTACACACAAAGTGCGATCACCTTTGACTGCTGTTATCAGGAAATAATGAGAAAACAGGACATCAGGTCAGAGGAGCAAGGGCAAGACAGTTGGTGATTAGAGAGATGATTAAGAATATGATTTGGAGAACAGCTAGGTGACTCAGTGGCTAGGGAGCCAGGCCTAGACACAGAGGGTTTAGGGCTCAAATATGATACTTCTTGGCTGTGTGACAAGTCGTTTAACCCCCACTGCCTAGCCCTTACCTCTCTTCTGCCGTGGAACCAATATTTAGTATTGATTATAAGACAGAAGGTAAGGGTTTAAAAAAAAAAGAATTGGTTTGGATATAAGAAAAATCAAGGAGTTATTTTCAGGAATTATGGAGTTTAAGGGGGAAATGAAGGAAAATAATTAGTTCTGAGATCAGTGATTGAAAGGAGTCAGAGAATACTAGCATTCAATTACATGATGTAAAGGGGGCTTGTGAAGAGCCAGGCGATGGTTCCTTCCTCCATAGGAGTCACTTTTCAGAAGGAACATAGTCACATGACCCTCAGCACTCATGATGACCACATAAGGATCAGCAACAGCACACTGCACAATGGGAGAACCCAGGTCCACAGGAATGAAATGCAACTGGTTCACTGCAAGGCAAGTGGCAAACTCATCACTATCCCAAGGTCAGACCCAATCCCCCTACTAATGCATAGGCCCAGGCGCTTAAGCTTAACTCTTCCATTATACTTCTTATGTCTTACCCCCAATCCCAGGCTCTAAAGTGCTTACCTCCTTCTAGCAGACGAATACCAAGGGGTGATACTTGGACAATATATCGATTGTCACCAATATTACCAGCATAGACAGTGGGACCTTGTGTGGCAAAGCCACTTGTGTCCAGCTCCATGATCTCCTGACCTGTCTGTAGGATCTAGGGGATGGGGATGGAGATGTTAGACCTTTCCCACAGAAGAGCTATAAAGGTTTATAAATAGATATAATGTCTAAGGACAGTAAGTCAGAGATCATCTAATTAGTCTCCCACATTTTTCAGAAGAGGAAACTGAGGCCCTGAGAGGTGATTTGTAGAAAGTCACATAACAGAACTGGACTCCAGTCTAGGGCTTCTCGTTTCCAGTTCAGTCTTCTTTTCTCTCACATCATCCTGTCTCTCAGTACCCCATCCTCACCTCCCATCAGAGGGCCCCTCTCTTTTGTCCCCTCACCATGGTAGAATCCTCTCGGCTAAGAATGAGAAAGCCATGTCTCTTCCCATCATCTTCTGTTTCTGGGGAGCTAGGCTCCTGTTCTGCCCCTTCCCCCTTAGTAGTCTCATCCTGGGAGAAAAGGGAGATGTAAGATTAAGGAGCCCACAATAAAGAGAGAGGAAAGGAGAGATGGCAGAGGAGGACTATATGGAGTGGGAGAGATGGAGATGGGAATGGACACGAAGAAAAATATCAAGGTTTTAAGTGACTCTCCAAAGATCATTCATATAGTTAGAAAACCATTTTGAAATCAGGTCCCTTTACTCCAAATCCAAAGCTTTTTCTATTCCACCATATTTCAAGATACGAGTCACCTACTTGGTAATTAATAGTTATTCATTAAATTGTCTTACTCTTCATTTTAACAGTTTTATTTTACAGAAGTATCTAGATTATGTGGTAAACTATATTCTGAGTTATGCATGCCTAGCAGAACAAACCTAATCTGTTGGCTTATAGTTAAGCTCTAGTACTCAAAAATAACATCAGAAAGAGATAGGAAAAGAAGAAAAGAATTGGAGAGAGAGGGTCATCCCAGGAGTAGAGCTTCCCTAGCTTTTTTAAGTTAACTTTGACAAGACGTAGAGGAAAGGAAAGGTGAGGGGATCCTCAAGGGCAGGGTCTGACCTCTTCCTTGCGCAAAGGTGCAATGACTGTCCACATGTCATAACAGCCGGGCAGCTCAAAGGTTGTCACCACCTGGGGTCGAATGCTCTTCTAGAAGAGCAGATTTGTTGGAGAAGTTATCAATTGCCATCAACCATTTGTGTCCAATTCAGGCCCTGCCCCATTCCCTACTGCCTCCTCGTGGGGCATGTTATGAGCAGAGAGAAAAGTGGTACATGTTGAGATTTAGTCTTCCTGACTCTTCCCCTAGAAATCTCCTTGTGTTCCCAGCTGCTGCTCACAGGCAGCCCAACAGAAGTCAGGCAGCCCAGGGTGGGGCCAGGAGAAGCAATTACTGTGGCACCAGTACCAGACCTACAGCACATGCTCTCTGCTGTAGGCCTTCGCAGGGTGCAGAGCCAACTTCCCAAGACTTTTCCCCTTTGCTCTTAATCTTTTGTCAAGACCACCTACCCTGATAGCCCATCTTCACTTTAAACCAACTCCCTGCCCCTCAAGTCCCAAGGAAAGATAATTAGCTCATCACCTGAAGCACAGACAATGCTCCGTTCTTCCCATAACCTGAGCAAACCACAATTTCCAGGTCTGGCTCTGGACTGTTCTGAAACTGCAAGAAGATAGTGGGGAAAGGGCATCAGTTAGAGGATCCCCACTAGTTGCCAGCACGGGCCCCAATACCTTTATCAACCATGGTCCCTCAGCTCCCTTCACCCTACCTCAGGACCCCAACCACATATGCCTTTGCCAGGATTGAGCCAAACCTTAAGAGCTAGAACCCCAGATTCCTCCCTGTGTAAGAAAAATGTCCCAAATGGGGTTGATACCTCCTCGGACAGAAAAGCCGGTTCCCCCATGGCAGCATTAGCACAGGGTCCAATGTTCAGGATGCTATCACACACCTGAAAAATTGAAAAGCAATAGAAACATAACAACAGCTCACATCTATATGGTGCTTTAAAGGTTTGCAGAGTGTTCTGTATACATTATGATTTGACCTTCCCAAAAAACCTGTGAGGTAAGTCCCATTATCATTCTCATTTCACAGATGAGGAAACCAAGACTCAGAAGGTTAAAATGTCTTGTCTAGTGTCACACATGCATAAAAATCTGATGTGAGACTTGAACCCAATTCTCCCTGATTCCAAGTCAGGTATCTAGCCTGATATGTTTCCTCAACTGAACAGGCTATAGAAGTTAGAGATGAGAAAACAGAACAGATGAGAGAAGACAGTCTAAGAAGGGGAATGGGGCATAAACTGGACAAGAAGAATATCACAGACTGTGAAGTTGGAAAGATGGAGTTTCAGGGCCCAATCCACCCATTCTCACACTTCAACATCTAAGTAGAAATGGGAAAACTGTGGGTAGGTATTTCAAGGACATTTCAAGGACAGCTCCCTTTCCCTTTCTAATTCTCTCTCACCTCAAAGGAGTAAGTGGCCAACTGGGTACCAGACTGGGCTTCACTGCCATACACCTCAATCTCATCCACTTCATCCTGGGGAGCTGACTTCCCACCTGCAATATCAGCTCCATCAGACACTTTCATCCCCAGGGTCAGATTCCCCAGAAACATGCTCACCACCCCCATTCAGAATCCCAGCTACCTTTACCTTACCCACCCACCACCCAACCCCAAGACCAGACCAAAGTCCCCCACCACCTGCCCAGCCCAGCGTGGACTCCACTCGCTTCTTTTTGACAGGTGGCTCATCCTGAGGAAATAACAAAAAGAATTCACATTTATGTAATATTTTAGGGTTTCCATAAAAACACAAGCTGGGGATAGGAATAAGGAAGAAAGGGTAACTTATTATGCCTACCCCTTTCTATTCTCCAAGCCCCTGTACTGAGGCCCCTTCCCTTGAAGTAAAGGGTGTTCAGGATGTTTTCATGTGTCATAAGAAGTCTAACCTTGTCTGAAACTTCCCGTGATGGGGCTTCTCGGGCAGCACTGGCTGGTGGTTCTTGTAGTTTCTCTGTATATTTGAGTAGAAGTGAATTCCCAAGGCGGGAGCCCAGAAAAAGGTAACCTGGTTCCATGGTGATCATCTGAGGAAAGAGAAAAGAGGAAAAAATATTCTACACAGAGCCTAACACTTTCTATTTCTAAGAGACCATTCCCCACCCACTGTTTTCCAGGGTCCTCCCCTCTTCTCCATTGGGTCCTTCCTAATCCCATCTGTGTAGATATACAAATCACATGGACTCACACAGGTGGTAAGAACACTAGCAGCTGCTTTGTCAAAGTGAAAGGATCGGACACTGCGCATTCCATCTGTGATGAGGGTCAGCACATAGCTGGGAAGAGAGGACAGAGTCAGGACAGAATTCAACTTAGATGATTAGATCTAGAGCCAAATGCCCTGAAGAGATCATTTGAGCTAAGTCCTTCATTCTACTAGGGAAGGAATGAGGCTTGAGAAGAGGGACTTAGTCAGTCATACTAGCAGGGAGCAGAAGAGCCTGGATCACACTCAAGTCTTTGGGCCCAGACTCAGGGAAGGAGAAGTCAAAATTAGAGACAGGGCAGAAGGAGAGAGGCTAGGACTCAAGGAAGGGGAGGGACAGAAATCAGAGCAGGCTCACATCTCGCCTCCCTTCAAGGAGATGACCATCTTGTCATAGGATATAAAAGCAGCTTGAGCACAATCCAGGGTGATCTTTACTCCATCCTGCATGCCTAGAAGCAGAGAAGAACAATTAAGGACTTCAGACCTACTCCCAAAGTTCCCCTTTCCCCCACCTAAGCCATTTTCCTCCCATCTATACAGCACCTCCCCTCTATTCCCAGGTTGGCTCACGTAGAGGGAAAGCTGTGGTGCCAGCTGTGAGGCTGTTGAGGGAAACACCATAGGGTGGGACACTCTGGTTCAGGTACAGAAGAGAGTTGACAGCAAAGATCACTACTCCACCTGGAAGGAGAGGCAGATAGGCAGGTAGAGTTTCTCAGAAAAGTCTCCTAACCCCTCTGCCAGCCTCCCAACTCCTACCCTACATCTGAGCCTTCCTTAGAGAAAGGAATCCTCTTTAGATAAATAGGTTGGCCCCTGGTCCTTGGCCCATTACTCACCAATTGGTTTGGGTACTGCTAGTGCCTGGGTACAGTCAAAAGGCAAGTTGGTGAGGGACCAGATGACTGGGTGAACCTTCTGCAGAATGTTCAGAGAGATGGCAACAATGGAGCATGTATCTTGTCGTACAGCTACACGCCTAACCAAAGGAAATACAGGGGTTCAGAGGCTGTCATGAGGGATTTGGGGGAAAAGGGGAAATAGGGGTGCTAGAGAAGGTTTCAGGCTCTTCACAGAGCCATGTAACCCACCAGAAAACCACTTACTATAGGAGGAAGCACATTGGTTTTATGAGGGGCATATGTCACGCTATATAGTTCTTTCTTGGTTAGAGTAGGAGATGGGTAGATAAAAGTCATCAGAGGACAATGGGGGCACAAGATATATCAGTACAGGGGTGGTAATATGCTTAGCCTATTTAACTTTATTTAAACTATATTCCAAATTGGATAAGTACAAAATATTCAGAAAGAATGAAGTTTAAGCCTATTATAAAAGCAGCCCAAGTATATGAATTAAGAACATCCAGGTTGAGAGCCAGGCCTAGAGACAGGAGGTCCTAAGTTTAAATCTGGCCTCAGACACTTCCCAGGTGTGTGACCCTGGACAAGTCACTTGACTCCCATTGCCTAGCCCTTACCACTCTTCTGCCTTGGAACCAATACACAGTATTAATTCCAAGATGGAAGATAAGGGTTTTAAAAAAAAGAAAAAGAACATCCAGGGCTAGACTTTTCTCTGGGGTCTGATTTACTAAGTAACCCAGAAACCTTTGCCATAACCCCTAGAGATAATGAAGCTACCAAAGTAAAGGCAAATCTCTAAATCAAATCGGTTTTGTGTGGAATTTAAAAACTAGTCAGAGTAAAATCTAGTAAACAGTGACTTGGAGGGCACATATTTGGCCCAAAGACCACATATGAGATGAACAATGGTCATGTAGGCCTTTTGGGATAAGCTATAAGATATGGGAAAACTTACAATTAAGCAGGCAGCCAGGCTTTCTTTGAAGGGCAAAAGGAAACACCAAAAGGTTTGTATCTGTTCTGGGACTGGGCTTCTCTATCATGTAAGGATAGAGTAAGAAACCTGACATGATCACCAAGACTCTTGAAGCTATCAAAGAGTGGCTAGAAATAGAAAATAGACTGATCTCTTTACTGGTTCAAACCCCTATTCTTAAGCATTCTCTAAGCAAAAAATCTTAAGAATTCAAACTGCATGGAATCTCAGGGCTTCTTTAGTGCATACCTGGGCAGAAATCCTTTCTATAGCATTCCTAACAAGTGGGGACACTGTTGATCCACGCTCTGCTTAAAGAACTCCAATATTGGGAAACTCACTACCTTCCAAGGCAGTCCTGTTTTCTTTTGAGCAGCTGATTGTTGGGAAAATGTCTTTAGATTGAACTGGTTCACTTCTCTGCCCTATTATTTCTAGTTTTGTCTCTGAAACCCTTCCCTGTGACAATGAATGCATCAGGTAATGAACTCTATGCAGTGTTACTATAAAAAATACCAGACTATATATGGCCTCTTGACATTTCAGAAGAAAATTAAACCAAGGAAAAGTATTGTCTCACAATTATTTGCAGTAATATAATAATGGGTGTTGTATTAAGTCCATTAGGGAAATGTAAAATCCTCTATGGAACCTGTCTTGAAAACTCAGACTTATTCTGAGTGGCAGTATACTAGGAAAGTCTTGGATTAAGTTGGAAAGAAGCAGAATTCAAAGCCTGTCAATTGTATTCATTAGTTCTGTGACCATAGGCAAGACATTTAACTTCTCTAAGCCCCTTTCCTTTTCTCAAAGATAGGGATAACATCTGTAGTATGCATCCCAATGGTTCATGAGGGTTAAAGGAGAGATTGTTTATAAAACACTTATTCTAAAGGCCCCAAAGCACTATATATTTGTCCAGTGTCACTGCTACTTTCATAACAAATATCAAAGAAGACAGAGGAATGTCCTTACCCTGGCCAGGTCTGATTAGGCTCAAACAAGATGAGGAGGGTGGGTTCATAGTACCCATGAAGAAACTGCAGATCAATGATGTTCAAAAGCTTCTCGTCCAAGGCCCGAACATCAATAATATAGCTCGGCAGGAAGCTTGACTTCTGCCTGGGGAAAAAGATTTAGAAGAGGGAGGAAAGTTCCAATTAGAATCACTATCCTAGACAATCCCAACTCATTTCCCCAAGATGGATCCATATATCTCTCCCCAAACAGGGAGCCCTTACTCTTTAAACCCAAGTCTATATCCCCCCCCCCCCCCCAACAGGGGTAACAAGAATAACAGAAGAATTCTAGAATAAGCCCAATTCTAAATGTATAAGGAAACCCCAGCCTCATAGGTCCCAATCTTTATACTGGCCCTCAGGAATCCCTCAACCTCCCTTCATTGACACTTACCCTTCCCCTACCAGTCCCTCATGCTCCTCTGCCAGACTCTCCCTTCGGAAAGGCAGCACTACAAGTCGTGTTCCATAGATCAGCATGACTGCACAGCGCCCATCAGGGTCCACCCGCACCCGAGGTGTGTGTACATTCTGGACAAAACCATCCTGGGACAAGGGGAAGTGTTACGGGAGAACACAGGTCAAAGTTGGCACCTTTCAGGTATAAGGGCCCATATAAACCTATCCTGAGAGGAAGGGTAAAGGGCAATAGGTAGGTAGTGTCAAAACCAGCACCAATTCAGGTCCATAATGAATATATTTTAGGCAAAGAGATCTTTCTTATTGGAAAGAAAGGGAAACCCTTACCTCTTCCTTAGGGGATTCCAATCCAGTTCCCCCACTTAAAGAACCCAGAGATCTTAGGTTTGTCCTGAGAATGGTAGGAAGCCACAGGCACACAGACCAGGTATTAGAGAATGAGATCAGATATTAGAGAACGAAGAAGACAGTTCATAGGACCTGGGAAGGGGGTTCAGAGACTCTTACCCTCAGCTCAGGCTCCTCAAAGTAATGTAGTGAAAGAGTCTTCAGGTCATGTGTCCCAGGGTCATACTCTACCACTGACAGCTGAAGACCAGGTGGAAGAAGAGAAGGAATTAATCTTATTCTCAGCCTTTCACATCATCCCAGGCACACACATAGGGATTCTATACTCATGCCCTAGCACTAGACTGATAATGCCACGAGGGCAAAGCAAGCTCAGAGTCTGGAGCAGTGTAGGAAATCCAAAAGTTCAATCAGTCTTTTCTAAGGTCTACCTATGCATGACCCAAGGTTAGCAGAGATTTCTCTTAAGTCAGGGCCCCTCACTCCATTCTTCCCCATCCCCCAGCAAGAACCATAGTTAGTTGACCTACGGATAGAAGGTACTGAGCTGGGACAATATGTAGATGTTCTCCAAATTAGATACCATCAGTTTTTGTTTTTTAATTGTACTTTGTAGAACTGCTATAGAGAATCAGATTCTCAGCTAGGGAAAGAACTCCTGCTGGCAGGGAATTTCTCTCAATCCTTGAGCAAAAATTCCCACTACAATATTCTTTTTTTTCCACTATGACATTCTTAGGAAGGCCATTCCATTGTGAGTCAACTTTTGAATTTTAATAAATTTTTCCTTATCCAAGACCAAGATCTTCTTTTCTAGAGCCAAGGTTCCCAGTTCTTCTCTTTGGGGCCAAGCAGAACAAGCTTAACCCCTCTTCCATGAATGCTCTCCAGATATCTGATAGTACTTCTGACTAAAGTGAAGGTAGTGGAAAGGCTGCCTTGAATCATGCAGATAAGATAAACAAAAATGGCCTTTGGAGACAAAGGTGGCCTTTGGGAAAAAAGTATCTGGAATGCTAGGAGATGGGGAAGTGATGGGTTGTGGAGCTTCCCATTTGGGAATCATGGGTAGAGTCTATCTGCTGTTGCTGTAGCACTTCCAGGACCTTTACTGAGCAAGCCAGAGAGGCAAGAAAGCCATATTTTATATTACAAACCACAGAGTAATTTAAGTCAGAAACAGAAGCCCACATTATAGACTTTTGTCTGTGAATAAAATAACTTTTTCCTTTGTTTACAGCAAAATATTAAAACTAAAAAAAAAATCTAGTAAAATAACCCAAATGGGGTTAATTTCATGAAGTCGAATCAGAACCTTCATTCTGGTTTTTAGCCTACAGTTCATTTTAAGTGGGAGTACGAGTACTTTGTCCTGTTTATTCACATTTTTGTAGTTTGTAGGCTGAATCTCTGAGAGTACGGGAATACTGAACAGATATGGGTCAGGAGATGTATTCACATATCTATCAGCCCTTTGACACTTATTTTGGCTTCATTTCTCTGGGAATAAATTCGCTAACATTAGGAAGCTGGACTAAATAAGAATTGCTAATCTGGAGTCTATGAACTTTTCAAAAACCATCGATAACTGTATTTCAAAAAGATTGGTCTCTTTTGTAATCCTGTGTCTGGTGTTTTATGGTTTTAAAAAACATTATTCTGAGAAGCAGTCCATAGGCTTCACCAGACTGCCCAAGGGATCCACAACACACAAAAAAGGTTAAGAGTCTCCTATATCAGATAATCTTTAAAGTTCCAAGCATTTCTAAATTCTATGATCTTATCACTTTTCTGGGTCTGTTTTCTCACCTTTAAAGAAGCTATTATAATGGTCACATCTCAAAAGCGTATGAGAAATATACATTGTAACATTCATCATTATTATAGAAAAAATACTTTCTATACTTTTTAAAGTATTTTTGATGGGGTTCAGATAGAAATAGTTCTAGGTCTAGTAGCTATCTGTTGTTATCTTTTCACATTTAATATTCTGTGGACTGCTGCACACAGAAAAAATTTTTTTTACAGTTAAATAAAAATACTTGGATGTTTATTATTACTATATTGTAGAGATGGAAACACAGAAGGGAAAGTAGCTCACTTCTGCCGTGTCCTCCTTCCCTTCACCCCTATCCACGTAGCCCTGGTACCTTGGCATCTTTGAAACTGAGAAGTAGGGCATCTCTTTTGGCTCCAGCAAGCTGCACACTAGCCATAGACATAACATTTCCAAAAAAGGAGAAGGAGGCCACCAGTTCTAGCTTTTCTTTGTGTTCTTTGTGTAACTTCCCTTCTGAGGATAAAAGCAGAAGTATATTAGGGTGAGGGACCTACACTTCTGGCTCTGTCCACAAAAAACACTGTTTTCTAGAGTCTTTATGACCCCAGACCTCCCTCTCCATCTGCAGACCCAGTTGCTTACCTGCATTCCTATCACTCTTGGTTGAAGTCTTAAGAGAAACAAACACAGAAGTCAAGTCAGTTCACTGTCCTACCTTTGGCTGCAGAGCAGATTCCCCTCCCCTTGACCCTCACTGCTACCCTCCTCTCCTAGGGTCAAAGGATAATGGATCTGTCGGAGGATTCAGGTTGGAAGCCTAAGCAGCAGCACCTGGGATTACCTTTCCTACTGCTACTATGGCTTGATCTCACTGTGTCTCACTCTCTCTGTGTCTGTCTCTGTGTCACTCACGCACTCACTCTCTTTCTTCCTCTCCCTCTCAAGTATTCTCCTCCCCACACCACATAGAGGGCAGGGAATTGTTGGGAGAATGTGAATGTGGAGAAGTAAAGAGGTTTACCTCGGCATCATGGTTCAGACGATATACATAAAGCTGGGAAGTCCCAGCCACCACAAGATTGCGTTCAGCATTGCTGAAGAAGTTGCAATACATAGAGAACTCGAGCCCTGTTGGGGGGTGAGCTTGCTTATATACAGCATACATGGTGGTACTAGGGGGAAGGAGTTCTCATAACCTATAGATGAAAAAGGATGGGAGGGTTGAGAATGGGTACTAATGACCATTATGTGCCAGACTCAGACATTTGCTCAGAGATACAGGGCGCTAACTGACCCTTACAAATTATTATCCCTGCTGTGCAACACCTCAAGAGACTACAATTTGGGCTCTACCCCGAATCTCCCTTACACATACACATTTCCCTCTGCTACTGCCCTGGTACTCTCCTTTCCCAGGATTTTCAATCACCCTTATGATCCTTTCTGAGCCCTCACCTTCCCCATAAGCTAACTCCTTCATATCCAAGCTTCCTAAGGCTATGGTTATCGCTTCCACCCTGCCAATTTTCTTTGCAATGCTTTTCATAGCCAAGATCCACCCACCATTCTCTTCTCAATCTCTACGACGTAACTCTTCCTATACTCCTCCTCTCTCTACAATCTATCTTCTCAGTCCTCCATCCTATGCTCTTAAGTACATACATGTATGAATACATTCTATCTTCTAGAATCTAACCCTCTTATTTAATTACTTCTTCTCTTTACTCAGTATCCCTTCCCAGTAAAAGCCAAATCTAAGGTCCAAAGTCAAACTCAAACTCTGCTAGAACCCCTCACCTTCAATTTCTTGAAGCCTCTTTACAAACAATTCTAGGAGTCACCAAACCATGGCAAATTATAGTCTACAAGTGGGCATGGTCTTTTATATTTCATGAACTAAAAATGTTTTATATGTTTTTAAGTAGTTTTATTGAGCTTAAAAATATAAAACCATTCTTGGTCCCAGCCAACACAAAAACAGGCAGTAAGCTAAATTTGGACCTCAGGCCATAGTTTGCTGACCTCTCTGTTAAGACTGTGAGTTCCATGAAAGTATAGTCTCCAAATTACCTTTATTTCTTCCTTGAGAGCCTAATTTTTACACTTAGTAAATACCAAGTAATATTTTGGACCTAAAAAGATGCTTAAGTTGCTAAATAATGATCTAATTCTTACTCTCTTCTTTAAAGAGGTGGGAGATTATGGGCATAGAATGTTATATGTCCTATCTGAATTCATGTCTTCCTTTTTTTTATTCTTTCTTACTGGAATTACTATATAGGGGAAAAGGAATATCTTTATTAATAACAGTGATGAAAAATTAAAAATGTAAAAACTACAACAAAAATATAGCCCAATGAAATAAAAAATATGTAACCAATGAATCTTATTGCCCTAGCCTATCCTTGTTCATCTCCCTACCTTCCTCAGGCCCTTTCCTACTTCCCTGATTATACCCTTCAAAAACTTGCTCCTGCCATTTATCTTCTCTCTCAAACTACAATTTCTTCCTTACTGCTTACAAACATCAGATTTCCCCAATCCTAAAAGTTACTTCCCTTTATCCCATCTAGTTACTATCTCATCTTTCTTTGCCCATCCTTGGCCAAGACTTCTAATATGCATCTTTTTCTCACTATCTACTTTCTCTTCAACGTCTTATAATCTAGTGTGTTCATCCAACTCTACTGAAATTTTCTCTCTCTGATATAACAATGAATCTTGGAGAGTGTGGTATCTCTATAAGTTTTCATCTTTAATTGTTCTATCCTTCTTATTATTTCACAAAATGCTACAGGGTCCCACCTCTACACTTTCAACTGCCAATCTCATTCATTCCAAAATTTTAATTACCACCTCTATGGAAGGCTCCAGTCTCCAGCTCTGGTCTCTCTTCTAAGTTCAGAACCACATCTCCAACTACCTATAAGAAATGTGGGGGGCAGCTTGGTAGATCAGTGGATTGAGAGCCAGGCCTAGAGATGGGAGGTCCTAGGTTCAAATCTGGCCTCAGACACTTCCCAGCTGTGTGATCCTGGGCAAGTCACTTAACTCCCATTGCCTAGACCTTATTACTCTTCTGCCTTGGAACCAATACACAGTATTGATTCCAAGACAGAAGGTAAGGGTTAAAAACAACAACAACAAAGAAATGTGGACTTGTTTATCCCACCAATAGCTCACACCAAATCTCTATCCAAAATTGGGGTTATCTTGCCCCTTAATTTTCTCTTCTTTTTGACTTCACCTTCATACCCTTGTTGAAAACCTACCATCTTTTAAAGTCTAACTCAAATACTTCTTGAGGAGTATTTGGGAAAACCACAATTTGAGGAATCTGTAATTACCATTTGCCCTTCTACCTCAAGCAGGGATTTGCTTTTTAACTAAGGTATTTAGCATAGAATACGATGATATATTAGAGGTATGTGTATCTGAGTCTTATACCTCCATAAGAATGTAAACTCTTTATAGTTAAGAAATCTCTCTTATCTAAACTTTGCTTCTTCTCTAGTACCCAATATCCTCTACAAGACACTGTACACCGTAGGTGCTTAATAAATGAGGTAGCAAGAATGGCACAGTACTTAGAGTAGTACTTAGAGACTGGACCTGGAGTCAGGAAGAACTGATTTCAAATGTGACTTCAGACACATGGTAACTGTCATCCTGTGTGCCTACATTTCTTCTATAAAATAAGAATCCTAACAGCACCTACCTCCAAAGGTTGATGTAGGGATCAAATATTTGTAAAAGTGCTTTGCAAACCCTAAGGTGCTACATGTGAATATTATTAAATCAATCCATTAATGTTTGTTTTAAATGCCTGTTAACATGCTATTAATTTCCCTTTTTGATGTAGGGTGATTAAGAGGGAAATTCCCTACCTCTCTCGTTGTTCCTCTAGATCAGACGCTCCTCATAGTCCCTTAAACTTTCTCATTCCTAGCCTTCTCCCCCAGAATCAAGCTTTATTTTTTCCCCTTCGTACTCCCAAGCCTGATTCCGTCAGGATCCTTAGGCCTCTCTCAGCCTCCTCCCTTACCTCACCCCCGAGTCCTCCCCAACCTTCCTTCAGCATCTTTCCTTTCCTCTCAGGGATCACCTCTCTAGGACACCCCAGATTGTTAACTTTCTCCTTTCCCCAGGGCTCTCCTCCCTTCCTTCCAAACCCTTTTCTCTGCCTTGCCCCTCACTGCCCCCCAGGACTTTCCTCTTCTCTTGCCCTCACTGCCCCCCTCTGAACACTCTCCCTGCCCAGCTCTTCTGCTCTTCACTGTCCCCCCAACATGTTCCTTCCTCCAGGGTTCTTCTCCCCCTCCCCCCTTCAGAGTTCTTCGTCTTCTCCCCGCCCCCTGGGCCCCCTAATCCTTAACATTCTCTGCCCTCCCCAACCTGTGCCGCGCGCCGCCTCCTCCGCCTCAACCCGCAGCCTCACGCGTTCTCCCTACGGCGCGCACCGGCCGCGGCCGTCCGGCTCGCGGAGGAAGGATGGGGAGAAGGGGGTTGGTGGAAGAGAACGGGCTACAGGTCCTCCAAGAAAGCGTTCCGACCTAGCTGAGGAACTCCAGCACAACAGTTCCGGCGCTGTCATTTTCCCCTCACGTCGTCCCCTCCCCCCATTCACGCCCTACACCCGCCCACACCCTGCGGCGCGCAGGCGCAAATCATAGTCCCGAGCATAGCGTGGCTGTAGATCTTGTACTTCCTCTGCGCAGTACCTGCGCATTGAGTATATAGTGCAGATGGAGAGACCGTGGTTTTAGGTCCTGGATACTCCGCTGGTCGTGATGTGGAATTGCGGCGTATTCCCTCTACTCCTCTATTCAGTCAAAAAGTCCTTCTATCGCTTGGCTTGTCCCGAGCCCTTTCACTGGCAGCCTGGTGCTGTGTGACTGGGAGAGTCGCTTGCCCTCTCCGATGCCCAGCTTCATAGGCGCTCTCCCTCCATTTTAGTGCATAAAGGAACGCCTTTGACACTATTTCCCGGTCCCGCCTACTCTGGGCATTTTCTCTCACACACACCCCAGCGCGCCGTGCTCTGTCCCACTAGAGTCCCACAGCGCCCTGATCCCTTAGGTCTAGTGCCTCCCTCTATTCGTTATTTCTCCTCGTCTAAGTGCCTTGTTTGTGCTTCTCTTGTTTACAAGTTGTCTTCCCCCTTTAGACTGATATCCTTGAGGGCAGGAACTGCCCTTTGCCTCTTTTTGTAGCCCCGACGCTTAGCCCAGTGCCTACCACTCCGTAGATGTTTAATAAATATTGACTGATGTCCTTGGAAGTTGTGAACCAAGAGCTTCACAAAGGTTAGGGGAGGTTGTGGGAGGGCGGGTCTCCATAAAAAGTAGGCAGGTAAGAACCCAATTAAAATTAAGTGCAACTCAAGGTGGAATAAGAATAATGTAGGAGGGTATCAACTAGGAAGCTAAAGAAAAGGGAAAGCCTAAAAGACTTCATGGAAGAGGTGGTTTCCTCAGCTCACCTCCCTGATCTCTAGAAACCTATACTCCTTTTTGTGAGGACCCCAAAATTTGGATATGATGGATCCCCCCCACCCCTGTTTATTTCATGTTAGTTGCCTTTTAAATTCCATGCCATCTAGATTACTAGCTGTTTCCTGCTCTCTGCTTTTGTGCATTCAAGCTTATCTCCTCTGTCTTGAAAAGTACTTCCTCCATGACCATCTGAAAGTGATCTTAACTTCCTCAAAATTTCCTAGAGCACCTGGTCCAAAACTTCACCAGTATGACAGTCTATCTTGCATCTTTTACACAGTTCTCAGCCAGCCCAGGTCCCTCCTTATTTATAGGAGAAGAGTGTATTCTGGTGGGCATATGGCACCTCACAAGACTCAATCTCCATTCCCTTTCTCCATTTGACCTGGGAAATTCAAAAAGTCAGTTTAGGAACAGCTCCTCAGTTAGGATTCAGATATCCTCCTCTTTAGTTTGGCCCCCTCATCCCCTTTCTTTAAAAGTCTCTGCCTCTGTTTGCCTCATCTATAAAATTGAGAGAATAATAATGCCCACCTCTCAGAGTTGTACAGGATCAAATGAGATGATAATACAAAGCACTTAGCACAATGCTTGACTCACATATAAATGATAGGTGTTATCATTATTATTGTTATTCAGGACCTAGCTGTAACCATGGAGAAGATCACTTCATCAAAAGTAAATTAGGGGGGCAGCTGGATGGCTCAGTGGATTGAGAGCCAGGCCTAGAGATGGGAGGTTCTAGGTTCAAATCTGGCCTCAGACACTTCCCAGCTGTGTGACCCTGGGCAAGTCACTTGACCCCCATTGCCTAGCCCTTACCACTCTTCTGCCTTGGAGCCAATACACAGTATTAACTCTGAGACAGAAGGTAAGGGTTAAAAAAAAAAAGGAAATTAGATGTGAATGAGTACTTAATGTCAAGATAAAAATCTGCAATGAGGAGAAACTGAGGCACAAAAGTCTGATCATAATCTATTTATTAGCAAGGCTGGCAATTACCAATAAGAGACGTCAGTGGTATCTCAGTGATCAAAGGTACACCTTAGAGCAGCTTTGCATACAGTTTGGTGGTCCACTAAGGCTGTGATTGATCTGTAGAAGTAAGGTCATTCCTCATTTTTGCTCATTTGTAAGGGACATCTCAAGAGTTATGGGGAAACACAGAATTAGTTAATATTCTCTGGAAAGCCAGATACTCCCTCACATGTACCTGTACACTAGGGAAAAAACAAAACAAAAAAAAAACTTCTCATGGCAAGATTGAGTCATCCTCCATTCACCTTCTTTATCTCCCTCAAGAGACAGGTCTGATCTCAGTCTTATGCACAGTCTTCTATCAAGTACCATATTTTTAAGGCCTATATAAAATAGTTCTAAATCTAAGCCCTAGAAATTGGTTACAATGAGTACTGCTGTGATTATCAAAAACTCTTAATTATTCATCAATAATCAATTTCACATAATCAATTTGAAAGATCTTAGAAGCTTCAAGGAACTGTGGAAGTAGAAACACAGAAGAAAAACAAATGACTTATCACTTGTTTATATGGATATATGATTGGGGTTTTGGTTTTAAAAGATTATTCTTATTGTAAAAATGAATAATATGGAAATAGGTATAAGTGAGAGAAAAGGGGAGGGAAAGAAAATGAATCATAATAACATGGAAAAATATTTTTTAAAAAAGATATATAAGTTCAACTTGTAAAATTTTTTTATAAAAAAGAGCTCATAGGTTTTGGAGCAGTTAGGTGACACAGTGGATAGAGTGCCTAGAGTCAAGAAGACTCATTTTGAGTTCAAATCAGACCTCAGAAACTTATCAGCTGTGTGATCATTGGGAAGTCATTTAACCCTGTTTTCCTTAGTTTCCTCATCTGCCAAATGAGCAGGAGAAGGAAATAGCATACAAGAATCTTTTGCCAAGAAAACGCCAAATGGGGTCAAGAAGAGTCAGACAGGACTGAACATTAACACAGGACAGGCTTTGGATCAGTGGATGAAAGCAGGAAGTTTCTGTTTTGATTCTGCCTTCTAGCCTAGTGGAATTTAGTGATGAGGAATTAAGGAGGGAAAAAAGAGTTTTCCCTCTTCTTTCTTGCCCCTCCCCACATTGCCAATCAAGATCAGATTTGGAGTTCCCATTAGGAAGGTAGCAGCATCCAGGAGAGATGGAAGTGGTCATCACTTGGCCCCACCTAACAAGGAGGAGATGCCTCTGTGAGTCACCTACTAGACAAAAGGCTTGATTGAATACAGTGCCTTGGACATCACAGGCTCTTTTTTTTTATTTTATTTTTTTTAACACTTACCTTCTGTCTTAGAATCAGTAAGGTGCAAATGGTGATGCAGACTGGGTGCAAAGGAGCTGATATCGTGTACACTGGCACAATTGACTGCTGGAGATAAGGGTGGCAGAGCTTTCTTCAAGGGTGCCTGGTCCAATGTTCTTAGAGGCATGGGTGGAGCTTTGGTACTTGTCCTATATGATGAATTGAAGAAAGTAATCTAAGTACATCCTACCTAAAAATGGACACAGTGAATATAGATCCTGTAGAATACTTAACCATACTTAGCATTTTGGACCACCGACCTTCAAGAAATGCCTGTTGTCTTTTTATCCAGGCCAGATCATGTTTATAAAGGAGCCAAGAAAAGCTCTTAGAAAAAGGGACTGGGGGCAGCTGGGTAGCTCAGTGGATTAAGAGCCAGTCCTAGAGACAGGAGGTCCTAGGTTCAAATCTGACCTCAGCCACTTCCTAGCTGTGTGACCTTGGGCAAGTCACTTGACCCCCATTGCCTAGCCCTTACCGCTCTTCTGCCTTGGAGCCAATACACAGTATTGACTCCAAGACGGAAGGTAAGGGTTTATTTAAAAAAAAAAAAAGAAAGAAAAAGGGACTCATTTATTGTGATCCATTATTCACACAATGGAACTGATGATAATTCAGTATATTGATTCTATTGGTTTTGGGAAAAATAACAGTTACTTTGGGTCCAAGGAGGCAGATCCTTGACATGACCTCCAAATGAATAAGTTAGAAAATAGGTTTAATGCATTTACTAAATCAAAAGAAAAAAAGTATAGTTTTAAAACTCTAGTATAACTGAGTTATTCCTGCCCTGAAAAGAAAAGAAAATTATTTCTAGAAAGAGCATGTCAACTGATTGCCCAATTGATCAACTCACTATCCCAGTAATTTCATTGATACTCCCTTCCCTAGACAGCAATTCCATATGTAATTTGTCCCCCTTTTTTAGAATAGAACCTCCTTGAAGGTAGGGACTTTATCATCTTTGTATTGTATCCCCATGACAGCACAGTATTGTCTTCGCTTAACTAATGCTTTTTTCTTCCATTCCTGGTAAACATGGAATTTTCAATTCTACCCATCCTGTCTTCTACATCTTTAAAAACAACAGCAACAATAAACAGGCAGATCCGCCAAAGATCCCAAAGTCATGAGGTGACAGGGAACCATATCACACCACTGAAGCTTTTCAAACCAGGAAAGGATAAATGCTAACTATGGAAATAAGAGAAGAAAAAGAAATTGAAGGAATTAGAATAAGCAAGAAGAAAAAAAACTATGGCTCTTCAGAGACAATATGATAGTATACTTAGAGAATACTAGAGAATTAACTAAAAAACTCCTTGAAATAATTAACAACTTCAGCAAAGTTGCAGAATTTAAAAGAAATTCACATGAACTGTAAGCATTTCTATATATTGCAAATAAAGTAGAGCAAGAAGAGAAATTTAAAATTTTTTAATTTAAAACTGGAAACAATACAAAATACTTATGAGTCTACTTGCCGAGATAAACCCAGTAATTCTATGAACACAAATACAAAACACTTTTCACATAAAGTCAGTTCTAAACAATTGGAGAAATATTAATTGCTTGTGAGTAGTCTGAGACAGTATATTAAAAATGACAGTTCTATCTAAATCACTTTATTTAGTGCCATACCAATGAAATTACAAAAAAAAAATTATTTTCATAAAATTCATCTGGACAGATAAAAGGTCAAGAATACCAAAGGAATAGATGGAAAGAAAAAAAAAAGTGAAAGAAGGTAGCTTAGCGGTTCCAGATCTCAAACTGTATTACAAAGAGGTAATAATCAAAACAATCTGGTACTGGCTAAAAAATAGTGAATCATTGGAATAGATGAGGTACACAATACACAGAAATAAATGACCAGAATAATTTAGTGTTTGATAAAGACAAAAACCCAAGATTTGGGGACAAGAACTTACCCATTTGACAAAAATTGCTAGGACAATTAGAAAGCAATTTGGCAACAAAAGTTGGTATAGACCAACATGTCACAGTGTATATCAAGATAAGGTCAAATGGTTACCCGCTTTTGACATAAAGAATGATATCAGCAAATTAAGGGAATCCAGAATAGTTTACCCTTCACATTTATGGATAAGGGAAGAATTTATAACCAATCAAGAGACAGAAAGCATTAAAGGATATAAAATGGAAATTTTTGATTACATCAAGTTAAAAAGGTCTTGCTCAAAACAAGGCAGCCAATATTAGAAGGAAGCTGTTGGACTATAAAATTCTGCATGCCCTTTGACCCAGCAAAACCACTATTAGATCTATGTCCCAGAGAGATCAAAGGAAAAGGAAAAGGATCTTATAAGCTTATACAAAAAAAATGCTTATAGCAACTCTTTTTTTGGTAGCAACAAATTGGAAATTGCAGGGATGCCCATAAGTTGGGGAATGGATAACCCCAAAATGACTGTGATGGAATATTATTGTGCCATATGAAATGATAGCAGAATACTTTCAGAAAAACCTGGAAATACTTACATGAACTGATGCAAAATGAAATGAGCAGAACCAGGAGAAAATTGTACACAGTAACAGCAATGCAGACTGAAGCATACTTTTTAAACTTTACATTTTTTGGTCTCCATTTTCTTTTGCAACATGGCTACCATGGAAATATTTTACATGACTGCATGTATATAATCTATCATCAAATAGTTTGTGTTCTTAAGGAGGGAGGTGGGCAGGGAAGATAAGAGAGAATTTGGAATTTCAAAATTTTAAAATGATTGTTAAAAATTTTTACATGTAATTAAGAAATTAAATGAAATTAAAATTAAACATTTAATAAAAACAGGGAAAAGACTAAGTTAGAATTGTGTTTTAGGAATATCAGTTAAGGAAATGAAGAAATATCAGTTAAGTAGTGGAAGATTAATTGCTTGGTTCCTTGTTCTTAATACTTGAAGAGAACCAAAATAATATTATTATGTCAAGGTGAGAGTACAGTTTGTCAGACTGTGACCACAGGTCAGCACAAATGGCCTTTATGAACATCTGGGGTAGAGATGTCCCCGACTTTGGGCCTCTCATGTTTCTCTTGAGCTAATGCTATTCTGCTTTGCTCATAGAGCACAGCGCCTTCTTTGTTTCCCCTACACTATGCTGGGCAGTCCTGTACCACTATCTCATATGGAATGTGAGATACACAAGACCAGGCAACAGGAGTAGTCTTTAGGTGATAGGAGTTGCTACAATAGTTTAAATTGATGAGATGTGACCTTTAAGTTAACCACATTTCCCTGCAAAATAGGTGACAGGCATAGTTCCGATGTGGGAGAAATATACTCAAATTTGTGGCCGGGTCTTGCCCCAAGAATGGGACATTCAAACTCCATTCAGTCCAGAAGTAAGAGAAGAATTACATTTGAAGAAGAGTTGATTTATGGTGGTGGAATAGTCTGGGAGCTAACCAAGCAATCTTAGGGTCAATGGAGAAGCCCAGGGGCTAGTAGAGTAGCCTCTGGAACTTGATAGCATGAAATAGTAGCTCTGCTATAGGGTGGTAGTGGCATCCTCAGGAATGGCGCCATCCCACTCTGTGGATCAGAGTAGGCATATTTATTGGACTCTGGAAGCTTAGCATCTCCCATTCCAAACTCAGGTAGAGGTATGCTTGGGGGTTTGTTGCCATGGGGAAATAAGGAGCATGCAAAAGATTGGGGGATTCTTCTGAAATGCCAGAGTCCCCATTATGCAGGTTCCATGTTCCTCCATTGTTCACCTTGTCATCATTTGTCAGGGAGAAGTCTGGATGACCTTTCAGAGTGGGAGCTTGGGGAGGGGATACTACACTGGAGGGCCACTGCAGGTAATTAATTATTTCTAAGAACAATGTAAGCAATTAAAAAAACAAAGAAGGTACACAGCTGATGCCTAGCATAGAATGATATGGATCTAGTACACAGAGTGGTTAATTGAACAGTCTACAATTCATTTGTAGATTGACTAATGCTGAAACTACAGGTTGTGCAGTTGATGTTTAACTAGCACCAACTAGTGAGAAATACAAGATTTCAGAGTATGAGGGTCTCCTTCCTATTACTACCCCACACTGCCCCACTGGTAGCCCACTTCAATTACAAAGGTGGAGGGAATTACAAGACAAAACTGGACTTTGGGGTAAGTTTCTCTAGGATGTGGATGGTGGGTGAAGTTTACAAGGGGAGGAACCCTGTAAGGGTATATTAAATGTAGTTTGATTGTCTCAGTAAAATCAAATTAAAATCGTTTTTTTAAGTCCTCACTTTCCATCTTTGAATCAGTACTGTGTATTGGTTCTAAGGCAGAAGAGCAATAAGGGCTCCACAATGGGTGTCAAGTGACATGCCCAGGTGTGAATTTCAAAACTATTCCACCCTATTCAGACCATTCTTTAGAAGATCTGATTTAGCTATTTCCTAATCAATAACAATGGAGATACTTGGAATAACAGAATCAAGTCTTGGAAACCCACATTCTCCACCCTACTCAGTGTAACAAGATTAGGAAGGTCTGCATCAAACTCAAGAGTTAATTATTTGAGAAAATGTCCTTCAACAGACATGTGCAAAAAAAGGACAGACCTGAAGTGAGGTAGAGAACTCTGGAGTTCTCAGGACTTCCTGTGAGAAGGGCTAGAGTTCAGTTCGATCCTAGAGCTTGAGGTTGAAGGATCCCTGCAGACTGCTTTCCTTCAGATTGGTCACGTGAGTGATAAGGACTGACCCCTTTCTCTGCCTTGGCTCTCCAAAGCCTTAATGCCCACTTTGGCTCATCCTGAGCCAGAGTGGTTCTGAGTTAAACTCCTTTCCTTCTCTCCCTCTAATATTTTCTTCCTCCTGTTGTAATTAAATCACCATAAAAATTTGTCAGCTGACTTGGGTATTTTATTATTTGGGATTTCCTTAGGCGACCATTTAAATTTAGATTTTTTTCAGTCTCAACTATAATTTTAACTGTTACACAAGGTCACATAGCTAGGAAATGTCTGAGGCCACATTTGAACCCAGGACCTCCAGTCTCTAGGCCCGGCTCTCAATCCACTGAACCACCCAGCTGCTCCCTAAAATCAATTTTCAAGTCTTGAGTTATTAAAGAGCTCAAAAAATATTTTATAGACTTAGAAGCAAAAGCTTTCCTATGTCATGTCCTAGGAAGGCCAATCCAAGTCCAATCAATGCAGATTCCTAACACCTGAAATCCCCCTGGGAAAGATTTTGAAAGTTAGGGGAGGTTAGAATCACCTAGGTGACCAAGTGATGTAGTAGATTAAGTGCTGGGCTTAGAATAAGGAAGACATCAGTTCAAATGTGGCGTCAGATGTGCACCATGGGATCTGAGATAAGTCACTTAACTTAACTCACCAATTCTCTCTTAATAAATTCTTGTTGACACAGCTTCATATGAGAAATGGATGAGCAGAGCAGTTTGGGAATGACCAGGCATTAAATTAAGTGTACAAAAAACCCAAACTGCAGGCATTGGAGGTCCACAGCTTCATAGGCGATCTTCTTTGTCTAGGGAAATGTCCAAATTTGTTGATGTCCATCAAATATGTCATTAAAAAAAAAAGCCAGGGGCAAGATGGACTGACAAAATTTCACCAGCATAAATCAGAGATGGATCATTGTTCTAAAATAACCCTTACCTTCCATCTTAGAATCAATACTGTGAGTTGGTTTCAAGGCAGAAGAGTGGTAAGAGTTAGGCAATGGGACTTAAGTGACTTGATCAGGGTCATACAGCTGGGAAGTATCTGAGGTCAGATTCAAACCTAGGATCTCCCATCTCTAGACCTGGCTTTCAATCCACTGAGTGGCCCCACTATAGATAGATAGATAGATAGATAGATAGATAGATAGATAGATAGATAGATAGATAGATAGATAGATAGATAGATATGTATATATATTTTTTAATCTGTGACCATAGTAATCATCTACAAGTGGGTTTCATTGAACTACAGTAATTTTAAAATACTAATGAGTATAAATGATATTTGGAGATATCAGCAATGCCTGTAAGGGGATGTGCAAATACCTGGGATTTCTGTTTAGTCACAAAGTCACAAGTGTTGCTGCTTCTCCCGAGGCTTTTTGCCTACATTCATAAATGCTAAAACTCAGAACTTAGCAATATCATTTTTTTTCCTCGTCGAAGTCGACAGTTCAAAAGTCCTCCATCTTCCATCTTCCTTCAGTGCCCTGCCCAGAGTACAGTAAGTTGTTCCTAGAGGGCTGCCCAGGCTTTAGAATTAACTCAGTCACTGAAGGCCAGCACAATAAGGGAGTCCAGAGACTCAAAGAAGGCAACGTTGATTTCCCCTTTCCTTGGATTGTTAGCTCCAAACTGTCCTCCTTGCTTCCAATCTTTCTCTCATATAGCTGTCAAAAATAATTTTCCAGGTGCCCTGGTCTCATCCTACTCTGCCTCAAAGATATTTGGGGGCTCACCATTGTCTGCAGGATAAAATACATCTGCTATCCTGGCATTTAAAGCCTTCTCTATGGCCTTATCCTATCTTCCCAGTCTTATTTCATAGGATTTCACATTGCTAGTCCTTTTACACACTCTCAAGTCCCCCCAAACAAAACTAGGATCTCATAAATATGAGGTGATTTGAGGAGGCATCAAGCATGAGTGACTGAAAGAATTACATTTGAGGAAATACTATCATGAAGATTTTTAGAGGTAAATGTAAGAAATATAATGTTACTTTTACATAGCGTGTCCCAAAAGTCTTGCTGCATTTTTCAGCTTTAATTGCTTAAGACTCTTGAGATGTTCTGTGTAACACTTTCACATTTGCTTGGTGATTTGATTAGCTCATTAAAGCCTCATAGCCCTGAGATGTAGGCACTACAGGGATCACTCAGTTATTACAGGAGGAAATGGGTGTTAAGATTAAAATTCTCTGGAGACTGTATCTTAATTTGTAATTATTAAGTAATAAAAGGCAGGTCAGAGGCAGAAAAGACATGAGCCATGTATGGCCAGTTGTCCCAGGTTCTTAGCCAGACCTCAGGTGCCCTGGAGCTCCCCTAGCCAGGGCTCACCCTCTGGCTGCCTCATCTCACTGTGATTCCAGCACAAAAGAGCCAGGTGCTCCCCAGACTTCAAATTTATATCCTCTCTGATGTCACTTTTCTGGATCTCTGATTGGCCAGATTTGGCCTCAGTCCAGGTCATTGGTTGGTCTTCTAGATGCTAGGAGTCCCTTGGGACAAGAGGCAAGTATCTTCTGGATGTCAGAGGCCACAAGGCTACTGACCTCCTCCCAGAATACCGATGTGACCCCCATATAGGAATAAGCCTTTGACCTTGTTCTTCAGTCAAAAGGTGGAGTTGTTTCAACCTCAAAAGAATAGGGGTTCAGACTAGTCAATGGTCACACAAGAAAGGTAAATGACTTGCCCAAGATCACAGCCAATAAAACACTGGCTATGAAGGAGAGTAGGCAAAGAGATGGACAATGGATTATAGAATTTGTGGAACATCTAGTGATCTAGTTGGGCAACAAAATAACAACAAAATAAAGGCAACAAAATAAAGGAAAATAAAGTGAATTGAAGCTGAAAACGCACATTGAAGATGTCAGAGATCCTTGGATGCCCAAATAAGAACTAAATGTTAGAAGAAGCATTTTACTTTTTTTCTCAGACCCAACAAACCCAACTATCCTGAAATCTGAGACCAATGCACGACTATTCTTCAGGATATACATTCAATTTAAGAAATACTTACTTATGGCTCTCCTATATAGGTTCTTGTGTTGAGTTTTGAGAGATATTAGATGAAAAATAATGTAGTCCTTATAGTCAATAATATATGCCCTAAGAACCTAATCCTTGGTAACACAGTGGATAGAGTCCCAGGCCTGAAGTCAGGAGGTCCTGGGTTCAAATCTGGCCTCAGACATTTCCTCCCTCTATGACCCTGGCAAGTAACCCCAATTGCCCAGCCCTTGCCACTCTTCTGTCTTAGAATTGATATACTAAGAAGGTAAGGATTAAAAAAAAACCCAAATAACCTGTGAATTTTAAAACTACTCCACCCTACTCAGACCATACTTTAGAAGATCTGATTTAGCTATTTCCTGATTAGTAACAATGGAGATACTTAGTTTAACAGAATCAGGTCTTGGAAACTCTATATTTCTCCACCCTACTTAGTTTAACAAGGTCAGGAATGTTTGCACCCATACTAAAGGATTAAGTATCTAAGAAGATGGCCTTCAACAGACATGTGCAGAAACATCTGACAGATCCCTGGGCTATCCTAAGTCAAGCTAAGCTAACATTGGTACAGATGAGAGGCAGGAAAATTATGTAAAACCATCTATGTAGGGTATATCACTTCCTCTCTTTGCCCTCTTTTCCCAGGGAGGTGGCTCTAGCTGGCACCATGCTAAGCATTATGACATCTTGGCATGGTGGCAGCTATTTATCTGGGTTTTGGCGGTGAGTTCGACCTTGAGCTAATTCAGGTTCAGTCATCTTGGTTGAGCCTTCTTGGAGTTCAGGCTGATTCTTTCCTCTTTTACTCTCAAAAATCTTACCTTACTGAAGCCTCTAATCTTCCCCCTGGCTCAAGTCAGGAGGGAGAAATCCTACACCCTTTCGTTCTTCCTTCTTAATTTCTTTCCACTATATTAATTAAATCACCATAAATTTCCAGCTGACTTGGGTATTTTTTTTATTTGGAATATCCATGGACACCAATAATTAATATAGTTTAGATCACAATGCTAAAATTATTCTTTACAAACCTAATCCTCTAATGGAGATGAGCTGATGGGTACAATGATACCTAGGATGTATAAGTAGGCAGAGTTGAGGGAGAAGGTCCCAGAAATTCATTTTCCTGAAGGCTGAACTCAGAGAACAATATTAATTGGGAGGAAGCCTAACCATTCTGTTGTCTGCCAGACTCTTTCCTGGGTTAGAAGTACTAATTTTCAGTGCTGGGCAAATGATTTATGTCACCTGCACATTCTCTATCATTTAATAACTAGTAATTATGTAGGAAAAAAAAACAAAACAAAAACTCAAATATAGTTCCTGTATCCTAGAGAGGTTTATTTGTGGAAGAGAACAACTACAGTTATTCAGCTCTTTGGGGAATGGCCAGTATAGGTGACAGCTCTGTGAAGAAGGGTTTCTGGCTCATTCTTTATTATGTGTGTATGTGTGTATATATATAACTCTATTTCCATATAAATATTCACCCTTGTAATTCTATCTGTTTTATTTTATGCATGTTAAAAAGCATTATTCTGAAAAAGGGTCCATAGGCATCACCAGACTATACACACACACAGAGTAGACCCAGGCCCTAGGAGATGTGGGTTCTAGCCCTCCTACTACAGCGAACCTCATCTCAGCAAAATGAGAAAACATTCTCAGTTCTGCCTCCTGCCAAGAGCAACTGTAGAAATAGAACTGAAGGAGGAAGGTGAGACATGGACACTTCTACATGCCACCCCTGAGGCATGGCTGAGGCTACAACCAGGCTGGCTGACAGTCTGTGATCTAATCTGATGACATCTAAAGAATCAGTCTGTTGAAGTACGAGGGAACAGCCAGGCCATCTTGTCCTGAGCTGTTGGACCTGAGCAGAAACTACTCTACACCATGAAGGCATCCACAGCTGCCCACCATCCTTCCCACCCTGGGCTCTATCCTTTCATTGTCCCTCCCCCTGAAGGGCAGGGCAGACCAAAGCAGTCAAGAAAAAGGAAAATGTAGGTTTCTAAAGGTCACCTGAAATGGGGGTTGTGGGGGAGGGAAGGCCCTCTGGAACTCCCTCTGGGTCATTCTGCTCTCCTGTGTCCAGCACAAAGGTAGCATCAGGAACTCACAGAGGCTTGAGGGGCTGAAGACCAGGAGCATGGATGTCTAGGATCCTGTGTTCATTGGAGGCCAGAAGGCAGTAGGGGACAAGGACAGTGAGTGATGAGCTCCTCCTCACCCTTCTGGTGGAAGGTATATGCACATTCTACGATGTGTTGAAAGTCTTTTGTAGAAATTCTTTCTGAGATTAATGAAGGGATGTTGAAAGATTCTAGAGGGGGGAGGGGATGGGGACAACCTAGGGACACCTCAATTCAAGAATTAACAAAGAGCATCCTGGACAAGTGACTACGGCATTACAGAGGGTGACAAAAGAAGTGAGAGGACTAAGCTGAGTCCAATTCAGAGCTCGGGAGTCGATGGCAGACAGAGGGTACTGGGTGGGCAATGAAGCATCAGTTGTCATACACGGTGCCAACAAGGTGAGCAAAGGATCAGAAGGTGATGTTCTTTTCATATATGGACAGAACCAGCAGGATGGCCCAGCCACCTAGGAGCCCCAGATTGTGCAGGAAGAAGAGTAGCCAGGGTCTCTTGTCTCTCACATTCATCATTGATGGCAGCTAGCAGAGGGAAAGGAAGATGGTTCATTGTGTGGTATGCCTCCCCCTACTTCTCAGGCTCCCCAGCACCATCCACCCTACTTCCCTATCCCAGCACTGACCATATCACAGAGTGCCACATAGAAGAAGAGCCCAGTGGCAGCTGTGAGGATCCAGATTTCACTTTCCTCATTGGACCCAATGCCCAGAGCCACATAGAGCCCAGCAAAGGCTGTCAAGCCGGCAATCACGTTCAGCAGCAGGGCACGACGCACTGACAGCCCTGCATGAAGCAGGGCACCAAAGTCCCCTGAGGAGAGGAAGGAAATCAGTATGGGACATGGGATGCCCCCTCCCCCTGGGCACAGCCTCCCATGGGTCATAGGAACCTGCTGCTCATCCACCCTGCTTCTTCCTACCTCCCAGGGTCCTTGTCCTTGTCCAAATCTGGATCAGGGGGTCCCTGGGGGGTCTAGCTTATTCTCTAGGATCAGGAATTGGGGATAGGTGCCTCACCAAGTTCATGGGGCACCTCATGGCATAGAACAGCCATGGAGGTAGCCAGACCAGTCTTCCATGAAGCAGTAAAGGCAGCACCCACAGTCAACCCATCTGCAAAATTGTGAAGAGC
Source organism: Monodelphis domestica (assembly GCF_027887165.1). Classification (NCBI taxonomy): domain Eukaryota; kingdom Metazoa; phylum Chordata; class Mammalia; order Didelphimorphia; family Didelphidae; genus Monodelphis; species Monodelphis domestica. The sequence goes on from NC_077229.1 coordinate 103,130,975, forward strand.
ATCTCCAATGGTGATCATGTAGGGGAGAAGCTGCAGTTCTGAAGGAGAAGGAAACAGAGGCCAGGAGTCACCAGGCAGTTGGAGGAGGAGAGTCTCTGGGAATCCCCAAAGGGTTCATGTAAAGGAGAAAGACAGCTCTTCCAAATACTTTCCAAATAATATTCTCTTTTGGAGAGACTTGTAAAACAAATTATGACCTAGGGCGTCCTTCTCCCACAGGAATGTCCCTTTAACCCTCTGTGTCTATTTTCTCTTCTGCAAAATGAGGCTCTTGGATTAAATGATATCTGAGGTCCATACCAGAGCAGGTAGGTCATTCAGTGGATAGATCACTGGACCTAGAGTCAGGAAGACTTGAGTTCAAATCCAAACTCAGACACTTAGTAGCTGTGTGAACCTGGGCAAGTCACTTTACCTCTGTTGGCCTCAATCCTCTGGAGAAGGAAATGGCAAACCAATCCAGTTTCTTTGCCAAGAAAACCCAACAGACATTATTAGTGTCATATGGTCTGTGAGGTTATGAAGAGTCAGACATAACTGAATGGCTGAACAAGGTCCCTATAGGCTCTAACCAACCATTAATCAATCTGCCTAGATGGCATCAAGTAGCAGAAAGAGGTCTAGATTTAGAGCCAAGACTTGGGTTCTAGTGTCAGCTGTGCTGCTTACTACCTGTGTCTTTGGGAAAGGTGCTCAACCTCTCTGGCTCTCAGATTCCTCACCTGTAAAAGGAAGGGTTGAACTAGCTGATCTCAGAGGTTCCTTTCAGTTATTAACCTTTAAATCAGGTTGGGTGAATCCTAGAATTCCCAAAGATGAGGTTTTGCAATACTTGAAAATGGGTGAAACATTACAAATGTGTCAGATCATTAGAAAGCTCTGTGATTAGGGGTTGGCCATGTGTCTCAGGGGATTGAGAGCTAGGCCTAAAGAGGGGGAGGTCCTGGGTTCAAATCTAGCCTCAGATACTTCCTGGCTGTGTGACCAAGAGCAAGTCATTTAATGCCAATCCCTACCCCTACTGCTCTTCTGCTTGGAACCCATGCACAGTATTGATTCTAAAATAGAAGGTGAGGGTTTAAAAAACAAAAAAATGTAAAAGATGATCATGAAAAGCTTTGTGATCCATTGCGGGGCAGTCTAGGGTAATGGATGAGAGCAATGAACTCCAGCTAAGAATCCAAAGGTTGACCAATCCCAACTGGTGAAGGGGAAAATTAAAATGTATTTTCCAGCAGAGGCTTTGAAATAATGACATCAGGGTCAAGGTTAAAGGCAATGGGCCAAGAAGGGCTGAGAAGGTTTAAAGGCAGCTGGTGACAAAAAAAAACCCCACCAAACAAAAACCCTTTCATCCATTGGTCTCAAGACTTTCCCCAGAGCAATTCTGAACCAGCCCCTTTCCCTTTGGAGACAGCTCAGTAATCCCTCCACAGTTTTTCCTTACACTGAACCAAATCTGCATCCTTGCAAATCCCACTCATTGCTCCTCCATTCTGGAGCCCAAGCAGACACAGCCAGCTCACAAATCAAGGCAGGCCAGGAGGCTTGGTGGCCTCTACATGGCCTTCTTTGGCTCCCCACACCTCCCCTCAGGCTTAGTTTGCCTTTCTGCCTAGTGTAGTTAATAATCTGTCTCTCAGGATTGCTATGAAGGTGAGCTCCTTATTACTTCTGGGCTGAAACACAGAATCCAAGATTCATAGCCTGAAGACTGAAAGACAGCTTTAAAGATGATCTAGAGGGCAGCTAGTGAGTAGTTGGCTCAGTGAATAGAACACAGAGTTCAAGTCTGGCCTCAGACAATTCTTAGCTCGGTGACTCTGGGCAAGTCATTAAGTCCTGTTGTCTAGGTCTTACCCTTCTGTTCTATCTCAGAGTTGTCACTCAGAAAGGTAAAGGTTAAAAAAAAAGACAAACTAGACCAACCCCCACCTTTTACAGGGAAAGAAACTGAGGCCCCAAGTGGGAAAGGGACAGAGCTGGGATTGGAACCCAAATCCTCTAATCCAGAGTCAGGTCTCTTTCCACTACACCAAGCCCTCCATGATATGACTCTCACCTGTCTATTATTATTTCACATTATTCCCTTACACTGATCCACCCTCTGTTCAGTCAAACTGGCCTAGTACAACTGTATGATATGCACAAGTAGTCTCTCCCATACCTGGAGGGCCTCTTAGAACTCCTAACTTCTAGAGCATATCTTGGGGTCAATCTCCATCTCCTTTCCTGATTCTGCCCTCCCCAGTCTCCTCCCTTTCAGTGCTAGCTTGCTCTCTCTCTCATCTCTATCCCTCCATTCTTCCCTCCTTCTCTCTCTCTGTCTTTCTCTCTTCCTCCATTCCCTTTCTCTCTCCCTCCTTCCCTCCCTCTCTCTCCCTCTCTCCTTTCTCTCTCCTTCATTCCCTCTCTTTCTCTCCCTCTTTCCCTCTTTCCTGCCCTCTCTCCCTCTTGGTCTGCTCTATCCCTTTGCCACTCCCTCTCCCTCTTCAAATGCCATCATATAGCTTTGTATCTACTTTTCAGTTTATATGTCTGTATCCTCCCCCAGAAGGTAAGCACAAGCTTTTGGAGGGTGGAAACAGTTTCCTTCATAAAATGGTTTTGTATCGCCACTGCCTGATACAGGGTAGGAGCTTAATACACGTTTATTAAATTGTATCAGGCTCATTTGCCATCTCCTGCATCGAGAGCTCCTGATTGTCCCCATAGGCTTGTTAGCAACCTTTCCCCAGACTTGGCAGAGCACCCTGCTTGTACCTCTCCAAAGCACGCAAGTAAAAAATAGGAGGGACTCTGTGTTTGTGTCTTACCCTGTACATTGCAAGAAGACAAGAGCTACATATTCCTTTCAGCCCATAGTAGGATCTACATGAAAAGATGGCACCATGGAAGAGCACTCAAAAAAGAGGAAGACCCTGTTTGCAAAGCCAGGGAAAGCTTTCAGTAAGAGTTGAGACTTGAAGCAGAGGAAGGATTTTGAAAGGTTCAAAAGATTCCTAGCTGTATGACCCTGGGTAAGTCACTTAAGCCCCATTGCCTAGGCCTTACCACTCTCCTGTACTACATGGTATTGATGGTAAGGGTTTGGGGGGGGAAGGGACAGAGGAGGAACATGGGGAGGGGGTGTCCTGTACCCCAAATGACTAGGCCTTGCCACTCTTCTGCCTTAGTACTGATTCTCAGACATAAGGTAAAGGTTGGAGAGAATTTTAAAAAGAGTGCCCAGCTTTGGGATCAGATCGCTGGGGTGCAAACTGTGGTTCTGATCTTTAAAGTTCCCGCTCCTGCTAGGAATGGAGAATTGAGGGAGGGCCCCAGCTTTGGGATGCGTAGGAGGTAGCAGGGGTGGGAAGGAAGGGAGGCCAGTGCTTGGAAACAAAGAGGAAAAGATGGGCAAGGAAAGACAGAAGAAGGAAGAGCCCAGGCAGAAAGAACCGCTCAGTGCCTGGCTTACCTCGGCTCCGTTTTTGGTGATCCAGACCAGAAACCTGGGGGTTCTCATTCGATACCTGGGACAGAAGAGGGGAAGCAGGGCAGAGGCAGAGGCTCAGGGAGGTTGGCCACAAGTCAGGCCTCAGCAGGCTTCTGCCATTACCCAGCCACCTCAGGTTCCTGGTGGTGGTTTGGTAGAGCCTTGCTGGGGCTGAGGCCTGACCTCCTGGGAATCCACCTGACCCTTCTTTCTGGAGGGCCTCCTACCTGGGGCAGGGAAGCTCAGGCAACCTCTTTGGGCTCCCTGGAACCTAGGACATTCATTCCTATTGTCCCCTCCCCACCGTACTGGAAAGGGGCTCAGGAAGTGGGGGAAAAGGGAAGGAAGGGCAACCAGAATTTGTCCAGGAGAGAGCCTGGGGCTGGGCTGGGGCTGGAGCTGCACACTGTATCATCCTCCAGGGATAGCTCCGTTATTCCCTGACCAGAACAGGCCCTTAAGAAATCATGTCGGTTCAGTGGTAAGGAGGCTGGGCGGTGGACATGGCCATTACCAGGTCTATCCTGGAGTCTGCCTGCTGCTGTTGCTGCTTCTGGTGTGACAGTTCTTCTGTCACCAGCTGCAGAGATATGCTGTGGCTGTGGTTGCAGGCATGACTTTCCTCTTTCTCCTGCAGAGACAATGGATGTCCATCTCCAAAGGCCAAAGGACACCCTCCTCTCCTCCTTCCCCCAGACACTAACCCTAACCCTCCCCATCTCCAGACCTAGACAGGCACATTCCCTTCCTCCCCATCATGCCATCCTCCTCTGGCATCCCCTCACCTCTGAATCCCGGGGCAGCAGAATGCTGAAGAGGTTCTCCAGGAGGAAGAAGGCATAGAGGCCACCCAATAGGCCCAAGAGCCGCCACACAAGTTCAGGACCCTGATGCTCAGTTGCCTCCCCATGGGAATGCTGGCCTACCACCTGGAGGGAAAGAGCCAGGAGAATCCATCCATCCTGCCTGTTCTCTGCCTTTCTTTGGATTGCTAGTGCTTAGCACAGTGCTTGGAATGCAGCAGGCACTTAATAAGGGCTAACTGATGCCCTGACTGATCATAGGGCAGAGCAGCTGGCACAGAAGACAGGCGTCACAGACTGGGGGCAGACCCTGACCAAGGGGAGCCCTGACAGGCAAGGGGGACCCCACCTGGGGCCCTACCATTGAACTGCCCTAGAGCTCAGGAAGGAGTTGGCGGAGGGGGGGTGGGGGTTTGGGGGGCCAGGTTGTTGGGGGGCGTGAGGGGGAGGGGACTTTGGGCAGTTGGTCCTACCTTAGGAATGAGATGGAGAACAGCATCCCCAGTAAGGGAGCCCACAGCCAGACCCAAGAAGGTTTGGATGACATAGTGGGAGACATTCTTGCAGGAGGCACAGAACACAACCACCAGGCCAAAGACAGAGGCGAGACAGATGATCAGTATGGCTAGGGAGCCATAGAGGTATCCTGGAGATGCAGGGACAAGAAGGAGGGATTGAGGACAGGTATCCTACGGGTCTAGATAAAGGAGAAGAAGGTGAGCCTGGGGACAGACAGGTCACCCACTGCCTCCTCTTCTCCTGGGGCTTCCATACACAGGAAACCTTGAGCGCTTTCCTTCCTAAGGTAGAAATCATGGAGAGGACAGAGAGAGAGAGAGAGAGAGAGAGAGAAGGCAAGGAAGGAATACTTGATTTGGGAATCTCTCACTGAAAGACCCAACTACCCAGGTCCCTCTCCCCAGGAATGATCTCTGTGTAGGAAGTGGGGAGTAGAGAAGGTGTTGAAAGAGCAGGGCCAGAAAGGAAGGGCAGGGAGGACAAGCAAGGAAGGGAGGGAAGGAATGATTCAGATTTGAAGGTGAAAATTCTTTTTTATAATTTATTTTTCTTTTCAGCTCCAAATTATCTCCCTCCCTGTGCTCCTCCCACAACCACTGAACACACAAGGAACCCAGTACCTATTATCTATATGAAGTCATACACAAAATATGTAACATGCAAAGAGATGGAGCATTTGTGGCTGGCATGACATTCCTTTCTAGCAAGTCATGAATTCTAGAACTGGAAGGACCCTCAGAAGATTGAACCTGAGGGGAAGTTGCTTCTGCAACATTCCAGACAAGTGGGCATCCTAGGCTTTCTCAGTGAAGACTTCCAGGAACAGGGAGCTCATGACCTTTCAAGGCAGCCTGTTCCATCTTGGGACAGCTTTCATCGATAGGAATGTTTTTCTTGGAGGACTGAGTCAATATAGCATTGTTTGCTCAACTGGGAGGTCAGGAAGACCAAGGATTGACTTCCTGATTCTTAAGCCTTGGGTTGCCCCTTGGATGCCCACTCAAGGGAGCCTTCCTCTCACAAAGGATTCTCTGTGGGTGCCTGTTCCCATAACCTTTTGCTGCTGTGACTAGGTGATATTCTGACTGTCCTGACCATTGATGCAGGCCAGGCCACATAGGGGCTGTCAGCCCACCCTCAGGTGGCAAGAGAAGGCCTGAGCACTAAAAAACAAAAGGAACCTGCCTCAAAGGCCAACCCAGGTGAATGTGGGCTGAAAGAGTGCCAGCACCAGCTGCCAACCTCTCGGGTGACACTCACTTGCAGACACACTGAGCTTGTCATGGGGGGTGATGTGAACGGATAAACAGGCCCCACTGAGCTGCTGCTGGAGTAGGGCTGGGCTGAGCTGGGCCCAGGCATCTGGGGACACCCCATCATCCTCTGACAGCCCGTACACTTCCAGGACATCAGAGCCACTCAGGCACAGCTAGGAGCAAAGATGGCAGGGGAATTAGGACATAGAGGGGGAAGTATTTTATCCCCTCTCCCCACTGCTTTCCTCCCTCCTCCTCCTCCTCCTAACTCACAGTGTCCCATACGCTGTCAGGGTGTCTTGCTTGGGTCCTTTGAGGGAGCCTCAGCTGATGTCTGGTCCTCCCCTCCAGGCTGTGCTCTCTGTGATGGTGGTGCTCTTCCTTGTTGTCATGGTGATGGACCTCAGCCTCCTTCCCTACTCTCAGCTGGCTCATCAGAGTCTGCAACTCTGGGTAGGCAAAGGAAGAGGATGCTCTTAGCCACAGCACCTGAGCTCCTTCTCTTCTCTACATCTCCCTCCTCCCCACTCATCTGCCTCTGCCTTCAGGAAGCCTTCCAGGACTGACCCACTCTTTTCACTTGGATGTTTTGCTAAATTGAATTGAGGAGGGCCAAGGATTGGGGGAGGGAGAGGGAGAGGGAGAGAGGTGGAGAGATGTGTGTGTATGACAGGGCCATCTTAGCTCCCCAGATCGTCTTCTTCACGACCCATTGCTAAACCTGTTGGTTGAGTTCTTCCCCTTGGAGAACTGACTTTTTCCCTCCTGGAGCCTGAACCCTTCCACACCCACAGGTCAATCAAAGCATTCCTGGAAGAGATCCCACCTGAAGACCGCTCTACTACCCCAAGATCCATTTTTCTTTTCAATCTCACCCTCTTGTTTCTAGCCTGGATGACCCCCAACTCCTTACCAGACAGAGTGAGGTTTCGTGACTCATTGCCATGAAGTCTGAAGATGAAATCAATAAAGTACTGGGGACTGGGCAGGACATGGAAGCAGGACCCAGCTAGGATGTGGTCCAGGATGGCAGCCAGAGCCCGGCTTGGACCTTGGCCTTCAGGTCCTGGGGCCCCTGCTGCCTCCTCCAAAATCTGGTGAGTGTCCATACAACCCTGAGGAGCAGAGACTGGAACTCAGGTCCCTCCCTGCCCCATGGTTAGGAGTGGGAGGCTGGGGGACAGGATAAGGGAATGAAGATGGCTCCCAAATCTGCATTTCAAGCCCTGACCTCTCTCTGGAGCTCCAGGATGCTATGTCCAATGGTCTAGGGATACTCTCCACTAGGATATCCAACTTCACATGTATATCCTTAACTCAACTTCTTCCTGAAACTGTTCCTCTGGCCCCACTTATCTAATCCCCAGGCTTGAAATCTCAGTCTTCTCTTTGATTCTCACATGCAATCAATCCTCAAGTTCTTTTGATGCAGTCTCCACACCTTTAGACTCCCATGCCTATACCCCACTTCAGGCCCTCATCACCTCTGGCCTAGACTATTCTTCTAGCCTCCCATCCAGCCTCCAGGCCCTCTCCTCTCCAAATCAGCCTTCATAGAGCTAACAGAATCATCTCCCCACTATACACAGCATTCTAGGATTTAGAGCTGCTAGCAACTTAGAGATCGTTTTATCCATGTCACTCCCTCCTCAAAAACTTCACTGACTCCTCACTGCCTACAGGATAGCCCAAGCACCTTAGCTCTGAGGTCACCGAGTGCAACCCCCTCATTTTAGAGACAATGGAAACAGAGAGAGGGAAAGAGTCATGGCCAATGGCCACACAGAACCCAGGAGAGGCAAAACTCAAGCCCGGATGTCTTCCCTTCCATGTGCCTTGGGCTCCTTCCCTGACCCAATGATGTCCTTACCTCACCATGGCCTGGCTCTTCTGGGTAATGCCCTTGGATGTGCTGAAGAAGGCGATTCAGGATGTCAACATGATGGGCCCCAGCAGAGACCAAGGACCTCAGGAGGCTATCTGCTTGGGACCCCCAGCTGCCTCCCTGGACAGCAGCACAAGTGCCCTCTGGATCACTGAGATAGAGAGCCATCCCAGCACACACTCGGGCCACATCCTGAGAATGCAGAACTGAACTCTGCCCCCCCAGGGCCAGGACATTCTCCACGGTTATGCACTGTGGGCACAAAGACAAATTCATAGGAGTCAGGGGAGCGATGGGGAGATGGGAATAAGCATTGGATAGCATACTTCTTACCCATATTATCTCATCTGATCCTCCTGATGGCCCTGTGAGATAGCTGCTTTTATTATTACTCTGATAGTTGAGGGAACTGAAGCAAATGAAGGTATAATGACTTGTCCAGGGTCTCACAGCTAGTGAGTGTCTGAGGCCAACTTTGAACCCATCTTCTTGATTTTGAGCCCAGCTCTTCCTCATAGGAAGAAGTCAGTATTCCTCATCTTCATCCTCCATCTGGCCTCCCAACTTTCCTCTGAATCTCTGGCCTGTCCCCAATCCCATATCTTGCCCCCACTGTTCCTGAATTCCAAGGGGCACACGCACACACACACACACACAGAGTCATTCCAGGCATCAGCACCATGCCTAGGTCTGAAGAGAGAGAAACCCCAGAATGAGGTCATGACATGAGACAAAAGCAGTCAGGAAATTGGGGAATGTGTGCTCCTGGGCTCACAGAGGAAGATCTACAGAAAGGAAGGACAGACGCCACAGCTGGGAAGTCCCATTACATCTAGAAATGCAACACTCTGCCTACACAGGCTGCCATCTTCTTTGCCTCCACCTTTCTCTTTTAGACAGTCAATGAAGCCCTCTCCCAGACAGACGTGGCTTAGAGCTCCCTCACTCACCCCTGGAGACAGAAATCCTGCCTTCCTCTTCCACACATAAAACTTCCAACACCAAGAGATGTAGGGGTGTCCTCCCCACCCCCATTCACACACTGACACAGAAGAGCCCTGTCTCATTCTCTAAACCGATGAAAATAACCCAAGAGAATGAATCTTCTCACAAACCATGGTCTTCTAACATACATACAAGACTTCTGCTTTCATATTTTTCCTCTCTACAGAGAAAATACAAGCTTTCTCACCCATGGAAGAACTTATCTCCCTTTCTCTCACAAATGACAGTTCCTTCTCTCTCTCTAACATACACCCAGGAGATTCCTTTCATTCATTCACACACACAGGCACACACTGACACTAGGCTGCTGGGCTGGTTGTCCCATTTCTCTGTGAATGCAGAAGGGAAGACCCATTGCAGCCTCTCACTCATACAGACAGGAGAGGAAGAGGGGAGACAATACAATCAATGGCTCCTAGGCACCATCTGCCCCTCTCACTCCAGGGTGACTTCCCATCTCTGGGCTGTGAACCTGAGGCAGAGTCTGGAGTTTCAAGGGAAAAGGGAGGAGGGGAAGAAAGGAAAAAGAAGTCACTCTGCCCCTGGGCTCCAGGCTTCCTTTCCTAGTGGGATATAAGCTCCTCTCTTTTTCTCATGGAAAATTTTCCTCCCATAAAAGTTAGCATAGGTCTGCTCAACCCACCCATGGAGAGACTACCAGTCTATCTCCCCACCCCAATTTCCCAAGGGAGCAAGGATGGCTGAGACCTGGTTCCTGCCTGTCTCCCCTTTTCTATTTCCTATCCCAGGCTAAGCTCCTTCTCAGTCTCCGGAGCACTGGTCAAAAGTAATGAGTTGAGGTGGAGGACCCTCTCACATCCCATTGCTTCCTTGGCTTTCCCTTGCCTGCTAAGACACCCAAGTCTTGTCCTATCTTATCTTCTCTCCTCCCTGCATCTCTGCCTCCCTTCCCCCCTTCTTGGAGTTTGTCCCCTTTGCTCCCGGCCCTGCTGGGGCAGGGCTTTTGGCTGATCAGATTAAGGATGGGGTAGGGCACAGGGGAGTTTAGGGATCCTTTGCTGTCTCTTACCTTTCCACACGGCTCATCGAGGCATTGCACACGGGCCACCAGTGTATTTAATAGGGAGCCCAGGGCTTCCCGGTCCAGAGAGCTTTGGTTTGAGGTGAGGAGCATCAGGAAGCTGGCAGGTCTTGGGGTTGTCCCCATGGCCATCCCCAGCCATGCCCCCAGCCAGAGCCAGACCACACCCTGCATAACTCAGGTTTCCAGGAGACCCTTGGAGCAGAGGTCAGGCAAGTTTCAGGGAAGGGGGTGCTACAGGATGTCTGGGGGTGGAGCTGGTGACTTGGGGGCCTGGGCTATGGAACTCTGGGGACCTTGTTGAAGGGGGCAGTGAGGGTCTTCCTGGTCTGAGATCTTGGTCTGAGAAGAAGAGAAAGAAGAGGACCCAGATTGCAGCTGGCCACAAGTAGTCCTGGGCCAGGACCGGGCTGGGCTGTGAGACTCCCGGTGATCTTCCAAGCAGGTATTTCTTGCCAGGTACTGTGATTGGCTGCTGCTCAGATTGTCCCAGGTTAACCATTCCAGCAGCTGATCTTCCCTAGATAGAGTAATCAGAGCTATTCAGCCTTATCTCTTCACTCCCTTTCCTAGCACCCTACTTTCACTGCACACATTTTGGGAGCCTTGAACTTTTTCAAGCGTGTAAAGCCTTCTTCCTTCCTTCACTTCTGGCTCCATATCTTTCTATCTGGCTCCTTGTCCTTTGAGATCTGTTCCTCTTAACTGTGTCTGCAAAGAATTATGAGAGCCTGAATACTCCCAGGAAGATGGAGACAGTTCAGGGTTTCCTTCCTGTATTGATTACCCAGGAATATATCCAACTCAGATCAGACCTTGGCACTGGTACAGGTAGGCAGAGAGAACCCATGGCATGCCAGCTCCAGTCCCACTGCAAGTTGGGTCCGGCAGACTATTGTTATCTGTACCACCATAATACATAGAGGGACATTACACATGGATATGCACATATTTACTTAAAAACCTGGAGAGGCAGGCTCATATTTATAAAAATACAAATATAACCAGAAATGGGCTGTTTTTATTCTTCCACATTTTACAAAACAAGCATTTACATACATATTTACAAAGAAAAAGAAGATAGTACACAAGTGGAATCACAAAATTCCCCTTTATCTTCCTTCACAGCTATATAATAAACCCCTTAGCTGTGTATAATGTTCTGCTTCTACTCATTTCAACGTTCATTATTTCATATAGTTCTTTCCAAGTTTTAAAAGTCAAATCTTGGTGGCTAAGTGGATAGAGAGGCAGGCCAGGAGATGAGAGGTTCTGGGTTCAAATATGACCATAGATCTTTCCTAGCTGTGTAACCCTATAAACAATGATTATACTAACCATGTATCTCTGCTGGAACTTATATTCATTTGCCCAGACATTTCCCTTTAGAATAAAGAGTCTAAGAATAATAACTTGCCCTGGCTGTTTCTGGACCAGGACTGAGAACAATCCTAGGAATCTTTCCTTCATAAGATGATTGTTATTTCTCCAGGATTGATCTCTAGAGATTTCCAGATAATTGTTGTTAGCCAGTCTCAAAAAAGTCACTCCCAGTAATTATTCAAGAATTTGCTGGTCTTTCCCTCAAGCCACAATCTGTTGTTTTTTTCTTTTTGCTCTTCTTCATCTTTGAAACAAAAAAAGTTGGCCAGTTTGCAGACCTAAGGAACTCCTTTTCTCTGGGAGAGTTCTGCATGCATGCTCACTATGCTGAGAAGAACACATTAAAGTAACCATTTGCTTCTTCCACAATTTCTAGTGTCTTTCTCCCACTCAGTTCGACTCTAGTCCAGTAGCGTCCTAAGCTTGGGAAGACATCCCCCTTGCCTTGTCCTTACTGCCTTTCTGCCTTAGAATCAGTACATAAGATGGATTCTAAGATGGAAGGTGAGGGTTTTTAAAACAAAGTCAGGTAGGGGAAAAATAACAGAAATTCATCCTGTCTTCTGGGCCATGTGCTTTGGGGGGAGGCAGGGGAGAACAGAGCTCTGGGTCACAAGCTTCCCAGAGTTTATGTCATCCCTGTCCCTGTTCTGGACTCCTCCCTCCTTCCCTGAGTCATATCTGAGAAATTCTCTTGGCAGCAGATCTCAGTCTGGGGGGGAGAAACAGGAAGAGAAAGATCAGAGAGGAGAGAGGCTATAGGAGAGGAAGTTTTGCCATCCTGGAGCCAGAGCACCCAATTCCTAGGGATATCCCAGCACTGGGAAGGGAGCTGTGGACACTTCCACTTCATCCCTTCTCCCCACCTTTCTCTCCCCAGACCCTTTCCATGTCATGAACAGAAACAATCTGGGACCAGCAACAAAAATTCCCAGAATTATGCCGCTTTACCATCACTCTTTCACAATTCCAAATACCAGAGCTGGGAGTTTCACCAGGTTGGTAGGAACTGGTTACAGTGGAGGGAGGGTCAGAAATGGGAGGAAAGGTGGGTGCAGAAATCATTAGTTTCACAATTGGAAGGGACCTCAGAAACCATATGGTTCAATGAATAACTGAAAGGAGTCCCCTCTATCACCTACTCAAGCAGCTATTCTACCCTCTCTGGGAGCCCTGGTTAGAGGAAACTCAACTTAAGGAAGTTTATCCTGCCACCAACTCATGTGCCTCTTCTCATTATCCTAGTTCTGACTTCTGGGGTCAAACAGAACAAGCTTTATCTTTCTTCCAGGTCTTTAAAAATATCCATCATGCCTGCTTATATCTGTTCTTCTTTTTTACCTGGGCAGGGTTTTTCAGAGGACCTGTGAGGTTCAGCTGCTTCCAGAAGCGTGGGTCAAGGATCTTGAGCTAATCGATGGGGTTTGGGCAGCTCAGTGACATCGGTTGGGGTTTTGAGGTTGGTTCCAACTGTATTATGCTCTCCCCCTAGAAAAGGCAGAAAGTGCTGCTCTTGCTGCTGCTATTCATAGAGCCAGAGGAAGGATCTCGCACATGATCAGAGAAGATTAGAAATTCATCATTGATAGTTCCTGTTCACATGCTCCAGTCCCCTGGTTGGGGGCCTGTGACCCCACATGGGGAAATCAAAGACAGGAGGGATAAGGTGTCCTGGGGGGATCCAGAACCACTGCTTCCAACTCTTGAAACTAACATACCTGGACATGAAGGTGATTGATGGTGGTTCTCAGGGGAGGGAAGAGCATGTCCCTAGGATATGAAGGAACTTCAGAAGACAATCCCCACTATACCAGAGTAATGGCAATGCCTTCCCTAAAGTGGCCAAGGCTACAGTGATCCAGGCCATGTGGCTGCCTTCAAGCTGGGTTCACTAAGGAAACCATGTCCAAAGGAGATGGAGGGCTGAGAAGCTGAGGGTCAACAACACCACGGTGTTTCTTGCCAAGTCCTTTCATCAGATTGGCCTCTCCCTGCCATGTGCTCTCTGTGGCCTTTGCCCACCTGGTTTTATCAGGCGCTATTAAGCCAGCTCAGCAGGTCTGGGGGAGGAAGGGGCAAGTCAACAGGCGGGGTCAGGGTCAGCTCATAACTGTCTGGCTCCAAGAATTCAGATAGGCCAGCCAACTAAAGACCTAAAGCTTCCAGGTGAAAGAGTGTGTCCTATTGCAACCATCAGCCACACTTGAGTCGCTCCATTCCCTCTCCAAGCACAGCCAAGAGAAGGGCCTGGGATACTGTCTCCTTCTAAGTCAAATGGAAAAGCCTAAAAGGAGCTGCTCCTTGACAACCCGGAATAGCCTTCTTCCACTCCAGTTTAGTCACTGTTATGGTGCCATGGAGGAAAAATGACACTGAGGAGTTACAAATCCAGTCCCAAGGCTAGGAAGGTCAAGGCCCAATAGTTTCTATATTCATTACATCTGGCAGGGACAGGATAGATGTAGGTAAACTTCCTCTGACTCTTTGGCATTATGCCTTTATTCTTGAAGAGGATAAGGAGAGCGGCACACCCAAAGATCTGCCTAAAGAAGTCCTCCCTCTAATAATCCAAGTTGTGGGGAATAAAGGAAACTTTCAGCTTATACCAGCTTCTCCTTCTTCTTGTTTGGCAGAGAAGAAGCACATTTTTCTACCTCATAGCCAGAGGAATGCTAATTCTAGAAAGGGGGAATTCATCCCCTCCCTGTTCACTACTTCCTCAACTCTGGTTCCCAGAATCCTACTCATTAACAGTGAATACACAAAGAAGCCTGAGAAAGATAGAAGAGGCCCATAACAGCTGCCCTATATGGCAACTCCCAGCCTTTTCCTTTTACCATCTTTCTTTGGTGCCTAAAGATACAGAAAATTGCTGGGAGAAACTGCAAGTACTATTTCTAACCTAACCCCTATTTGGAAATATATGGGAGTAATAAATAACCTGCTCAAATGCCTTCACAATCCAAGAAGTGCCAACCAAGACAACCTTAACCCTACCTTTATTTGCACAAGAATGGTAACAAAAGCAAAGGCCAAGATGCAACTTCAGTGGGTGTGTGGAGGAAAAAATATGAGTTCTATTAGGCTGTCAGCAGATCCCACTCCAGAGAGGGCCAACAAGTGACAATGTCACATGTAAGTTACAAAATATTTACTCTTTCATTCAATTATTCCACGGCTAGGACTTTGTCCATAATGTATCGCAAAAAGGTATCCACAGAAAAATATTCACTGTTCTTTATTTGTAATACAGGGAAACAACTTCTGCATTATTCAATGGCTGATTGATGGTATGATGTGACATTATAAAAACATGGAAATATGAAAGCTAAAAGGAAACACGGAAAGGCATGAATGAAATTTTGCAAAGATGAACAGGAACAGAACAATACATACATAGTAACTACACAGCCAAGAATAATGAAAGAGTTAATATTTAAAATATTCAATATACTGTGTTAAGGATTTTATGTAAAATTCCACTTATTTTGCATGTTTTGTTAGCTCTACTGATGCTTGTGTATAACATTAAAAAAAAAAAAACCCTTACCTGCCACCTGAGAATCAATACTGTGTATTGGTTCCAAGGCAGAAGAGTGGTAAGGGCTAGGCAATGGGAGTCAAGTGACTTGCCCAGGGTCACACAACTGGGATGTGTCTGAAGCCACACTTGAACCCAGAACCTCTAGTCTCTAGGCCTGCCTCTCAATCCACTGAGTCATCCAGCTGTCTTCCCAACTTTGTAAAAAATATCATTGAATATCAGCTGAAGAGAGAAATAAGTAACTTATAAGCTATTAAGGATATCTTAGATCTTTACAAGTCTGATCAAATCATTTCCTTGCTCAAAAAAAAAAAAGTCTAAGAGGCAGCTTCCTGTTGCCCTTGGGATAAAATACAAATCCCTCCTGTTGGCATTTGAAGCCTTTCACACACTGACTCTAGCCTCTTCAGAATGGGTCCATATAGCTTTCTCTCTTACTCTCAGAGGTGGCTCTTAAGTGACATTGCATCTCCTGCCTCCACCTAGCTATAAGGGCTATCCCCAAAGCTTGGAACTCTCTCCCTGACCCCAGCTCATGGAAATAGGTATCGTCTCTACTCCCAGAAAGGGGTGCTAGTTATGGACACAGCCAGGAGAGGAAGATAGGCCACATGTTGGGGATGGGGATAGGCAGGTGGTAGGTACTTCAGTGTGGATAGATGGAAGACAAACTGGTGGATAGAGCTGCTTCAAGTGCCTTGTTTTTCTGCTTCTACTTGGAGGGTGTTATTTTAGGATTTTTGTTTGGGCTCTGAGGGTGGGTAGCTGCAGAACACAGGTGGGGGAGGGCACAGTATTGTACAGTATAATTAAAACAGGGATCTTTTGGAATGCAGATTCCTTTCAGAATTCCTTACCTAAAGCTGAACTTGAGTAATTTGAATGGACAAAGTGGTAACTCTCTATTTTACATTCACTTATCTGTGTACTTTCTATTTTAATAGAATGCAAGCTTCCAAGTAGAAATCACTGTTTCTTGGTATTCCCTACACTTAGCTAAGTGTCTAGCACTTATATAGGAACTTAATTAGTGCTTGACAAACCAAATAAAAATTCATTAAAAAAAAATCACACATCCACACCCACCTGTAAATCTGTTTCGGTAGCTCCCTTCTTAACCCAACATAATGGGCTATTACATTGGTGAGGCAGATTTGTAACCCAAAAGCAGAAAATGACTCCAAAATGTTAACAAGAAAGACCGCAGAGAAAAACACAGACTGAGCAGAAACCTAATTAGAATTCCTGGAAGAGATGAAGCAAGAAATTTAAAATGCTTTTACAAAAGGAAGGAAATAATAATGGAAAACGTGGTCCAGTTTCCAGAGAGAAGAGAAAATATCCAAGGATTACTTTGTAGAGTTAGAAAACATAACAACAAAATCAAGAATGTCCTACACTACAAAGCAGTAATCATTCAAACAATTTGGTGTGCTGGGCAAAAAACAGAGGTTGAGTAGTGCAAAGGAGCAGGCATACAACACAGAGAAGCAAATGAGCACAGTAGCCTCATGTGAGATAAACCCACAAATCCCAGCTACTAGGGGAGGAACTCCCTGCATCAAAAACTGTGAAATTGTGAAAACCAGAAAGCAGCTGGGAGAAACTAGGTATAAACCAAGAGCTCACAGTCAGAACTGAAACCATCTAAATAGGAACATGGCATAGACTCAAAGGATGGCACCTTAAGTAAATTAGAGACCAAGGAAGAAATGACTTCTCAGATCTATGGAGGAGAGAAGAGTTCATGACCAAACAAAAGAAACAAAGGGTCAAGTAAGGCAAAATGGACAATTTCCATTGCATAAAATTATAAAGTTTTTCAACAAACAAAACCAATGTGCTAAAATCAGAAAAACAGGTAAAGGGTGAAAATCCTCATAACAAGTCTCTTTGATCTTATTTAATAATATGTAGCTTTGATACAGTGCTTTAAGGCTTGCAAAGCACTTTACAAATATTGTCTCATTTGATCCTCACAATGATCCTAGGAGGTAGATGCTATTATTATCCTCATTTTACAGAGGAGGGAATTGAGGCTCACAGAGGTAGAATGACTTGCCCAGGATCACACAGCTACTGCTTGAGAATGGATCTGAACTCAAACCAAACTGAGTTCTTGTCTCCAATCTCAACACTCTATCTACTACAGCACCCAAGGGAGATATCATAGGGCAGAGATAGCAAACTCAAGTTGTCCCCAAAATCGGGAAGTGTTTAACAAAATAAATCAAAATATAATAGAACACAGATAATAGATACTGTTAATTTGTTGTTTTCTAAATCAGTGTGTGGCTGCTGGTAAGGACCTGTTTCTACCTGAATTTGATACCACTGGATAAAAGAGAACTGATTCAAATTTTTAAGAAGACCCACTCCTGAATTGGTGAGTAGTCAAATATGACTACACCATCTGTCTTCAGGGGAAGAAATTCAAACTATCATAATCCCATGAAAACATACTGTAGTTAGAGAAGAACAAATTTAAACAACTGAATTTGTAAAGTTGACACAAATGGAAATTGACAAATGCTGGAGGGGCTTTGAGTTGGTACTCTGGCCATTCTGAAAAGTAATTTGCTATTCAATCATGTACATTCTTTGAGCCAGCTAAATCACTACCATGTCTACCTCTTCAGAAAGATCAAAGAGAGAGAGAACAGGTACAAAAACAACTATAGCTGGCTTTCTAGTATCAAAGAATTGGAAAGTGGAAGGGGTAACCCTCATCAACTGGGGAATGACTGATCAAGTTATGGTATAGGAAATGTGACATAATACTATTGTACTCCAAGAAATTATGCAGGGGACGGTTTCAGAGTTTCAGAGAAACTTGGGGAAAACGTGTATGACCTGATACGGAGCCAAGTGGGCAGAAGCAGGAGGACAATTTATACAGCAACAATAGTGTAAAGATAGTTTTGAAGTACTGGGGAACTCTGCTCAGTACAATGACCAACCACAATTCTATAGTATAGAAGAAACATGTTATCAGAGTCCTAACAGAGGGGTGATGGACTCGGAGAGGAAGAAAATGAGGCTTTAAAAAAGACCATAGCCAATGCAAGGATTTCTTTTGCTTGACTATGTTTTTAACACGGATTTTGTGTTGATCACTATTTCAATCAGGAAGTGAGGGGGAAGGCAATGTTCATCAGAAAATAATTAATTAAAATAATGAATGCACCTATAAACTCCTTGAGACTTGGACCTATGGAGTCATTTTTCTACTCTGTATTTTCCATAAGCCTGGAGTAAATGAATTCTTGTTGACTCTTGAGAAAGGTCTGAGAGAAGAGGAAAAACATAAGGAGTAAAGAAAAAGAGGAGTCAAGACAAAGCTAGAAGGATTTTCTGAATTACATCTATTGGTGGCAGTGTAGTGAGGTGGAGACAAGGAAGGTGACATGGAGATCAGAGAAAGTTCAACCCACTTTTGCAGACATACAGTCCCTCATTTGCCCACAGAGAATTTGTCTCATAGTAAGGCTGGGCTGAACCACTCTGAAAACGTTCAACACTCAAAGATTAGTCCCATATAGTTTTTCACCCCTTAGTACTAGAAGGAAAAGAATTTAGGAATATCTCAGAAGACCAAGCTGCACTGATTGACATTGTTTTGTTTTAATCCATAAATAAGGCCAAGAAAATCAGAATGAAATTTTACTTTCAAAATAAATTTTTAATAAAGAATTTTATGTCAACTAACATTCCTGGTCTTTCTAGTGTTAATACTTGGTGACCTCTTGCTCGATCCAACTGTTCGTCCATCTAATGGTGTCAGGATTTCTTGTATCATTTCAAATTCAAAAATACAAGGATGGAAGGCCAAAGCCAAAGCCTAACATTCATGAATCTGAGCTGGAAAGAGACCATGGGGTCTCATGTGGCTTGATCATTCACCTCCTACAGAATTTCTTACTGAAGTGGTCTAAACAATCTACTCTCTGTGCCAGAGCAAATCCTTGCACCCAGAATAATCCTGTTTTCCTGCCTGAGTGTTGGGGTACATAGCTTTGGATTAAGGCCAATTACCTGTGGAGAATAAGTCTCAGAGAGCCTCACCATTGTGCTCCCAGAGTTGTTTCTTCTTACACAGGGAGGACTATAGCCTTATATACTGACAGAGGTGAGGAACATAGTTACACGACAACAGAAATTTAGGTTGAATGGGGATTATAGACTGGACACAGGTTTCCCTGGGTATGGAAGATCTCTGGGATTATCTGGCTGGATAAAGTGATTTTAGACTCTTAATTCATATCAGTTCATATCATAATATGACCATTCTTGCAGAGGTTAGAGGCTGGGCAGGCTTGGGCTATCCTGTGACCTACCCTGTAGGCCCCAGACAATGCTGGGTCCTTTGTACCCCACTGACCTGCCAGAGAAATATCCATGCCCAACCTGAGCAAGAGGCTCCTGATTAAAAGACAAGTACCTGACTTTGTAAACTGCTTTAGGGAAGTGGGGATGACTTGATTCAGAGCCTTACCTGGAAAAAGGCCCAAAATAAAAAAATCTCAAGGAGTCAGAGGGATACAAATTAAGTTCCAATTCTTAATTCCACTGCAAGGATTTAAGAGAAATTAAGGGGGGGGGGAGAATAAGCATTCATAAAGTGTTTACTCTGCATCAGACACAGTGCCAAGCTTTTTACAAATATCATCTCAGTTGATCTTAACACAACCCTTAGAGGTGAGCACTGATATTTATGCCATTTTACAGTTGAGGAAACTGAGACTGAAAGAGGTTAAGTGACTTGTCCAGGATCACATACTGCTACTAGGTGTGAACTCAGGTCATCTAGACTACTACCTCTGTAATCCCACACCCATTCCCCCTTCTTCCAACTTAGAGAGATTTAAATGGCTAGCAGTAGATGTGGGTTATATGGATTTGAAAAGAAGGAAGGAGTGGGGAAAAGCACTCTCCAAGGAACCCAAGAGTCCCTGATGCCTTGGCTCAGACACCATCTGTGAGCAGAAGTGATTGTGTTAATGCACCCTGGATTATAAGGGCTGGGGCCAGCCCAAGCAGAATGCTCTGGTAGGAATGAATCCCAGGCCACCACTTCTCATCATCTCTTGGAGAAGTGGTCAAGGAAGAGCATTCTTATGCAACCCTGAGATAGGTGCCCTCCCAATCCTTATCACACCAAGCTGGAAGAAAGGGGGTGGAAGTATGTAGTTTATTCTAGGCTCCTACCCACAAGTCAGGGATCCTAGCCCTGTAATTCATAGTCCTGGCTCTCAAACTGCAGCTGAGTAGGATGGACCAAGAGCCCTGGGGCTTAGGCATGCAGAAAGCGGTTGAAGGCATTGTAGGCAGACTCCAGATCAAACAGCATCTGTCGGACCTGAGAATCATCCAGCTCATCTGCAGCAGACATGCCACTCAGCGTCTGAAGCCTGTGGGAAAAGGAGAAGGGTCACTGGGAGTGGCTATTCCCACACAGGCCTCAGAAACTGGACTTTCCCCCAGGACCTCCTAACACTATGGAGCTGTTAAAAATGGCCGTGCTTTTCTGGCTCTTCAGGATGCTCTTAATAACTTGGAGATTCTCAGATGACTCACAGACAGGCTTGTTTAGTCTCTCTTCCCAGGGACCAACCACTTTCAAGCCATCTCCCAGGGGACACTCACCACTGGCTGACTTTCTGTCGACCCTCAAAGTCAGGAGGCAAGTGGCTCATGCGGTTCATGGTCTCCATTAATTCTCGAAGATCAGGCTGGATCTGAAGGTATTGTTCTCTCAGATTCCAGGAAGGATCACCCTCCCTTACTCTCTACTCCCACCCAAACAGCCAAGCTTTTACAAACATGTACAGCACTCTGCTCAAAGTCTGTCTTGCAGAAGTGCCCCCCACCCCTCCCCAAACCCTCCCTAAATAAGAGCATTTCCTTCTGTCACTTTCCCTCAGCCAGGGGGATAGACACCTCACCTCATCCATGGCACGGATTTCCAGACGGAGCTTATCCATTACAGTGATAAAGAGCTGAGGAGAGAATACAGACATTAGGTAAAGGCCTTCCAACCCTAACTGTCAGAGACTTGAAGGTACTTGAGGCAGAGCAGTTGTCTTCCCTCATATTAAAAACAAAGATTCTAGCTATGTGGCTCTGGGTAAGTCACTTAACCCCAATGGCCTAGCCCTTACTGCTCTTCTGCCTTATAGAATCAGTATCAATTCTAAGACAGAAGAGTTAAAAAACAAATCAAAACTAAAACTAAAACAAGAAAGGTCAGGGATGTTCCAAATATTTTATTTCCTTTGAAAGTACATTTGATTTTGCCATCTATTAACGTATGCCCCCCCCCCCATTTGCATTTGTAGTCAATGTTACTTTTTGGGTAGTATCTAAGCTTGTTTGTTCAAGCTTCAAGGATTCCCCTTTGTTAAGTTTTAATATGATTCCGCTCCATACTTTTCATAAGCAGAGGCCTGGCTTCATCATCATAACCACAATCAGCATTTTCCAGGGCAGTTTTGCCAGAAGAGACAACCTAGCTGTGTCCACCTATCAAAGATTTGGAAGTGAAGTGAAACTAATGGAATGCAATCAGTCTGCATTTCATGGAAAGCCAATATTTATAAGGTGATGGCCCTCTTTGGAAATAGACTGAATCATCAGTTATTTCAGTCTGAGATCAAGGATACCCCTTTGTAATGCATTTTTATATGGTTCCTCTCCACACTTTTCATAAGCAGAAGTCTGGCTTGATCTTCTGTCTTTCCAAAGCACAACTTTTGCCTTTCATCTGAGTCATCCTTCTCATGCCAATCCCCAGTTCTGATATTAGGTCCTGTGATGTACAAGGATCATAAGCCTTTTAGACTTGAAAGAAACCTGAGAGATGATCTTGTTCCACTTCATTTATTTTATTTTATTTTTTATCTATTTATTTATATTTATAAATATGTTTATTTATTTATTTTATCTGTATTTTTTTTTGAAAATTTTTATTTAATTTAGAATATTTTCCCATGGTTATATGATTCATGTTCTTTCCCTCCCCTCCTCCAGTAGTCAAAGAGAAATTCCACTGGGTTGTACATGTGTCATTGATCAAGACCTATTTCCATATTATTAATATTTGCATTAGGGTAATCACTTAAGAGTCTAAATACCCAATTATATTTCCATTGACCCATGTGATCAAAGGAGTTATTTTTCTTCTGTTTCTTCCATGGTTCTTTCTCTGGATGTGAATAGTGTTCTTTCTCATAAGTCCCTCAGAATTGTCCTGGATTATTTGCATTTCTACTACATTCGATTGTGCCACAGTGTAGCAGTCTCTGTGTATAATGTTCTCTTGCTTCTGTTCCTTTCACTCTGTATCAATTCCTGGAGGTTGTTTCAGTTCCCATGGAATTCCTCCAGTTCATTATTCCTTTCAGCACAATAGTATTCCATCACCAACAGATACCACAATTGTTCAGCCATTCTCTAATTGAAGGAAATTCCTTCATTTTTCAATTTTTTGCCACCACAAGAGTTAGGCTATAAATATTTTTGCACATGTCTTTTTTTTTTATTATTTCTTTGGGATATAAACCCAGCAGTGGTACCACCTCATTTATTTTAGACTATGGCTCAAAATGCTAAAATGATTGCCTAAAGTTATAGAGGGAGTTGAGTGGCAGAGCAAGGATTAGAACTCATAGGCCTCAGACTCTCAAGCCAATGCTAGTTGTGGCAAGCAGGGCACATGCCAAGCTTCCTCCTCTAATACTTTTTTCCAAAATGATTTATATGTGGCAAGGAAATAAAGCATTTGATTAACATGACCCAACTGATGCTCAATTCTCTGTAGGCCATCTGGCCACAGCTACACATCCAGGTATTATCACAGAATTCTCCAGAGATGTCTAAGAACTTCTGAAATTTGTAACTAATGTTGATGTTTTGTGATATCTGTATTAGATCAGTTTATTGTGTCTTGCTGGCATTTACAATACTACATAGGGCATTGACAACCACAGGGAAAGCAATGTAGAATGACAGATTCATTTCCTCTAGAAGCTACAGTTACTAGTTTGTACTTGTACCATTATCATCACCTCTCCCCCCTAACTCCCCCCACCCCAAAAGGTCTATTAAGTTACTGGTATTTGGTTTTACTTACTATTTCCATATTCAACTTCTCTTCATAATCTATTGGTCCCAGATATACATTTTTGTTTAATGTTAATCTTACATGAAATATTCAGCTAACATTAATTTAAGAATTGCTGGTAGGATTTAATATTGTCTGTTAGATAACAACTAGACATACATCATTTTCAAAATTGTACAGGTACTAATTTTCTTGGGTATAAATGCTTTTTTAATTTAGGAACTCTGAATGGACCAACAATAAGATAAAATAGAAAATTACTAGGTGTGAGATAACACTAAATGATTTCTTTAGTGGAATAAGTACATGAATGTATATTTCATAAGATTCTTATATATGTATTTAAATAGTCAGGGCTACCAGAGAGTCTTTTCTCATTATTAAAATGTATGCAGGAATAAATTTTGTTTTGTTGTTTTGCCATGTGTTTACCATAACATAATTCCAGACCAAGTTAAAGTGTTAAAATACACTCATTTAAATTTTAATAAGAATTTTTGTGTGTTTTTTAAATAGTAACAGAATATAAAGGACATGCCCTATCACTGCTAAAGGAATGTGAACTTCAAGAATTTAATGGGTAGGTTATTTTACATATGATAAATTATTCTTTTGGAACTAGGACTTTTGAATACTTAACTTCCTTTAACTATTTTATCTTTACATTTATCTAATTCTGTGAGGAGGAAGTTTAGATTCTCCACTATGATGGTTTTACTATCTATTTCCTCCTTTTTACTCATTTAACTTCCCAGGAAGTGGTTTATCCACCTTTTGAAGGATGAAGTAATCATGAAGGAAGATTGAGCAACCAGCTGCTTAGCTATAGGAAGAAAGGGAATTCCAAAAGACATGTAGATGACTAAAGAATCTCAACATGACTATTCAGCAGGCCCCCATGTCATGTTCATAATGTTTCCTGAACTCATCTATTTCCTCTTCCTGGTATACATTACTTTCTACTGACAGTTCTGCTTCCTGTCTTTACCTCTACTAAACATCACCAGAGGCTTTATATGCTTCCTTCTCTGATTTCTAGACTTCTTCAGGAGAATTTCCTCTGTGTGTGTGTGTGTGTGTACACATGTGTGTGTATATAGATAGATAGATAGATAGATAGATAAATAGATAGATAGATAGACATGTGTGTGTATGTATCAATGCTAAGGGGAAGTAGCTATGTCTTCCCAGAGTAGTTTATCCACCTTTTGAAGGATGAAATAATCATGAAGGTAGATTGAGCAACCAACTGCTTAGCTATAGGAAGAAAGAATTCCAAAAGGCATGTAGATAACTAAAGAACTTCAACATGACTTCTAATCATGCCTTCATGTGTCATGTTCATAATGTTTCCTGAACTCATTATTTCCTCTTCCTGGTCCAGATTACCTTCTACTGACAGTACTGCTTCCAGTCTTTACCTCCACTAAACTTCAGCAGATGCTCTACATGCTTCCTTCTCTGACTTCTAGACTTCTTCTTCTTCAGAATTTCCTAATTTACAACACTATTTGGTAGTGTTGCATCTCCCTTTTACCTATACCATAGTTCTTTCTGAATAAAGGTTCTTCTAGAACATGATCCTAGTCTGGGATCTCTATGTGGTCATATTTATTTTGCTCCATCACTATCTCTAGGACTCCTTCTTTGGGAAGCCATCCTTTGTACCTTTGTACACTGGTTCCTTTTATGAATCTCCCTTGAATATGAAGTGATACTTCTTGTTAATTCTCTTGTAATCACTCTCTCTGGTCTCTAGTTTTTTTCCCTCTACAAGATGCCAAGCAAGTATATATGTATCAGTCCTAGTTAGGTCTACTATATCTCTGCCACAAGTCTGATAGATCTATATTTGTCCAGAAATCCAAATCCCACTCTCAGACACTATCAGCTTAAACAAATGATTAATTCCTAAGTCTGACTCTTTTCCTTTCCATTTATCCACAATTGGGATGCCAATCATTTTCTAGATTCTTTATGATAGTATCACTTGTACCCTGTGACTCACCAGAGGTGGATAGTAGTTATCCATTTTGATAAGTCTTCAAAAGTTCTCTCATGTTTTGGAAGTAGTGGATATCTGTGTTTTATTATCAAGTCAAAGATAGCCAAATTAATACCTCTCAGCTGGAAATCAGCAACTGCCACTATTTATCTTTTCTTTCTTGGTCCTTTTCTGGAATAGCTCTTATATGGCAACAAGCTTGGATCCAATCATCATTCCTTAAAGGACAAATGGCTGCTTCCTCCTTGGAGAATCAGTTTTCTCCTCTTCCAGAAAAACTTTCCATCTGTTACTTAGATGTAAATGATCACTGCTTCTTCTTCCTTTTTTCTTCTGTATCCTGCTCTTCTACCTTTCAACCTTCCTCTTCAGATTCCCTTTAGTTTTCTTATTGAAATCCTTCCACTTTTAGAGAATACACTCTTCTCCAGAATGGCTTGGAGAATGAAGAAGGGGTTTTCCAGTTCCTTCATTTTCTCTTTTAGAACAAAGACCAACCTATACACAAGTCACTTGGCCAAGGCAGAAATACAGAAATTGCATACTTTATGCAGGGCATTGAAAAATTCTTCATGCTTTCTCAAATAACTGAAAGTTGGCGCCTCAATCATTTTTTGTTCTTGCTAATGGATTCCCCATCAGTCCTCCAGTACAGTTCCTCTTGCCCACTCTAATGATAGCACATAAATGAGGCTGAGGAGATATGAGATTCCTGTCTCTTAAGAGACCTGAGGCCAAAGTGACCTGTCTTAAGGGTGTAGGACTTACCGAGACAATGTCAGCAATACATCGGTTGAGGTTGCCCTTGTCATCCTTGATGGTGATTGGTCGGTCCTCCTTGATCCTCTCCATTGCTAGTGGGCAATCAAGCTGCCAGGGGAGTGAGGAGATGTGAAGTTATGTCATATACCTGAAAACAGTTCTAGAACCCAGGGGAAAAAGTCCATACACTTGGAAAGAAAGTTCAAGAGCAGGGGCAAGGGCCAAAGTACCCTGGGGCAGCCTCATCAGTGGGTGACTCACACGGAATTTTCGGCAGAATTCATCAATGGAACTGATTTCTGAGCCTTGCACCTGCTTGAAGGCAGCTTTGTACTGGACCAGGAGTCGGGAACAGGCTGCAGTATACCTGTGGAGAAGAAAGCCTCAGCATGGGCCATGTCCTAAACCTTTACCTAAGACAGAGGTACAGGAATTTCTGGTTCTCTAGATCAGAGTCCAGCCCAGAATAGAGATGGACTTAGGTCTTAAAAGATCAAGGTACAACTAAGAGATTAATTTAAGGAAAACAAACTTATGCTAAGGTAAAAGAAATGCAGGGTTCATAGCTGAAATAAGCCTTAGCAGTAGCTAGTCTAATCCTCTCATATCACAAAGGAAAAAGCAAAATTTCAAATAAATTATTTCCTCACAGGTACACAGCCAGTACCACTTAGTAGGTAGTACAGATAGGATTCAAACCCAGATTTCAAACCTTTAAGTCTCCAATGTCTATACTCCCCTAATAAACTCATATGCACTTTCATATTTTACATATCACATAGTGCTTAGTAATGTTATTATTTACTTGACTTCATGATTTGAACAAGTTTAACTCTGGGCCTCAGTTTCCTCATTTGTAAAATGGGGATTAAAAAGAACTATCCTATCTATTTCATACTATTGTTTTGAAGATCAAATGAAATAAAGGATGTAAAGTGCTTTACACACACCATTAAGCATTATATAAATGCCAGCCATCATTATTTTTACCCTTTTCTGGACTATACACAACACTTAAGATAGTGGTCATGCCATTTACCTATTCAGTCAACATAGGTGAAGACAATATGCAAAGCAGTAAAATATGATCCCTGGCCTGAAGAAGCTTTCAAAATAGTTATGCTAACTGTAATACAAAATAGTTCAGGACAAGTACATTAGGGTGCTACAAAACCAAGTGTTGAATGAAATCTAAGGGGGAAATTTCATCACTGAGAGAATCAAGGATGATTTCAAGAAAGAGGGAGTGAAGCTTTTTAGAGGATCAGAGTTCTTCATCAGTTTACCGATTTAGAACTAAAAAGCATCTTACAAATCTTCTAGTTTAACATATCCCCTCTCCCAGTTTTATGAAGGAAATTGAGCAGAGAAGAATGACATATTTTAACCAAGGTCATATGGGTTTTAAGGGACAACATCTAGAATCTGAACTGAGAACCTCCAAATGCAATGTCTCCACTATGTCATACTGCCCAAAATATTTTTCTTCATTGTATACTCAACATGATCTGGCAATACAGCGTCCTCATAACAGAGGCTCAAAACAGTCACAGAACTGTAGAATTGGAAGGAAACAAAGGGGTAAATTTCAACACATGTAGCAAATTTGTACCACAATATTTACCTAGTGCATTATCCTGCATATAGAAGTATCTTAATGGTTTTAAAAATTAGAATGTTATGGAAAGAAGGACAGCTAGGTGGCACAGTAGTTGGAGAGCCAGGCCTGGAATTAGGAGACCTGGGTCCAAACTGGCTCAAGACACTTCCTACCTGTATGATCCTGGGCAAGTCATCTACCTCCATTTGCCTAGTCCTTGCCCTTCAGTCTTAAGAGTTGTTACTAAGGCAGAAAAAGTTGTTTGTTTTTTTAAAAATAAACTTAAGAAGGAAAGAAAGAATTTAATGAAAAACAACAACAACAACAAAACCACCAAGTTGGAGTTAGGAAATCTGAGTTCTACTCCCAGTTCTGTCACTGACTTGGTGTCTGACTTTGGCTAGGCCCTAGCTGTGTCTGAGTTTCCCCTCATCTACAATAGTCATGAATACTGGTCTAAGTAAGTGACCAATAAGGTCCCCTCCAATCCTGTTTTAGGATTCTGTGAATCTAATAGGAACAAAAGAATGAGAATAAAAGGTAGACAAGTCTTTGAATTTGTTTGGAACATTAAAAACCTAGTCTAGTTTGACTCTAACCTGGGTATGGTTTGGAGTTAGCAATATTTCCACAGCTAGAGGATTCTTTCTAGTCACCATTTCCTAGATCTACCTTATGTCTTTATACACAGAAACAGGTGGTGATGGAGAGTAGAAGTCAGCTGTTCAATCACAGAATTTCAGAGTATCCAGAAAACCAGAAAGCATACCTAGAAACCAAGTCAAAGGTCAAAGATACCTTTCTTCTTTCCCTTCTTTTCCACCCCCCCCCTTCTGTAAAGACACTCACTCATTAGGGGTGACACAGTCCTTGATGTATGCCTTCTCCAGGGCTTGCATTGTCTTCACCACGGCAAATAACTCTGCCATGTTGTCATACCTAAAGGTATGGACCTGGTTAATCAAGGTGATAGTTCCCAGGGTTAAAAAGCATGTTACTTCACTCTTCTCCTATGAGCAGTCATGACTCCCTCTACAACCTATCCTAGACTGCAATGCTGAAGGCTCAGAAGAAAGAAATGTCCACAGAGAACCAAGGAGATAAGAGTAGGGTTAGGGGAAAAGTGATTCCTTGATGTTTCAATACTACCAAACAGAAGGAATAGAGAGCAGCAGTTATAGCCAAGCCCACTGAGATTCTCTCCAGGGTTCTCTAAGTACCCTTCTGTAACTGTAGCCTTCAATGGCCTCAAGGATGCAACAGAGCATGACCCCCAGTGATTGGTCTAGAGAGGACCAACAGAAGGGAAGGCTATAAGGTGGTGAGGACCCTCCCCTTCACCCCCTCCCCCTTCAATAAGGCCTTATTCTTTCTCCATGTTCTCTCTTTTTTTTTTAAACCCCTACCTTCCATCTTGGAGTCAATACTGTGTATTGGCTCCAAGGCAGAAGAGTGGTAAGGGCTAGGAAATGGGGGTCAAGTGACTTGCCCAGGGTCACACAGCTGGGAAGTGTCTGAGGTCAAATTTGAACCTAGGACCTCCCGTCTCTAGGCCTGGCTCTCAATCCACTGAGCTACCCAGCTGCCCCCTCTCCATATTCTCTTAGGGACTCACTTCTCTCTTTCCCGGGCATTCTTGTACAGCTTCACTTCCTGTAAGAGAGAAAAGAGAACCTTTCTAAGCTCAGTCTTATTAAGCAAGAGACAAGCCCAGAGCCCATTTTATTTAGGCCTACAGGAAATATGTAGATGGCAGGTGATTAAGAGGAATCTCTCTCAGACTCTCTCCTCTCTTCCTACCAACAAGGATGAGGGGGAGGGACCTGGGGAGGAGGGAAGAGGAGGCAGGGCCTCGGCTAATGGGGACTTTTGAGGAATCCCCCCCAACGGAAGGTAGCACTCACCTCATACAGCTCGGGCTTATTCCCAGGGGCTGAAAACAAAGAAAATAGTAGACCAAGTCTCCATACTTACCTACTACTTCCAGCCATCCCGACACCTATTCTCTGTAGGTGTTCCTTAAATAAACACGAAGCCTTCCCCAGTACTACTCCCAGAACTCAGCTCTTTACCTCTAAGGTCCACAGCAGAGGAAGCCTGGGGGCAGCGCCCCGCCCCCTCCTTTAGGCCCAAGCTCCAGGCGCCCTCTGCAGATGATGGTCCTGCTTCCCTCCCACACCCCCAGTCTCTCTCGGAGAGCCCTCCAGCCTGTCCCCCGCCTTAGGGATAGGTCACTCACCTCCCATCCCGGGAGTGGCAGGGATTCCGTGAAACATACTCGGTGGCTAGACCCGGGCCCACCCCTACGCTCACAATGCTGAAACCGAGGCAGGGTCAGGGGAGAGCTGCCGCCAAGCCTTCTCTTCGAAGACAGGGCTCGGGGACGCTTGAGATCTTAGGCCCCGGGGCCCGCCTCGGAGCCGAACTGTCGGGACGCAACCTGGATCTGCTAAGCACCCAGTTCTTAGGGCTCGCTCTTCTCAGCGGCACTGGATCTTTCAAGTCAAGATGGCGCTGTATCGGAGCGATGTTTCGGCGCTCGTCTAGTATGCCGAAAGCCCCACGCCTGCGCACATCCTGAGTAGTGAGAGGCTGCGGGCGAGAAGAGCTTCACAGGCTTCGCGGGGTGGACAGTGTAGACTTAGAAAAACACAGAACTATTAAATGCCAGGAAAATCACTCGTTAATTAAGGGTTTCAGTGTGATAGTAGACCTCTACACAGAACTGTGCGCCACACGCCTACCCAGAGTCCGAGAACTGAACTCTCGTTGCTCTGGACACTGACCCCTCGTAAAGCCAATGGTGCTAGATTGGACAGTTCCCAGGAGCCATTAAAGTGGGCAAGCTTAAATACCTTTCTAGGCGAAATATGGGCGCCGAGAATGAGAGGGACAGTTGATTGACTTTACAATGATAACAAAGGAAAATGAGGAGTCCCAGACAGGAATAACAGTGAGGGGCTGATGCTTTACAATGGACAGAAAAGGGAAAGACCCAGCTAAGGACCCGGCCACCTGGGTAAAGGACTTTGGTCTAAAGGGGAGAAACCATTGGGACAAAAGGGATACTTAACATCTGCTGTGATTAGCTATTTCCACCCAAACTACCTTAAAGTCTATTGTTAGTCTGAGACTAATGAAGCCTCAGTGAGGAACTCTAATCATTAAATCTTTCTAGGCTGCAAGTTTGGGGTTTCTAGATTCCATGTTGACAATAGGTATAAGTTGTCCTATGCTCTACTGGTACACCTACCTGAGTGGTGGTCTTGACTCCTGGAGAGACCCCTTATTATATTAAGGCCCTTTGGAGTCCATTTTTTGTTTGTTTGTTTCCATGCACAAAACTGAGTCAGCTTGGGTCCTGTAGCTGGTTCTTCCTATCCCATTTAATATTGGGCTGATTGTACTATGTGGGCATTAGTTTCCTCACAAATCCTCCTTCCCTGTCCAGACCCGCAGGCCCACAGCAAATGAAAAGGGTAATCGGGTCTCTTGGCTCATTCTCTCTAAAATGGGACTAGAGGCAATTCCTTCCAGCACTAAATCTAGTCTCCTGAAAAAATTTCAAAAGCCTCTCTTAGGTGGTTTCTAGTCACTAAAGAACAGGAGACAAGTGACAAACACTTTTCTAGGAACTTGAGGAGTGTGTGAGCTTCATTTTGGGCCAGAGAGAAAGGTGATGAGACAGTTTGTTGTTAAGTCTAGACGGTTATTTTGTGCTGAAACAAGGGGAGCTGGCCCTGAAGAGCTTGTTTCTGAGGACTGAGGATGGGAATATAATGAGGCTGAAGAGAATACCTTTCCTCAACTGTTGGAATTTTCCTGAGATCCTGAACAAACTAAAATAGGGGTGAGCTCTGTTTCCAGAAGGTGCCACACAGTCACAATGAGATCTGAGATGGCTATTTTTATAAATGCAACAGGTAAATAATATGCCTATTATTAATTTCAGTTAACAAATTATATATTTGGTAACTAATATTTATGAAGCCCTACATCAAGGAATTTCATATATAAAGGAATGAGTGCCTACCAGTGGGAAAAGTTTCTCATTCTATGAAATAATATTCAGTGAACTGAGGTAGGGTACTTTGGGCTTAAATGGACTTTGAGATTTTGACATTTCTTTAATGAGGAAATAAACAAACATACTCCTGAATTACCTTAGAGCCTAGAATAATTGTGGAAACAAGTAGCAGTCTTAAGGGTTGTTCTCCTAATTCTACACACTACTTGGGCAACTGAAACTTGCCTATTACTCACCTAGGTGACCAGAGGGATTTGGGTCCTAGAAACACCAGTTCCTTAAGAGGCCTTGTGGCTCCTTCAATTATGTCAATGAGTTGGGGAATGAGCAATGAACACCTAGGACAAGGATCAACATTGGGGTGATGTAGATAAATAAAACAAGAAGCAGTGATTTATTGAGGATTTTAAAAGGCTAAGGCCATGGGTGGGTTTATTGGAGCTCTTCAGGTATATAAATAGCAGAAGGAGAAACAAGGGATGCTGCTCAATGGCCTTCAAAGAAAAGTTTATGATGGTGGGTCAGTATGAAGGAGGCAGGATCCTGTTTGTAGGCCAACTGCTGGCATAGGACTTGATGGTCAGTAAGTCTCAGTTTGCTACTGCACAACTGTAACTGTTGAAGCTGCGAAGTGATTTTATCCCACGTGCAGCTGCCCAAGGGCCCTTCAATGGAGCATCCTATAAAGGGAGAGACACAGGAAAAGCTTTATGTGGAATATATCAAACAGACACTAACATGTGTGAGTCTATGGAATAGGAAGCCCAGGTACCATATGATTAAATAAAAAGAGAAATTCATAATCTTGTTTCCCATGATCCCAGTGTTCCCTATTATCTATGCAATAAATGACAGTACAGCTGAAGAGCTAAAAGAACTTGGAAGTCATTTAGTCTAACCCTCTGATTTGATGGATGAACCAAAGTCTATTCTAATTCTAAATCCTGTGACATCTTGGGTCCTATGGTATTTAAATTTGTTTCTTCAGCTGTGAAGTGAGGGTATCCTCCCCATCTGGCCTGTTCCCCAAAGGATGACTAGAAAGAAGAGGTGGATATAGAAATCACCATAGAAATGTAAATGACTCACATTAGCTTTGGCAATGGACTCAGATGGTTAAATCCACAGTATTAATGAGGCCAATGAGGGGTTTCCCCAGAGAGCAATTCACTTTCTGGAAAAGCAGCATGGGATAGTGAAAAGAGAACTGGATTTGAATCAAGAGAATCTTGGGTTTGAGTTCCAAATCTAACATCATGTGACTGCCTACCCTCCCCAAACCTGTTATCTCATCAGAAACTTAGGGATACTATCACTTGTATTTCCTACCTCAGAACCCTTTCAGGGTGGGGGTATCTTTATAACTTTAAATGTTTTAGTGAGTAGTAGAATACTCAGCTAATAATGCTTATGATCCAATTCCTAGGTTCTAAAACTTTGCCAGTGATCTCACAAACATGCTGTATGCATACCCTTTGATCCTGTAATACCACTACTGGGTCTGCATCCCAAAGAGATCATAAAAAAAGGGAAAAGCCCTACTTATACAAAAGTACTTTGAGGTGGCAAAGAATGAGGAAATTGAGATGTCCATCAGTTGGGGAATGACTGAAGAAACTGGTATATGTTGGTGATGGTATACTATTTGCTATAAGAAATAAGCAAAACAATTTCAGAAAAAGCTGGAAAGATTTGGTAACAGCAACCTTGTACCATAATCAACTGCGAAAACTTAGCTACTCTCAGCAATAAAATGACTTGGGACAATCCTAAAAGAATTATGATGGGGAATGCTATCCACCTCCAAAAAAAGAACTGTTGGAATGAGATGGGTGTGGGTCAAAGCAAACTATCTTTCATATCAGTGTATTTAGGGTTTTAGTTTAGGGTTTTGGTTATGCATGAGTGTGCTTTTAAGATAATGACCAATATGGAAGTATGTTTTACATGATAAAAAAAAAAGCCCAGATTAGAGAAGCTAGTAAATGTTAGTAATAAATATGTATGGCCATCATAGCACAGATTTCAGAGGAGCACAGGCTCATATTAGAGTTGGAAGGACCCTTAAAAATAGCTGAAAAGGGCTACCACAGGAAGGCAATAGGGAAACAAAGGAAACAAAGGCAAAACAGGAAAGTAAGATGAAAAAGCAAGCACAAGCCAACAAGTACTAATTCTGACAAAAAAACAACAACAAAAAAACAACAAACCTTCATTGCACATGAATAGGCAGTTTTCAGATAAAGAAATCAAAACTATCAATAAACACATGAAAAAGTGCTCTAAATCTCTCATAATTAGAAAAATGAAAATCAAAAGAACTCTGAGTTATCACCTCACATCTAGCAGACCGGCCAATATGATAGCAAAGGAAAGTAATAAATGTTAGGGGGGGATGTGGCAAAATTGGGACATTAATGCATTGCTGGTGGAGTTGTGAATTGATCCAACCATTCTGGAGGGCAATTTGGAACTATGCCCAAAGGGCGATAAAAGACTGCCTGCCCTTTGATCTAGCCATAGCACTGCTGGGTTTATATTTCAAAGAGATAATAAGGAAAAAAGACTTGTACAAGAATATTCATAGACATGCTCTTTATAGTGGCAAAAAATTGTATAATGAGGGGGAATCTCCCTTGATTGGGGAATAGCTGAACAAATTGTGGTATATGATGGAATATTTTTTTTATATTTCTGAGCTTTATTTAATGATGAATTGCAACTGTCTCAGTAGCACAGCACTTTCCTTAAGATATTATTCTTTTTATTGAAAAACTTTATTTAATTAATTAATTAATTTAGAATATTTTTCCATGGTTACATGATTCATGTCCTTTACTTCCCCTGTTCCCTCATTCCCCAGCCAATGTGCAATTCCACTGGGTTTTACATGTATCATTGATCAAGACCTATTTCCTTTTATTGATAATTGCACCAGGGTGATCATTTAGAGTCTATATCTCCAGTCATATCCCTCTGATGGAATACTATTGTCCTGAAAGGAATAATCACAAGGAATAATTCCTTGTGATCTGGAAAGACCTCCAGAAATTGATGCAGAGTGAAAGGAGCAGAACCAGGAGAACATTGTCCACAGACTGATACATTATGGCTCAATCAAACGTAATAGACTTTTCTACCAGCAGCAATGCAATAATCCAGGACATTTCTGAGGGTCTTATGAGAAAGAACGTGATCCACATCTAGAGAAAGAAGTGTGGGAGCAGAAGCACAGAAGGAAAACAACTGCTTAAACAAATAAAATAATTAATTTTTAAAAATAAAAAAAAGAAAAACAACTGCTTGATCACTTGATTCCATGGGGATATGATTGGGAATGTTGACTTTAAATGATCACTCTATTGTAAATACTAATAATATGGAAATAGGTTTTGAACAATGATACATGTAAACACACCCCTCAAATAGGTTATAATTATTATATTGCCAGAGCAGGAGTAGTTCTTCAGCCTCTTGACACAGATTAGTATCCCTTACCTCATCTGATCCTTTTTATTATATTTACCCCAAGACATTTCCCCCCATATTTCCCATTTATAATCAATTATAAATCATCAAAGTAAAAAATAAACTTTCATTGTTTTTCTGGAGGCTCAGATATTTCCATATACAAAGACTAAAAAGAAAGTATGGGACAATAGGATGGATTGTATAGAAATCAGCTAAGAAGGGGTGGAAAGAGTTACACTGGAAAGTCAAAGGAAAATTAAACTTAACATTATTCAGCACCTACTATGTGTAAAGTCCAGCTTTTATCTCTATAAAGGCTGAAAGTCAAAGAACAGAAAACAAGAAAGGAGATAGAATACTGATGGCAAATTGGTGTGCACTTATCACTCGTAGCAAGTATATCACTAAGCTCACCACCTGATCACACCAAGCTATGTAATATTAAGTTACTACATTAAGTAACTTAACTAGAAAACTAAGTAAATTAAGTCCAAATTCCCCTGCCTCACAAGATCCTAGAAAATTTGGTGCCCACCCAACCTTCCCAAACCCCAGCTGTTTCCTTTTCCTGGAATGCTTTCCTCCCATTACTTCATTTGTTTTTTACTATTTCTATTTCTATTTACAATTACTATTTCTCTCAAACTCCACTTGGTCACCATTAATAACAACTTTCCTTCAGGGTGGATCATACCACATTACGGGCGCCTTTCTAATGCTTCTGTCACAAAGTTTTCCGTCATCTATGTTCTGGCCATTCCTCCACTAGAATACATTCTATATCTCCTCTCAGCATTAGCACAGTGCTTTGCAAGCACAAAAGAGGTGCTTAATACATATGTTCAGTCAGGGCTGAATAGAACCATTTAGAACACTACATAATAGATTCCCATGGTCTGCTGACTGACTTCCAAAGATCTTTCCTTGACTGCACTGACCCTAAAGCAATGAGGTGAGTCCTATTCTAGCCATGATCATGATGGGGATACTGAGGCCTATTCCCCCTCATATCATGTCAGAGTTGGAAATGTTTTCAGAGATGGTCTAACTCAATGAGTCCTAGAGCAGTAATCCTCTTCAATAGAACTGCACGTAGCCATCCAGTCTTTAGGAGATCTTGAGTGCTGAGGAGCCAACACTTCCATAAGTAGTCCACTGCATCCACGGAAAGGTCTAATTGCTAAGACATTTACCCAGAAACCAAGTTTTAATTTGTTGCAATGGACTCCTACATTCTTTGATATAGTACACCTAGTTCTGTTGTCTTGCAACCAGGCATCAGAAGTCACTATTAATTGGCTTCAATGGAAAAGACCTCTATTACCTGAAGACAGATACAGTGTCCCCTCACTAAACCATCTTTGCTCCAAGCTAAAACCATTCCTACTTACTTTATTGATTTTTTGATAAAAACTCTTTCTTTCTTAGAATTGATATTGTATATAGATTCTAAAGAAGAGTGGCAAGAGGCAATAAGGCTTAAGAAAATTGCCCAGGGTCATACAGGTAGGAAGTATCTGAGGCCAAATTTGAACCCAGTACCACCCATTTCCAAGCCTTGCTTTCTATCCACTGAGCCACCAAACTTCTCTCCTACTTACTTTAATTAATGAATCTACAAAAGGATGCTGTTGAGGATCTCAACCTTCCTGGTTTTTCTACTTTCCAATCTGGTACCCAGAAATAACACCTTTCTTAATTTACTATGATTGTTATGATTGTCTTGTCTTATTTTCTGGTGGCCATAGCAGGCTGTTGACTGATTCATACTGGATTTACAATGAGAACTTTTATTTCAAAACTTCTGTGTAGCCACATTCCCCACATTTTGTTTGTGAAGGTGATTTTTTTAACCCAAGTCCAAGACTTTACATTTGTCCCAATTAAATTCAATATTATTAGACTCAGCCCAATGTCCTGGCCTCTCAACATATTATTAGATCCTGATTCTGTGAACTCTGCTAATTATTCCTCCCTGCTTTGAAAAGCAAACACTAAGTTGGATCTTAAACACAGATGTGCAGAATGCAGAGGCATAACAGTCCATTGGCTTACCTTCTTGGTCACCTCATTCTTTTTTTTTTTAAGTAAAGTCCTGTGGCTGGGATTAGATCAGAGATCTCCAGTTAGCCTCTGATAAATGCCTTGGCTTACATTTACTTTTAATATTTCTTACAACAAAAGCTGCTAATGAGTCAATTAGAAATATTACATGTGGCTAATGAATAGAAATTTGGTGAAACAATGATTACTAAGGTATCTCAAGAATTAATTTCAGTTTCTTAACTGGCAGCATTCCTTTCTCCCACCAGGCTTCAAGGAAGAGTATAATGCCAGGACTTTTTAATGCTATCTGTGGTTGATAAGATCATATCTAAAGACAAAGGAAAAGCTCAGTCAGGAGGCTTACTGATTAAAATAGGGCCTGGACAGCAAATAACTAGTTGAAAAATCCCAAGAAGACAATTTCCCAACATTTGGTTCCTCATCCTAAATCCCTTCTCCTAGGACAGGAAGGGGATGTGGAGGAATTTGTTAAAACAAGGAGCTTAGAAACTTTGATGACCAATTCTCTCAGAATCAAACTCTGGGTACGAATCATTCCCTTTGGGCCAGGCCAAGTGGAAATGCTACTTCCTCTCCACAAAGGTCATAAGAAGGGATGTTAACCCCTACCTTTCAAATTCAATAGAATACCAAGTTCAGAAGGTTATAGAATAAGGATTCAGGTTCCCCAACCTGCCCATGACACCATGTTTCCTTCCTTTGGGTCTTCCCACAGCTCCTAGAACAAGCTTTCTTTAACAGGTGGCATTTCTCTCACTTTTCTGAGATCATTTTCTGCATCATATTTCATTCATTCCAAGATGGCATTATATCCATGTTTGGATCCATATGAAAGTTGAGACATAAATTATGCCAACTAAATTGACTTGGGTTTGGGGGTAAAAAGTCAGGGTGACCCAAATTCTCACCTGCAAGACCAAGGAAATCAAGGCCAGAATTTCTTTCCTGAAGGGTTGACAGGATCTCTTCCAGGCTGACACAGCTAACTTTAGGATTGGCAGTCAAGTCCAGTGAGATTAATGAGGGGCAGATGGAAAGACATCTAGAAAGATGAGACAAAAGGAAGTGGGGAATAGATCCAGAAGGGAGAGAAGGAAGAAATTGATAGCCAACAACCACTGGCCCTTCATGGTCAACACACTGCTAGGGAATCTTTTTCCACTCGATTCAACAAACATTAAGTTCCTAGTGAGGAGCAACAGCCGTAAGATAAAAAATTAAAATAGTAGCAGGCAGAAAATACTAGTTTTAGATTAGTGCTTGGAATTCAGGTACAGACAAGGCAAGCTCCATCATACCAAATACATTTATATTTCAGGATTCTAAAGGAAGCTTTCCTTCGTCTCTTCAAGTAACCTCAAAGACAGGTCAGGTAGGAGCCTTCCTTAATACAGACTAGTTAAAGACAGAAGCTACTGGTTCCTAGGAGTAACTGTTGAGTTACAGTCCAAGGGACCAGAAGGAGGAAAGCTTGTCCTAGTCTTTGTCTATATAGCTCCTTGAATTGCCATGCTGTAACTGATGCATTCTGTCATGTGGTCTCAGTAAACAGAAGTGTGTTTATAGGTGTTAATGACTAACAGGACTGTAGACAAAAAACAGAAATGTAAGACTGAAGGGCACCAGGACTCAGGTGAACAGATAAAGGAAGAAGGGGCTTAGGAGCCTAAGCAAAGGGGAGAGAAAAGAAGGAAAACAGTGTTTGGGCTGAAGATGAAAGCAAGATAAATGAAGAAGAGAATTTGGGACAGTCAAGTAAAATAGAGGAGAGAGTGGGCTAGAAATAATTGGAATTACACTTGCGTGGTCAGACAGAAGCATCTAGAGCCATGAAATTCAGTAAGGCTTGACTGGCTTTATGTCTGCCACCCTGGATTAACTATCTTCATGTTTGTGGTCAAGGATTGTTTGTGTTTTCAAGATATCTGGTATGAGAAGTTGTTTGCCTGCTGAGAGGGACATTGTAGGAAGCAAGGGAGTTGGGCTGTATTTTCTGGACTATCCCCTCATCTTGGCTAGTGTAATACTAGCAGAATGTTAGTCCTCGGTATGGTAGAAGCCCTGGATCCCATGTTACCTGGTCAGACTTCTTATGGCTTCATCATTCAGGTAGTTGCCAGACAGGGTCAGATGTGTCAGAGCATAGCCATCCTAGACACAAATAGTAGGAACTCAAGAAGGCACAAATGAAAGGAGAGAAACATCAAAGAGTTTATGACACATGCCCAGAGTCAAAGTCAGATGAAGGCTCTGAGGAAATGAACATCCCTGGACAAAAGGAGTCCAGTCCGCGAGGTTGAAAAACTTGTGCCCCGCGTGTAGCTAGGTGGCTCAGAGGATAGAGAGCCAGATCTGAGATCTGGACAGGGGAGCTTCTGGGTTCAAATCTGGCCTCAGACACTTCCTACCTGTGTCACCCTGGGTAAGTCACTCACCCCCAATTGCCTAGCCATTAATACATAATATTGACTCTAAGACAAAATGTGAGTAGTTAAAAGAACAACAGACTTATGCCCTATAGAGCCTGAGTGAGCCCATATTCCTGACTATTATCTACCACTGGATGAAGACCTCAGAAATGGACAGGATATGGAACTCCAGGCTCCTCAGGGAAATCCACCTCTGTGGGTAGAGCTGGCCTGTAGGATTCTGAAGGACAACATATCGCCAGGAGCACTTAGAAGTCATAAAACATTATGGAAAAGGAATCAGCACAGTCTGAAATAGCTGGTTTCTATGCCCAAAGGGAGATAAAAGACTGTCTGCCCTATGATCCAGCCATAGCACTGCTGGGCTTGTACCCCAAAGAGATAATAAGGAAAAAGACTTGTACAAGAATATTCATAGCTGCACTCTTTGTGGTGGCCAAAAATTGGAAAATGAAAGGATGCCCTTCAATTGGGGAATGGCTGAACAAATTGTGGTATATGTTGGTGATGGAATTCTATTGTGCTAAAAGGAATAATAAAATGGAGGAATTCCATGGAGACTGGAACAACCTCCAGGAAGTGATGCAGAGCGAAAGGAGCAGACGCAGGAGAATATTATACACAGAGACTGACACACTGTGGTACAATAGAATGTAATGGACTTCTCCATTAGTGTCAATGCAATGTCCCTGAACAATCTGCAGGGATCTAGGAGAAAAAACACTATCCACAAGCAGAGGACAAACTGTGGAAGTAAAAACACCAAGGAAAACCAACTGCTAGACTACAGGGGTTGAGGGGATTTGACTGAGGAGAGACTCTAAATGAATACTGGTGCAAACACCAACAACATCCAAATGGGTTCAAATCAAGAATACTTGTGATACCCAGTGGAATCGCACATCGGCTATGGGATAGGTGGGGATGGGGGGAAGAAAATGATCTTTGTCTCCAATGAATAATGCTTGGAAATGACCAAATAAAATAATGTTTAAAAAATAAAATAAAATGAAATTAAATAGCTGGTTCAACAAGAATCTCAGCCTTGGAAATCTGGGAGAGCCTATAGAGCTGGAAAATAGAGAAGAGAAGAAAATCTAGGAGGGATTTTAGGTTGAGGGACATATGTATTGATCTCCTTTGAGTTTAAGCCTTTCCTCATAGAATCAAATGTTTGTGCTTAGCATAGTGTCTGGCACATAGGAGCTTCTTAATAAAATCTTGTTCTCTCCTACCTTTCCTTTGTTCCTAGTTACCCCTCCTCTCAGGAGTGCCAAGACCTCAAGACCTCTTGGGAGAACAGGGAAATCGTAACTGCTCATTTTTGTGTTGAGATCTGACAACACTTTAATATATAGAATTCTCCTCAATATTTTAATTTCCAAGTTGTAGCATCCCATCATTC
Source organism: Monodelphis domestica (assembly GCF_027887165.1). Classification (NCBI taxonomy): domain Eukaryota; kingdom Metazoa; phylum Chordata; class Mammalia; order Didelphimorphia; family Didelphidae; genus Monodelphis; species Monodelphis domestica. The sequence goes on from NC_077229.1 coordinate 103,171,778, forward strand.
ACAGCCTACAAAAATATGACAGGGGGCAGCTGGGTGGCTCAGTGGATTGAGAGGCAGGCCTAGAGATGGGAGGAACTAGGTTCAAATCTGACTTCAGACGCTTCCCAGCTGTGTAACCCTGGGCAAGTCACTTGACCCCCATTGCCTAGCCCTTACTACTCTTCTTCCTTGGAGCCAATACACAGTATTGACTCCAAGATGGAAGGTAAGGGTTTAAAAAAAAAACAAAAAAAGACAGACACAAAAAACACTGTCTTTGTTTTTCATAAGGTTTCCAATGCTCACTTTTCAAACTCAGACACAGGGAGTCTTTTTTCTGAATCCTTTTTTCTTTTCTGTCCTAATGACTCAACAAGTCAACAAGCCTTTATGGAGTGAGTACTATGTGACTGGCACTGTCCTAAGTGTTGGGGATACAAGGAAAGGCCTTCATCTCAGAAAAACAAAAGCAAAAGTATCATTATTACTTTGCTAGTTTCTGCCCTGCCTGCTTTCTCCTCCCCTATCCCAAAAGGCTCTACTGCATACCTGAGTCAGGTATCTGATCAGAGGCTCCATGAATCCCAAGCTGTTCTTGTTGACCATCACTGAGCCAAGCTCCAGCCGAGCTAAGACACTATGAGGTAGGATCTGAAGAACCCTAGTGAGGGCTGGGACTCCCATTGTGTTATAGGACAGAGACAATATCTTCAGGTGCTGGGCACCTACGCTTCAAGCAAGACACATTCCAAAAATGGTTAGAAACTACTCAAATCCAAGAAATTGCATTTTATACAAGATGAGGCTCAAAGTCAAGTAGGTAACTAAACTAAGCCTCTCTTCCCACTCCTAAAAGCCACAGTTATTCTTCAAATGGCTCCCCAACCTGTGTCTAACCCTATCCCTCCCTCCCCCTACCCCACCCCAAAATCCCATAGGGAATTCTCAAGGCTCAGAAGAGGTTCTTCCACTTCTAGGCTACCTCCTCTAGGAAGCTGTTCTTGGGAAATCATGTACCACATTCAAAGAACTGTTGATTCTCAAAATTCATCATCATATGCAGTTGTGCCCTGCTTTTAAGCAAACCTGAGCTAGGAAAATGTCATTTCATCCATCCTCACACACAGGGATCTCTTGATCTCCTCTGCAATATTCCTTATCTAAGTTATGTTATCTAGGGAGTGGGGGAAAACACATGGTACAGTCAGCTAAACCACAGGTGTCAATAAAACGTTAACACTATCTATGTCCTATTGAATTTTTATTTACTTTGTTAATTCTTTTCCAATTATACATTAATCTGGCCCAGACTACACTGGGGAGTGCTGCCTGCCATGTGTTTGACACCTCTGGGCTAAACAATGGATCTGTAATCAAAGGACTTAAGTCTGAGACCCAGTTTTGCTATTTGCTACCTGTGTGACCTTCAGCAGTTCACTTGATCCAAGATTGCTTCTTCCTCTGTCAAATGCTGGGTGTGGTCTAGATGATCACTAAAGGCCCTTACAGATCTATATCCAGTGATACTATGTGGTCATACACCCTCTGAGCAAACTGCTCTGGCGATACAGAAGCAACATTTCCTGTCCAAGTAGCCCTCTCTACTTTAGAAAAGCAATAATTACTTAAAAATGTAGCACACAGACTTTGCACTGGCTGCCTCCCTCAAGCCCCAACTTCTTCCATCTGAAGTCTTTCCTGATACTATGACTGCTCATGTCCTCCCTCCCCTCCCTTGTATTTATTCTGCACATACTTATATATGTATTTGTTCTCTTCCTGCTCAGATATAAGCTCCCAGAGTTGGGACTGTTCCTTTTTTGTATTTCTATCCCCAGTGCCACAGCACCTGATGCCTGGCACACAGTAGGAGCTTAGGAAATGCTTGCTGATAGAATGATTCATCTGAGTGTTGGAGCTGCCAGCTCACCCTGCAAGGCACTGTCCATGGTGTGCTGATGGCTCTGTAAGAAGTTGGAACTGAAGCCACATGCCTGCAAGTGCAGAGTGCTGAGAACAGGGCAGGCCTGCAGGAGGGAGGCCAGGGCCTGGGAGCAGCCATCTCCCAAAGGATTCATGCTTAAATTAAGTTCCTCTAGATTCTGCAAAACAAGTGGATAGGAGACAGGAGAGAGAGGAGGTAAGAGAACAATTTTCTTAGGGGGAGGTCCATTGTGAAACATGGGCTTTCCTTTTCTGGCCTAGTGTAGTGGCCAGGACAGTTGGGGTATGGGAGCCAAAAAAGCTTTTCCTGTGAGAACCAAGTCTTCTAAGAGTGGGGGTCATATTTATAGCATTAGACAAAGGTTCTCTTAGGAAGGAGGGCTACACTTCTTGTTTTAAATGAAACACTACATGAAAGCATGTAATGGGTCTTCTGCAGTGGGGCCTATATCTTTCCTAACAAAACTAAAGGGTTTCTAGGAACCGGGAATATGTGTTCCCTCCCTCTTGAGGGTCTTGCCCAGAGAAGGAACCCAAGGTGGTCTTTACTCCATTTTCCAGTAAGTGTTCAAAATGAGCCACTCTATTACAATGACTTCTATTGGCCAAAGAGGCAACATGGCATAGAAGCATGACTTCTGGGTTTGGAGGCATGTAAAGATAATTTTAGGATTTTGCCTTAAATCCAAATTAATTGGTCACCAGAGGAAAATCCCAAATAAAATGCCCAAGTCAATGTGAAAACTTATGGTAATTTTTATTAATATAGAAGGAAGGAATTTGAGGCAAAGGGGAGAAGAGGATATAGGATTTCTCCTGCCTGGCCTGTGCCAGGGGGATTTTAAAATCTCTACCTCTAGGTCTCTAAAGAAATGAGAGGCTTCTAAGAGGATAACGTTGGAAAGTAAACGTGGGAAACTTCAGCCAGAAACTCACCACTGAACCGGAAAATAGCTGTAGCCATGTCAAGATGCCGAAAGGCCCAGTACGCTGCTGTCAGCCACCTCTCCACCGCCAAAGGTACTGGAGAGAGGAAGTGATCCAAATATATATACCTTTCACCCTTGTGTCCCTCCTCTAAATGCCTCACCTTTAGTTCTCATCTTCTTTGATTAGATTATATCTTTAGAGTCACTTCTTTATTAACTTCATCTTTTGTTAGTTACTTGACCTTTTTGTGATTAATTTGACCATTTATAGTTACTTAACACCTTTTTGTATTAAGATACTTGTTCTTTTTATGATTAATTTAACCTTTATAGTTACTTAAAATCTTTTAGTATTAAGATCTAAAAATAGACTTAGCTTAAAGTTCTAGCTTCACTATAAGGTAAGAATTAAGTACCTTTATTGTTCAATCAGGAGATTACAACTTTATCTTCCCATAAGGTAAGGTCTAAGTAGGGTGGAGTAATTTAAAATTCACAATCCCCCCTGATGATCATGGGAGAATAGTCTTCCTATTGATCATTTAACATAATCATCTTGTAGTCCTAAAGCACTTTCAACTATAGATGTATACAATATTCAATTTCCAAGAAGAAATTAACAATAGTTAGGGAGAAGTAGAAAAGAGAAAGCAAAACCAATGTTTTGCTAGATGCATTGACAAAAAGTCAAATTAGGGGCAGTCCCCTTCTGGCATAGGAGTATACATTCAAATAAATGTTCAATCAGACTTCAGTTCAATCAACCATATCCAAAGTTCATTCTGGATCTTCTTGATGTAGTATAGGTTTTCTGGCATCTTTCTGTAGCAGAATAGCAGAGTTACATGAAATGGGCTTGATACAACAAACAGTACCCCTGGATTACAATTTGCACAACATCAAACCAGGAGACAGAGTATACTTAAAAAATTTCAAATAGAAAATTGGCTATAGACATAAAATGGACTGGACCACATGAAGTATTGCTTACTACCCCAACAGCTATAACAATTGCAGGGAACAACTCATGGTTTCACTGTTCCCACATAAAACCAGAAAAAATTCAACATCACTGTAACAGACATAGAAGATAATTAGACAAAAGATTGTGCTGAGAAATGAAAACAAAAACTGATTAACACCAAAAAGTATAGCACAAAAAAACCAATAGTGACACATAATGTTCAAGACAACAGGATCCCAGCAGTCAAGCATGGCATAGTGAGAAGATAACTTTCCAGCCCAGAGGAAAAGCATCACAGAGGAAAAGTATCCCTGAGGAAAAGATTTTAAACAAGCCCAGAGGAAAATATTTTAAAGCATCCCAGATGAAAAGCATCAAGAAAAGCTGCTAGAGAGAAGAAACAAAGAGGAAAAGCTGAAATGGACAGCAAAGACTTTGAACTTTGTACATTTGTTTATACAAGAAGAGGACAGATGGAAAACAAGACTTATATGTAAGACTGAGTGTGTCAAAATCATAAAACAAAATTAATTTCATATATTAGGGAAATGGCATGCACACTACATAACTTGCAAGATAGAAGAGATCCATCAGTCAACATGAGAAGTAGAAATCTGAAGAAACTTGATAAGTATTAATTCAACACAACACTATGAGACACAAAAGAGAAAATCACAAACTGAAATATATTGGGAGACCTTGTTAAATATACAAGTGTCTGAAATTTTATTTATGCTAAATGTAAATATCTATATAGTTAATTCCATAAGGTCTTAGGCAAATAGAAAGATCAATATATATTTCTATTTGACTGACATCAAGATTAGAGAACTATGTATATTATATTATATTATATTATATGTAAATAGTCTCTATAAATAATGAACATACTATAATTAGGTTAGTAACATAGTGATAGAGTCTATAAATATTTAGCATAGCGTGTATATATGTTGTACATAAGACTGGGTTGTAGATTAGACTAGAGACTTAGATAATAGTTATAAGTAGGGAATAGATTAGGAGTAAGTTAAGTGAAACACAGCATAGGCATACTTAGAAATAGACTTAAGCTGCATTTGCAAATAGTAAACTTTTAATTGTGTAGTGTAAAGCTGATGCTGAAATTGCATTTAATGGAAATATATATAGATAAAATAGTTTGCAAATAATAATAGATATATAAAATAGGAAAACTGCTTGTTTTAGATTAACTTAGCAAGAGTAAATAGTATTAGCACTAAGATTCAAATTTCTTTGTAATGGCTTTGTTCAAACATTAATTGTACTGAATTTATTGTAAAACCCTAAAACTACCCTTACCCAAATTTTCTTGCAAAGAATTCCTTAGAGTAGACAAAGTTAGCATAGAATAGTGATAGAGTAATTGAGGAAATTTTATTATTTTGGGGGAAGTAGTTAGAAATTAGATTTAGTAGATTGGTAACTATAATAAAAATAAGTGACCTTAGGAAAGTCACAACAAAAAAAGGGAACAATTATGGAAAGGAAAACTAAAACAAGTTCTGGACTTTCTGCCACTGAGTTGGAACAAACAACAGTGGGAATATTAGATAGAGAAGATATTGACAAGATAGACAGTTGGTGGGGGAAGGGGCAACTGGGAATGGCAGTTGGTCTTGTGATAAGCACTTCCTTCCTGGCCCTGGAATTGAAAGGAGCTTTCCCCCTGTCTCTGGAGAGAAGTGGATCTATTCCTGATTTTCCCAACTGTGTGCTCTCTTTGGATTTCTGTGATCATGTTCATTGGACAAAAGGACTTAAGGGAAGCAGTTTGAACTGTAAGGCTGGCCTTTAGGGGCGTCGGCCTAAAGAGAGGCCCAACCAGCTCTGAAAGTCAGAACTTTTCTTCCTCTTACTGTCTACTGCTAAGACTTTGAAATTAAGAAAGCTAGCCTAGATTAGCATAGACAGGAATAGAAGAAACCCTCTATCAGCCTGTGAGTCCTGGCCTCAGCTCCAAAGCTAAGAGAGACTCAAATCTCATCTAGGAAAATCCCTCTTCCCTCTTCCTTGATACCCTCCAAACCCAAACTTGTTATTAAAATTATCTTTATTTGAATATCAAAGTCAGATAAGAGGACTAACATTTCAAGGGACATAGAGGGAGCTGAACCTCAGGACAGCCTTTCAACAATAAACTGTCCTTATGGGACCCCTGCTGGGCGACCTTGGTTTGGGGGGAGGCTTGTCCCTCAGGAGAGTCTGTGCTTACTTGCTCTGGGGCATCTTCAGTATCAATCCATAGAGAAGACATCCCCTCAGGCTATCATAAGTGGCCCATTTCTCAGGAACGTCATTTTTCAAAAATAGCCTCTCGGCAGGGGCATATCTCTCCTTTTATCTCACTGGCAGCCATATTCCCTCTCTCCCTTCAACTTCTCCATTCCATGCACAAAACCTTCAGTATCCTGTCCTGTTCTTCAATTCTTCCCACCTCATTTTCTCAATAAATATTACGCCCCAAAGGAATGATTCACCAACTTTCGCAATCTTTTAGGACTCTACTCTGAAGAAGAGTCCTAAGCCCAATTCAAAGTGTTGGGCTGGCAGAGGGGTAAGAGACTTACTCAGAAAGAAAGATGCTCTTCTTGATATAGTCACTACAGAGCTGGTTGCTTCAGACTGTCAAAGGTCAGGCCCAAATTGAGGTAGAGGCAGGTCCTTATCTTACTCAGTTCTTGCTGGGTTAGGACTCCTAAAAGAAATCCCCCAACCCAGGCCTTCAGTGGCTCTGTCCATTCTCCACCCAATGCCTCCAATTAACCTTGCCCATTTTCCAAGCCTCTGATATGACCCTAACTTTCTTCCCTCAATATCCTTTCACCATTGATCTCTTTGGGATTATTCCTGCAAAAAAAAAAATAAGGTACTGGAAATTTTAATTTGTATTTGCATTTGGTGATTGTAACTGTGAAAATATGGTTTGAGGTTTTGCCAAGACTGTGAATTGCCAAAACTGTAAAGGTTTCGGCCAAAACTGTAAAGATAATTTTTAGTGTCTTGATTTATATTAAAATAAGTGGTCACCATGGGAAAATTCTCAAATATGAAAATACCCAAGTCAGCTGGGTTTTATGGAGATTTTAATTAATACAAATGAAGGAATTAAGGGAAGAGAGAGAGAAAATAGAAAATAGTAGAAAGGGCCTAGGCCTGAGCCTTAAGGGAGAGAGAGAGAAACAGTCTTTATCACTTACCACAAGATCATCTTCAAGCTGGGTTCTTTCACTCTGAACTCAAACTAGCCTCCAAACTGAATTCAAATGGTAACTGAATTCAATTCCCCTGAACTTGTTCCTTCACTTCCTTTTAAAGAGATTTTTCTCTAATGTCACCTCCCCTAAATTTTCACGTCTACAATCATAGTAGACACTTTTTCCCATGACTGCCCATTATTAGTTTTCACAACTCTTTAGTTCTCACCTTCTCTGGGTAGATTATATCTTCTGAGTACTTCACACCTCTTTTGTTAAGCTTACCTTTTGTAAATTGCTTGACCTTTTACTGATTAATTTAACCTTTATAGTTACTTAGGATCCTTTTGTATTAGATCTAAAAATAGACCTAGCTTAAGGTTTTGGCTTTACTATAAGTATGAGTTAGGGACTTTTCATTGTTCAATCAGGAGTTTTCAACTTTATTGTCCCCTAAGGCGCTGTCTGAGTAGGGTGGAGTAATTTTAAAAGTTCTCAATTCATTCCTGACCAAGTATCTCCATTGTTAAAAATGGGGAATAGCTTAATCAAATCATCTGAAGTAGAGTCTGAGCAGTTTTAAGATTCACATGATGGAGAGTAGGACTAAGCTCCCTTTCTAGGAAGAGAAGCTTCACAAGGGTAAAGCCAAGTCTCCCACATGAGACTGGTATTCCTCAAAAGCTGAGGCTGTATCTTCCTTATAAGGACAGGACTTTTAACAAGGAAAGGGACTATTTCCCGATCTCATATGAGGGCAGAAGTCATACATATTCTTTATTATAACTTTCCAAAGGCTTTGTACAAGGCCCTCATCTCCCAGTTGGTAAATAGAAATTTCTCTCTGCCTGACTCAAGGGACAAGGAAAAAGCAAACCAGTGGGTCTCTTCTCTGAATAGCTGGCTTTCCAAGGTCAAGTATCTAGAGGCACAAAGATGTTCTGACAAGCCCAGGAAGCTGAGGGAAGTCACCAACTGTGGGAGACTGATGTTACCCCTGACTCATTGCTAGAGAACAGCTCAGGATCCTAGAGCCCTTCCTCTGCCTGTCAAAAAGCTGCTTGATGGATAAACAGGTCTTCTTGCCTTCCAGATCCCCAGCTTGGATCATAAAATAGCCCTCCCATTCTCTTGCTATTCTCAGAGGAACTCACTCTCTAACTTCTCATCCACTATTGCCAAGCTCTTTTCAAAAGCAGCCTGTGCCTGCAGAAGTGCATCAACTGATTGGCTGTAGTCATAGCTGGCCAGATAGGTTCAGCCAATGGTTGCCCAGGCCCTCTGCTACTCAATGTGGCTGGACAAGGACTGTGCCAGCTCTAGATGATGATGTTGGTGCTAGGGATAAAGTAAAACAATCAAAGGTGTCACACACATATGCACACATAGCTACCACTCAGATTTACACCTCCCCAAACAAAAAATTCATAGCAATAAAAGGACACAGATTCCATTCCCACAACTTCCTCCTCCCTCCTGGAAACCTCATTCAAGTCAACGTGTATTTATTTGAGCACCTGCCATGTTCAAGGACCTATGCTTGAATAAATCCAGCTTCTTTTGGTAGCCTCAATTACTCTAGCAACTGAATAAAGATGAAAAAAAAAAGGAGGCCTACATTAATCTCATCAACTAACATATGTGAGAAAAGCAAAAAATGAAGGCCAAGGTTATAAAGGTTTCTTTGTTGCGTAGTATAGGGAAGGTGTCTTGGAACAAGAAATCCCAATTCTGATAACTCTTTATGAGAACTGGAGAATTCTCTTCCTTTCTCTAGGTCTCAAAGTGGATTAAATGACTGAGATCCTTTCTAGTTTTGAATTTCTACCTTTCCAAGGGCTTTGTACAAGGCCTGGAGGTCCTCTTACCATAGAGATGTGTAAGGATTAACCAACCCACAGTTATAGGAAGTAGAAACAATAGAGACAGGAAGGGGGAAATACAGTTATATACAATGCATATTATGTATTAGATGCTGATTAAGACTCAACTTAGCAGGTTATGGACTGATGACTTTTTCCTTGGTGGGGAAGGCACAGTCACTTCCTTTCCTGTTCTTCTTTATCTGAGGAAATGTCCAAGTTTGTTGACATCTGTCAATTATATCATGTTTTTAAAAAGTCAGAAAGGTGCAGCTGGGTAGCTCAGTGGACTGAGAGCCAGGCCTAAAGACAGGAGGTTCTACATGATTCATATTCTTCCACTCCTCCCCCCTCCCCCCCCATAGCCAACAAGCAATTCCCCTGGGTTTTACATGTATCACTGATCAAGACCTATTTTCTTATTATTGATAATTGCACAAGGGTTGAGCAGGGGTCCCAAAACTTTTCACACAAGGTGCCAGTTCATTGTCCCTTAGGCCATTGGAAGGTCAGACTATAAAAAACAAAAACTATGAACAAATCTGTATACTTCTGTCTGGGATAACAGAGGCTGCAGCACTGGCTATGATGTCACACCTTGCACAGGCCCATCACAGCCAACACTATACAAGGCAGCAGTATACACAGTGCAGAATCCCCTCCCCCAGATCTCAGCTCACCATGCTGAAGTCTTCCATTGTACAGCCACATAATCCTTTGCATGGCACCTCATTCTCCTTCAGTTACTCTCAGAACAAGGCGCCACTCAAAGGATAAATGTCACCGGAAATAGTACTGTACGTGAGCGACACCATGCTTTGAGGCGCCACCACATAACAGTACTCCTCTCACTGACCACCAATGAAAGAGGTGCTCCTTCCAGAAGTGCGGTAGGGGCTGGATAAATGGCCTTGGGGAGGCCCCATGTGGCCCATGGGCTGTAGTTTGGGGACCCCTGGTTTAGCCTCTACATCCCCAATCATATCCCCATCGACACATGTGATCAAGCAGTTTTTTTTCTTCTGTGTTTCTGCTCCCACAGTTCTTTCTCTGGATGTGGATAGTGTTCTTTCTCATAAGTCCCTCAGAATTGTCCTGGATCGTTGCATTGCTGCTAGTAGAGAAGTCCACTACATTCGATTGTACCACAGTGTATCAGTCTCTGTGTACAACGTTCTCCTAACTCTGCTCCTCTCACTCTGCATCCATTCCTGGAGGTCCTTCCAGTTCACATGGAATTCTTCCACTTTATTATTCCTTTGAGCACAATAGTATTCCATCACCAACATTTCACTGCAGATTTTTATCTTGACATTAAGCACTCATTCACATCTAATTTACTTTTGATGAAGTGATCTTCTCCATGGTTAGAACTAGGTCTCAAATAACAACAATAATGATAACACCTAACATTTATATGTGTCAAGCATTGTGCTAGGTGCTTTATATTATCATCTCATTTGATCCTCATAACAACTCTGAGAGGTGGGCATTATTATTCTCTCCATTTTATAGATGAGGCAAACAGAGGATAAGCAACTTGTCCAAGATCACAAAGCTAATAAATGTCTGAGACCAGATTTAAAAACAAGTTTTCTTCACTTCAGGCCCTGTCTACTGAAGTAAAGGAAAAAGGGCACAGGACCTCCAACCCATCTGATAAACACATCCTCCAGCTATGCTGCCCAGTCAAACATTTCAGCAGATAACTGACCGTAGGGTGTTTCAGGACTGTTGCAACATTTCAGAGAAATAACTGGCCATCAAGTGCTCTAGGGTTTAAACAATTATCCAGGTTAAGTAATATTGTGAAGTATATATGTAGGGTCCCAACTCTGGGAGGACGGAACTGCTTGGCTGAGCTTTCCCCTAGCATGCTAGTGGTAGTGTGCTAGTAATAAAGGCTTTCCCTTGCTTGAATGGCATTGTCTTCGTGTGCTCCTTGGGTGGTCTGCAACTTGGACCCTAACATTTGGGGGCTCGTCCCTGTGACTCCATGAGGACCACTGTGACAAGGGAAACTCTTTTTCCAGGTCCTGTGACAATTCTCAAGAGGTGAGACTGGGGAAGTGTGAATGATTGTATGAATGTGTATAGGGGGATTTGGACTCTGGTTAGACATAAGGCTTAGTGGACAAGAGATCCCGTACCCCTGGATTGTAGGGGTTGTCCTATGCCAAGCCCCCAGGGAAAAATCCTAATCCTCACTTGTTTCTGAGTGTGGACTACCAAGTAACCACATTTTCTGTTTTTCCACGAGGAACCAGGTCGGGAACGGTGGGAAGTGACTGTGCTATGACAGATGGGGAGAATTGTCCAGTGCCTTGAAATCTTATCCGGAACATGAGGGGGTTTGAGTCCCTCTGTCCCGACATTGTGTAGGGGGCACCAGAGTTCAAGTCTCTGGTGGTCCAGGGTTCAAGTCCCTGAGACTGGGGTTTAAGTCCCCGACAAGGTAAGTCCCATAGTGGACGCACTAGGGCACAGATTAAGTGAATGGGCACTGTGCAGTGCAGGCACAGGACAAGTAAAAGGAGGGAGTTGAAGGAAAATTCTTCATTTGTCTGTTTGTCTCTTTGTCTGTCGTGTTCTCTTTGTCATTGAGCCACAGAAAAACCCTCTGTTTGGCACTCAGCCTAACACTTCTCTATCTTGTTCTCTTCCTCTTCTTTTTTTTGCCCTTGGTCCTTTCCTCCATCCCAGTCATGGGCCAGGGGCAGTCAGTCCCCCTGGACTTGGTTCTGAGCCATTATCTGGACTTTAAAGCCCGTGCCCATAAATTGGGAATGAAGGTAAGGCAGGGAATGTAGTGGCTGTTCCTCTACTTCCCCCACCTGCATCTCAACGGGGTAGATTATGGGGGAGGGGCTGTGCCTGCTCTGGCAGCAAGCTCCTAAGCAGGAGAGAGTCTGAATAGGAGGAGATTTAAAAGTTCCTTCCTTGAGAAAACCAGGGAGCCTCAGGAATAGCCCACCTCCAACTCAATTTGCCAGATACTCCAAGATCATTTTGTTAAGAAATCTCAGTCAAAAAGAGTCAGTTTGTTTTAATAAGATCAGTTCAGAGAGAGATAGGGAACAAGAAAGGCAGCTCAGCCAATCAGATGGCTTAGCTCATCACAGCTTCCCCAAGTATGCTGAAACTGTTTTAATGAATTTTTCTCCCTGCAAATATTTTTTTCTTAAGAATGGATCCTAAAAACACCTATTTTTTTCTCTCAAAGCATGCTTGTCACAGCTTTGTATGTTACTGTTTGTCTTTTTCTTTGTCACAGTCTCCTCTCTATGTGAAAAGAAGGGTGGAGTTGCAAGCTTGAACTTTCCACGGTCAAAAATCCTCAGCAAAGGACAAAAGCAAATACCTGTTCAATGATATTTCCCTCTTTCTTCCCTTGGATGGGCCCCCAAAGGAGTGAAAGAGAGAAATTCTGAGCAGAAAGGGGAGATTTTTTTTACTCCACAGTTAGCAATTTTCATTTAAAATCAATTCTCAACTTGGGAGGATTGCTAATGATTTTTGATATGGTACAAATGTAATATATTGTGATTACTGTTTGTCAGTACATGTGAAATGTTAGCCAGATCCTATTAAGCACAAAAACTCATGGTTAGAGGGTTGTTTTGTTAGATCTTGCAATGCATAATGGTTTCAGTGAATTTTTGAGAATTGTCCAAATGTGATTGCCTGACACAGAGAAGAAATGTTTTATTCTATGAGGACAGAAATTGTATGGCTACTTTATGGATGCAAAAGTGGTCCAGAAGAAACTGTTATGTTGTTGAGAAGAACTTATTCTAGAATTTAAAATTGGGAATCTTTCAATTCAGTTTTATTTTAATGCATGTGCTGTAAGAACTAGAAATCATGTAACACAAGAAGTTTTCAAAGTGGTTAATCTGTGCATAGGATTTAATAATACTAGTACTGAACTAAACAGAATTTTCTTTGACTAAGGTTATATGAATTATTTTAAACATGTGCAAAATGCATAGAAAGGAATTTGTGATCTAGAGATGAACATGTACTCAGATATAAATTATGTGTGCATTTGTACTATATTTGTTCCACCTAAAAAGGTTAAGGGCTTATGATATGCAAACCGTATGTCCTTAACAAGACAAATTTAACCAGCCCTGAAATCTAGAGGGCTTGTCATGAGGAGTAAATACAGTCTAGTGCCTTTCCTCTACTTACAATAATGGTACAGAAGAGAAGCCTGAAGAAATAATGAAGTAGTCTCCCAATAAGAGAAGACAATTAAATTGAAGTAGATAAAGCAGATCTATTCCTTCCTACATTCTTCTTAGGAAACAGACCTAGTCCCCTTCCCTACAGCAGGTCACGCAGGTTAGGCAGGCCACAGAATGGACTATAATTAGCCAAAGGATAAGAATTAAGAGGGTCAGGAAACAAAAGGAATTTCAGGAATATCAAAGAAGTCAGGCTGGAATGCCAGGTAACATGCAGCTAACTAGGGAGAAGTGATTAAGTATATGTGGAAGAAACCAACCCCTGAGGACAAACCTAAGGATTGTCTACTCATCACTGACCTCTATGCATAACTATGTCTGTGATAAGGTTTGCTTGATTGCCAAATAAGAACCTGTATGTGAAAGGAAATAACTTTGTCTTATAACCTATCTATATAAGTTAATAATTGAAATTTGGGGTGTCTGGATTTGTTCTATGAAGTGCTCCACTTCAATAGGAGTAATGAATAGAGATACTAACTGATACTATGAATTATGGTATGAAATAGATATAATTGGAATAATATTGATGGAATTTAATTAGGAATGCAGCAATATTTTGAGTTAAAAGAAAACTAAATTGAAGGTTCTATTCTACTTTGGACAGGTTTGAGAGAAGTACAGGAAAATGCTTCGCACTTCAGTTTGGTTACACTGAAACATTGCTAAAGGACATAATTAGAGTTATTTGGAAGTTGTGGGGTTCAAACTGAAATCCATTGAGAGTGAATTATAATGAAAAGGGGTTTGATGCATTCAAACTTTTAAATTATAGTAAACTCACTGGTTAAAGGATGGGCCAAGGTTGCTAAGTAATAAAATCTAAATCAAGCCAAGCAGCCTTAGGATCAATTGCTCAGAAGCTATTAACCCCTTCCTTGCACACAGGAAGGAGAAAGAAGTGCTTATAATTTCTCCACACTGATACTTAGGGACTGAAATAGGGATCTCAAAAGGTTGACAATCACTGTGTGATAGAACTTAAAGATGAGCACATTTTAATTGTACATTTTGGAGGTTTTAAGGTGCTCCAGCAAGTGAACGTTGTCAGCCCTGTCTGACCAAGATGCTTGCTAGAAGCTGTGGGATATTAATGCAAACATTCCATGTCTAGAGTGATAAAATGAGTTGGGTGATATGTAATTGATGTTACCTCACATGAGTTATGGGGATTTGTTGATTGATGTGGGGTTTTCCTTAATGGACTTCCCTGACCAGCAGGGTCCCACAAGGGAAGGGGCTCACCTATGTGATGGGACCCGAGGAGAGGTAGGAACCGAGAACCAGGGTGGAAATGAAAGACACGGACAAGTCAGTGGTTGGATAGGGCAGGCAACCCTATGATACTCCCTTTGATAGGAGAGTATGAGTACAAAGGAACAGGAGGTGGATGAGATTAAGGTAGGAAATGCAGGCTGAGATGGTTACAGCCTCGGGGAAGGAGAAGATCAAGAGGAGAGAGAGAGATATAGTCATTGAGGAGCCCAGTGGAGCTCCATGGAAGGGGAGAAAGGCCAAGAGGAAGTTCATGGGATTGCCTCTGAATTTATTCCTGTCCTGCCTGGGCGGTACTCCCAAGGACGTAGTAACCACATCACAAAGTATAGACAATCAAGATTGGGTGGCAAGGTAGAGGGAACACCTTTGGGCGTGTAGATTGCAAACCGAGCTTTTCAGGGGAATTGAGTCCGAGCATGTTAATGAGTTTGTCTTAGCCAAGGGCCGCATGGCCAGTTCAAGGTTACATTCACAAGCCTCATTGGTATAACCTTATGCTTGGAGACACAGTAGCCATACAGTCATTTATATTTCATAGATGTGAATATGCTTGGGATGCTACAGTTGATATTTTGATTACATTTTTTGATCTGTATAAGGATATATGTTGCAAACAGTAGTCAAAGAGTGGGTAGGATGTTAAAAAAAAGAATATATATGTGAAAAATGCTTGCTCAGAATTTTACAATTGTTATATGAGAGTTGCTGCTAAAATATGTATTTTAAGTATTGTTTGGATGTAAACAAAAGCTCATTGTAAACCTGTGCCATAGATTTTGTTCAATACTCAGTGGTTACCTCAGTTTACCAATTTGTACTAGGAACTGAAATGTATAATGGATGAGCACTATGGTACAGATAGTGTTTCAATGATGTAATCCTTTAAATCAGAATTCATTTGGGTTACTGATTAGGAATTGAAGTAATACCACCAGTGTTTGTTTGATATGAGTTAGTCAGAGAAGGTGGGATAGTGTGTTGGATTTGAATTTAGAAGGAAGGGACTTTGATCTAAAGTCCATAAAGCTTCCTTAGAGAAATTCCTGACTGATCTTGTCTTAGTTCCTTCAGATGGCCTAAGGTCAGGATTTGATCTGGCCCTGATTTGTGTTTACTGTAGAGCTAATGAGTTCAACATTCCTGTTCAGGTTTTATGACTAAATTGTGACAAATTAATTATTGCCAAAATATGTAAGAATAATTGCTATGTAGACTCATAGGCTTCAGGGAATCCTTAGAGAGGGCAAATGGTCAAAAAAGCTTGTTTGAGGATATGGAGATTTGTTTCTGGACTGCTGATAAGCAGAAATTCTCTGAAGCTGTAATGGGGTCAGACTTGTCCTTTAAGGAAAACAGAAGGCTTCTGGGATTCAGTGGCAAGTGCTCTAAGGAGAGAGAAAGTCCTAGGATGGTTAGAGAAGGCAGCCCAAAGCTCACCTTGGACTGGACTTTCCTGACCATCTAGGCTGCTAATCGAGTGAAACAATAATGGCAGTGACAGCCTTGCTTGGTACACAAAGTCACTCACTGTGTCCTTTGTGACATGAGGAGATATTTTCCCTTCTGGGTCTTCTTCCTTTGTGACATTCCCATAATCAGCACATAATACAAATTGGAAAATTAACGTTTCCATTTCCCCAAACAACCAACCTATTAGGTTAATAATTGAACATTCTCAAACTATTAGGGAACATACTTTGAGAAGTAGGTGAAGTTTATTAATAGATGACTTGTATTTGCAGCCTTAATTTTACCACAGTTGAAGTTTGGATCTTGAGTTTGGAAATATAGCTCAAAGCTATCTTGAATTTCCCCCAGAATCTGAGGTAAAGGAATACATCTTTAAAATGTTGTTACTCAAGTGTTTATAGAGGTTATAGTTAATGAGTATTTTGCAAAAGGATATTCTTTAACAGAGACATCACATACCAGCTCTGCAAACAACTCAGGAATCCAATTTCCTAAAGGGATCTATTCCTGTCAGAAGATGATTTCTGAAGAAGTCTGTTGGCTAAAATACCCAAATGCCCAGATTCCCAGCTACCTAGGACCCAGGCACTCACTGAGGACATGTCCCTAAGACCCTGTGCCCACAGCCTTTCCCTCCCTGCAATCTTAACCCCTTTTACTTTAGCCTTTAACTACCTGGTGTGAGGTTTAAAATGGTTAAGCCCTTAAACTGTAGTGATTAAAATAGTGGAAGATATAAATTGTGATAGATATAAGAGAGGGTGAGTAAATTTGCCCGCAGAAATATGTTTCACTACATTGTCTTGGGTTTTAAAATCAAATATAAGGTGGTTGCCAGGGAAATATTCCCAATTATTCAAATATCCAAGTCAATTGGGTTTTATAGAGATTTTAATTAACAATACAATGAGTAATCAAAGAAAGAGAGAGAGAGTAAGAAAGGAATAAGTATGAAGGGCCTCAAGCCAATATGGCCTAGACCTGAGTCTTAAAAGAGACATCAGTCAGTTTTTTTAACACTCACCACAAGGTCTGACTAAACAAGGATTCTAGTAACACCAGGCCAGTGTCCTTCCTCAAAGAGTCTTCCAGCCAGAGATTGTTTCAAAGGGCCTCTCTCAAGAGCCTCCAGAGCTCCTACCCCAGAGGGACAGAACCCCTCAGAGGAGCTCCTCAAGGAACTCTCCTTCAGAATGAGAGTCAGAAATCGAGATCTCTGAATGAGATCCAAGCTCTTATTTTTAAGGGCAAAATCTTCTATGTCACCTCCCCTAAGTCCTTACATCTACCAATCACTGTAGATGTTTCTAAAGGACCGCCCATTTTGAATTCACAGCTGAGTAGTTTTAATCTCTTTAGTAAGTCAGAAAAAATGCTGCTGTGTTGACAAATTTCATTAAGAAAAAACCTCTGAATAAGTTATCACCCTTTTAGGTTTAAGTAGTTTACAAGTTGCCCCACCTTTATAGGTACTTAGTATCCCATTGTATCAATTCTAAAACAGTCATGACTCAAAGAACTTCCTGTCCCTTCCATAAGCATGGATCAAAGTACTTTCATTGTTTAGCAAGCCGTTTTCTGTCCTAAAGCAGTCTTAAGTAGGGTGGAGCAGGGACACTCCCATAGCTAGGAGCCCCCACACTCAAGTAGAGTTCTCACCATCTGCTAGGGAATTTTTTTAAGTAGAAGATTCCCCAATGGGGGAAACCCCTAACATTCATAAATCTGAGAAATTTTGAGGTTTACACTGGCTATAACTATTTCTTTCCTTAAATTTTGGGTCTTCTTCTATGTTTTAAATCATGCATACCCAGCCAGCTGGACATATAATTCTCTGATTCAGTTTGGAGAAGCAGAAGCCAAAGTAGGCCCCTCTAACTGTTGGGTCTGTATGAAGCACCCCCAAAGTGGAGAGAACCCCAGGCCTCTAGCCCAAGGTCTCAGTGCCTCTGAGGTGTATCCAAGATCTGAGGCTTTAAGGTGATTAGCAACCACTCCAGTTTTGTCTACTCCCCTGTGAGGAATGTGGACCTTGTATTTGTAACCTTGTCATCTCTCCAGTTGCTTCTAGGGTAAAAGCACTCATGGAAGTCACCCAGATGCCAGATGCCACCATAACCTCGACAACTATCCCAGCCTGATGCTCTGGATGTGGCCAACAGTCAATACCTCTCTCTCCTAATATAGGCAAGGAATACTCTACGCCCATTCTCAGCTGTGAAGAAGTTACAGAAGACAGAGATCGCCGTCCCTTTTCCCTTACATAGTAGGAGAGGGGGGAGATGACATGGGTACTGTACCCCAAGAAACTCGGGCTGACTATTGTCAGGGAAATTCCTTTGCTCCCTTACATCCTCATGACTCCTAGCAACAGTAAATACCTTCTGCCACCAGAAGGCATCCAATGGTTGTGTGCATCCTCAGGTTTGACCCCCTGTGTAGCTAAAGACTCCATAGACTCAAAGGTCTTAATTGGAGAGGGCTAGATCTTCTATTCTCTGTGCTGCCCTTTGAGAGAAGTGTTGCTTCTATACAGACCATATTGGAGAGTCCCTGGCAGAACTTCAGAAAAGCCCAAGTTCCTGCGACCTGGCTCTGTACGAATCTCAGGCGTGGTACCTGCAAGTTTTTCAGACATCCCCCTGGCTCACTACTTTGATCTCAACACTTGTAGGCCCCCTCCTAGTACTTCTCCTCCTATTAACCTTTGGGCCCTGTACAGAGATATCCACCCATGGCTACAGAAGAGGGTTCCCCCATGATGAGGCCTTTCCCATGAGGATGATTCCTCATGGTGGTCCCTGAAAAAAGTGAGGAATGAAGTAAAGGAAAAAGGGCACAGGACCTCCAACCCATCTGATAAAGACATCTTCCAGCTATGCTGCCCAGTCAAACATTTCAGCAGATAACTGACCATAGGGTGTTTCAGGACTGTTGCAACATTTCAGAGAAATAACTGGCCATCAAGTGCTCTAGGGTTTAAACAATTATCCAGGTTAAGTAATATTGTAAGTATACATGTAGGGTCCCAACTCTGGGAGGACGGAACTGCTTGGCTGAGCTTTCCCCTAGCATGCTAGTGATAGTGTGCTAGTAATAAAGGCTTTCCCTTGCTTGAATGGCATTGTCTTCGTGTGCTCCTTGGTGGTCTGCAACTCGGACCCTAACACTATAAACCACCTAGCTACCCTATATCCTGAAGCAGTCACACCCTTATTTAGGAACATAAATTTGGCTACCTAGGGAACTAAATGGGAGAGGGGAGACACTTGAAACAGGGAGACCATTTAAGAGACTATATAGGGATAGCAGTTGAGGGGTTCAGTGGATTGAGTGACAGGCTAGGAGGTCCTAGGTTCAAATCTGATCTCAGTGACACTGAGCAAGTCACTTAACCTCCGTTGCCTAGCCCTATTGCTCTTCTACCTTGGAACACAGTATTGATTTTAAGAGGGAAGGTTAATTTTGTTTGTTTTTAAAAGACTTTTAAAGAAAGGGGATGAGGGGGCCAAACTAAAGAGGAGGATATCTGAATCCTAACTGAGGAGCTGTTCCTAAAATGACTTTTTGAATTTCCCAGGTCAAATAGAGAAAGGGAATGGAGATTGAGCCTTGTGAAGTGCCATATGCCCACCAGAATACACTCTTCTCCTATAAATAAGGAGGGACCTGGGCTGGCTGAGAACTGTGTAAAAGATGCAAGATAGACTGTCATACTGGTGGAGAAGTTTTGGACCAAGTGCTCTAAGAAATTTTGAGGAAGATCACTTTCAGATAGTCATGCTCTCCCTGAGTCACACAGCACCAGGCTGTCAGTGAAGCGACCCGGACAAGCCAAGCAATATAAGGACTTTTTAACTGAATAGTGACGTGGAGGGAGGAGTCCGCATCCTCTACCCCATGACCAGCGGAGTATCCAGGACCTAAAACGACGGTCTCTCCATCAACACGATACAGCCAATGCGCAGGTACTGCGCAGAGGAAGTACAAGATCTACAACCCCACAGTTCTCGGAAGTATGATTTGCGCATGCGCGTCGGCTGGGGCGGGGTTAGGGCGTGGATGGGAGGAGTGGATGACGTAAGGGAGAAGTGACAGCACCGGAACTGTTGTGCTGGAGTTCCACAGCTAGGCCGGACCGCTTTCTTGGTGGGCCTGTAGTCGGGCTCTCTTCCACCCCTGCTCTTCTCCCCATCCTTCCACCTTAGTACTTATCCTCCCCCCCACCCCACCCCCAGTACTTTTGGGGAAGATAAAAGTTGTAATCTCTTTATTGAACAATGAAGATACTTAATTCTCACCTTATAGTGAAGCTAGAACTTTAAGCTAAGTCCATTTTTAGATCTAATACAAAAGGGTGTTAAGTAACTATAAAGGTTAAATTAATCACAAAAAGGTCAAGTAACTCACAAAAGGTGAATTTAACAAAGAAGTGTGAAGTAACTCTAAAGAGATAATCAAAAAGAAGTTGAGAACTAAAAATATGGGCAGTCTTAGAGAAAAAAAACCTTTAATGTGATTGGTACATGTGAAAAGATGTTGCACTTACTTTTCTGGGCTTCTGTGCTCATAACAATAGTAATATACTGGACATATTATATCATCTACAACACCGTAACATCTGTAATGATGGACATGGTGGAATTGATTGCAAACACCACGTCTTTATAACGATGATACTGTTCTCTAACTCAGTAGTTTGGCAGGTGATGAACCAAATCTACGTGATCCTTATGGCTACCATTCAAACCCTATCTTATATGAAATATGTTTTGAGGATGCTGTCACCAAGAAAGTCAACACAAATACTAATTTTAGATAACAAACTGAAAGACATTGTAAAAAAGATATGCAAGGACTATTTGGCAAACAAAGATAAGGACAATGTTAGTGAGATGGGGACTGCTGAAACAAATAAGGATAAAGTTGAGGACAAAGTTAATCCGGAAACTAACAAAGACACAACCAATGACACAATGGTTATGGACAATGTTTCTAGCAATACTAAGGATGGTAGCAAACAGGACAACACAATAACAGAGGTCACAGGGGCTCACAAAATCATACCTCTCTGTGACACGAGGCCCAGCTCACTGACAATCTGGCATTTTGCACACAAAGGTGCACGTGTCTTTTACCACCCAAGACTTGGAGTCGCTAAAGAAATGGTTTCAAAATTTGTCTCTGAGCCTTGCAAATGTATAAAGGATCTGAAAAGGGCATTCAAAGTTTATGAACCCAATTATGCAGATATTAAACTTCTAATGGGAGATGTTTTTAGCCCCTGTCAACTAGAAAAAACACAGAACTATTAAATAGTCAAAATCACTCTTTAATCAAGGGAAAAGGGGTTAGCTCTACTAATATGACAACAGAGCTGCTTCCCAAGACTGCACAGAGTAAAGACGCCCTGGTCACTAGCCCCTGGGAGTGCCACCTCAGGATGGACTCCTGAGGACTCAGGATGGACTCCAGGGAGCAAAAGAACTTGGGGAACCTATATACCCTTTGGGAAATCCAGGGGCAGGGAAATATGATTGACATTACTATGGCTACAAGGAAAATGGGAGTGTTCAAACTACCCTGACAAGATACAATCAAGCTAGGGAAAGAATCATAGCTAGAGGCTAGGGTGTAAGAGAAGGGGCTGCTTACAATGGATACTAAAGGATGGTTCCTGCCCAGGTGTGGATCTTCCAGAGAAAGGTTCTAGTACAATAGGGGAAGAAACCTAAAACAAAGAGGGTCCTTAGCATATGCCTATCTCACCCAACCAGGATTGTCATTTCCCTTCAGGATAGATTCCCATGGGAACAGGGAACAAGGACAAACTTTTGGGGTCTCCAATCTACAAGCTAAATCTAAAATTGGGGTTCATCAGATCCCACTAGGCCACAAGTTTGGGATTCCTAAATTCCATGTTGACACCCCCATGAACAGAGACAATTTGTGGAAAAGGTCAGGCAAGATGAGAGCTTGACTGACTGGACAAGGACACAGGAATGTGAGGATTTCAATTTTGCAAGACTGGCTAATTTCATATATCTCAAAAGATGCAGGGAAGACCTCCGCAAGCAATTAGATCATTTTGCTCTAGACCAAACACTTGGAGCAAGTTCGACAGGATGGTCCAAGATAAAAATGAACACACTGCTAATTATATTGACAGACTAACTGAAAATACTGAATCAATAATGGGAATTAGCCAAGACTCACAGGAACCAGTGCCCCATATCCATTGGCAGTTTCTAAAGGGATGTAACCAGCAGTTGAGAAATTTCTTTAGGAACTTTTTTCCCTAAGTATGACTCCATCTCAGTATCTGAACTCAGGGTCACAGCCACATACCTCCATGAAAATCAGAGCAGGAAAGAGAGAAAGATGAGCTAAAGCAGAAACTCCAAGAGACTAAAGAGTCATTAAAACAAAAAGAAACTAAAGAGGTGAAAAACTTACACCATTAGGACATACTTTAGACATACCAAAATCAAAGGGGTCAGAGAGAAACGAGGAAATGTTTCCTGTGCAATAAGATCGGGCACATAGTTAGAGATTGTTATATGAAACAGAAATATGAGCAGGGACACAACAAATGCAAGACATCAAATAAATACCCAGAGCAAAAGTTATAAGAATACCAAGAGCTGTTGTAAACATTGTAAACTGAAAGGAATCAGTCATATCAGATTTGAAATCTATACAAGAGGCTATACAAAAAAGGAGAAAAACCATGTAACTCAGATGTTTTGGCAAAAGAGAGATATACAGCATGAAGCCAGGATCCAGAGCTCCTAGAGCAAGAGACTGGTATGAGAGAAATGAATGGACTAATACACCCTGATCTCATTCTGTATTCTTCCCCATCCCTGAATTCATGAAAATCATCCCCCAGGAGATGGAAGGCATTCCTGCCATGACTCTACCCCCTAAAGTCACAGGCAAACAGATCTGTAAGGAGACCAGAGAGACCATCTGGTCCATCATTCTGATTTAGAGGTGAAGAAATCCAGCCTTAGAGAAGGGAAGGGATGAGACCAGCTGGTGCAAGGCCAAACTCAATTCAGTTAGCATCAGGTGCCTACATTGTGCAATGCACTCCTAGGCCCTGGGGATACAATGGGAAAAACAAATGGTGACCATCCCAAGCTGAACTCACCTTTAACTCAGGGCACAGATAATAAGTACACAGTTTAATAAGTATAAGTATAAGGTGATTTGAGGAGGCATCAAGCATGAGTGACTGAAAGAATTACATTTGAGGAAATACTATCATGAAGATTTTTAGAGGTAAATGTAAGAAATATAATGTTACTTTTACATAGCGTGTCCCAAAAGTCTTGCTGCATTTTCCAGCTTTAAATGCTTAAGACTCTTGAGATGTTCTGTGTAACACTTTCACATTTGCTTGGTGATTTGATTAGCTCATTAAAGCCTCACAGCCCTGAGATGTAGGCACTACAGGGATCACTCAGTTATTACAGGAGGAAATTGGTGTTAAGATTAAAATTCTCTGGAGACTGTATCTTAATTTGTAATTATTAAGTAATATAAGGCAAGTCAGAGGCAGAAAACACATGAGCCATGTATGGCCAGTTGTCCCAGGTTCTTAGCCAGACCTCAGGTGCCCTGGAACTCCCCTAGCCAGGGCTCACCCTCTGGCTGCCTCATCTCACTGTGATTCCAACACAAAAGAGCCAGGTGCTCCCCAGACCTCAAATTTATATCCTCTCTGATGTCACTTTTCTGGATCTCTGACTGGCCAGATTTGGCCTCAGTCCAGGTCATTGGCTATATATCCATATATATGGATAAGCCTTTGGTTCAACGGCTGAGAGGGCGATGCAGCAAAGCACTGTGGAGTGCTTAGGGCGTGTTGGAGCACAAAAGAAAACACGGCCATCCAATGCAGCTGAGGAAGTCTCCAGGCATAACGACTTTTCGTGCCACTGGACCCAGGCTTCCAACGCCGAGAGAGTGGGACTGTCTCTGTGCATCGACTTTTCCATTTAAATCTCCTTCACGCACAAGTGTTTTTGTGAACACTTATCTATCCTAACCATAGATGAAAACGCACAAAGACAATCGTCATCCTCGGTTACGGAGAGACTACTACTACTAAATATATATTCATATATATGGATAAGCCTTCGGCTTTGTTCTTCAGTCAAAAGGTGGAGTTGTTTCAACCTCAAAAGAATAGGGGTTCAGACTAGTAAATGGTCACGCAGGGAAGGTAAATGACTTGTCCATGATCACAGACAATAAAGCACTAGCTATGAAGGAGAGTAGGCAAAGAGATGGACAATGGATTATAGAATTTGGTGAACACCTAGTGATTTAGTTGGGCAACAAAATAAAGGAAAATAAAGTGAATTGAAGCTGAAAAAACACATCAAAGACATCAAAGATCCTTGGATGCCCAGATAAGGACTAAATGTTAGAAGGGGCATTTTAACCCAACTGTCCTGAAATCTGAGACCAATGCATGACTATTCTTATACATATATATATATATATATACATGATATATATATTTTCATATATATAAACATATATATGTATGTATATAATTCTATTTCCATATAAATATTCACCTTTGTAATTCTATATGTTTTATTTTATGCATGTTAAAAAGCATTATTCTGAAAAAGGGTCCATAGGCATCACCAGACTATACACACACACACACAGAGTAGACCCAGGCCCTAGGAGATGTGGGTTCTAGCCCTCATACTACAGCGAACCTCATCTCAGCAAAATGAGAAAACATTCTCAGTTCTGCCTCCTGCCAAGAGCAACTGTAGAAATAGAACTGAAGGAGGAAGGTGAGACATGGACACTTCTACATGCCACCCCTGAGGCATGGCTGAGGCTACAACCAGGCTGGCTGACAGTCTGTGATCTAATCTGATGACATCTAAAGAATCAGTCTGTTGAAGTACGAGGGAACAGCCAGGCAGGCCATCTTGTCCTGAGCTGTTGGACCTGAGCAGAAACTACTCTACACCATGAAGGCATCCACAGCTGCCCACCATCCTTCCCACCCTGGGCTCTATCCTTTCATTGTCCCTCCCCCTGAAGGGCAGGGCAGACCAAAGCAGTCAAGAAAAAGGAAAATGTAGGTTTCTAAAGGTCACCTGAAATGGGGGTTGTGGGGGAGGGAAGGCCCTCTGGAACTCCCTCTGGGTCATTCTGCTCTCCTGTGTCCAGCACAAAGGTAGCATCAGGAACTCACAGAGGCTTGAGGGGCTGAAGACCAGGAGCATGGATGTCTAGGATCCTGTGTTCATTGGAGGCCAGAAGGCAGTAGGGGACAAGGACAGTGAGTGATGAGCTCCTCCTCACCCTTCTGGTGGAAGGTATATGCACATTCTATGATGTGTTGAAAGTCTTTTGTAGAAATTCTTTCTGAGACTAATGAAGGGATGTTGAAAGATTCTAGAGGGGGGAGGGGATGGGGACAACCTAGGGACACCTCAATTCAAGAATTAACAAAGAGCATCCTGGACAAGTGACTACGGCATTACAGAGGGTGACAAAAGAAGTGAGAGGACTAAGCTGAGTCCAATTCAGAGCTGGGGAGTCGATGGCAGACAGAGGGTACTGGGTGGGCAATGAAGCATCAGTTGTCATACACGGTGCCAACAAGGTGAGCAAAGGATCAGAAGGTGATGTTCTCTTCATATATGGATAGCACCAGCAGGATGGCCCAGCCACCTAGGAGCCCCAGATTGTGCAGGAAGAAGAGTAGCCAGGGTCTCTTGTCTCTCACATTCATCATTGATGGCAGCTAGCAGAGGGAAAGGAAGATGGTTCATTGTGTGGTATGCCTCCCCCTACTTCTCAGGCTCCCCAGCACCATCCACCCTACTTCCCTATCCCAGCACTGACCATATCACAGAGTGCCACATAGAAGAAGAGCCCAGTGGCAGCTGTGAGGATCCAGATTTCACTTTCCTCATTGGACCCAATGCCCAGAGCCACATAGAGCCCAGCAAAGGCTGTCAAGCCGGCAATCACGTTCAGCAGCAGGGCACGACGCACTGACAGCCCTGCATGAAGCAGGGCACCAAAGTCCCCTGAGGAGAGGAAGGAAATCAGTATGGGACATGGGATGCCCCCTCCCCCTGGGCACAGCCTCCCATGGGTCATAGGAACCTGCTGCTCATCCACCCTGCTTCTTCCTACCTCCCAGGGTCCTTGTCCTTGTCCAAATCTGGATCAGGGGGTCCCTGGGGGGTCTAGCTTATTCTCTAGGATCAGGAATTGGGGATAGGTGCCTCACCAAGTTCATGGGGCACCTCATGGCATAGAACAGCCATGGAGGTAGCCAGACCAGTCTTCCATGAAGCAGTAAAGGCAGCACCCACAGTCAACCCATCTGCAAAATTGTGAAGGGCATCTCCAATGGTGATCATGTAGGGGAGAAGCTGCAGTTCTGAAGGAGAAGGAAACAGAGGCCAGGAGTCACCAGGCAGTTGGAGGAGGAGAGTCTCTGGGAATCCCCAAAGGGTTCATGTAAAGGAGAAAGACAGCTCTTCCAAATACTTTCCAAATAATATTCTCTTTTGGAGAGACTTGTAAAACAAATTATGACCTAGGGCGTCCTTCTCCCACAGGAATGTCCCTTTAACCCTCTGTGTCTATTTTCTCTTCTGCAAAATGAGGCTCTTGGATTAAATGATATCTGAGGTCCATACCAGAGCAGGTAGGTCATTCAGTGGATAGATCACTGGACCTAGAGTCAGGAAGACTTGAGTTCAAATCCAAACTCAGACACTTAGTAGCTGTGTGAACCTGGGCAAGTCACTTTACCTCTGTTGGCCTCAATCCTCTGGAGAAGGAAATGGCAAACCAATCCAGTTTCTTTGCCAAGAAAACCCAACAGACATTATTAGTGCCATATGGTCTGTGAGGTTATGAAGAGTCAGACATAACTGAATGGCTGAACAAGGTCCCTATTGGCTCTAACCAACCATTAATCAATCTGCCTAGATGGCATCAAGTAGCAGAAAGAGGTCTAGATTTAGAGCCAAGACTTGGGTTCTAGTGTCAGCTGTGCTGCTTACTACCTGTGTCTTTGGGAAAGGTGCTCAACCTCTCTGGCTCTCAAGATTCCTCACCTGTAAAAGGAAGGGTTGAACTAGCTGATCTCAGAGGTTCCTTTCAGTTATTAACCTTTAAATCAGGTTGGGTGAATCCTAGAATTCCCAAAGATGAGGTTTTGCAATACTTGAAAATGGGTGAAACATTACAAATGTGTCAGATCATTAGAAAGCTCTGTGATTAGGGGTTGGCCATGTGTCTCAGGGGATTGAGAGCTAGGCCTAAAGAGGGGAGGTCCTGGGTTCAAATCTAGCCTCAGATACTTCCTGGCTGTGTGACCAAGGGCAAGTCATTTAATGCCAATCCCTACCCCTACTGCTCTTCTGCCTTGGAACCCATGCACAGTATTGATTCTAAAATAGAAGGTGAGGGTTTAAAAAACAAAAAAATGTAAAAGATGATCATGAAAAACTTTGTGATCCATTGCGGGGCAGTCTAGGGTAATGGATAAAAGCAATGAACTCCAGCTAAGAATACAAAGGTTGACCAATCCCAACTGGTGAAGGGGAAAATTAAAATGTATTTTCCAGCAGAGGCTTTGAAATAATGACATCAGGGTCAAGGTTAAAGGCAATGGGCCAAGAAGGGCTGGGAAGGTTTAAAGGCAGCTGGTGACAAAAAAAAAACCACCAAACAAAAACCCTTTCATCCATTGGTCTCAAGACTTTCCCCAGAGCAATTCTGAACCAGCCCCTTTCCCTTTGGAGACAGCTCAGTAATCCCTCCACAGTTTTTCCTTACACTGAACCAAATCTGCATCCTTGCAAATCCCACTCATTGCTCCTCCATTCTGGAGCCCAAGCAGACACAGCCAGCTCACAAATCAAGGCAGGCCAGGAGGCTTGGTGGCCTCTACATGGCCTTCTTTGGCTCCCCACACCTCCCCTCAGGCTTAGTTTGCCTTTCTGCCTAGTGTAGTTAATAATCTGTCTCTCAGGATTGCTATGAAGGTGAGCTCCTTATTACTTCTGGGCTGAAACACAGAATCCAAGATTCATAGCCTGAAGACTGAAAGACAGCTTTAAAGATGATCTAGAGGGCAGCTAGTGAGTAGTTGGCTCAGTGAATAGAACACAGAGTTCAAGTCTGGCCTCAGACAATTCTTAGCTCGGTGACTCTGGGCAAGTCATTAAGTCCTGTTGTCTAGGTCTTACCCTTCTGTTCTATCTCAGAGTTGTCACTCAGAAAGGTAAAGGTTAAAAAAAAAGACAAACTAGACCAACCCCCATCTTTTACAGGGAAAGAAACTGAGGCCCCAAGTGGGAAAGGGACAGAGCTGGGATTGGAACCCAAATCCTCTAATCCAGAGTCAGGTCTCTTTCCACTACACCAAGCCCTCCATGATATGACTCTCACCTGTCTATTATTATTTCACATTATTCCCTTACACTGATCCACCCTCTGTTCAGTCAAACTGGCCTAGTACAACTGTATGATATGCACAAGTAGTCTCTCCCATACCTGGAGGGCCTCTTAGAACTCCTAACTTCTAGAGCATATCTTGGGGTCCATCTCCATCTCCTTTCCTGATTCTGCCCTCCCCAGTCTCCTCCCTTTCAGTGCTAGCTTGCTCTCTCTCTCATCTCTATCCCTCCATTCTTCCCTCCTTCTCTCTCTCTGTCTTTCTCTCTTCCTCCATTCCCTTTCTCTCTCCCTCCTTCCCTCCCTCTCTCTCCCTCTCTCCTTTCTCTCTCCTTCATTCCCTCTCTTTCTCTCCCTCTTTCCCTCTTTCCTGCCCTCTCTCCCTCTTGGTCTGCTCTATCCCTTTGCCACTCCCTCTCCCTCTTCAAATGCCATCATATAGCTTTGTATCTACTTTTCAGTTTATATGTCTGTATCCTCCCCCAGAAGGTAAGCACAAGCTTTTGGAGGGTGGAAACAGTTTCCTTCATAAAATGGTTTTGTATCGCCACTGCCTGATACAGGGTAGGAGCTTAATACACGTTTATTAAATTGTATCAGGCTCATTTGCCATCTCCTGCATCGAGAGCTCCTGATTGTCCCCATAGGCTTGTTAGCAACCTTTCCCCAGACTTGGCAGAGCACCCTGCTTGTACCTCTCCAAAGCACGCAAGTAAAAAATAGGAGGGACTCTGTGTTTGTGTCTTACCCTGTACATTGCAAGAAGACAAGAGCTACATATTCCTTTCAGCCCATAGTAGGATCTACATGAAAAGATGGCACCATGGAAGAGCACTCAAAAAAGAGGAAGACCCTGTTTGCAAAGCCAGGGAAAGCTTTCAGTAAGAGTTGAGACTTGAAGCAGAGGAAGGATTTTGAAAGGTTCAAAAGATTCCTAGCTGTATGACCCTGGGTAAGTCACTTAAGCCCCATTGCCTAGGCCTTACCACTCTCCTGTACTACATGGTATTGATGGTAAGGGTTTGGGGGGGGGAAGGGACAGAGGAGGAACATGGGGAGGGGGTGTCCTGTACCCCAAATGACTAGGCCTTGCCACTCTTCTGCCTTAGTACTGATTCTCAGACATAAGGTAAAGGTTGGAGAGAATTTAAAAAAGAGTGCCCAGCTTTGGGATCAGATCGCTGGGGTGCAAACTGTGGTTCTGATCTTTAAAGTTCCCGCTCCTGCTAGGAATGGAGAATTGAGGGAGGGCCCCAGCTTTGGGATGCGTAGGAGGTAGCAGGGGTGGGAAGGAAGGGAGGCCAGTGCTTGGAAACAAAGAGGAAAAGATGGGCAAGGAAAGACAGAAGAAGGAAGAGCCCAGGCAGAAAGAACCGCTCAGTGCCTGGCTTACCTCGGCTCCGTTTTTGGTGATCCAGACCAGAAACCTGGGGGTTCTCATTCGATACCTGGGACAGAAGAGGGGAAGCAGGGCAGAGGCAGAGGCTCAGGGAGGTTGGCCACAAGTCAGGCCTCAGCAGGCTTCTGCCATTACCCAGCCACCTCAGGTTCCTGGTGGTGGTTTGGTAGAGCCTTGCTGGGGCTGTGGCCTGACCTCCTGGGAATCCACCTGACCCTTCTTTCTGGAGGGCCTCCTACCTGGGGCAGGGAAGCTCAGGCAACCTCTTTGGGCTCCCTGGAACCTAGGACATTCATTCGTATTGTCCCCTCCCCACTGTACTGGAAAGGGGCTCAGGAAGTGGGGGAAAAGGGAAGGAAGGGCAACCAGAATTTGTCCAGGAGAGAGCCTGGGTTGGGGCTGGGATTGGAGGCAGAGACAGAGACTCGGGCTGGGCTGGGGCTGGAGCTGCACACTGTATCATCCTCCAGGGATAGCTCCGTTATTCCCTGACCAGAACAGGCCCTTAAGAAATCATGTCGGTTCAGTGGTAAGGAGGCTGGGCGGTGGACATGGCCATTACCAGGTCTATCCTGGAGTCTGCCTGCTGCTGTTGCTGCTTCTGGTGTGACAGTTCTTCTGTCACCAGCTGCAGAGATATGCTGTGGCTGTGGTTGCAGGCATGACTTTCCTCTTTCTCCTGCAGAGACAATGGATGTCCATCTCCAAAGGCCAAAGGACACCCTCCTCTCCTCCTTCCCCCAGACACTAACCCTAACCCTCCCCATCTCCAGACCTAGACAGGCACATTCCCTTCCTCCCCATCATGCCATCCTCCTCTGGCATCCCCTCACCTCTGAATCCCGGGGCAGCAGAATGCTGAAGAGGTTCTCCAGGAGGAAGAAGGCATAGAGGCCACCCAATAGGCCCAAGAGCCGCCACACAAGTTCAGGACCCTGATGCTCGGTTGTCTCCCCATGGGAATGCTGGCCTACCACCTGGAGGGAAAGAGCCAGGAGAATCCATCCATCCTGCCTGTTCTCTGCCTTTCTTTGGATTGCTAGTGCTTAGCACAGTGCTTGGAATGCAGCAGGCACTTAATAAGGGCTAACTGATGCCCTGACTGATCATAGGGCAGAGCAGCTGGCACAGAAGACAGGCGTCACAGACTGGGGGCAGACCCTGACCAAGGGGAGCCCTGACAGGCAAGGGGGACCCCACCTGGGGCCCTACCATTGAACTGCCCTAGAGCTCAGGAAGGAGTTGGCGGAGGGGGGGTGGGGGTTTGGGGGGCCAGGTTGTTGGGGGGCGTGAGGGGGAGGGGACTTTGGGCAGTTGGTCCTACCTTAGGAATGAGATGGAGAACAGCATCCCCAGTAAGGGAGCCCACAGCCAGACCCAAGAAGGTTTGGATGACATAGTGGGAGACATTCTTGCAGGAGGCACAGAACACAACCACCAGGCCAAAGACAGAGGCGAGACAGATGATCAGTATGGCTAGGGAGCCATAGAGGTATCCTGGAGATGCAGGGACAAGAAGGAGGGATTGAGGACAGGTATCCTACGGGTCTAGATAAAGGAGAAGAAGGTGAGCCTGGGGACAGACAGGTCACCCACTGCCCCCTCTTCTCCTGGGGCTTCCATACACAGGAAACCTTGAGCCCTTTCCTTCCTAAGGTAGAAATCATGGAGAGGACAGAGAGAGAGAGAGAGAGAGAGAGAGAGAGAGAGAGAGAGAGAGAGAGAGAGAGAGAGAGAGAAGGCAAGGAAGGGATACTTGATTTGGGAATCTCTCACTGAAAGACCCAACTACCCAGGTCCCTCTCCCCAGGAATGATCTCTGTGAAGGAAGTGGGGAGTAGAGAAGGTGTTGAAAGAGCAGGGCCAGAAAGGAAGGGCAGGGAGGACAAGCAAGGAAGGGAGGGAAGGAATGATTCAGATTTGAAGGTGAAAATTCTTTTTTATAATTTATTTTTCTTTTCAGCTCCAAATTATCTCCCTCCCTGTGCTCCTCCCACAACCACTGAACACACAAGGAACCCAGTACCTATTATCTATATGAAGTCATACACAAAATATGTAACATGCAAAGAGATGGAGTATTTGTGGCTGGCATGACATTCCTTTCTAGCAAGTCATGAATTCTAGAACTGGAAGGACCCTCAGAAGATTGAACCTGAGGGGAAGTTGCTTCTGCAACATTCCAGACAAGTGGGCATCCTAGGCTTTCTCAGTGAAGACTTCCAGGAACAGGGAGCTCATGACCTTTCAAGGCAGCCTGTTCCATCTTGGGACAGCTTTCATCGATAGGAATGTTTTTCTTGGAGGACTGAGTCAATATAGCATTGTTTGCTCAACTGGGAGGTCAGGAAGACCAAGGATTGACTTCCTGATTCTTAAGCCTTGGGTTGCCCCTTGGATGCCCACTCAAGGGAGCCTTCCTCTCACAAAGGATTCTCTGTGGGTGCCTGTTCCCATAACCTTTTGCTGCTGTGACTAGGTGATATTCTGACTGTCCTGACCATTGATGCAGGCCAGGCCACATAGGGGCTGTCAGCCCACCCTCAGGTGTCAAGAGAAGGCCTGAGCACTAAAAAACAAAAGGAACCTGCCTCAAAGGCCAACCCAGGTGAATGTGGGCTGAAAGAGTGCCAGCACCAGCTGCCAACCTCTCGGGTGACACTCACTTGCAGACACACTGAGCTTGTCATGGGGGGTGATGTGAACGGATAAACAGGCCCCACTGAGCTGCTGCTGGAGTAGGGCTGGGCTGAGTTGGGCCCAGGTATCTGGGGACACCCCATCATCCTCTGACAGCCCGTACACTTCCAGGACATCAGAGCCACTCAGGCACAGCTAGGAGCAAAGATGGCAGGGGAATTAGGACATAGAGGGGGAAGTATTTTATCCCCCCTCCCCACTGCTTTCCTCCCTCCTCCTCCTCCTCCTAACTCACAGTGTCCCATACGCTGTCAGGGTGTCTTGCTTGGGCCCTTTGAGGGAGCCTCAGCTGATGTCTGGTCCTCCCCTCCAGGCTGTGCTCTCTGTGATGGTGGTGCTCTTCCTTGTTGTCATGGTGATGGATCTCAGCCTCCTTCCCTACTCTCAGCTGGCTCATCAGAGTCTGCAACTCTGGGTAGGCAAAGGAAGAGGATGCTCTTAGCCACAGCACCTGAGCTCCTTCTCTTCTCTACATCTCCCTCCTCCCCACTCATCTGCCTCTGCCTTCAGGAAGCCTTCCAGGACTGACCCACTCTTTTCACTTGGATGTTTTGCTAAATTGAATTGAGGAGGGCCAAGGATTGGGGGAGGGAGAGGGAGAGGGAGAGAGGTGGAGAGATGTGTGTGTATGACAGGGCCATCTTAGCTCCCCAGATCATCATCTTCATGGCCCATTGCTAAACCTGTTGGTTGAGTTCTTCCCCTTGGAGAACTGACTTTTTCCCTCCTGGAGCCTGAACCCTTCCACACCCACAGGTCAATCAAAGCATTCCTGGAAGAGATCCCACCTGAAGACCGCTCTACTACCCCAAGATCCATTTTTCTTTTCAATCTCACCCTCTTGTTTCTAGCCTGGATGACCCCCAACTCCTTACCAGACAGAGTGAGGTTTCGTGACTCATTGCCATGAAGTCTGAAGATGAAATCAATAAAGTACTGGGGACTGGGCAGGACATGGAAGCAGGACCCAGCTAGGATGTGGTCCAGGATGGCAGCCAGAGCCCGGCTTGGACCTTGGCCTTCAGGTCCTGGGGCCCCTGCTGCCTCCTCCAAAATCTGGTGAGTGTCCATACAACCCTGAGG
The DNA here is from genome assembly GCF_027887165.1 of Monodelphis domestica. NCBI lineage: Eukaryota > Metazoa > Chordata > Mammalia > Didelphimorphia > Didelphidae > Monodelphis > Monodelphis domestica. Next base: position 103,205,322 of record NC_077229.1, read on the forward strand.
AGCAGAGACTGGAACTCAGGTCCCTCCCTGCCCCATGGTTAGGAGTGGGAGGCTGGGGGACAGGATAAGGGAATGAAGATGGCTCCCAAATCTGCATTTCAAGCCCTGACCTCTCTCTGGAGCTCCAGGACGCTATGTCCAATGGTCTAGGGATACTCTCCACTAGGATGTCCAACTTCACATGTATATCCTTAACTCAACTTCTTCCTGAAACTGTTCCTCTGGCCCCACTTATCTAATCCCCAGGCTTGAAATCTCAGTCTTCTCTTTGATTCTCACATGCAATCAATCCTCAAGTTCTTTTGATGCAGTCTCCACACCTTTAGACTCCCATGCCTATACCCCACTTCAGGCCCTCATCACCTCTGGCCTAGACTATTCTTCTAGCCTCCCATCCAGCCTCCAGGCCCTCTCCTCTCCAAATCAGCCTTCATAGAGCTAACAGAATCATCTCCCCACTATACACAGCATTCTAGGATTTAGAGCTGCTAGCAACTTAGAGATCGTTTTATCCATGTCACTCCCTCCTCAAAAACTTCACTGACTCCTCACTGCCTACAGGATAGCCCAAGCACCTTAGCTCTGAGGTCACCGAGTGCAACCCCCTCATTTTAGAGACAATGGAAACAGAGAGAGGGAAAGAGTCATGGCCAATGGCCACACAGAACCCAGGGGAGGCAAAACTCAAGCCCGGATGTCTTCCCTTCCATGTGCCTTGGGCTCCTTCCCTGACCCAATGATGCCCTTACCTCACCATGGCCTGGCTCTTCTGGGTAATGCCCTTGGATGTGCTGAAGAAGGCGATTCAGGATGTCAACATGATGGGCCCCAGCAGAGACCAAGGACCTCAGGAGGCTATCTGCTTGGGACCCCCAGCTGCCTCCCTGGACAGCAGCACAAGTGCCCTCTGGATCACTGAGATAGAGAGCCATCCCAGCACACACTCGGGCCACATCCTGAGAATGCAGAACTGAACTCTGCCCCCCCAGGGCCAGGACATTCTCCACGGTTATGCACTGTGGGCACAAAGACAAATTCATAGGAGTCAGGGGAGCGATGGGGAGATGGGAATAAGCATTGGATAGCATACTTCTTACCCATATTATCTCATCTGATCCTCCTGATGGCCCTGTGAGATAGCTGCTTTTATTATTACTCTGATAGTTGAGGGAACTGAAGCAAATGAAGGTATAATGACTTGTCCAGGGTCTCACAGCTAGTGAGTGTCTGAGGCCAACTTTGAACCCATCTTCTTGATTTTGAGCCCAGCTCTTCCTCATAGGAAGAAGTCAGTATTCCTCATCTTCATCCTCCATCTGGCCTCCCAACTTTCCTCTGAATCTCTGGCCTGTCCCCAATCCCATATCTTGCCCCCACTGTTCCTGAATTCCAAGGGGCACACGCACACACACACACACACAGAGTCATTCCAGGCATCAGCACCATGCCTAGGTCTGAAGAGAGAGAAACCCCAGAATGAGGTCATGACATGAGACAAAAGCAGTCAGGAAATTGGGGAATGTGTGCTCCTGGGCTCACAGAGGAAGATCTACAGAAAGGAAGGACAGACGCCACAGCTGGGAAGTCCCATTACATCTAGAAATGCAACACTCTGCCTACACAGGCTGCCATCTTCTTTGCCTCCACCTTTCTCTTTTAGACAGTCAATGAAGCCCTCTCCCAGACAGACGTGGCTTAGAGCTCCCTCACTCACCCCTGGAGACAGAAATCCTGTCTTCCTCTTCCACACATAAAACTTGCAACACCAAGAGATGTAGGGGTGTCCTCCCCATCCCCATTCACACACTGACACAGAAGAGCCCTGTCTCATTCTCTAAACCGATGAAAATAACCCAAGGGAATGAATCTTCTCACAAACCATGGTCTTCTAACATACATACAAGACTTCTGCTTTCATATTTTTCCTCTCTACAGAGAAAATACAAGCTTTCTCACCCATGGAAGAACTTATCTCCCTTTCTCTCACAAATGACAGTTCCTTCTCTCTCTCTAACATACACCCAGGAGATTCCTTTCATTCATTCACACACACAGGCACACACTGACACTAGGCTGCTGGGCTGGTTGTCCCATTTCTCTGTGAATGCAGAAGGGAAGACCCATTGCAGCCTCTCACTCATACAGACAGGAGAGGAAGAGGGGAGACAATACAATCAATGGCTCCTAGGCACCATCTGCCCCTCTCACTCCAGGGTGACTTCCCATCTCTGGGCTGTGAACCTGAGGCAGAGTCTGGAGTTTCAAGGGAAAAAGGAGGAGGGGAAGAAAGGAAAAAGAAGTCACTCTGCCCCTGGGCTCCAGGCTTCCTTTCCTAGTGGGATATAAGCTCCTCTCTTTTTCTCATGGAAAATTTTCCTCCCATAAAAGTTAGCATAGGTCTGCTCAACCCACCCATGGAGAGACTACCAGTCTATCTCCCCACCCCAATTTCCCAAGGGAGCAAGGATGGCTGAGACCTGGTTCCTGCCTGTCTCCCCTTTTCTATTTCCTATCCCAGGCTAAGCTCCTTCTCAGTCTCCGGAGCACTGGTCAAAAGTAATGAGTTGAGGTGGTGGACCCTCTCACATCCCATTGCTTCCTTGGCTTTCCCTTGCCTGCTAAGACACCTAAGTCTTGTCCTATCTTATCTTCTCTCCTCCCTGCATCTCTGCCTCCCTTCCCCCCTTCTTGGAGTTTGTCCCCTTTGCTCCCGGCCCTGCTGGGGCAGGGCTTTTGGCTGATCAGATTAAGGATGGGGTAGGGCACAGGGGAGTTTAGGGATCCTTTGCTGTCTCTTACCTTTCCACACGGCTCATCGAGGCATTGCACACGGGCCACCAGTGTATTTAATAGGGAGCCCAGGGCTTCCCGGTCCAGAGAGCTTTGGTTTGAGGTGAGGAGCATCAGGAAGCTGGCAGGTCTTGGGGTTGTCCCCATGGCCATCCCCAGCCATGCCCCCAGCCAGAGCCAGACCACACCCTGCATAACTCAGGTTTCCAGGAGACCCTTGGAGCAGAGGTCAGGCAAGTTTCAGGGAAGGGGGTGCTACAGGATGTCTGGGGGTGGAGCTGGTGACTTGGGGGCCTGGGCTATGGAACTCTGGGGACCTTGTTGAAGGGGGCAGTGAGGGTCTTCCTGGTGCAGATCTTGGTCTGAGAAGAAGAGAAAGAAGAGGACCCAGATTGCAGCTGGCCACAAGTAGTCCTGGGCCAGAACCAGGCTGGGCTGTGAGACTCCCCCACTGGAGTATTTCCTGCCAGGCACTAGCAGGTATTTCCTGCCAGGGACAGTGATTGGCTGTTGCTCAGATTGCCCCAGGTTAACCATTCCAGCAGCTGATCCTCCCCAAATAGAGTAATTGGAATTGTTAAGCCTTATCCCCTCACTAGCACCCTTTCCTAGCACCCTGCTTTCACTCCCTAATTTTTGAGGGCCTTGAACTTTCCTATGCTTTCACTCTGTTTCATGGACCTACAGGATTATTTCCCAAGCCTGTAGTCTCTCTTCTTCCTTCCTTCACTTCTGGCTCCATATCTTCCTATCTGGCTCCTTGTCCTTTGAATCTCATACCTGTGTCTGCAGAGAATTATGAGAGCCTGAATTCTTACAGAAAGATTGGGATAGTTCAGGGGTTCCTCCCTGGATTAATTACCCAGGTGTTTATCCAACTCAGATCAGACCTTGGCACTGGTACAGGTAGGCAGAGAGAACCCATGGCATGCCAGCTCCAGTCCCACTGCAAGCTGGGCCTGGCAGACTCTATTAATTGGTGTCTGTGCCACCATAATACTTAGACAGACATTACACATGGATATGCACATATTTACATGAACACATTTGGAGAGTATCTTAATGCTTGAACAAAAATATTTATAGCCTCAGTCTTTGTACTGGCAAAAAATTGGAAAATGAGGGATTGTCTCTCAACTGGAGAATGGCTGAACAAATTGTGGTATATGAGGGCGAGGAGTACTATTGTGGTGTAAGGAATGAATGATGAACTGCTTGATTTCTATAAGAACTGGGAAGATATCCATAAACTGATGGGGAGTGAAATGAGCAGAAACAGGAGAACATTGTATACAGAAAGTGAAACATTGTGGAATGATCCAACAGAAGAACATTGCTACTAGCAATAATGCAATGATCCAGGACAATTCTGAGGGACTTATGAGAAAGAACACTATTCACATCCAGAGGAAGAACTGTGGGAGCAGAAACAGAGAAGAAAAACATGATTTATCACTTGCTTATATGGGTACATGATTTAGGGTTTTTGTTTTTTAAAGATTACTCTTAAAAGTTAATAATATAGAACTAGGTTTTGAATTATATACATATAAAAAATATATACACATATATATACATATATAAGTATATATACATTACCCAGTGGATTTGCTTGTCAGTTCCAAGAGGGGGTAGGGAAGAGGAGAGGGAGAGAATATGAATCATTTAACCATGGAAAAATTACTTAAAAATTAATTAATTTTTAAAAAAAACACTTATGTAGAGGCAGGCTCAAATTTATAAAAATACAAAGATAACCAGAAATGGGCTATTTTTATTCTTCCACATTTTACAAAAGAAGCATTTACATACATATTTACAAAGAAAAAGAAGATAGTACACAAGTGGAATCACAAAATTCCCCTTTATCTTCCTTCACAGCTATATAATAAACCCCTTAGCTGTGTATAATGTTCTGCTTCTACTCATTTCAACGTTCATTATTTCATATAGTTCTTTCCAAGTTTTAAAAGTCAAATCTTGGGGGCTAAGTGGATAGAGAGGCAGGCCAGGAGATGAGAGGTTCTGGGTTCAAATATGACCATAGATCTTTCCCAGCTGTGTAACCCTATAAACAATGATTATACTAACCATATATCTCTGCTGGAACTTGTATTCATTTGCCCAGACATTTCCCTTTAGAATAAAGAGTCTTAGAATAATAACTTGCCCTGGCTGTCTCTGGACCAGGACTGAGAACAATCCTAAGAATCTTTCCTTCATAAGATGATTGTTATTTCTCCAGGATTGATCTCTAGAGATTTCCAGATAATTGTTGTTAGCCAGTCTCAAAAAAGTCACTCCCAGTAATTATTCAAGAATTTGCTGGTCTTTCCCTCAAGCCACAATCTGTTGTTTTTTTCTTTTTGCTCTTCTTCATCTTTGAAACAAAAAAAGTTGGCCAGTTTGCAGACCTAAGGAACTCCTTTTCTCTGGGAGAGTTCTGCATGCATGCTCACTATGCTGAGAAGAACACATTAAAGTAACCATTTGCTTCTTCCACAATTTCTAGTGTCTTTCTCCCACTCAGTTCGACTCTAGTCCAGTAGAGTCCTAAGCTTGGGAAGACATCCCCCTTGCCTTGTCCTTACTGCCTTTCTGCCTTAGAATCAGTACATAAGATGGATTCTAAGATGGAAGGTGAGGGTTTTTAAAACAAAGTCAGGTAGGGGAAAAATAACAGAAATTCATCCTGTCTTCTGGGCCATGTGCTTTGGGGGGAGGCAGGGGAGAACAGAGCTCTGGGTCACAAGCTTCCCAGAGTTTATGTCATCCCTGTCCCTGTTCTGGACTCCTCCCTCCTTCCCTGAGTCATATCTGAGAAATTCTCTTGGCAGCAGATCTCAGTCTGGGGGGGAGAAACAGGAAGAGAAAGATCAGAGAGGAGAGAGGCTATAGGAGAGGAAGTTTTGCCATCCTGGAGCCAGAGCACCCAATTCCTAGGGATATCCCAGCACTGGGAAGGGAGCTGTGGACACTTCCACTCCATCCCTTCTCCCCACCTTTCTCTCCCCAGACCCTTTCCATGTCATGAACAGAAACAATCTGGGACCAGCAACAAAAATTCCCAGAATTATGCCGCTTTACCATCACTCTTTCACAATTCCAAATACCAGAGCTGGGAGTTTCACCAGGTTGGTAGGAACTGGTTGCAGTGGAGGGAGGGTCAGAAATGGGAGGAAAGGTGGGTGCAGAAATCATTAGTTTCACAATTGGAAGGGACCTCAGAAACCATATGGTTCAATGAATAACTGAAAGGAATCCCCTCTATCACCTACTCAAGCAGCTATTCTATCCTCTCTGGGAGCCCTGGTTAGAGGAAACTCAACTTAAGGAAGTTTATCCTGTCACCAACTCATGTGCCTCTTCTCATTATCCTAGTTCTGACTTCTGGGGTCAAACAGAACAAGCTTTATCTTTCTTCCAGGTCTTTAAAAATATCCATCATGCCTGCTTATATCTGTTCTTCTTTTTTACCTGGGCAGGGTTTTTCAGAGGACCTGTGAGGTTCAGCTGCTTCCAGAAGCGTGGGTCAAGGATCTTGAGCTAATCGATGGGGTTTGGGCAGCTCAGTGACATCGGTTGGGGTTTTGAGGTTGGTTCCAACTGTATTATGCTCTCCCCCTAGAAAAGGCAGAAAGTACTGCTCTTGCTGCTGCTATTCATAGAGCCAGAGGAAGGATCTCGCACATGATCAGAGAAGATTAGAAATTCATCATTGATAGTTCCTGTTCACATGCTCCAGTCCCCTGGTTGGGGGCCTGTGACCCCACATGGGGAAATCAAAGACAGGAGGGATAAGGTGTCCTGGGGGGATCCAGAACCACTGCTTCCAACTCTTGAAACTAACATACCTGGACATGAAGGTGATTGATGGTGGTTCTCAGGGGAGGGAAGAGCATGTCCCTAGGATATGAAGGAACTTCAGAAGACAATCCCCACTATACCAGAGTAATGGCAATGCCTTCCCTAAAGTGGCCAAGGCTACAGTGATCCAGGCCATGTGGCTGCCTTCAAGCTGGGTTCACTAAGGAAACCATGTCCAAAGGAGATGGAGGGCTGAGAAGCTGAGGGTCAACAACACCACGGTGTTTCTTGCCAAGTCCTTTCACCAGATTGGCCTCTCCCTGCCACGTGCCCTCTGTGGCCTTTGCCCACCTGGTTTTATCAGGTGCTATTAAGCCAGCTCAGCAGGTCTGGGGGAGGAAGGGGCAAGTCAACAGGTGGGGTCAGGGTCAGCTCATAACTGTCTGGCTCCAAGAATTCAGATAGGCCAGCCAACTAAAGACCTAAAGCTTCCAGGTGAAAGAGTGTGTCCTATTGCAACCATCAGCCACACTTGAGTCGCTCCATTCCCTCTCCAAGCACAGCCAAGAGAAGGGCCTGGGATACTGTCTCCTTCTAAGTCATGTGGAACAGCCTAAAAGGAGCTGCTCCTTGACAACCCGGAATAGCCTTCTTGCACTCCAGTTTAGTCACTGTTATGGTGCCATGGAGGAAAAATGACACTGAGGAGTTACAAATCCAGTCCCAAGGCTAGGAAGGTCAAGGCCCAATAGTTTCTATATTCATTACATCTGGCAGGGACAGGATAGATGTAGGTAAACTTCCTCTGACTCTTTGGCATTATGCCTTTATTCTTGAAGAGGATAAGGAGAGCGGCACACCCAAAGATCTGCCTAAAGAAATCCTCCCTCTAATAATCCAAGTTGTGGGGAATAAAGGAAACTTTCAGCTTATACCAGCTTCTTCTTCTTGTTTGGCAGAGAAGAAGCACATTTTTCTACCTCATAGCCAGAGGAATGCTAATTCTAGAAAGGGGGAATTCATCCCCTCCCTGTTCACTACTTCCTCAACTCTGGTTCCCAGAATCCTACTCATTAACAGTGAATACACAAAGAAGCCTGAGAAAGATAGAAGAGGCCCATAACAGCTGCCCTATATGGCAACTCCCAGCCTTTTCCTTTTACCATCTTTCTTTGGTGCCTAAAGATACAGAAAATTGCTGGGAGAAACTGCAAGTACTATTTCTAACCTAACCCCTATTTGGAAATATATGGGAGTAATAAATAACCTGCTCAAATGCCTTCACAATCCAAGAAGTGCCAACCAAGACAACCTTAACCCTACCTTTATTTGCACAAGAATGGTAACAAAAGCAAAGGCCAAGATGCAACTTCAGTGGGTGTGTGGAGAAAAAAATATGAGTTCTATTAGGCTGTCAGCAGATCCCACTCCAGAGAGGGCCAACAAGTGACAATGTCACATGTAAGTTACAAAATATTTACTCTTTCATTCAATTATTCCACGGCTAGGACTTTGTCCATAATGTATCGCAAAAAGGTATCCACAGAAAAATATTCACTGTTCTTTATTTGTAATACAGGGAAACAACTTCTGCATTATTCAATGGCTGATTGATGGTATGATGTGACATTATAAAAACATGGAAATATGAAAGCTAAAAGGAAACACGGAAAGGCATGAATGAAATTTTGCAAAGATGAACAGGAACAGAACAATACATACATAGTAACTACACAGCCAAGAATAATGAAAGAGTTAATATTTAAAATATTCAATATACTGTGTTAAGGATTTTATGTAAAATTCCACTTATTTTGCATGTTTTGTTAGCTCTACTGATGCTTGTGTATAACATTAAAAAAAAAAAAAACCCTTACCTGCCACCTGAGAATCAATACTGTGTATTGGTTCCAAGGCAGAAGAGTGGTAAGGGCTAGGCAATGGGAGTCAAGTGACTTGCCCAGGGTCACACAACTGGGATGTGTCTGAAGCCACACTTGAACCCAGAACCTCTAGTCTCTAGGCCTGGCTCTCAATCCACTGAGTCATCCAGCTGTCTTCACAACTTTGTAAAAAATATCATTGAATATCAGCTGAAGAGAGAAATAAGTAACTTATAAGCTATTAAGGATATCTTAGATCTTTACAAGTCTGATCAAATCATTTCCTTGCTCAAAAAAAAAAAAAGTCTAAGAGGCAGCTTCCTGTTGCCCTTGGGATAAAATACAAATCCCTCCTGTTGGCATTTGAAGCCTTTCACACACTGACTCTAGCCTCTTCAGAATGGGTCCATATAGCTTTCTCTCTTACTCTCAGAGGTGGCTCTTAAGTACCATTGCATCTCCTGCCTCCACCTAGCTATAAGGGCTATCCCCAAAGCTTGGAACTCTCTCCCTGACCCCAGCTCATGGAAATAGGTATCGTCTCCACTCCCAGAAAGGGGTGCTAGTTATGGACACAGCCAGGAGAGGAGGATAGGCCACATGTTGGGGATGGGGATAGGCAGGTGGTAGGCACTTCAGTGTGGATAGATGGAAGACAAACTGGTGGATAGAGCTGCTTCAAGTGCCTTGTTTTTCTGCTTCTACTTGGAGGGTGTTATTTTAGGATTTTTGTTTGGGCTCTGAGGGTGGGTAGCTGCAGAACACAGGTGGGGGAGGGCACAGTATTGTACAGTATAATTAAAACAGGGATCTTTTGGAATGCAGATTCCTTTCAGAATTCCTTACCTAAAGCTAAACTTGAGTAATTTGAATGGACAAAGTGGTAACTCTCTATTTTACATTCACTTATCTGTGTACTTTCTATTTTAATAGAATGCAAGCTTCTAAGTAGAAATCACTGTTTCTTGGTATTCCCTACACTTAGCTAAGTGTCTAGCACTTGTATAGGAACTTAATTAGTGCTTGTCAAACCAAATAAAAATTCATTAAAAAAAAAATCACACATCCATACCCACCTGTAAATCTGTTTCGGTAGCTTCCTTCTTAACCCAACATAATGTGCTATTACATTGGTGAGGCAGATTTGTAACCCAAAAGCAGAAAATGACTCCAAAATGTTAACAAGAAAGACCGCAGAGAAAAACACAGACTGAGCAGAAACCTAATTAGAATTCCTGGAAGAGATGAAGCAAGAAATTTAAAATGCTTTTACAAACGGAAGGAGATAATAATGGAAAACGTGGTCCAGTTTCCAGAGAGAAGAGAAAATATCCAAGGATTACTTTGTAGAGTTAGAAAACATAACAACAAAATCAAGAATGTCCTACACTACAAAGCAGTAATCATTCAAACAATTTGGTGTGCTGGGCAAAAAACAGAGGTTGAGTAGTGGAAAGGAGCAGGCATACAACACAGAGAAGCAAATGAGCACAGTAGCCTCATGTGGGATAAACCCACAAATCCCAGCTACTAGGGCAGGAACTCCCTGCATTAAAAACTGTGAAATTGTGAAAACCAGAAAGCAGCTGGGAGAAACTAGGTATAAACCAAGAGCTCACAGTCAGAACTGAAACCATCTAAAAAGGAACATGGCATAGACTCAAAGGATGGCACCTTAAGTAAATTAGAGACCAAGGAAGAAATGACTTCTCAGATCTATGGAGGAGAGAAGAGTTCATGACCAAACAAAAGAAACAAAGGGTCAAGTAAGGCAAAATGGACAATTTCCATTGCATAAAATTATAAAGTTTTTCAACAAACAAAACCAATGTGCTAAAATCAGAAAAACAGGTAAAGGGTGAAAATCCTCATAACAAGTCTCTTTGATCTTATTTAATAATATATAGCTTTGATATAGTGCTTTAAGGCTTGCAAAGCACTTTACAAATATTGTCTCATTTGATCCTCACAATGATCCTAGGAGGTAGATGCTATTATTATCCTCATTTTACAGAGGAGGGAATTGAGGCTCACAGAGGTAGAATGACTTGCCCAGGATCACACAGCTACTGCTTGAGAATGGATCTGAACTCAAACCAAACTGAGTTCTTGTCTCCAATCCCAACACTCTATCTACTACAGCACCCAAGGGAGATATCATAGGGCAGAGATAGCAAACTCAAGTTGTCCCCAAAATCGGGAAGTGTTTAACAAAATAAATCAAAATATAATAGAACACAGATAATAGATACTGTTAATTTGTTGTTTTCTAAATCAGTGTGTGGCTGCTGGTAAGAACCTGTTTCTACCTGAATTTGATACCACTGGATAAAAAAGAACTGATTCAAATTTTTAAGAAGACCCACTCCTGAATTGGTGAGTAGTCAAATATGACTACACCATCTATCTTCAGGGGAAGAAATTCAAACTATCATAATCCCATGAAAACATACTGTAGTTAGAGAAGAACAAATTTAAAAAACTGAATTTGTAAAGTTGACACAAATGGAAATTGACAAATGCTGGAGAGGCTTTGAGTTGGTACTCTGGCCATTCTGAAAAGTAATTTGCTATTCAATCATGTACATTCTTTGAGCCAGCTAAATCACTACCATGTCTACCTCTTCAGAAAGATCAAAGAGAGAGAGAACAGGGACAAAAACAACTATAGCTGGCTTTCTAGTATCAAAGAATTGGAAAGTGGAAGGGGTAACCCTCATCAACTGGGGAATGACTGATCAAGTTATGGTATAGGAAATGTGACATAATACTATTGTACTCCAAGAAATTATGCAGGGGACGGTTTCAGAGTTTCAGAGAAACTTGGGGAAAACGTGTATGACCTGATATGGAGCCAAGTGGGCAGAAGCAGGAGGACAATTTATACAGCAACAATAGTGTAAAGATAGTTTTGAAGTACTGGGGAACTCTGCTCAGTACAATGACCAACCACAATTCTATAGTATAGAAGAAACATGTTATCAGAGTCCTAACAGAGGGGTGATGGACTCGGAGAGGAAGAAAATGAGGCTTTAAAAAAGACCATAGCCAATGCAAGGATTTCTTTTGATTGACTATGTTTTTAACACGGATTTTGTTTTGATCGCTATTTCAATCAGGAAGTGAGGGGGAAGGCAATGTTCATCAGAAAATAATTAATTAAAATAATGAATGCACCTATAAACTCCTTGAGACTTGGACCTATGGAGTCATTTTTCTACTCTGTATTTCCCGTAGCACAAAGCCTGGAGTAAATGAATTCTTGTTGACTCTTGAGAAAGGTCGGAGAGAAGAGGAAAAACATAAGGAGTAAAGAAAAAGAGGAATCAAGACAAAGCTAGAAGGATTTTCTGAATTACATCTATTGGTGGCAGTGTAGTGAGGTGGAAACAAGGAAGGTGACATGGAGATCAGAGAAAGTTCAACCCACTTTTGCAGACATACAGTCCCTCATTTGCCCACAGAGAACTTGTCTCATAGTAAGGCTGGGCTGAACCACTCTGAAAACGTTCAACACTCAAAGATTAGTCCCATCTATGTCTCGGCATAGTTTTTCACCCCTTAGTACTAGAAGGAAAAGAATTTAGGAATATCTCAGAAGACCAAGCTGCACTGATTGACATTGTTTTGTTTTAATCCATAAATAAGGCCAAGAAAATCAGAATGAAATTTTACTTTCAAAATAAATTTTTAATAAAGAATTTTATGTCAACTAATATTCCTGGTCTTTCTAGTGTTAATACTTGGTGACCTCTTGCTCGATCCAACTGTTTGTCCATCTAATGGTGTCAGGATTTCTTGTGTCATTTCAAATTCAAAAATACAAGGATGGAAGGCCAAAGCCAAAGCCTAACATTCATGAATCTGAGCTGGAAAGAGACCATGGGGTCTCATGTGGCTTGATCATTCACCTCCTACAGAATTTCTTACTGAAGTGGTCTAAACAATCTACTCTCTGTGCCAGAGCAAATCCTTGCACCGAGAATAATCCTGTTTTCCTGCCTGGGAGTTGGGGTACATAGCTTTGGATTAAGGCCAATTACCTGTGAAGAATAAGTCTCAGAGAGCCTCACCATTGTGCTCCCAGAGTTGTTTCTTCTTACACAGGGAGGACTATAGCCTTATATACTGACAGAGGTGAGGAACATAGTTAGACAATAGAAATTTAGGTTGAATGGGGATTATAGACTGGACACAGGTTTCCCTGGGTATGGAAGATCTCTGGGATTATCTGGCTGGATAAAGTGATTTTAGACTCTTAATTCATATCAGTTCATATCATAATATGACCATTCTTGCAGAGGTTAGAGGCTGGGCAGGCTTGGGCTATCCTGTGACCTACCCTGTAGGCCCCAGACAGTGCTGGGTCCTTTGTACCCCACTGACCTGCCAGAGAAATATCCATGTCCAACCTGAGCAAGAGGCTCCTGATTAAAAGACAAGTACCTGACTTTGTAAACTGCTTTAGGGAAGTGGGGATGACTTGATTCAGAGCCTTACCTGGAAAAAGGCCCAAAATAAAAAAATCTCAAGGAGTCAGAGGGATATAAATTAAGTTCCAATTCTTAATTCCACTGCAAGGATTTAAGAGAAATTTAGGGGGGGGGGGGAGAATAAACATTCATAAAGTGCTTACTCTGCATCAGACACAATGCCAAGCTTTTTACAAATATCATCTCAGTTGATCTTAACACAACCCTTAGAGGTGAGCACTGATATTTATGCCATTTTACAGTTGAGGAAACTGAGACTGAAAGAGGTTAAGTGACTTGTCCAGGATCACATACTGCTACTAGGTGTGAACTCAGGTCATCTAGACTACTACCTCTGTAATCCCACACCCATTCCCCCTTCTTCCAACTTAGAGAGATTTAAATGGCCAGCAGTAGATGTGGGTTATATGGATTTGAAAAGAAGGAAGGAGTGGGGAAAAGCACTCTCCAAGGAACCCAAGAGTCCCTGATGCCTTGGCTCAGACACCATCTGTGAGCAGAAGTGATTGTGTTAATGCACCCTGGGTTATAAGGGCTGGGGCCAGCCCAAGCAGAATGCTCTGGTAGGAATGAATCCCAGGCCACCACTTCTCATCATCTCTTGGAGAAGTGGTCAAGGAAGAGCATTCTCATGCAACCCTGAGATAGGTGCCCTCCCAATCCCTATCACACCAAGCTGGAAGAAAGGGGGGGGAAGTAAGTAGTTTATTCTAGGCTCCTACCCACAAGTCAGGGATCCTAGCCCTGTAATTCATGCTCCTGGCTCTCAAACTGCAGCTGAGTAGGATGGACCAAGAGCCCTGGGGCTTAGGCATGCAGAAAGCGGTTGAAGGCATTGTAGGCAGACTCCAGATCAAACAGCATCTGTCGGACCTGAGAATCATCCAGCTCATCTGCAGCAGACATGCCACTCAGCGTCTGAAGCCTGTGGGAAAAGGAGAAGGGTCACTGGGAGTGGCTATTCCCACACAGGCTCTCAGAAACTGGACTTTCCCCCAGGACCTCCTAACACTATGGAGCTGTTAAAAATGGCCGTGCTTTTCTGGCTCTTCAGGATGCTCTTAATAACTTGGAGATTCTCAGATGACTCACAGACAGGCTTGTTTAGTCTCTCTTCCCAGGGACCAACCACTTTCAAGCCATCTCCCAGGGGACACTCACCACTGGCTGACTTTCTGTCGACCCTCAAAGTCAGGAGGCAAGTGGCTCATGCGGTTCATGGTCTCCATTAATTCACGAAGATCAGGCTGGATCTGAAGGTATTGCTCTCTCAGATTCCAGGAAGGATCACCCTCCCTTACTTCTCTACTCCCACCCAAACAGCCAAACTTTTACAAACATGTACAGCACTCTGCTCAAAGTCTGTCTTGCAGAAGTGCCCCCCACCCCTCCCCAAACAAGAGCATTTCCTTCTGTCACTTTCCCTCAGCCAGGGGGATAGACACCTCACCTCATCCATGGCACGGATTTCCAGACGGAGCTTATCCATTACAGTGATAAAGAGCTGAGGAGAGAATACAGACATTAGGTAAAGGCCTTCCAACCCTAACTGTCAGAGACTTGAAGGTACTTGAGGCAGAGCAGTTGTCTTCCCTTATATTAAAAACAAAGATTCTAGCTATGTGGCTCTGGGTAAGTCACTTAACCCCAATGGCCTAGCCCTTACTGCTCTTCTGCCTTATAGAATCAGTATCAATTCTAAGACAGAAGAGTTAAAAAACAAATCAAAACTAAAACTAAAACAAGAAAGGTCAGGGATGTTCCAAATATTTTATTTCCTTTGAAAGTACATTTGATTTTGCCATCTATTAACGTATGCCCCCCCCCATTTGCATTTGTAGTCAATGTTACTTTTTGGGTAGTATCTAAGCTTGTTTGTTCAAGCTTCAAGGATTCCCCTTTGTTAAGTTTTAATATGATTCCGCTCCATACTTTTCATAAGCAGAGGCCTGGCTTCATCATCATAACCACAATCAGCATTTTCCAGGGCAGTTTTGCCAGAAGAGACAACCTAGCTGTGTCCACCTATCAAAGATTTGGAAGTGAAGTGAAACTAATGGAATGCAATCAGTCTGCATTTCATGGAAAGCCAATATTTATAAGGTGATGGCCCTCTTTGGAAATAGACTGAATCATCAGTTATTTCAGTCTGAGATCAAGGATACCCGTTTGTAATGTATTTTTATATGGTTCCTCTCCACACTTTTCATAAGCAGAAGTCTGGCTTGATCTTCTGTCTTTCCAGAGCACAGCTTTTGTCTTTTTGGTCTGTCCTTCTGAGTCATCCTTCTCATGCCAGTCCCAAGTTCTGATACCAAGTCCTGTGATGTACAAGGACTTGGAAGAAACCTGAGAGATACTCTAGTTCCACCTCATTTATTTTAGACTATGGCTCAAAATGCTAAAATGATTGCCTAAGGCTATAGAGGGAGTTGAGTGGCAGAGCAAGGATTAGAACTCCCAGGCCTCAGATTCTCAATTCAGTGCTAATTGTGGTGAGCAGGGCACAAGTCAAGCTTCCTCATCTACCACTTTTTTGCTTAATGATTTCCATGTACCAACTGATGCTCAGTTCTCTGTAGGGCCATCTGGCCACAGCTATACATCTAGCTGTTATCACAGCATTTTCCAGTGATTTCTGGGACCTTCTGAAATTTGTAAATAATGGTGGAGGCCATCAATTTATAAATATTGGCTGTCCCTGAAATACAGCCTTGTTGCATTCCATTAGGTTCACTTCCCTTCCAAATGAGTTGTTTGGAAGTGAGGGAACATTTTCCTATAAAAGCAATGTCATGTACTACATAGTGGCTAAAACTTCCAGGGTGCCATTCATTTGTGTTTTAGTCATGTCTGACTCTTTAATTCCACTTGGGAGTTGTCTTGGTAAAGATACTGGAGTGGCTTGCCATTTCCTTCTCCAGCTTTTTTGAGAGATGTGGGAACTGAAGCAAACAGGGTAAAATGACTTGCTAAGTGTCTGAGGCCAGATTTGAACTCAGAAAGAAGAGTCTTCCTGACTCTATGTTCAGCACTCTACCTACTAAACCAACTAGCTTCCATGCATTTCTAGACTTGCCTACAAAAGCCTATCTATATATAAAAGGAAGCTGCTGCTCAAGTTCATGCACTTGGTTTCAGTCATATGGGACTGAGCTAATCTGAACGGTGACTAAGAGCTTGAAAACTCACCTTATATGTCAGACCATGCTTCTTCACGTGTCATCCAGCTGGGCTGGCTATCAGGACTTGCCTAGCTATGGCTTCTTCCTAACATATTGTATAGCAGACACACCTTCTACTTTCATAACTGCTTATGTGTTCCCTTTATTCCATGTACACCATGATATGTCTTTCTGCCTCTGCTTCTACCTGCCTTACATGTTTTGATAGGCTAATTATCTTTACAAGGAAATCTGGTCATGTCACTCTTTTGATCAAAAATCTCCAAAGCCTTCTGATAGTTACAAAGTACTATTCTAATTCTCTATCTCAATAATCTCTGGTCATCGAGATCAATCTCATTTTACAGATGATGAAATTGAGAACTGATAAGATTAAATAACCTGCCCAAGATCACTAAAGGAGTAAATGGCAGAGATGGAATTTGAACCCAAGTCCTCAGATTCCAAATACAGACCTCTTGTCATCGCCAGATATGACCTTAGAGGAGTCAACTATTTCATCCAAAAGGTACTTCAAAATTTAGTGCCATGAGTTTTTCTGCTCTGGGGTCAGGGGTATAAGCACTGTAAAACTTCTAGAATTACTGAATTGGAAGGATTCTCAGAAGCCATCTAGTACAGCATATATTGGTACAAAAATCCTTTTACACATTATCTGTGAAAAAAGACCCTCCACAACTTACAGTTCTTGAGTGAGGCAGGAATTATTCTCTTGTACATGTATAACCCTGTGGAACTGCTTGTCAATTCCAGGAAAGCAGAGGGAAGAGGGGAGGGAAAAAACCTGAATCTTGTAGCCATGGAAAAAAAATATTTTTTAAAAATTAAAATTTTAAATTAAAAAAAATTATTCTTTTCTGCAACAATCTGTTCTGATTTTGCAGAGGTCTAATTGATATGAAGTTTGTTCTACACCAAGCCTAACTTCTCTCCACTGTCCACAGTTATGCCTCTGAAACCAAGCAGTACAAGTCTAATCCTGCTTCCTTCAAGTGGATGAACACACCTCAATCTCAAGTCCTTACTAAGTCTCATTCTCTATAGGTCAAACATTCCCAGGTCTTTCAATGAATCCCCATATAAAAGAAAAATCTAAGCCCTTCCTTATCCTGGAGGCCCTCCTTTGGAAGACAGTTTATCAATGTCCCTTCTAAAATGGGGCATCTCAGGGGCAGCTGGATAGCTCAGTGGATTGAGAGTCAGGCCTAGAGACCAGAGGTCCTAGGTTCAAATCTGGCCTCACACTTCCCAGCTGTGTGACCCTGGGCAAATCACTTAATCCCCATTGCCCAGCCCTTACCACTCTTCTGCCTAGGAACCAATACACAGTATTGATTCCATGAAGGAAGATAAAGGCAATAAAAATAAAATTCCTCTGACTATGGAGTCAGGAAGATCTGAATTCAAAATTAGCTTCAGATACCAATTGGTTATATGACTTCACCAGCAGTGAATTAGTGTTCCAATTATTGTGGCCCTAGAAGATCTACCCCACTTTCCCCAAAGCATCAGGGGCTTTTCTGGCCCGGGGGTTTGAATTATAAAAGGAATGGCCTTTTGGATTATAAAGGCAGGAGGGGTAGGGGGATGAGATAGTTCTATACTGTTTTTAAACTTTAATGATTAAAGTAGTTTTAATAGGACCTTATGGTTAATTCTAGACTAATTTAAGTAGACTTTTCAGAAGGCCTCCCCCTCCTTTTGTGGGCCCTCACAACTTCTTCAGCCAGAGGAGTTTCATGTCAAGAGTCTAACTTAAAACTGCATCTATTAAAACAACAATCATCTGAACCTGCTGGACTAAGCCAAATTTGAACTTGGGTCACAATACAAGACATTAGACTCTTGCATCCTCCTTTTTACAAATGTCAATGCTAAGGGGAAGTAGCCATGTCTTCCCTGAGTAGTTTATCCACCTTTTGAAGGATGAAATAATCATGAAGGTAGATTGAGCAACCAACTGCTTAGCTATAGGAAGAAAGAATTCCCAAAGGCATGTAGATAACTAAAGAACTTCAACATGACTTCTAATCATGCCTTCATGTGTCATGTTCATAACGTTTCCTGAACTCATTATTTCCTCTTCCTGGTCCAGATTACCTTCTACTGACAGTACTGCTTCCAGTTTTACCTCCACTAAACTTCAGCAGATGCTCTACATGCTTCCTCCTCTGACTTCTAGATATCTTCGGAAACTTTACCTAATTTACAACAGTTTGGTAGAGTTGCACCTCTCTTTTACGCATACCATAGTTCTTTCTGAATAAAGGTTCTTCTTCTAGAACATTATCCTAGTCTGGGATCTCTATGTGGTCACATTTATTTTGCTCCATCTCTATCTCTAGGACTCCTTCCTTGTGAAGTAATGCTTTGTACCTTTGTAAACAGATATGAGGCCATGGGTTTTATTACTGGCTCCTTTTCTGGAATCTCCCTTGAATATGAAGTGATACTTCTTGTTAATTCTCTTGTAATCACTCTCTCTGGTCTCTAGTTTTTTTTCCCTCTACAAGATGCCAAGCAAGTATATATGTATCAGTCCTAGTTAGGTCTACTATATCTCTGCCACAAGTCTGATAGATCTATATTTGTCCAGAAATCCAAATCCCACTCTCAGACACTATCAGCTTAAACAAATGATTAATTCCTAAATCTGACTCTTTTCCTTTCCATTTATCCACAATTGGGATGCCAATCATTTTCTAGATTCTTTATGATAGTATCACTTGTACCCTGTGACTCACCAGAGGTGGATAGTAGTTATCCATTTTGATAGGTCTTCAAAAGTTCTCTCATGTTTTGGAAGTAGTGGATATCTGTGTTTTATTATCAAGTCAAAGATAGCCAAATTAATACCTCTCAGCTGGAAATCAGCAACTGCCACTATTTATCTTTTCTTTCTTGGTCCTTTTCTGGAATAGCTCTTATATGGCAACAAGCTTGGATCCAATCATCATTCCTTAAAGGACAAATGGCTGCTTCCTCCTTGGAGAATCAGTTTTCTCCTCTTCCAGAAAAACTTTCCATCTGTTACTTAGATGTAAATGATCACTGCTTCTTCTTCTGTATCCTGCTCTTCTACCTTTCAACCTTCCTCTTCAGATTCCCTTTAGTTTTCTTATTGAAATCCTTCCACTTTTAGAGAATACACTCTTCTCCAGAATGGCTTGGAGAATGAAGAAGGGGTTTTCCAGTTCCTTCATTTTCTCTTTTAGAACAAAGACCAACCTATACACAAGTCACTTGGCCAAGGCAGAAATACAGAAATTGCATACTTTATGCAGGGCATTGAAAAATTCTTCATGCTTTCTCAAATAACTGAAAGTTGGCACCTCAATCATTTTTTGTTCTTGCTAATGGATTCCCCATCAGTCCTCCAGTACAGTTCCTCTTGCCCACTCTAATGATAGCACATAAATGAGGCTGAGGAGATATGAGATTCCTGTCTCTTAAGAGACCTGAGGCCAAAGTGACCTGTCTTAAGGGTGTAGGACTTACCGAGACAATGTCAGCAATACATCGGTTGAGATTGCCCTTGTCATCCTTGATGGTGATTGGTCGGTCCTCCTTGATCCTCTCCATTGCTAGTGGGCAATCAAGCTGCCAGAGGAGTGAGGAGATGTGAAGTTATGTCATATACCTGAAAACAGCTCTAGAACCCAGGGGAAAAAGTCCATACACTTGGAAAGAAAGTTCAAGAGCAGGGGCAAGGGCCAAAGTACCCTGGGGCAGCCTCATCAGTGGGTGACTCACACGGAATTTTCGGCAGAATTCATCAATGGAACTGATTTCTGAGCCTTGCACCTGCTTGAAGGCAGCTTTGTACTGGACCAGGAGTCGGGAACAGGCTGCAGTATACCTGTGGAGAAGAAAGCCTCAGCATGGGCCATGTCCTAAACCTTTACCTAAGACAGAGGTACAGGAATTTCTGGTTCTCTAGATCAGAGTCCAGCCCAGAATAGAGATGGACTTAGGTCTTAAAAGACCAAGGTACAACTAAGAGATTAATTTAAGGAAAACAAACTTATGCTAAGGTAAAAGAAATGCAGGGTTCATAGCTGAAATAAGCCTTAGCAGTAGCTAGTCTAATCCTCTCATATCACAAAGGAAAAAGCAAAATTTCAAATAAATTATTTCCTCACAGGTACACAGCCAGTACCACTTAGTAGGTAGTAGAGATAGGATTCAAACCCAGATTTCAAACCTTTTAAGTCTCTAATGCCCTATACTCCCCTGCTAAACTTACAAGTACTTTCATATTTTGTATATCTTTTATCACATAGTGCTTTGTAATATCATAACTGAAATCATAGGAAGAACTTCAGATTTGAAGTCATAATATATGGTTCCAATTTTGACGTTGCTACTTGACTTTATGATCTGGACAAGTTTAATTTTGGGCCTCTGTTCCCCATCTATAAAATGGGGGAAAAAAGAACTGCCCTACTTCTTTCATACTATTGTTGTGAAGATCAAATGAAATAAAGGATGTAAAGTGCAAAACACACACACACACACACACACACACACACACACACACACACACACACAGAGCACTATTTAGAGATAGGCCAGGAATTAGGAGAGTCCAAATCTGGCTCAAGACTTACCTGTATGATCCTGGGCAAGTCACCTAACCCTATTTGCCTAGACCTTGCTCTGGAGTCTTAGACTTGTTACTAAGGCAGAAAAGTTGTTTTTTTTTTTAAACCCTTACCTTCCATCTTAGAGTCAATACTTTGTATTGGCTCCAAGGAAGAAGAGTAGTAAGGGCTAGGCAATGGGGGTTAAGTGACTTGCCCAGGGTCACACAGCTGGGAAGTGTCTGAGGTCAGATTTGAACCAAGGATCTCCCATCTCTAGGCCTGGCTCTCAATCCATTGAGCCACCAAGCTGTCCCGATTTTTTTTTTTAAATATAAAGAAGAAAAGAAACATTTTCATGAAAAACAACAACAAAAACAAAACCACCAAGTTGGAGTTAGGAAATCTGAGTTCTACTCCCAGTTCTGTCACTGACTTGGTGTCTGACTTTGGCTAGGCTCTAGCTGTGTCTGAGTTTCCCCTCATCTACAATAGTCATGAATACCGGACTAAGTAAGTGGCCAATAAGGTCCCTTCCAATCCTAAATGTTTTAGGATTCTGTGAATCTAATAGGAACAAAAGAATGAGAATAAAAAGTAGACAAGACTTTGAATTTGTTTGGAACATTAAAAACCTAGTCTAGTTTGACTCTAACCCAGGTATGGTTTGGAGTTAGCAATATTTCCACAGCTAGAGGATTCTTTCTAGTCACCATTTCCTAGATCTACCTCATGTCTTTATACACAGAAACAGGTGGTGATGGAGAGTAGAAGTCAGCTGTTCAATCACAGAATTTCAGAGTATCCAGAAAACCAGAAAGCATACCTAGAAACCAAGTCAAAGGTCAAAGATACCTTTCTTCTTTCCCTTCTTTTCTACCCCCCCTTCTGTAAAGACACTCACTCATTAGGGGTGACACAGTCCTTGATGTATGCCTTCTCCAGGGCTTGCATTGTCTTCACCACAGCAAATAACTCTGCCATGTTGTCATACCTAAAGGTATGGACCTGGTTAATCAAGGTGATAGTTCCCAGGGTTAAGAAGCATGTTACTTCACTCTCCTCCTATGAGCAGTCATGACTCCCTCTACAACCTATCCTAGACTGCAATGCTGAAGGCTCAGAAGAAAGAAATGTCCACAGAGAACCAAGGAGATAAGAGTAGGGTTAGGGGAAAAGTGATTCCTTGATGTTTCAATACTACCCAACAGAAGGAATAGAGAGCAGCAGTTATAGCCAAGCCCACTGAGATTCTCTCCAGGGTTCTCTAAGTACCCTTCTGTAACTGTAGCCTTCAATGGCCTCAAGGATGCAACAGAGCATGACCCCCAGTGATTGGTCTAGAGAGGACCAACAGAAGGGAAGGCTATAAGGTGGTGAGGACCCTCCCCTCCACCCTCCCCCTTCAATAAGGCCTTCTTCTTTCTCCATGTTTTCTGAGGGACTCACTTCTCTCTTTCCCGGGCATTCTTGTACAGCTTCACTTCCTGTAAGAGAGAAAAGAGAACCTTTCTAAGCTCAGACTTATTAAGCAAGAGACAAGCCCAGAACCCATTTTATTTAGGCCTACAGGAAATATGTAGATGGCAGGTGATAAGAGGAATCACTCTCAGACTCCCTCCCCTCTTCCTACCAACTAGGATGAGGGGGAGGGACCTGGGGAGGAGGGAAGAGGAGGCAGAGCCTCGGCTAATGGGGACATTTGAGGACTCCCCCCCAACAGAAGGTAGCACTCACCTCATACAGCTCGGGCTTATTCCCAGGGGCTGAAAACAAACAAAATAGTAGACCAAGTCTCCATACTTACCTACTACTTCCAGCCATCCCGACACCTATTCTCTGTAGGTGCTCCTTAAATAAACACGAAGCCTTCCCCAGTACTACTCCCAGAACTCAGCTCTCTACTTCCCGGGTCCAAGCCCGGGGGCAGCGCCCCGCCCCCTCCTTTAGGCCGGAGCTTCAGGCACCACCTGCAGGTGATGGCCCTGCTTCCTTCCCACACCCCCAGTCTCTCTCGGAGAGCCCTCCAGCCTGTCCCCCGCCTTAGGGATAGGTCACTCACCTCCCATCCCGGGAGTGGCAGGGATTCCGTGAAACATACTCGGTGGCTAGACCCGGGCCCTCCCCTGCGCTCACAATGCTGAAACCGAGACAGGGTCTGGGGAGAGCTGCCGCCAAGCCTTCTCTTCGAAGACAGGGCTCGGGGACGCTTGAGATCTTAGGCCCCGGGGCCCGCCTCGGAGCCGAACTGTCGGGACGCAACCTGGATCTGCTAAGCACCCAGTTCTTAGGGCTCGCTCTTCTCAGCGGCACTCGATCTTTTGAGCCAAGATGGCGCTGTATCGCATCTCTCGGACCAGCGATGTTTCGGCGCTCCTCTGGTATGCCGAAAGGATCACGCCTGCGCAGATCCTCAGTAGTGAGAGGCTGAAGGGGAGAAGAGCTTCGTAGGCTTCTCTCCGTAGACAGGCATAAGTTGTCCTATGCTTTAGCTCGTAGCTGCCTAAGTGGTGGTCTTGACTCCGGGAGAGACCTCTTATTATATTAAGGCCCTTCGGAGTACACTTTTTTCTATTGTTTCCATGCACAGAACTGAATCAGCGCGGGTCCTGTAGCTGACTCTCCCTTATCCCATTTAACTTTGGGCTGATTGGACTGTGTGGGGCATTAGTTTCCTCACAAATCCTCCATCCCTGGCCAGACCCGCAGACTCACAGCAAATGAAAAGGGTAATCGGGTCTTTTAATTCATTCTGTCTAAAATCGGACTAGAGGCAATTTCTTCCAGCACTGAATCTAGTCTAAAAAATTTCAAAAGCCTCTTCAGCGGTTTTTAGTTACTAAAGTACACATAAGGAGTGACACTTTTCTAGGATCTTGGGGAGTGTGTGAGCTTCACTTTGGGCTAGGAGACAAATTGTGGAGAAGCCAGGGAGAGGTCATGAAACCGTTTATTAAGTCTAAACGGTTATTTTTGGATGAAACAAGGGGAGTTATCCCTGAAGAGCTTGTTTCTGAGGACTGAGGATGGAAATATAATGAGGCTGAAGAGAATACCTTTCCTCAACTGTTGGAATTTTCCTGAGATCCTGAACAAACTAAAATAGTGGTGAGCTCTGTTTCCAGAAGGTGCCACACAGTCACAATGAGATCTGAGATGGCTATTTTTATAAATGCAACAGGTAAATAATATGCCTATTATTAATTTCAGTTAACAAATTATATATTTGGTAACTAATATTTATGAAGCCCTACATCAAGGAATTTCATATATAAAGGAATGAGTGCCTACCAGTGGGAAAAGTTTCTCATCCTATGAAATAATATTCAGTGAACTGAGGTAGGGTACTTTGGGCTTAAATGGACTTTGAGATTTTGACATTTCTTTAATGAGGAAATAAACAAACATACTCCTGAATTACCTTAGAGCCTAGAATAATTGTGGAAACAAGTAGCAGTCTTAAGGGTTGTTCTCCTAATTCTACACACTACTTGGGCAACTGAAACTTGCCTATTACTCACCTAGGTGACCAGAGGGATTTGGGTCCTAGAAACACCAGTTCCTTAAGAGGCCTTGTGGCTCCTTCAATTATGTCAATGAGTTGGGGAATGAGCAATGAACACTTAGGACAAGGATCAGCATTGGGGTGATGTAGATAAATAAAACAAGAAGCAGTGATTTATTGAGGATTTAAAAAGGCTAAGGCCATGGGTGGGTTTATTGGAGCTCTTCAGGTATATAAATAGCAGAAGGAGAAACAAGGGATGCTGCTCAATGGCCTTCAAAGAAAAGTTTATGATGGTGGGTCAGTATGAAGGAGGCAGGATCCTGTTTGTAGGCCAACTGCTGGCATAGGACTTGATGGTCAGTAAGTCTCAGTTTGCTACTGCACAACTGTAACTGTTGAAGCTGCGAAGTGATTTTATCCCATGTGCAGCTGCCCAAGGGCCCTTCAATGGAGCATCCTATAAAGGGAGAGACACAGGAAAAGCTTTATGTGGAATATATCAAACAGACACTAACATGTGTGAGTCTATGGAATAGGAAGCCCAGGTACCATATGATTAAATAAAAAGAGAAATTCATAATCTTGTTTCCCATGATCCCAGTGTTCCCTATTATCTATGCAATAAATGACAGTACAGCTGAAGAGCTAAAAGAACTTGGAAGTCATTTAGTCTAACCCTCTGATTTGATGGATGAACCAAAAAGTCTCTTCTAATTCTAAATCCTGTGACATCTTGGGTCCTATGGTATTTAAATTTGTTTCTTCAGCTGTGAAGTGAGGGTATCCTCCCCATCTGGCCTGTTCCCCAAAGGATGACTAGAAAGAAGAGGTGGATATAGACATCACCATAGAAATGTAAATGACTCACATTAGCTTTGGCAATGGACTCAGATGGTTAAATCCACAGTATTAATGAGGCCAATGAGGGGTTTCCTCAGAGAGCAATTCACTTTCTGGAAAAGCAGCATGGGATAGTGAAAAGAGAACTGGATTTGAATCAAGAGAATCTTGGGTTTGAGTTCCAAATCTAACATCATGTGACTGCCTTCCCTCCCCAAACCTGTTATCTCATCAGAAACTTAGGGATACCATCACTTGTATTTTCTACCTCAGAACCCTTTTAGGGTGGAGGTGGGGGTATCTTTATAACTTTAAATGTTTTAGTGAGTAGTAGAATACTCAGCTAATAATGCTTATGATCCAATTCCTAGGTTCTAAAACTTTGCCAGTGATCTCACAAACATGCTGTATGCATACCCTTTGATCCTGTAATATCACTACTGGGTCTGCATCCCAGAGATCATAAAAAAGGGGAAAAGCCCTACTTATACAAAAGTACTGTGTAGTGGCAAAGAATGAGGAAATTGAGGAGATGTCCATCACTTGGGGAATGACTGAAGAAACTGGTATATGTTGGTGATGGTATACTATTTGCTATAAGAAATAAGCAAAATGATTTCAGAAAAAGCTGGAAAGATTTGGTAACAGCAACCTTCTACTATAATCAACTAACTGGGAAAACTTAGCTACTCTCAGCAATACAATGACTTGGGACAATCCTAAAAGAATTATGATGGGGAATGCTATCCACCTCCAAAAAAAGAACTGTTGGAATGAGATGGGTGTGGGTCAAAGCATACTACCTTTCATATCAGTGTATTTAGGGTTTTCGTTTGGGGTTTTGGTTATGCATGAGTGTGCTTTTAAGACAATGACCAATATGGAAGTATGTTTTACATGATAAAAAAAAAGCCCAGATTAGAGAAGCTAGTAAATGTTAGTAATAAATATGTATGGCCATCATAGCACAGATTTCAGAGGAGCACAGGCTCATATTAGAGTTGGAAGGACCCTTAAAAATAGCTGAAAAGGGCTACCACAGGAAGGCAATAGGGAAACAAAGGAAACAAGGGCAAAACAGGAAAGTAAGATGAAAAAGCAAGCACAAGCCAACAAGTACTAATTCTAACAAAAAAACAACTACAACAACAAAAAAAACAAACCTTCATTGGACATAAATAGGCAGTTTTTAGATAAAGAAATCAAAACTATCAATAAACACATGAAAAAGTGCTCTAAATCTCTCATAATTAGAAAAATGAAAATTAAAATAACTCTGAATTACCACCTCACATCTAGCAGACCAGCCAATATGATAGCAAAGGAAAGTAATAAATGTTAGCGGGGGATGTGGCAAAATTGGGACATTAATGCATTGTTGGTGGAGTTATGAATTGATCCAACCATTCTGGAGGGCAATTTGGAACTATGCCCAAAGGGTGCTAAAAGACAGCCTGCCCTTTGACCTAGCCATGGCACTGCTGGGTTTGTACTTCAAAGAGATAATAAGGAAAAAAGACTTGTACAAGAATATTCATAGTCATGCTCTTTGTAGTGGCAAAAAATTGTATAATGAGGGGGGATCTCCCTTGATTGGGGAATAGCTGAACAAATTGTGGTATATGATGGAATATTTTTTTATATTTCTGAGCTTTATTTAATGATGAATTTCTATTGTCTCAGTAGCACAGCACTTTCCTTAAGATATTAATCTTTTCATTGAAAAACTTTAATTAATTAATTAAAATTATAATATATTTATATAGAATAATATATATATAATATATAAAGAACATATAATATAAAATAATGAGAATTTTTTTCCATGGTTACATGATTCATGTCTTTTACTTCCCCTGTTCCCTCATTGGCCAGCCAATGCGCAATTCCACTGGGTTTTACATGTATCATTGATCAAGACCTATTTCTCTATTATTGATAATTGCACCAGGGTGATCATTTAGAGTCTATATCCCCAGCCATATCTCTCTGATGGAATACTATTGTCCTGAAAGGAATAATGAACTAGAGGAATTCCTTGTGATCTGGAAAGACCTCCAGAAATTGATGCAGAGTGAAAGGAGCAGAACCAGGAGAACATTGCCCACAGACTGATACATTATGGCTCAATCAAACGTAATAGACTTTTCTACCAGTAGCAATGCAATGATCCAGGACATTTCTGAGGGTCTTATGAGAAAGAACTCGATCCACATCTAGAGAAAGAAGTGTGGGAGCAGAAACACAGAAGAAAAACAAGTGCTTAAACAAATAAAGTAATTAATTTAAAAAAAGAAAAAGAAAAACAACTGCTTGATCACTTGATTCCATGGGGATATGATTGGGAATGTTGACTTTAAATGATCAATCTATTGTAAATACTAATAATTTGGAAATAGGTTTTGAACAATGATACATGTAAACACACCCCTCAAATAGGTTATAATTATTATATTGCCAGAGCAGCAGTAGTTCTTCAGCCTCTTGACACAGATTAGTATCCCTTACCTCATCTGATTCTTTTTATTATATTTACCCCAAGACATTTCCCCCCATATTTCCCATTTATAATCAATTATAAATCATCAAAGTAAAAAATAAACTTTCATTGTTTTTCTGGAGGCTCAGATATTTCCATATACAAAGACTAAAAAGAAAGTATGGGACAATAGGATGGATTGTATAGAAATCAGCTAAGAAGGGGTGGAAAGAGTTACACTGGAAAATCAAAGGAAAATTAAACTTAACATTATTCAGCACCTACTATGTGTAAGGTCCAGCTTTTATCTCTATAAAGGCTGAAAGTCAAAGAACAGAAAACAAGAAAGGAGATAGAAGAATACTGATGGCAAATTGGTGTGCACTTATCACTCTTAGCTAGTATATCACTAAGCTCACCACCTGATCACACCAAGCTATGTAATATTAAGTTACTACATTAAGTAACTTAACTAGAAAACTAAGTAAATTAAGTCCAAATTCCCCTGCCTCACAAGATCCTAGAAAATTTGGTGCCCACCCAACCTTCCCAAACCCCAGCTGTTTCCTTTTCCTGGAATGTTTTCCTCCCATTACTTCATTTGTTTTTACTATTTCTATTTACAATTACTATTTCTCTCAAACTCCACTTGGTCACCATTAATAACAACTTTCCTTCAGGGTGGATCATACCACATTACGGGTGCCTTTCTAATGCTTCTGTCACAAAGTTTTCCATCATCTATGTTCTGGCCATTCCTCCACTAGAATACATTCTATATCTCCTCTCAGCATTAGCACAGTGCTTTGCAAGCACAAAAGAGGTGCTTAATACATATGTTCAGTCAGGGCTGAATAGAACCATTTAGAACACTACATAATAGATTCCCATGGTCTGCTGACTGACTTCCAAAGATCTTTCCTTGACTGCACTGACCCTAAAGCAATGAGGTGAGTCCTATTCTAGCCATGATCATGATGGGGATACTGAGGCCTATTCCCCCTCATATCATGTCAGAGTTGGAAATGTTTTTAGAGATGGTCTAACTCAATGAGTCCTAGAGCAGTAATCCTCTTCAATAGAACTGTACGTAGCCATCCAGTCTTTAGGAGATCTTGAGTGCTGAGGAGCCAACACTTCCATAAGTAGTCCACTGCATCCACGGAAAGGTCTAATTGCTAAGACATTTACCCAGAAACCAAGTTTTAATTTGTTGCAATGGACTCCTAAATTCTTTGATATAGTACACCTAGTTCTGTTGTCTTGCAACCAGGCATAAGAAGTCACTATTAATTGGCTTCAATGGAAAAGACCTCTATTACCTGAAGACAGATACAGTGTCCCCTCACTAAACCATCTTTGCTCCAAGCTAAAACCATTCCTACTTACTTTATTGATTTTTTGATAAAAACTCTTTCTTTCTTAGAATTGATATTGTATATAGATTCTAAAGAAGAGTGGCAAGAGGCAATAAGGCTTAAGAAAATTGCCCAGGGTCATACAGGTAGGAAGTATCTGAGGCCAAATTTGAACCCAGTACCACCCATTTCCAAGCCTTGCTTTCTATCCACTGAGCCACCAAACTTCTCTCCTACTTACTTTAATTAATTAATCTACAAAAGGATGCTGTTGAGGATCTCAACCTTCCTGGTTTTTCTACTTTCCAATTTGGTACCCAGAAATAACACCTTTCTTAATTTACTATGATTGTTATGATTGTCTTGTCTTACCTTTTCTGGTGGCCATAGCAGGCTGTTGACTGATTCATACTGGATTTGCAATGAGAACTTTTATTTCAAAACTTCTGTGTAGCCACATTCCCCACATTTTGTTTGTGAAGGTGATTTTTTTAACCCAAGTCCAAGACTTTACATTTGTCCCAATTAAATTCAATATTATTAGACTCAGCCCAATGTCCTGGCCTCTCAACATATTATTAGATCCTGATTCTGTGAACTATGCTAATTATTCCTCCCTGCTTTGAAAAGCAAACACTAAGTTGGATCTTAAACACAGATGTGCAGAATGCAGAGGCATAACAGTCCATTGGCTTACCTTCTTGATCACCTCATTCTTTTTTTTTTAAGTAAAGTCCTGTGGCTGGGATTAGATCAGAGATCTCCAGTTAGCCTCTGATAAATGCCTTGGCTTACATTTACTTTTAATATTTCTTACAACAAAAGCTGCTAATAAGTCAATTAGAAATATTACATGTGGCTAATGAATAGAAATTTGGTGAAACAATGATTACTAAGGTATCTCAAGAATTAATTTCAGTTTCTTAACTGGCAGCATTCCTTTCTCCCACCAGGCTTCAAGGAAGAGTATAATGCCAGGACTTTTTAATGCTATCTGTGGTTGATAAGATCATATCTAAAGACAAAGGAAAAGCTCAGTCAGGAGGCTTACTGATTAAAATAGGGCCTGGACAGCAAATAACTAGTTGAAAAATCCCAAGGAGACAATTTCCCAACATTTGGTTCCTCATCCTAAATCCCTTCTCCTAGGACAGGAAGGGGATGTGGAGGAATTTGTTAAAACAAGGAGCTTAGAAACTTTGATGACCAATTCTCTCAGAATCAAACTCTGGGTACAAATCATTCCCTTTGGGCCAGGCCAAGTGGAAATGCTACTTCCTCTCCACAAAGGTCATAAGAAGGGATGTTAACCCCTACCTTTCAAATTCAATAGAATACCAAGTTCAGAAGGTTATAGAATAAGGATTCAGGTTCCCCAACCTGCCCATGATACCATGTTTCCTTCCTTTGGGTCTTCCCACAGCTCCTAGAACAAGCTTTCTTTAACAGGTGGCATTTCTCTCACTTTTCTGATAGGCTGCATCATATTTCATTCATTCCAAGATGGCATTATATCCATGTTTGGATCCATATGAAAGTTGAGACGTAAATTATGCCAACTAAATTGACTTGGGTTTGGGGGTAAAAAGTCAGGGTGACCCAAATTCTCACCTGCAAGACCAAGGAAGTCAAGGCCAGAATTTCTTTCCTGAAGGGTTGACAGGATCTCTTCCAGGCTGACACGGCTAACTTTAGGATTGGCAGTCAAGTCCAGTGAGATTAATGAGGGGCAGATGGAAAGACATCTAGAAAGATGAGACAAAAGGAAGTGGGGAATAGATCCAGAAGGGAGAGAAGGAAGAAATTGATAGCCAACAACCACTGGCCCTTCATGGTCAACACACTGCTAGGGAATCTTTTTCCACTCAATTCAACAAACATTAAGTTCCTAGTGAGGAGCAACACCCATAAGATAAAAAGATTAAAATAATAGCAGGCAGAAAATACTAGTTTTAGATTAGTGCTTGGAATTCAGGTACAGACAAGGCAAGCTCCATCATACCAAATACATTTATATTTCAGGATTCTAAAGGAAGCTTTCCTTTGTCTCTTCAAGTAACCTCAAAGACAGGTCAGGTAGGAGCCTTCCTTAATACAGACTAGTTAAAGACAGAAGCTACTGGTTCCTAGGAGTAACTGTTGAGTTACAGTCCAAGGGACCAGAAAGAGGAAAGCTTGTCCTAGTCTTTGTCTATATAGCTCCTTGAATTGCCATGCTGTAACTGATGCATTCTGTCATGTGGTCTCAGTAAACAGAAGTGTGTTTATAGGTGTTAATGACTAACAGGACTGTAGACAAAAAACAGAAATGTAAGACTGAAGGGCACCAGGACTCAGGTGAACAGATAAAGGAAGAAGGGGCTTAGGAGCCTAAGCAAAGGGGAGAGAAAAGAAGGAAAACAGTGTTTGGGCTGAAGATGAAAGCAAGATAAATGAAGAAGAGAATTTGGGACAGTCAAGTAAAATAGAGGAGAGAGTGGGCTAGAAATAATTGGAATTACACTTGCGTGGTCAGACAGAAGCATCCAGAGCCATGAAATTCAGCAAGGCTTGACTGGCTCTATGTCTGCCACCCTGGATTAACTATCTTCATGTTTGTGGTCAAGGATTGTTTGTGTTTTCAAGATACCTGGTATGAGAAGTTGTTTGCCTGCTGAGAGGGACATTGTAGGAAGCAAGGGAGTTGGGCTGTATTTTCTGGACTATCCCCTCATCTTGGCTAGTGTAATACTAGCAGAATGTTTGTCCTCGGTATGGTAGAAGCCCTGGATCCCATGTTACCTGGTCAGACTTCTTATGGCTTCATCATTCAGGTAGTTGCCAGACAGGGTCAGATGTGTCAGAGCACAGCCATCCTAGACACAAATAGTAGGAACTCAAGAAGGCACAAATGAAAGGAGAGAAACATCAAAGAGTTTATGACACATGCCCAGAGTCAAAGTCAGATGAAGGCTCTGAGGAAATGAACATCCCTGGACAAAAGGAGTCCAGTCTGCGAGGTTGAAAAACTTGTGCCCCGCGTGTAGCTAGGTGGCTCAGAGGATAGAGAGCCAGATCTGAGATCTGGACAGGGGAGCTTCTGGGTTCAAATCTGGCCTCAGACACTTCCTACCTGTGTCACCCTGGGTAAGTCACTCACCCCCAATTGCCTAGCCCTTAATACATAATATTGACTCTAAGACAAAATGTGAGTAGTTAAAAAAACAACAGACTTATGCCCTATAGAGTCTGAGTGAGCCCATATTCCTGACCACTATCTACCACTGGACGAAGACCTCAGAAATGGACAGGATATGGAACTCCAGGCTCCTCAGGGAAATCCACCTCTGTGGGTAGAGCTGGCCTGTAGGATTCTGAAGGACAACATATCGCCAGGAGCACTTAGAAGTAATAAAACATTATGGAAAAGGAATCAGCACAGTCTGAAATAGCTGGTTTCTATGCCCAAAGGGTGATAAAAGACTGTCCGCCCTATGATCCAGCCATAGCACTGCTGGGCTTGTACCCCAAAGAGATAATAAGGAAAAAGACTTGTACAAGAATATTCATAGCTGCGCTCTTTGTGGTGGCCAAAAATTGGAAAATGAAAGGATGCCCTTCAATTGGGGAATGGCTGAACAAATTGTGGTATATGTTGGTGATGGAATTCTATTGTGCTAAAAGAAATAATAAAGTGGAGGAATTCCATGGAGACTGGAACAACCTCCAGGAAGTGATGCAGAGCGAAAGGAGCAGACCCAGGAGAATATTATACACAGAGACTGACACACTGTGGTACAATAGAATGTAATGGACTTCTCTATTAGTGTCAATGCAATGTCCCTGAACAATCTGCAGGGATCTAGGAGAAAAAACACTATCCACAAGCAGAGGACAAACTGTGGAAGTAAAAACACCAAGGAAAACCAACTGCTAGACTACAGGGGTTGAGGGGATTTGACTGAGGAGAGACTCTAAATGAACACTGGTGCAAACACCAACAACATCGAAATGGGTTCAAATCAAGAATACTTGTGATACCCAGTGGAATCGCACGTCAGCTATGGGATAGGTGGGGATGGGGGGAAGAAAATGATCTTTGTCTCCAATGAATAATGCTTGGAAATGACCAAATAAAATAATGTTTAAAAAATAAAATGAAATGAAATGAAATAACTGATTCAACAAGAATCTCAGCCTTGGAAATCTGGGGGAGCCTATAGAGCTGGAAAATAGAGAAGAGAAGAAAATCTAGGAGGGATTTTAGGTTGAGGGACATATGTATTGATCCCCTTTGAATTTAAGCCTTTCCTCATAGAATCAAATGTTTGTGCTTAGCATAGTGTCTGGCACATAGGAACTTCTTAATAAAATCTTGTTCTCTCCTACCTTTCCTTTGTTTCTAGTTACCCCTCCTCTCAGGAGTGCCAAGACCTCAAGACCTCTTGGGAGAACAGGGAAATCGTAACTGCCCATTTTTGTGTTGAGATCTGACAACATTTTAATATATACAATTCTCCTCAGTATTTTAATTTTCAAGTTGTAGCATCCCATCATTCACAGCCTACAAAAATATGACAGGGGGCAGCTGGGTGGCTCAGTGGATTGAGAGGCAGGCCTAGAGATGGGAGGAACTAGGTTCAAATCTGACTTCAGACGCTTCCCAGCTGTGTGACCCTGGGCAAGTCACTTGACCCCCATTGCCTAGCCCTTACTACTCTTCTTCCTTGGAGCCAATACACAGTATTGACTCCAAGATGGAAGGTAAGGGTTTAAAAAAAAAACAAAAAAAAGACAGACACAAAAAACACTGTCTTTGTTTTTCATAAGGTTTCCAATGCTCACTTTTCAAACTCAGACACAGGGAGTCTTTTTTCTGAATCCTTTTTTCTTTTCTGTCCTAATGACTCAACAAGTCAACAAGCCTTTATGGAGTGAGTACTATGTGACTGGCACTGTCCTAAGTGTTGGGGATACAAGGAAAGGCCTTCATCTCAGAAAAACAAAAGCAAAAGTATCATTATTACTTTGCTAGTTTCTGCCCTGCCTGCTTTCTCCTCCCCTATCCCAAAAGGCTCTACTGCATACCTGAGTCAGGTATCTGATCAGAGGCTCCATGAATCCCAAGCTGTTCTTGTTGACCATCACTGAGCCAAGCTCCAGCCGAGCTAAGACACTATGAGGTAGGATCTGAAGAACCCTAGTGAGGGCTGGGACTCCCATTGTGTTATAGGACAGAGACAATATCTTCAGGTGCTGGGCACCTACGCTTCAAGCAAGACACATTCCAAAAATGGTTAGAAACTACTCAAATCCAAGAAATTGCATTTTATACAAGATGAGGCTCAAAGTCAAGTAGGTAACTAAACTAAGCCTCTCTTCCCACTCCTAAAAGCCACAGTTATTCTTCAAATGGCTCCCCAACCTGTGTCTAACCCTATCCCTCCCTCCCCCTACCCCACCCCAAAATCCCATAGGGAATTCTCAAGGCTCAGAAGAGGTTCTTCCACTTCTAGGCTACCTCCTCTAGGAAGCTGTTCTTGGGAAATCATGTACCACATTCAAAGAACTGTTGATTCTCAAAATTCATCATCATATGCAGTTGTGCCCTGCTTTTAAGCAAACCTGAGCTAGGAAAATGTCATTTCATCCATCCTCACACACAGGGATCTCTTGATCTCCTCTGCAATATTCCTTATCTAAGTTATGTTATCTAGGGAGTGGGGGAAAACACATGGTACAGTCAGCTAAACCACAGGTGTCAATAAAACGTTAACACTATCTATGTCCTATTGAATTTTTATTTACTTTGTTAATTCTTTTCCAATTATACATTAATCTGGCCCAGACTACACTGGGGAGTGCTGCCTGCCATGTGTTTGACACCTCTGGGCTAAACAATGGATCTGTAATCAAAGGACTTAAGTCTGAGACCCAGTTTTGCTATTTGCTACCTGTGTGACCTTCAGCAGTTCACTTGATCCAAGATTGCTTCTTCCTCTGTCAAATGCTGGGTGTGGTCTAGATGATCACTAAAGGCCCTTACAGATCTATATCCAGTGATACTATGTGGTCATACACCCTCTGAGCAAACTGCTCTGGCGATACAGAAGCAACATTTCCTGTCCAAGTAGCCCTCTCTACTTTAGAAAAGCAATAATTACTTAAAAATGTAGCACACAGACTTTGCACTGGCTGCCTCCCTCAAGCCCCAACTTCTTCCATCTGAAGTCTTTCCTGATACTATGACTGCTCATGTCCTCCCTCCCCTCCCTTGTATTTATTCTGCACATACTTATATATGTATTTGTTCTCTTCCTGCTCAGATATAAGCTCCCAGAGTTGGGACTGTTCCTTTTTTGTATTTCTATCCCCAGTGCCACAGCACCTGATGCCTGGCACACAGTAGGAGCTTAGGAAATGCTTGCTGATAGAATGATTCATCTGAGTGTTGGAGCTGCCGGCTCACCCTGCAAGGCACTGTCCATGGTGTGCTGATGGCTCTGTAAGAAGTTGGAACTGAAGCCACATGCCTGCAAGTGCAGAGTGCTGAGAACAGGGCAGGCCTGCAGGAGGGAGGCCAGGGCCTGGGAGCAGCCATCTCCCAAAGGATTCATGCTTAAATTAAGTTCCTCTAGATTCTGCAAAACAAGTGGATAGGAGACAGGAGAGAGAGGAGGTAAGAGAACAACTTTCTTAGGGGGAGGTCCATTGTGAAACATGGGCTTTCCTTTTCTGGCCTAGTGTAGTGGCCAGGACAGTTGGGGTATGGGAGCCAAAAAAGCTTTTCCTGTGAGAACCAAGTCTTCTAAGAGTGGGGGTCATATTTATAGCATTAGACAAAGGTTCTCTTAGGAAGGAGGGCTACACTTCTCGTTTTAAATGAAACACTACATGAAAGCATGTAATGGGTCTTCTGCAGTGGGGCCTATATCTTTCCTAACAAAACTAAAGGGTTTCTAGGAACCGGGAATATGTGTTCCCTCCCTCTTGAGGGTCTTGCCCAGAAAAGGAACCCAAGGTGGTCTTTACTCCATTTTCCAGTAAGTGTTCAAAATGAGCCACTCTATTACAATGACTTCTATTGGTCAAAGAGGCAACATGGCATAGAAGCATGACTTCTGGGTTTGGAGTCAGAAGATCTGAGTTCCAATCTTAGCTTTAATTAACATTCGTTAGCTATGAGCAACACTGAGCATTTCATTTCCCTTCTCTATGCCTCCGTTTCCACATCCGTAATACAGGACAAAAAAATAGGTCCCACAGCTAGGTCACAGGGTTGTCATGCAGAATGTGTGGTTGATACCATAACTGCCTTTCAAAGGTTTTCATCCTAAGATGGAAACACTAACCAGGGCAGAGCAAGATCATAATTCCAACTTTAACTCCCTTCCTCAAATAGAGGAGCCTCACCTGGAAGGTGTTCTGATTTTGGAGGCTAGTAGCAAGTTGGTGTAGGCCATCAGGACCCAGGTGGTTAGATGAGAGATCAAGGAGGGTCAGGCCAGGCATTGTGCTAACAGTGGCCAACAGCTCCACAGCTGTATTGTCCCCAAGCCGATTCCCAACCAGGCGTAGCTCCCGCAGTGAAGTATGCAGCTTCAGGGCACGCAGCAGTGGGGTGAGTTGGGCTGGGTGCAAAGCAAGGGAGCAGACACTGAATGAAGGGCCTGAACCCTGCTGTTCCAGAGCCTGGAGGACAAGCTGGTGCTCAGCTAAGGGAGAAGAGGAAGAGGTTCACATCACCACATCAGGAGTTCACTGGTGAGGGGAAGACAACAAACTCATACTGCTCCTTGGCACTTTCCCTCTCAGCTTATAATAGTCAGTTTGTATTCATTTTTCATAAAATCCCAGGACTACTCTGTAGTTTTTAAGAAATAGATGAACCAGGGTAGGTTATATAAGGCCAAGTACAAGGGGAGTTGGATGCCTCCTATCTTTCTTTTTCCTAAGCACCAACTTTTTCTGCCAGGCCATTAGCATCAAGGTAGGAGTCACTATGGTGTAATGGAAAGAAACTTATAGATGTCATTTCATTTGTAAAATGAGATGGTTAGAATATGTGCCTTCTAAGAACCATCTAACTCTAAATCTGATTCTATAAATCCTTCCAGATATATTCCTCACCTCTAGCTAGGTTCATTTGTTCATAAACAATATCTTCCTTACCTCTCACAATCTGTGCCCCATCATGCAGTCTATCAAAGAATCAAAACTGCAAAATCTTGTAGTTTGAAATAATTTTGTAAGTCATCTAATCTAATCTAGCCCTTAATAGGAAACCCTTTTAAAACATGCCAAAAAAGCAAGAATCTAGCTAATACTCAAAGAATTATGGATATCAGAATTCAGACTTAAGAGGCCATTTAATCTACCCAACCTCTGAATGAGAAATTCCTCTACAATACTGTTTTTCTTCCTTCATTTTCAAAGTAGTTCAATGACACTATGGGATGATATCTTGATTTGCCAGTGAATTGAATTTAAGTGAGGCAGAGCTGTACAAAGTCTTCAGCCTCACTCTCTTCCAGTCACCTGAAGTCCTAAGTCATGTGAGACCTAAGAAAGGAGTCATGTTGGGAGCCCCCTTGAAAATAGGTCCCTTTTTGCTAGTATCAGGAAAGGGAGCTCAAACTAACACTCCAGGAATAACAGCCAACAGAGACCTGAATCTAGTCTAGGAAAATTATCCAAAGGGATTTGGATGACCTGGTAGTAACTGAAGTATATGGGGTGACCTCTGCCCATTTGGTTAAAGGGATATTTCATGTTTTCCTTTCACTCCTTTCCACAAGAAATCTCTCTCTGAAATAAACAGAATCAAGAGAACATTGTACACTGAAAGTGAAACATTGTGGAACTGTCTAATGTAATGGACTTTACTACTAGCAGCAATACAATAATCCGGGACATTCCTAAAGGACTTATGAGAAAGAATGCTATCCACATTAAAAGAACTATGGGAGTAGAAACACAAAAGAAAAACATTACTTATTTATTTATATGGATATATGATTTGGGGTTTCAGCGCTATGGTAAAAATGAATAACGTGGAAATGGGTATCAAGTGTTAGCATTTGTACAACCCAGTGGAATTGCTTATTGGCTGTGGGAGGGGGGATGGGAAGAGGAGAGGGAAAGAACTAGAATCATAGAAACATGGAAAAATCTTCTTCAAAAAAATTAAAAAGAAATAAAAAAAGCAATCTCTCTCATTTCCATGAGAAATGCCTTCTCTGCTCAAAACTACTCCTTCACTGCCTATTCTATGAATTGCTTGGCCTGGTATTTAAGATCTCCTATATTCTGGCCCTACCCTACCTTTCTAGCTTCATTCATTATTATTCTTCCCCATGCCTTCCTTGCCCCCATTCCAATCATGTTGGTTTCTAATATACAATAACCACTCTTCCAAGCCTACAGAAGCTTCACCTCCCTCACTTTTGCTTCTACACCCCTTTGTATGGGTTACCTTTTCTCATTAGAATGTAAACTGCTCAAGGGCAGATACTGTCATTTGGCCTATGTCTGTATTCTCAGGATTTAGCACAATGCTTAGTGACTTGATTTGTTGGTTTGCTGCTCACCACCTACCACCCTCTCATCTACACAAATTCCTACCAAGGTCCACCTCCTAAAGGAAGTCTTTGGTTCCTATGACTGTCCCCCCCTTCCCCACAGTGCACATATGCTTGCACACCCCTCTACACATGGACATGTACTTATATGCACACACATGTTCCTCTCTGAACATTTGCTACATTT
The DNA here is from genome assembly GCF_027887165.1 of Monodelphis domestica. NCBI lineage: Eukaryota > Metazoa > Chordata > Mammalia > Didelphimorphia > Didelphidae > Monodelphis > Monodelphis domestica. Next base: position 103,243,995 of record NC_077229.1, read on the forward strand.
AAGAGTTGGCACTGTACCACTGAGCCATTGGTTTTATCTTTTGCTGTTCTGACTCTGAAGAGTCTTCTCTTCCCAGCTAGACTGTGAGGTCCCTGAGAGGTTATGGCTTTCCCTTCTCTGTCCCCATCCCAGCCCTGACACAGAGTTTGCAACAAAATATACAACAGGTTCGGTAGAAGAGTGCTGGGCCTAGTGTTAGGACCCACATGAGGATCCCAGCTCCCACTCTACTACCTTGTGATATGGCAAACCATTTCTTTTCTCTGAGACTGTTTTCCTCAGTTCTATTAGGAGGGGGCTCAAATCATCTTTCAAATTCTTTCCAGTTCTAAATGGAAACTAATTTAATTTGTTGTCTGAGTGATCCCCATACCTCCTTTCCACACTCCCTTCTCCATCCCTCCCTCCTACTAAGGGACCTAGGGATTCTAGGGAGTAAATAGCCTAGGGCCTGAATCTTTGCCTCATCTCAGGAATCAGACAGAAGTGGTACCTCTTCACACCCTAGAGCTGACTTCCCTCCTCTGAACAGAAGCCAGGGATCTCCATGAAGGAGACAGGGGAAGAAGGGAAGTCTGCAAAATATCATTAAAGTGATAATAGATAACTAGAGCCCAAGCAATAGGCAACCCTTGAACCTCCATCCCAGGGACAAGAGCCTTTGCTCCTGCCCCATCTTCCATAGATTGGTGAGGCTCCCTACATAGCTCACATTGGCTAATTTTCTATCACCTTCCTCATTCCCACCCCCCAGTAGTGGAGGGAGCTGAAGGGACTCCATCATCTCTGCCATTAAACAAAAGTACCAGGTATCCCTGGCTTGGCTTCCTGCAGTCTCCTTACCTTCCCTCAGGCTTTGACAAGCCTTGCGGTATCGATCAGTCAAGGGTGGGAGGTCCCAGGAGACCACTTCAGCCAGTACCTGAAACAGAAGTCCGTGGTCAAGGAAAGCTTCTTCCAGGTCTATGTGTAAGATGAAAGGAATGTTCCAAGTTCTTTGAGTAGTAGGCAAGCTTTTCCAAGCTCTCTCACCTCCTCATTGCTCTGCAGCACATCAGTGATGAGATCCTCAGGAGCTAGCAGGGCTCCCTCCTTTTTCAAGGTGAGCCGAGGCAGCAGCCCACATGTCTGGTAATATCGCTGAGACGCCTGCTCTGCCAGCCATGACACAGGATGTCCTTTACTGCCACTGTGGAATAACAGATAAGCAATCTATGCACTCACTGACTCTTTTCTACCCAGGATCCACTCTCCCCTCTGAAGTGGGAAGAGTAGAAATCCTTTCCTAAGGGATCTTCAGAAACAAATCCACTGGGGGCAGCTGTATTGAGAACCAGGCCTAGAGATGGGAGGTCCTACATTCAAATCTCAGATACTTCCCAGTTGTGTAACCCTGAGCAAGTTACTTGACCCCCATTGCCTAGCCCTTACCACCCTTCTGCCTTGGAGCTAATACACAGTATTGACTCCAAGACGGAAGGAAAGGGTTTAAAAAAAAAAGAAAGAAACAAATCCATTGATGCATATATTCAAAACTCAAACTCAACTTGGATCACTCTTTATTCTATGATCCCTTGGCACTTAGCAGATCCTACACCTCAATATTATGCTAATATTCACATATAGGAACTAAAAGTGATCCCCTCATACTAGGCTGTTTCCCTCCCCCAAAACAAAAGGGCAATCCTGGCAGTTTATAGAATGAGGTTCAATTGGGAGTAAGATTTGGGTTTAGTCACACATAATGTTAGCCAAGTCACTTCATCTTTATCACCCTAGGCCTAAAAAGAGGGAATTGATCTTGCATTTAGCTCCAGGGGACACTTCCCTTCATGTTCTGTCTTCTGTTTTGGCTCCTTCCTTTTTTCAGTGATTCTCAACTGCCAAACTCCTCAGCCTGGCACTTGATCCCCTTTCATAATCTAGACCTACCCTACCCTAGTCAACCATAGTTCCGATATCTTAAGGAAAACCGATCTGCTGAAGCTGGGATGTCTTCTTCATATTGTCTCCACATCAGGTTCACTCCAGCTCAATCTCATTTACAGTTCTACCATTCTTTAATGCTATCTTGTATCCTGCCTCTTCCAAAACTACTCTCCCCTCAAACTCTCTTCCTTCTTTAAGCCTCTCAGCATTAGGTGCTCCCTTCATTTCTGTACTAGGTTTTAGTTACTGACACTATTCTCTCCTTCATACATATCTTCAAGGACCAATTCTGTAACTCCTTCTGGTTTCTCCAAATCCCTCGAATGACCTGAGCACAGAGTAGTTGCATAGCAAATATTTGAACTAAACAGTGAATGAAAATAATTTAAGGAAAGAAGGCAAGAGGGCTGGCTCCTTACCTGTGAGGAACTGGAATAAGGAAGATATTATCCTGTACTCGAACCCGGACTCGGATGGGTGGGGGTCCAGCTGAACACTGTAGGAATGAGGATAAGGAAAAAAAGGAGGAGAAATGAGGTTCCTAATTGTTTAACACCTCCCAAGTCTTCCCCGAGGAAAGGATCCTGGTATTCCCAAAGATAGAGCCTCAGAGCAAGCACATACCGTCAGGGCAGTACCTTATTTGGCCTTTACTAGAACAATATCCCTTTTATAATACTCCTAGGGAAAAGTCATCCAGCTTCTGCATGAAAACCACCAGTGATACAAAGCTAACTCCCAGGGTGACCCATTTTACTTTTGAATAGCTCTAATTCTTAGGGAGATTTTACTCAATATCTCCTGGTATAATGTTTGTACTGTCTACTCCTAAGGTCAGGAGCCACATGGTTAGGAACATATACCCCAATCTCTCCCCAAGAACTTCTGGCTTACTTACTGGCAGGTATCCTGGTGAGGGGCTTTCTCCACTGGCACCTGAAACCCTGGAGTTGGAGGTATTTTCTCCTGTCAAGTTACTGCTCCCACTGGTTCTGCCTAGCACTGTCCTATCCACAATATGAGTGAGTCGACTCTGTCTGGAACGGGACTTAGAACTTGTACAGGTTCCACTATTACTATCTGGCCCAGAAGTACAATCTGACCCACTGTCTGGGAAACAGTGGCTCCTCTTGCGACGGACACAGTGGGAATCCATATCCTCTTCCAGCCAGTCTCCATCCAGATACTCTTCCTCCGGAATGAGGGCTGCCTGGGCTATAGATGTCTCACTTGGCCCTTTTGTTATAGCCTTGAACAGGTGCTGGGCACTGCCCACGCCACGGATAGCTGCCTGGTACACGGCCCGGCTGGCAGATGCCACATCTGAGTCTATGTTCTCAGTGGGGTGCAATGTTGCTCCTTCTGCCCGCTGTTCCATGTTGAGAAGTCTTGGCCTCTTCTTAAATGGCTGGAATGGAACAGTATCAACGTCCTCTTCAGAGCTACTGGCCCCATCTCCAGCCTGATAACTTTGTGGCCTGCTGAAACCCAGTCCTCCCAGTTCTGGGGAAGTCAAGGGCTTGTTAAAGGACCTGTTCTGGGCAAAGGGATGCTGGGCTTTTGATGTGGCCAGGAAATGGGAAGACCGAATGGGGCTGGAAGTGGGGGAGGTCTCTGGGTCAAAGAGAGGATTGGTCTGGATGGTTTGTGGGGTATGAGAGCCTTGAGATGCTGGAGGAAGGAAGAAAAACAGTTGTCAGAAGTCAAAGCTGACCTCCCACATAACCTAGCCCACAGACCTACTAAAGGTATAGGAATAGAGAATGGATTTATGATCTCATTGCTAAAGGGAATTCTAAGATGAGGAAAATTTATCTGCAAATGTAGGTTGGCATCTTCTCAGTAATCCATAATCTTAAAGAACTGCTTAGAACACTGAGAGGCTAAGTGACTTGCCCAGGGATGCACAGATTGTAGGTGTCAGCTAGGGAAGTTAGGTCTTTATGGCCCTGAGGCCAGCTCTCTATCCATTACAATTCAAATATCAAGCATACCCTATTTAGGGACCCTGTTGTCTCTGGGTCTAGCTATGACCAAGGTGGTAAAGCTTCCCATTCCAGAGGACAGTCCTCACTCTTTCCAAAAAAAGCATCCCTAGCCCCCTGGACCTGAGTTGAGTGTGCTGAAATGAGAGGCAGAGAGAACCCCATGGAAATCTGTTAGAAAATGGCTGCCCTGCTCACCTGGGACCACTGATGTAGTTTGGTGCAGTTTTCTCACAGCTGTTTGCAGCAGCAATTTTTCCATGTCTTGAGCTTTCTGACGTGTTTCCTGATCCAGGTCCTTGCTATAGAGTTTCACCCACTGCCGAAGGGTCTCTCGGGGATTGTGACCCTATTGAGGTGATAAAAACCAACAGTTCTTTGCCTTGAAAATCATAGCTATTCTAACCCTGGGGTCCCAAAGAAGAGCTCTCAGTTCCTTCTCTTCAACTTTTTGCCACAGGTGCCCTGACCTCCAAATCCCAGGTGACCTTTCCATCTATACTCTAGATTCCTCTCTGAGGAACACTTCATTGCACAATAGAAACAAAGGAGCCCATCCTCCCCACCCCTAACCAGACTCCCCTCACCTTGCTGTTTTTTGCAGTAACTGATGCTCCCCTTTCTACTAGCAGCTCAGCCACCTCAAAATGGCCACAGTTGAGGGCGTCATGAAGAGGAGTAATACCCTCACAGCCCGGGCCTCCTGGATCATCCACTGCAGCACCATGGTCCAGCAAGAATCGGACAATCTCTAAGGACCCCAGAGCACCCAGTCAAGTATAGTCACTAGCTAATCAAAAATCTTGGTAAGACCCTAATTCAGATCCTCATTATGAGTTCCAGGTCCCCCTCCTTTCAATTCACTCCCTCCCATCCATCTTGCTCCTTTATTCACAATTTAAAAGTCCAGTCCTGTTTCTTCTCACCTCATCTTTCATAGGCCCCTATCTTTGGCTCACCCTATCCTTCCCCACTCACCCAAGTGCCCATGGTTGCAGGCTTCATGTAGTGGGGTCCAACCACAGTAGTCTCGGGGATTCAGAGGATGACCCTACAATGAAAGAAAGGAAAGATAAAGGTCCTGGGCTTGACTCTGCAATCAGGACCCATACCCCACTCCATAGACAAAAGCAAACAACCTGGCTCTTCAGCCCCTTTTAAATAGAATTTAACAAAATACCCATGTAACACACAAATGAGCTTCCTGATCCTTGAAGGTACTCTTACTTCTGGAATAATTTCAAGCTAGAGCATGAAATTTTAGCAATCAAGGGCCAGGGGCTTATTGTTAGTCACTTCAGTCTTGATGCCTAGGCCTCTGGACTCTGTCTGAAACAGTGAAAAATGCCATCAGAGGATAACTACTCCAGGCATGGGGGCCTCACCTCTCAGCAACATGTAACTCCTTCACTCCTGTCAGGACCTTGTCCACTTAACCACCCAGGCTCACATACCTGCCTAAAACAGAAAAACTACTTGGGTTTTTAATGTAGGAATTGGAATTCTCCTCAGTTTATTGGATTTAAATGTTAAGGAGGTACCCACATAATCCTATTAGCTTTAAGAGAAGAACTCTAACTCTCTTTATATAGTCCTGTTAATCTTACCCACATACAAAACCATAATTCCAGTCAAAACTCTTCCCTTTGTTTTACCCACACACTGATCTCTAACTGAGGCCCCAAGCCTATTCTAACCATTATACATACAGCGAGGTCAAAGGGGGAATAGGTGTATGTAGGCAAATGGCTTTATATAAACCACTCCACTCTCAGATCTCCTGTCTTACTAATAGGAGGTTGGTTTATAGCACAGCCTTAATAAACAAAAGAGCCAAAGCTCATACTAAATATTTCAAGTTTTATGTTACCTTGATTAGAGCCCTACACTCATGGGGACCCAAGAATGATAGTACAAACAAATTGGACCAAGTCTATGGCTTCTTCTTTTTTTTTTAAACCCTTACCTTCCATCTTGGAGTCAATACTGTGTATTGGCTCCAAGGCAGATGAGTGGTAAGGGCTAGGCAATGGGGGTCAAGGGACCTGCCCAGGGTCACACAGCTGGGAAGTGTCTGAGGCCAGATTTGAACCTAGGTCCTCCTGTCTCTAGGCCTGGCTCTCAATCCACTAAGCTACCCAGCTGCCCCTGTCTATGGCTTCTAAGGTGGATAAAAGGACAAGGATAGGGGAAGTTCTGTCCAAATCTCAGTAAGAAACCTCTGCAGGCTCTGATTCTACCTACATTCTTCCTTTAAAGGACCTGGGTCATACCTGTTCCACAAGGTCACGGACTCTGCGCTGCTGTCCATCAATACATGCTCGATGCAGCATTGTCTCTCCCATATCATTTCGTCGATTCCACTGTAAGAAATCCACCATATGGGCAAGAAATTGAAAGAGAATGTTCAAAAATCAGGGTGGCAATGGGGAGAAAAGGAAGGAAGCTCAGATGACAATATGATGAGGGCACAGGGAATGCAAAAATCTGAGAGTTGGCTGCTACCCATTTCCCTTCACCACACCTACCTTATTCACTTTTCGACGGCCAGGGCCAGTCTGCCCATAGCTCTCCATTTCCTCCTCTCCTGGCTGTAGACTGTCATTGTCTTCATTTTCTGGAACAATAATCAAGGGTAACTCATCCCAAGCCATATTGATATCACCACCTTGGGCTGGCAGATAACTGGGCACATGTTCTTAGATAAAAATGAGCCTAGAGAATGCCCAGTAGCCTCTTCCACAATCCCCAAATGCCTTCTCCATTAGTTTGACACTATGAGCAGATGTTAAGCTCTTCACTAGATAAATGACTTCTGAGATCTTTCCAGATCTGATTCTGTGATCCTATGATTAAACAAGTTTCTAATGTTTTCTCAGATCTAGTTACTGTGTTCTATCTTCATGTATCAAATCAAACATTTATTGAGCCTCTTCAATGGTCTTTGTAAGGTGCTAAGAGAAGTACAGAGAAGAAGTTAAGGATCTATCCTTATGTATATCAATCTAGTGAAGGAGATAGAAATGTACACAAAAAAAAGGGGGGGAAAAGAAATACATAAATCTAGAAATCTTGCTTTACTAGAAAACAAGATATACAAAAGCCCACAAGAGAGAAAAGACAAAAGTGTTATGGAAACAAGGAGAAGAAATTCGGTTTGGCTAGAGGATGAAAGAAAGCTTCATGAATAAAATTATACTGGCGCTAAGTCTTTAAGGATAGGGATGTGTTTTCCGACCAACAGAAATGAATGAAAGGGCAAGTTAGGGATAAGTATAGTATATAAGAGCAGATTCAGAAATCAGCATGCAGTTTTAATTTGGCAGAAGCACAGAGAATGAATATATAAAGGAGCAATGGAATCTAAGGCTGGAAAGACAAAATGGGACCAAATTTTGTAAAGAAAATGGGAAGGTTTATGAGAAAATGGGATGGTTACATTAGATGGCCTCTAAGGACTTTTCCAGATCTATGAGAGACAGAAGGGTAACATCAAGTTGTGCTTTAGGAAGATGAACCTGGCAGAGTGGAAGAATTGAAAAGGAAAATAATAGAGGCAAAGATACTTGTTAGGAGGGCTTAGCAATTTCTAGCAAGAGCGAAAGAGGATATAGACTTCTGACTTCTTTCCCCTTTAATGTAGTCCTTTTGAGATTAGCTCCAATTTATCCTGTATATAACCTGTTGGCATGTTTTCTCCCCCATTAGAATGTAAACTCCATAAGAACAGGGACTGTTTTTACCTTTCTTTGTATCTGCAGTTTTTAGCATAGTACCTAGCAAGAATAAGTGCTTCGTAAATGTGTGCATAACTGTAAAAAACTAGGTGAGAGAGGATGGGAATGAAAAGGAAGAGGGAAATCAAAGACATCTCAGAGGTAGAGATTTTGCAATTGAATGGAGGGGGCAAAAGAGATAAAGTCAGAGTTGACTGGAAGTCTGGAAAGACAGAAGATGCTAATATTCATCAAATGGAAGAGTCAAGCAAGGGAGCAAGTTTTGGATGAATAACTCCATTTTTTATATTTTAAAATTGAAATTCAGGTCTCCAGTTTGGGAAAGATCAAAGCTGGAGATAATTATCTTCTTAAGTATGGTTACTGTCAAATCTAGACAATGGAAAAGATCACCAAGGAAGAGCAGAGAGAAGAGAGACAAAGGCCAAGGATCTTAAAAGGAAATGAGCCAGTGACATCCCTACTTCCATAAAGTACCCAGAACAGAAAGTCTATATGAATGGGTGCTTCATTAAGAATGGGCCTGAGTACAAGGAGAGGCAACAGTCCCCAACATTAGAATTTTAGGCCAAATTGTGTTGATGATGAGAAGGCTGACTAGAGCAATAGAGCAGGATTTCAATGGTAGTTTGAGGCCCAGGTTTCCCAAGATTTCCCACTGGATTCCTTATAATCCTGGGCATTCACTCACCACTTTCTGAGAGTTCTACCTCACTATCTTCTAAGGCTTCACTGTTCTCCAGCTCTTCTTCCTCATCTTCCTCACTGATATCCTTAGATGGGCTCCCATCTTCTGTACTGCTCAACTCCTGAAGCTTAGAACTAGTGTTGGGGGCTTCGTGTGGCTGGTATTTCAGCTGGAGAGCATGGAGGTGCTGCAAGATCTGCCGCTGTGGAATGTAACAGAGATCAGAGATTATGACTCACAAACTCTGAGAGAGAAAAATCAATGAACATTAAAGAGGTGAGGACTAGAAGGGCAGGACTGCCTTAGAAACACGTTGTCTGGGAATGCATGATGGCTAAATCTTGACACAAGGCCCTAAAAGTAAAATTGGAAAGTGTTGTCAAAAGAAAAGGAGCTCTGGGGAGTACAGGGAAGTGGAACTATGTATATAGATCTCACCTGTAGCCACGGCTTCTTGGCCTCCTGTGAACAGTGGAGGGCACTCTGGAAACATGGTTCCAGCTCCTCATATGGCTTCCCACCCTCCTCCTTGGATAGGGCAATGTTCAACCAGGTCTTTGCTTCCTAGAAACATGGGAGAAAAAAAAAAGAGATAGATCCCCAGCAAACTCAATAACAGCTACATCCAATCCCAGGGGCAAGCACTGACTCATGACCTCCACCAACTTTTTATATTCCCCCTTTCAGTTCTTTATATTGAGGAAGAACTTCCCCAAGGTGGTCATCATTTATACCACTTGCTGTGTACAAAAGCCCTTCCTATGCTATAAGTTTCTCCATCCTTTATCCATCCAAGTGATAGTCTCAAAGCAGAGATCAAGTCACTCCCTTATAGCCTTTGGGATAATCAGTAAAAAAAAAAATATTAAACACTTACTCTGTGTCAAGCAATGTGTTAAGAGCAAAGGATATAATGAAAGACCAAAGACAATCCCTCAAAAATAATCGTACAAAAGTATTTATTGCCATGCTTTCTCTAGTGGCAAAATATTGGAAAATGAGGGGGTGTCTTTCGATTGAGGAATGGCTGAACAAATTGTAGTATATGGTTGTGATGGAATACTATTGTACTATAAGAAATGACAAGCAAGACGGTTTCAGAAAAAACTAGGAAGATTTATATGAAACAGAACAATATACATTATACAATGTTGTAAGGATGATCAAATGTGAAAGAGTTAGCAATTCTGATCAAGATAATGATCCAAGACAATTCCAAAGGGTCCATGCTTAAAAATTGCTGTCCACCTCCAGAGTACTGATGAATTCTGAATCCCAATTGAATCCTATTTTTTAACTTCATTTTTTCTTGTTTGTTTTCTTTTGCAACACACATATTATGGAAATATATTTTACATGACTTCACATGTATAATTGATATACTGCCTGCCTTCTCAATGAGTAGAAGGATGGGAAGAAGATCATTTGGAATTCAAAAATTTTAAAACTGAATGTTAGAAAATAATCAATATATAGATACCTAGGTAAAAGAATAGAGCACCAGGCCTAAATTGGAAAGACCTTTGTTCAAATATGGCCTTAGACACTTCCTAGCTGTGTGACCCTGCACAAGTTACTTAACCCCAATCCCCTAGCCCAGTGATGGCGAACCTATAGCACAGGTGCCAAAGATGGTACACAAAGCACTCTCTGTGGGCACACAGCAACCCCTCACATTTGTTATTAGAAAAGCAGAAGGACTTGGGCAGAGCTGTTCCCCATCCCCTCTCCATCAGGCCTGATGACATTTTTTCCATCTCCACCCTCTGCCCAGCAGCCCAATGGGTGCACTTTCTCCCATTTCACCCTTGTGTGAGATAAGGGTGTGGCATGGTATCCGCCCCCCCCCCAAGTTGGTGAGGGGAGGTACACAGCACTTGGTCTGGAGGTAGTTGGGGGTGGGGCCTGGCACCCCAGCTCTAAAAGGTTTGCCATTATTGGCCTAGCCCTTGTTGCTCTTTTGTCTTAGAGCTGATACTATGACAGAAGGTAAGGATTAAAAAAAAAAAGAAATTATTAGTATAGAAATAACTGAATCCAAGAGAGCTGATGAAATCATCAAATTAAATAAATTAGAGGGAGAAAGATCAAGGTAGAATCCCATTGGACAACCATTATTAATGGGCTTAACTTGCTTGAAGATCTAGAAAAGGAAACTGAGAAGGAGCTACAGAATAGGTAGGAGAGAGCAGTATCAGAAAAACCAGGAGAGAAGAAAGATATGAAGGAAAAGAGCTTGATCAACAGTGCCAAAGGCTGCAAAGAAGTCAAGAAGGAAGAGGTCCAAGCAAAGGTCATTTGAATTGGCAATTACAAGACTTTGGAGGGAATAGTTTTGCCTGAACAATAAAAGTTTGAAGCCAAACTATAGAGTTATGGAGAATGTTCTAGAAGCTAGGCAGTGGAGGCATCTATTTATTGTCTTTTCAAGGACTTGTCACAAAAGGGAGGAAAGATTTGGGAGGATAACTATCAGGAATAGATGGATAAAGTGAGTTTTGTTTTGAGGATGAAGAAGATGTGGGCATGTTTGTAGGCAATAGGAAGAGGCAGCTAATAGACAGGGAGAGATTGAAAGTAAGAGTAGGAATGATAGAGAAGGCAATCTGCTAGAGAAGATGAATGGAAAGGAACTGCTTATACATGTTAGAGGGTTTTTACTTTGGAGAAAAGAGCTACTTTATTGTGGAAGAAACAAATATAAATTTTTATTTGGAATTCAAAATCCTTTACCTATCTTTCCAGGCTTATATTATTTCACTTCTGTGTTCAAGACAAATTGAACTACTTGCTATTTCCCCTACTCAATATTCTATCTCCCATTTCAAAGTCTTTGGACAAACAAAGCTTGGAATGTACTACATTCACCTTCATCTCTTAGAATGCCTAGCTCCTTTCAAAGCTTTGCTCATTTCACTACCTACATGAAAAACTTTCTTGATGCTCACCTCCCCAACTGCTATTGCACCCCCCTATATGACTTCATATTTATTATGTTGTATATACATGGTTTTTTTATATGCACACATCATTCAGTTGTGTCCAATTCTATGTGAGTCTGTATGAGGTTTTCTTGGCAAAGATATTTAAGTGGTTTGTCATTTCTTTCTCCAATTTATTAGGCAAACAGAGATTAAGTGATTTGCCCAGAGTTTCACAGTCAGTGAGTGCCTAAGGCTAGATTTTACCTCATCTTCCTGACTTTAGGCCCAGTGCTCTATTTATTGAGCTATCTAGCTACTCCTCTCCATCGCCCCATGGCTTCACAAAGTCTTGGTACAGTTTTAAGTGGTAATAACTTACATATAAGCTGTTATATGCACCTATACTTTCTGTTTTTTATATGTATACATCTGTGTTCTCCCGCTAGAATGCAAATTCACTAAGGGCAAGGAAATGTTTGTTTTCCTCTTTATACCCCCAGAACCCAGTACAGAGGTTGCTGATAGATCCAAAAAAACAAGACTCTGCCCTTACCCTGAAAATATCTTCTGGTATAATGAGGGAGGTGAACTTATTGTAATATTAGGTATGCCATAAATATGAAGTATAATACTAATAAATATTTTTTGACTTGTCCTGTTTTTAAGGACTCGTTGGGGGTTATATGACTTTGTTTAAGAAAAAATATATAAAAGAACATGTAACCAAGTATAATACCAATTACATGTGGACCAAGTCTTGGAGAAATGGGGTTCAACAGAACTAGTCAGTCAGTAAAGGAAGGAGGTTCCTTGGAGAAGAGGGGAACAGAGATCCAAGTCTGGAGAGGGACATCTTACCTCTAAAGGATTGCCCCTCCGTAACCTCAGCTCTTCCTCATAGTGCTCCACAGCCTGACTGTAGTTCTTCAGATCCCCAAAGGTGGCAGCCAGTGAGACATGAATGACAGCCAACTCTTGATTTGGTATCTTCAGAGATTTGGCAAACTGCAACTGTGTGGGAATAGCCCCAGTAAGAAGAGGTCCTCTCTGATCCCTCATCCACAGCTGTCCAATTCCCTCTTGATTTTTCTTAGCCTTGGACTGTTCTTCGATTCAACTCCGTTTACCCTCCTTCTTAGTACATCCTGGAAACCTTTTTTGAAGAAAGCCCATCCCCAATAAGAAATGTGCCTTGACACAATGGAAGGGAGACTCCATCCCCGCAACTGCAGCTTGCAGGGAGGCACTCCCTTACCTGTTTCTGGTAAGCTTCAACTGCCTTGGGGAAGTCTCCAGACTTGGAGAACAGGTCCCCAAGCTGCTCACAAATACTCAGGGCTCCATGCAGGTCACTGCTCTCAGCCTCCTCCAGCCTTTGCTTCAGACTCATCACTTTTAGCACTGTTTGGTTATGTGTAAAGGAATATAGAAAATGAGATGTTATAATTATAATAAGGGCTCATAGTGTTCAAATTTTCCTCATGATATTTTGACAACCTTCAGAGGTTATTTGCAAAGGTATTATTGCTCCTATTTTGCAGATGAAAAAGAAGCTGACATTGACATAGTAGTTCTTTAAGCATTTTGGTAACAACAAACCTGGGAAGAAGGTAGTAGAGGTGTTATTATCCTCATTCTAGAAACAAGGAAACAGACTCGGAAAGAAAGTGACTTGGTCATATTTACAGAGCTAGTCAGTGGTAATCAAAGACAGATCTAATCATTAGGATTCTTAGGAAGGAAGAAATCTGAAGGGGAAGGAAAGGGCCCACACCAGTACCCATGGAAGGAATCCAAGTCAAGCCTTACCATACTTGAGGTTTCTGCAGATTGTATGCCGCTGCTTGGGTTGCTGAGAGCCTAGTCTATAGGCCTTCTTTAGGGCCCTCTTGGCTGCCACAAAATCCCCCAAGTCCTGGAGGATCTGAAAAACAAAGGAAGAAAATGATCAAATCCTTGACCTGGTACCTCACCCTTCCCAAATTCCTGAGGTATCCCTAAGATAGACCTTAGGGACAGTGATTCATCTGTCCTGTGGTCTCTAAAGAAGGTGATGCTTACAGACATAAGATCATGGATAGGGCAGAAATGGGAGCTAAAAAGCTACTAATTACCTGTGCAACAACAACACAACACTCGCTTTCCATGAACTTTCTCTTCATAATTCGGGCACATTCTCGTGCTCCCTCCAGGCAACGCATGGCCTTTGAGTGCTCCCCAGCCCGCCAGTGAATAGTGCCCAGATTGTAACGGGCACGATATAGGTCCTCATAGAGGTGATTTTGCCTGTAATCAGAAAGAAAGTAAACACTCATAGGCACTCAAAGATTTCTCTCTCTGCTTCCTGGCTCAAATCAAACAAGGCCCTGTAGCTGCTGTTTGGCCCCATTCTATACTGCAAACACTCTCTTTGCTCATGCTGTTTCCTTTTCTATAATAAAGATTTCCTTCCTAAATTATGAACCTATCAAACACTGAACACAAACCTCTCAAGAGATAAAGAATAGAAAATGAAGACTGTTTAGGAAATTATGAACTTCTATCATGTTCAGTTTTTGTAGATTATGAGCTCCTTACTTGCATTTCTTTGTATATATAACATGAAGGACAAGGCCAGGCACATAGTTGGCACTTAATAAATGCTTACCAGTGAATGTATATTAAATTTAACATGACAGTAACAAAATTGTTCAGTCTGCCCAGGTCCCATTCTGAATCTCTCTACTCTACTGTGTATTTTTTTTGTTTCACTGTTTTTTTCTATTTCTCTTTCCTTTTTTCATCACTATTACTATCCACCAACCCCTCACCTCCTTAAACAAAAACCATTACTCATAATAAATACACACAGTCAAGCAAAACTCATTAAAGTATTAGCCTAAAACACCAGAAAATTTAAACCTTGTTGGGCACCAACCTTTTCATTCACTACATTCCTCTTTCCTTTAAAGTCCAGGTCAAAATGCTACCTCTTCAAATATGCCGATATCCTGCCATTAGTAATGACTTTTTCAACTATACCTCACGTCATATTTTGTTCTACATCTAATATATTTATCATGTAACACAAATATATTAGAATTATCAGTGTTTGTATCTTAATCTCATAATTGAAAAATCTTAACTAAACCTGTTCTTCCCAGTGCCTATCACAGTGCTCTGAACCAAGTAATGCTTATTAAAATAAACTGCTTCCAAAGTTTTTTTTTTGTATGTATGCATATATCCTGTTTCTTTCTTGGGGGATAAACCAAGTCTATCTTCCTCAAACTAGGGGTTCCCTTAGGGCAAGGGCTATACCAAGGGAATATTCAGTCAGTTGTTTCATTAACCAATCTAAGATTAGGCTAGCAGAGGGGGTCCTAGGGGTAAGAGACTTACTCAGAAAGAAAGATGCTCTTCTTGATATAGTCACTACACAGGGCTGGCTGCTTCAGACTGTCAAAGGTCAGGCCCAAATTGAGGTAGAGACGGGTCCTCATCTCACTCAGTTCTTGCTGGGTTAGGACTCCTAAAAGAAATCCCCCAACCCAGGCCTTTAGTGGCTCTGTCCATTCTCCTCCCAATGCCTCCAATTAACCTTGCCCATTTTTCAAGCCTCTGATATGACCCTAACTTTCTTCCCTCAATATCCTTTCACCATTGATCTCTTTGGGATTATTCCTGTAAAAAAAAAAGATACTGGAAATTTTAATTTGCATTTGCATTTGGTGATAGAGAGTAGGACTAAGCTCCCTTTCTAGGAAGAGAAGCTACACAAGGGTAAATCCAAGTCTCCCACACGAGACTGGTATTCCTCAAAAGCTGAGGCTGTATCTTCCTTATAAGGACAGGATTTTTAACAAGGAAAGGGACTATTTCCCGACCTCACATGAGGGCAGAAGTCATACATATTCTTTATTATAACTTTCCACGGGCTTTGTACAAGGCCCTCATCTCCCAGTTGGTAAATAGAAATTCCTCTCTGCCTGACTCAAGGGACAAGGAAAAAGCAAACCAGTGGGTCTCTTCTCTGAATAGCTGGCTTTCCAAAGTCAAGTATCTAGAGGCGCAAAGATGTTCTGACAAGCCCAGGAAGCTGAGGGAAGTCACCAACTGTGGGAGACTGATGTTACCCCTGACTCATTGCTGGAGAACAGCTCAGGATCCTAGAGCCCTTCCTCTGCCTGTCAAAAAGCTGCTTGATGGATAAACAGGTCTTCTTGCCTTCCAGATCCCCAGCTTGGAGCATAAAATAGCCCTCCCATTCTCTTGCTATTATCAGAGGAACTCACTCTCTAACTTCTCATCCACTATTGCCAAGCTCTTTTCAAAAGCAGCCTGTGCCTGCAGAAGTGCATCAACTGATTGGCTGTGGTCGTAGCTGGCCAGATAGGTTCGGCCAATGGTTGCCCAGGCCCTCTGCTGCTCAATGTGGCTAGACAAGGACTGTGCCAGCTCTAGATGACGATGTTGGTGCTAGGGATAAAGTAAAACAATCAAAGGTGTCACACACATATGCACACATAGCTACCACTCAGATTTACACCTCCCCAAATAAAAAATTCATAACAATAAAAGGACACAGATTCCATTCCCACAACTTCCTCCTACCTCCTCCCTCCTGGAAACCTCATTCAAATCAACGTGTATTTATTTGAGCACCTGCCATGTTCAAGGACCTATGCTTAAATAAATCCAGCTTCTTTTGGTAGCCTCAATTACTCTAGCAACTGAATAAAGATGAAAAAAAGGGGCCTACATTAATCTCATCAACTAACATATGTGAGAAAAGCAAAAAATGAAGGCCAAGGTTATAAAGGTTTCTTTGTTGCCTAGTATAGGGAAGGTGTCTTAGAACAAGAAATCCCAATTCTGATAACTCTTTATGAGAACTGGAGAATTCTCTTCCTTTCTCTAGGTCTCAAAGTGGATTAAATGACTGAGATCCTTTCTAGTTTGGAATTTTTAACTTCAGTTATAACCAGTGCATGGTATATATTAGATGCTAATCAGAGACTGCTGATTAATAAGTCTGATGATTTTTTCATTGGTGGGGAAGGCATAGTCACTTCCCAAAGCAAAGGCACATAACTTTATCTCATCCCTAAAATTCCCCATGGGTGAGGAGTAGCTGCCTGTATGATACTTCAGTGCTTCTGGGGAGGAAGGAGGGGGGTGGCTTCCAACTTCCTACCAATCAGCCTCTCTCTGAGGGGGTCTCCACCATACCGTCAAGGCAGCTGTGTAATCCTCCAGTTCTGCCAGCCGCTCACCGATCTTTCGGTGGGCCACAGCACAGCCCAGAACATCTCCAGTACTTTCCAGAAGTTGAAGCTCTTGTCGGTGTTCAGCCAATGCCTCCCGGTAGCTGCCTGAATCACCCCAAGAAACAAGAGACACACTGTTAGGCTGGTGTGTGGGAAAGGAGGTAGGTTCCACACAAGGGCAGACATTACTTGTATTCAAGGGTGCTCTCTCACCCATCTAAACCCATAATGCTGAGGCAGCAGGTTTGGGCCTCACAAAGGGTTTACATCACCTTAGATCTGGCCAATCACTTTTTCTAGTTACTCCTAGCCTACAAAAGGTTCAGTAGAGAAAAGAGAGAATCATTGCCTACTTATAACACTCTTCATAGTCTTGATGCCTTTTCAGCCTATGAACCAAATACAAATTGATGAAGGTCTTAAAAAACCCATGACTAGTCTGGTTCTGCTGAGTTCCTCAAACTACCCTTTGTATAGTTAGAAATTCTTGAACCTCAAAACAAAACAAAACAAAACAAAACGACATTACCCAAAATTCTTTTCTGTATTATATAAAATCCTTTTCCCTTTTCCTGTGTCTATGTGCTTTTGCATGATTGTATTCAAGTGGCTGTAATTCCTTCCTCTCTCTCTCTTTGACCTCAGGCAGTTCTTTTGCTTTACTTATTATTAATAAAACTTTATAAAATATAATATTTAGTTATTGTATATTAATTTTAATCTTACACCTTGTTCTCTTGCCTCAAGTCTCTACTCACGGGCCAAGATATCCATAACCGCCCACTTCCTCTTATTTCATATTCCCAGCCCTTCCTTTCTTCTACACTATAGCTCATTATTTCACTGCTACCTCTTCTAGAAAGCACTCCCCAAACTACCAAGTCAGTGTCTGGCCTCTTTTTCTTTCAGTGCACCACTAAGATTACTGTTCTAAAATATTCATTCTGAAATAGCTACTCATAGCTACTCAGTTTGACCATTTGTATCGTCTGCTTCTCTCTAATTAGACCATAGAGTCTCATTTGTCTTCCCTCAAGGAATACCCAACTCTTCCATTAGACCCATAACTTCAAGAAGGTATGGCTATATCACTCTACCATTCATGGGATCCTTTCTTCTCTCCTTCCTTCCTAAGAATCCTAATGATTAGATCTGTCCAAAAGTGGCACATGCTGCTTCAGGAGGTGGCAGATTCCTCATCACTGGTATTCAGAGGCTGAATGACCATTTGTCTTGCCAGATAATGGTTGACCTAAATTACGTCCAAGACTCCTTTCAATGCTTTGACTCTATCATCATTATCTCCCAAGGCTATTATTCAAACATGGTTCTGAGGCCACTAAAAAAGTCATCACTGACTCCCTGACTCTTGACCTACTCTAAAACTACCAACCTGGAAACCCAAGGAACCTCAAGGATAGGCCAGGAAGAAAGATGTATTTATTTTCTGTCATATACCCAGGATGGTGTATAATAGGAACAGAGTTGTGCCACTGGTAAAGAGAGGTTCTCCAATTCTGCCTCTCCATTTGGCAGGAAAGCAAGAGTTTGAAAACCTAAACTATAATACTCTCCCTCCCTTTAGAAGTCTTGACTTGGCCAAAAGGAATACTTACCATGACTGGCCAAAATCTCACCCAGTTGATTGCAGAGCACAGCCTCTTCTTTCAGCTGTCCATTCTTCTGGGCCTTGGCCTTGGCTTTTTTTAACTCTGGGGGAGAAGATAGAAAGCCTCAAAGGATGCCTCTCTCCTACCCAGATCCCTAAGGAAGCTACATGGCTCACTGGATGGAATGCTGGACTGAGTGAGGAAGACTTGCATTAAAAATTCAATCTTAGACACCTGCTAGCTATGTGACTCTGGGCAAATCACTTGTTTGCCTCAGTTTGATCATTTGTAAAATGGAGATAATAACAGCATCTACTTCCCAGGTTTATTATGAAGATAAAATGAGATAATATTTGTAAAGCATTTTGTAAGCCTTAAAGCACTATATAAATGCTAACTGTTATTATTACTGAAGCATGTTGATGACATGAGAAGGAAAAAGAAGCCCTTAAACCCCTCTGCTCCAGTTCAAAGATAGATTAGATCTAGAAGTTAGGAGGTCTTGACTGATTATGAGTAGAATAGAAGAAAGGTAAAGAAGCTGAGCTTAGCATTGAGATGTCATATAGCATTCTGTACCTCAGTCTAATGTCCTCAAAACATATGCTTTATAATGACCTTTGTATGTTATCCCCCTAATACTCACGAGCTCTCTGAGGTCAAAGCTATATCTTATCTAAATTTTGATCTCTCAGACCTTAGCACAATGCTTTACACACAGTAGGCTCTTAATAAATATCCAAAGAGGGGGTAGCTGGGTGGCTCAGTGGATTGAAAGTCAAGCCCTGAGATAGGAGGTCCTTGGTTCAAATCTGCCCTCAGACACTTCCTAGCTGCAAGTCATTTAACCCCCATTGCCTAGCTCTTACCACTCTTCTGCCTTGGAACCAATACCCAGTATTGATTCTAAGACTGAAGATAAGGGCTTAAAAAAAAAATCTGAAGAACCAAGGTGTTATAATTTTCTCCTGCCTCCATAGTTTTGTTAACCCTTCTCTATTTTGTAATTCTGAACAATTCAACTGGCACCTCTTTCCAAATGCCTTTCTGAAGACACTTGGTCAATAATGAAATTCTCTTTTGGACCTCACCTAACAACAGCTGAATAAATGGAAAGAATAACAAAACAATTGAAACT
Source organism: Monodelphis domestica (assembly GCF_027887165.1). Classification (NCBI taxonomy): domain Eukaryota; kingdom Metazoa; phylum Chordata; class Mammalia; order Didelphimorphia; family Didelphidae; genus Monodelphis; species Monodelphis domestica. Next base: position 103,263,255 of record NC_077229.1, read on the forward strand.
GAAATTAAAACTGAAAAACAAAACTATGAAACAGAAATAACCAAGTTTGATACAAAGAAGATATGACAAAACATCACCTTCCCTCTTTCTTTCCTCAGTTGGGGGATTAAGAGTGAGAAAAATTACCTCTCAGACTATTTTGATGTGTGGTTAGTTTTGCTTAACTATTGTTTTTCTCTTTTTTATCCTTTGCTATATGAGATGCCTCCATGAAGAGGATGGGGAAGGGATATCTTGAGAATGTAGGGGGATATAAACAAGATATAATGAATATTACAAATAATAGTAATAACTAGCATTTATATGCTTTACGGTTCACAAACTATTGCATGTATATGTTCTCATTTTATATTCATAACAACCCTTTTAATTGGGTAAAAACAAGTATTATTATCTAACAGTAGTGTCTCACCAGTGTTACACAGCTATTAAATATCAGAGGAGGAATCTATCTCTGGAAGCACTATTTACATTACATATAACACTGACTTGAGTAAATGTTTTGTGTCTCCACTTCACTTTTCATGAAATGTCATGAAATGACCTGGGTTGATCTAATTCTCCTAGTAAATAGAGGGAGGAGTCAGTGACTGTATGCTGACACAGGGGATCTGTCCAATGGAAGGGTGGAAAAGAGATGGTCTAGAGAATCTCTAGCATGGTCAGAGAAGACTCAGGTGGGTAGAACGAGGTAGATGTAAGGATAACCTGAGGGGAGGGGGGCTAATTCAAGAAGACATAAGTAGGATGTTTGATATTCTGAAGGAATATGAGCGATGATGTTCCCCAAGAACATGGTGGAGGGGAGGTGGGCACCATGGCAAAGGGGAATGGCATGTCAGAAGGGACATGAGGGGAAAGATCAGAAGAAACAAGGGCAAAGGGAAGGGGAAAGGGAGGATACAGGGTTAAGGTTGGAGATGATTATAAAGGGTACCGGGTTAGAGCCATCATGGGGGAAAGTAACTGAGGGAATGGGGGAGTGATGAGGGAGGAAATGAGGGAACGTCTGGGAGTAAATGAAGGGGGAAGTACAAGATCAAAGGAAGCCCAGAAATGGGTGGTGGAGTTGAGGGGGTAGTAAGAGGGAGGAGATGGGGGGGGGCCTTAGGGGACACAAATAAAGTAGGACGGGTAAAGGAGGAAATGGGTGGACAAGAGAGTTGGGGGGACAAAGGAGGAAAGTGGAGAGCAATAGGAAAGAAGTGAATAGGGGGATTAGGAGAAGTGAGTAGGCGTGATAATGTGAGGTAGTGAGGGGGAGGACATAGGAGTTATGGGGAGCATTAAGAAGTAGTCGAGAGGACATAGGACAAATGAGTGGAGGGAGACGGGGAAAGTAAATGAGGAGTTACGGGGAAGGGTACCAGAAAGAGAGTGGTGGGACACGGGGAAGGGAGTGGGAGGGGGCTGGGGAAGGTTTGAGGTGGCACGGGTTGGGGGGGGGGGAGAAGAGGAGTGCCAAGAGGAGGGGGGGCAGGAGATAACCGAGAAAGGACCTACGCACCAGCCCTCGCCCGTTCCCTTTACTCACGGCGAATCTCCCGCTCCTCATTCATGTCCCGGCCTCCCCGTCACAGACCATTCAGGGAACTGTGCCGATGGCACGGGGACAACAGCAACACAGCTCCCCGGAAACTTGTGGCTTCCCGCGCTCCGGAGGCAGCCCCGCCCCCACGCGCGCGCGCAACTCATCCATTGGCTCCCAGTGTTGTTCCTCCACCACCACCAACCCCTCCCTCACCCGGGTAGCAGGCTCTGAGGAGCCTAGTGGACGCGTCGATTCCTAGCCAACTTTGAGCCTATCCACGCCGAGCTCCACCTCCGGGGAGCCTTAGCGGATGTAGACCCCGAGTCATTCTGGGAATGGCAATCAGCCCTGGGAGAATTGCATGGCATGCCGGGAATTGCCCGGAAACTAGCGTCAAGACACGATGTATTCTGGGGATTGTAGTCGGAACTTCGGGAGAGACGAAAGGCTGGGTGGAAATTATATTCTGAACAGAGCGATGAAGCAATCGTACTGGAAATTAAAAGGTGCTCTGGTTAAACACGAGGAAACCCAATTTATTTTCTCGGAAAAGAACTCTGAGCCCCAGCTCAAAAGTTTCCAGGGAAGGTCATGATGAAGAGGCATGATAGCCTAGAAAGGAAAACAGCTCAAACAGTAGTTAACCTCCTTAAGGTCGCTCAGCAAAACAAAAGGGCTCAGCTAGAAGGTGGTCCCCAAGCTTGTAACTCCAAGAGGAGTTAGGACAATGCAGCTCTCTTCCTTATTTGTAGAAGTGGGGGACTTCATATTATGTCAGACATGAAGTGTTTCATTATGTTACCCACCCACCCGCCCTGCCACACCTCCATTATATTCTTTGTTATAAATTACTCTCTGGTTGAGAGAAGGATATGCTGGGAAATAAAGGTTATATAAATAACGATTCAAATGAGAAGAACCCAAGTCTCCTGACCTCTAATGAAGTCAGGTGGCACTGCTAATAGAGGGAGCCTGGAGGTAGGAAGATCAGTTCAAATTCAATCTTAGACATGGCTGTGAGAGCCTGGGCAAGTTACTTAACTTGCTTGCCTCAGTTTCTTCACCTGTAGAATGAGGATAATATCCCCTACCTCTGAGCTGTTGTGAACTCAAATGAGATAAAGCACTTAGAGAAGTCCCTGGGTCAGTGTTGTTCACTCATGTCCAACTCTTTGTGATCCCATTTGGGGGTTTTCTTGTCAAAGATACTGGAATGGATGTCATTATTTCCTTCTCCAGTTCATTTGACAGATAAGGAAGCTAAGGCAGAATTAAATGACTCCTTTGGAGTCACACAAATTGGTGTCTGAGGCCAGATTTGAACTCAGAAAGATGAGTCTTCCTGGTGCCAGGCCTGGCAGTCTATCCACTTGCTATCTATCCACATAGCTATTCTCTGGCATATAGTAGTTGCATAATAAATGCGAGCTATTATTATTAAGGTGACACATATGGTCTAAGAGAATCATAGACTCGAAATCAGGAGGACCTAAGTTCAAATTGTATTTGAGTGACCCTGCATTACTGAACCTCTTTCAGCACCTGTAAAATGGGGATAATAACACATCTATCTTAAGGTGATAGTTGTGAGGATCAAGAGATAACAAATATAAGGAGCTTTGCAAGCATTAAATCTTTGCATCAAAGCTGGCTAGTTATTAAGGTCTTCCCACCACTACCACCAGCACTGAAAGAAGAGCTAAGCTCCCCATTCAGTTTTCTCCAGTTTTACAGTAAAGAAAAGATGAAGAGATGCTCTGTTTCCATTGGGAAAGAAGGGAATAAGCAGGAGCTAGAGGCAGCTCTTTGACATACTAAATGCACTTAAGTTCCTAAAGCTCTCTGCTCTAAAGAATCCTTTCCACAAGACTCAGAGCTTCCTTTAGGGTCCTGCATGGTAAGTTACTCAGGAAATATTCAGATTTCCCTTAGTTATTTTTTATGCAATGGCACTTCCTAAATGTAGAAACTAGCCACACATACACCCCCACTGAGAACTCCCTCTTTCGATGCTCTTACTAGTGGATATACTTGCTGGATTTCCCTGGGTAAGCCTTGGGCCTCCCTCAGCTATCTTGTAAAATGCAAATTAAAAAAAAAAACTTTTTTGACCGAAAGGTCAATAATGAGATTTTCTAGAGCAAGGCAACAGCTTGGAAGAGGTAAAGGATCCTGGGAATGTCCACTTTTAAAATCCTCTTCCACGGGAGGTCCTAGGTTCAAATCTGGCCTCAGACACTTCCCAGCTGTGTGACCCTGGGCAAGCCACTTGACCCCCATTGCCTAGCCCTTACCACTCTTCTGCCTTGGAGCCAATACACAGTATTGACTCCAAGACAGAAGGTAAGGGTTTAAAAAAAAATAAAATCCTCTTCCTCCTGCCTCCCTTTCCCTACTTTTACCAATTAGATATTGATCTGGGGGGCAACTAGGTGGCTCAGTAAATACAGAGCTAGGCCTGGAGTTGTGAGGTCTCGAATTAAAAACTGACCGTAGCTCTGTGTCCCTGAGCAAGTCACAACTCCAATTGCCTAGCCCTTACATCATTTCTGCCTTAAAACCAATACTATCAGTTCTATAACAGAAGGTATGGGCTTAAAAAACAAATTGAATTGGGTTAACTAGCTTTTCTTTCAAAATACAAATTGAAAAGTTGAGTCCATTAATCATTTCACTTTGCTGTCATTTAGACTCAGCTACAGCCAATAATGAGACTGTACAGTTTACAACGCAACTCATTAAAATTAAATCCCTTGGACAGACTGTGCTTATACCTTCTTTCTCATGCAACTATAACTGGTTTGGAATTTTAGGTGCAAAGTCACTGTTAAAGCCAAAATGTTATTCATAAATACCACATAGAAGAGCAGGCAGACAGCAGAGGGGTGAATAACACTAAATACACAAACCAAAAAACTCACAAAGCCCAGATTTCCAAGACTAATCTGTTACCCAGCACAGTAAAAAATAAATGCTCTCAATAGTAACCTTCAATCAAATAAGGGTTCAATTTACATTCTTTGTGTCCTGAGATAGGAAGGGGAGGAGCCTAGAAAGGGAAGTAAGAAGGGAAGAATAGTTTAAGTGGGGTGCTAAGAGTCTTGAGTTCAAATTCCACCATATACACTGTGAATACCAGCATAGTATAGTGAAGAGAATTTTAGGTTTGGAGTCAGAAGACTTGAGTTTAAATAACAACTCTCCTATATATTACCTATGTGACCTTGAGCAAGTCATTTTCTCTAAGCTGGAGGGGCCTCTGTTTTCTCATCTGCAAAATGGAGTTGGACTAGATAACTTGTTGTCCCTTCCAGCAGTAAATCTGTGATCATATGCAAAAATCATTTCATTCATTGGTGTTTAAGAGCCTACTATATATGCTAGGCTCTGTATATGCAAAGATGATATACTAAAGCAATATATATATATATATATATATATATATATATCAAGCTGCTTACATTCTATCAGTCAAACAACAAACATTACCAGGTTTCAAGTACTGTTTTAACTTCTGGAGATATAAGAAAAGGGAAAAAATGGGCCATGTCTTCAACAAGCATGCATTCTATTGGGAAGGTAACAATTTTTATTTATACATTTTCCAGACAGAAAACAAGCTCTTTGGGGGCCTGGGAGTATTTAATAAATGCTTTATTGTTTCACATATATTAGTGTATGTATAATATGTGTGTGTGTGTATGTGTGTGTGTACACACACAGGAAATAAAGATATGGGAATAAGCATTATTAGCAGCTGGGGGATTAGGAAAGATCTCATGCAAGAAGGGGCTTATTTTGGATTGATGAAAACTCATAGCCTTTTCTTCTGACCCAGTATATAATGAACCTAACCTTTTCTTTAATGACTATTTTAAAAAGTTGTACTATATATTAGTGATGTCATGTTTTCCTCAACACTAAATTGCCTTACATTCCCCAACTGAGAAATGGTCAAAGGACCTAAACGAGCAATTTTCAGATGAAGAAATCAAAGCTATCAATAATCATATGAAAAAAAATGTTCTAAATCCCTCTTGATCAGAAATCAGAAATGCTCTAAACCCCATTTTGATCCCTTAAGATAACACCTCACACCTATCAGATTGGTCAATATGACAATAAAGGAAAGTGATAAATGTTGGAGATGTGGCAAAATTCAGACACTACTACATTGTTGATGGAGCTATGGACTGATCCAACCATTCTGGAGGGCAATTTGGAAATACACTCTAAAATAGTGGATAGCCTTTGATCCTGTGATACCATTACTAGGTCTATATCTCAAAAAGATTAAAAAAGGGGGGAGGGGAAGGACTGACTTGTAAAAAAATATTTCTAGCAGCTTGTGGTGGCAAAGAATTGGAAATTGAGGGGATATTGAAAACATTTTATTTGATCAATTACATGTAATAACAAATTTTCTCATAAGTTTTTGTAAGTTATATGATCCAAATTGTCTTCCCCTCCCTCCTTTTATCTCTCCCCCCTCCCTGAGCTAGCAAGTCCTAGGGACTGATGACAAAGAATGCTATCTCCAAAGAAAGAACTGTTGGAGTAGGAATGCAAATTGAAGCATATGTTTCACTGTAGTTTATTTGGGCTTTTGGTTCTATATGAATATTCTTATAAAAATGAACAAAATGTAAATGTTTTGCATGACAATACATGTATAACTCAGATCAAATTGTTTACCATCTCTGGGATAGGAGAGAAAAGGAAAAAATTTGGATCACATAACTTCAGAAAATGTGGAAAATTATTACATGTAATTGGTAAAATAAATATCTTTATAATTTAAGAAAATCCACCAAATTGACTGGGCTTTATGAGTTTCTGGTCTGATTTGTAGGGATTTCCTAGCTTTTCCTACTACTGTTATGGTCCTTTAATCCTGGAGTTAGGAATTCAAGTCTATTAAAACAGGCTGAGAATGTTAAAATCCTAAAATGGATTCCTAAAGGGACAATATATGATCATTAAGAAAGAAAACATGATCACTAGGAATTAGCATAGGCTCGTCATAGACTTAGAATTGAAGTAGATCTTAGAGGCTAAGTCAACTCCCTGACTGTTCAAGCACAGTTAAGTACAGTTGAATAAATCACTGATCCTTGAGCCTCAGTTTCCTCATCTGTAAAACTAAGGGGTTGAACCTGTTTCTAGGATTTATGACCAAATCAGGTTAGAAAAACCTTATTTTTAAAAATGAGCTTACTATTAAATAAGAATGTTATAGATAATCCCAGTTGTTAGGGAGCTGTTTTACAAGGGCTCCCAAAAATATTTTGGGCAAGTTGAGAGAGGTGGGCTGGATAAAAGACAATAATTGCAGGTTGGCCACATTTAATTAGCACTCTAGCTTTTAATTATCATACTAAAGTTTTCCATACAACTAAACTATGAGGTAAGGAGTGATAAATATTACTTTAGAGTTAGGTAGGTACAGAACTGATTGGATGACAGAATCCAAAAAGACTTGTTGGTATGAATAAATAATAGGTTGCATTGATAGTGCTCTATGGTTAGCCAAATACCTTCCTTACATGTTATCTCATTTGATCCTTTCTCTACTAGAAAATTTCAGGATTCTATTGTTAGCTCTGTTCTATATAAAAATTTAAGACAGGCTCCATCTACATGTAAGAATATGCAACAGCTCCATTTCATAACAGCTACACCAAGTCAATGGCTCTTGGGTTCATGGTTTATAGATAATTCTTTGAGGGAATCTGAAATTGTCAGAAATCAAACATTTGTATAAGGAGGGCAACACTAAGTCCTAAGTATAAGGAGTTAGCACAGGAGTAAGTGCAGTCATTGAGACATTACACAAGTTCCTAGGGAGCAGTCTGATTTGGTCTCCAGTGCTTAGTATGAATTACTATCTCCTGTGGATGGAAGGTTGGTGGAGCAGGAAGATATCTCAGTACCCATTAACTTTCCATCTTTTTTGATTTCTCAGTCAGATGGTTAGGGACAGCTGTCTTCAATAATGAAATCCTACACTTCTTAGTTATGTCTCAACCATATTGAGGCCCAGTTGTTTATTGCTAGGCTATTTAGAATGAATGCCACTCTTTGCTTATATATACCTATAGTGCCACCCACTAACAGCAGGGGAGCCCCATGTCTACACTGTTTCCTAAGAGCTACAATATTTATCCCTTAGAAAAATCATAGGGGAGTGTGATGAGCCAAAGTGTGGAAGACTGGATGAAGCCTTTTATCTGAATTAGGTTTCTAAAGGAAGATCCTGGGCTCAGTTCTCATTTTTTCTCTTGTTCAATATTTTTCATCACTGACTTGGGTGAAATTGCTGAAAAGCTTTACTACAATTATGGATAATCTGAATTAAGCTAAGAAATGTAATGGTCTGAACCTGGCCTAGTTTTTCAGGCTTATTTTAAATTCATATACATTTCTAAATGGGCCTACATCCCTTAACCTCTGTTTCTCATCACCTGCCTGTACTTTTGCATACATAGGCTGTCCCACATCCTCAGAATATACTCTCAAAAAGATTTAGTTCAAGGACAACTGGGTAGCTCAGTAGATAAGGGGCCTACAAACAGGAGGTTCTAGGTTCAAATCTGACTTCAAGATACTTTTAGCAAGTGACCCTGGCTGAGAAAGCACCTTAATCCCCACTGCCTAGCCTTTTCTACTCTTCTGCCTTTGAACCAATTAATACACTATTGATCCCAAGATGGAAAGTAGGGGTAAAATAAAATTAATTTTGGTACCAATTTCTATAATCTTCCCTGATACCCCTACTTGGTAGTCTGCTCTTCCTCTTCAAATTGTATTTTATTTATCTGTCTGAAAAGTCAGTCTAGTAGTATGGATAAAGTGTCTCTGAGTCACACTGACCCTTAGTACAAAAGCCTAGGGTCACTAAACCTAGGTAAGTCACATACTTTTCCATGCCCCCAGCATCTCAAAGGCAAGTTACAGAAGAGATGTTTATCAGTATCAACAGGGACTTGCTCAGTGGGAGTTCCCCACGTTAATTTAAGTCCTATCTTTCCCCCCCAAAAAATCTCCAGCTCTTTACAATGTAAGTTGATGACAGACACTATTTGTATTTATATTCCCCCATCCCTAAGGTATAGTAAGTACATGTTATTGAATTCAATTGAATAGGATAATATATTGGACAACAAAGCTAGAATCTGAAAAAGGTCTAACTGGCTAGGACCAGAAGAAAGTTTGAGGATTTCACTTTAAGAAATAGAATGTTCAAATATAAGACTGGGGAGATTTTAATGATTCGGAAGTCCAACATGAATAAACCATGAAAAGTAACAGCTAACACTTTAAGCCCTTACTCTCAGGTAACGGGGATTAAATGATTTACTCAGGGTCACACAGCTAGGATATATCTGAGACCATATTTAAACCCAGGTCTTCCCAAATCCAGGCCTGCTTTATCCACTGTGCTTCCCTAGCTGGCACTGATATAAAATAAGCTGAATTGGCAGCAGCACAGTATTCAGAGGGGATGGAGAAAGGTGATATATTATACTCTGTTCTGTTCAGACCAACCATCTCTATGGATTTTAGTTTTTAAAATCTGGGATCTAGATTTTTAGGAAGATTATTGGTAAGGTGGAATGAGTATGCACACACACAAAGGCATCTACAATAGAGACTCATGTTTAAACAAATATTTAGGGAGTAGAGTTTTTAACAACAAAAAAAGGAAGGAAAAAAAAAGAAAAAAGAGGGAAGCAACCAATAGCTTTTTTCCACACTCAAAGGGAATCATCTGATCTAAGTAACTCCAGGAGACCAAATGATAGAAAAACCAAGAGGCAGAGCTCAGCTCAATGTAAGAACTTTCTAATGACTAGTGCTGTCCCCCCCAAAAATATTTTGAATAGGCTGGTTTGCAGTAAGATAAGATCCTATTAATGGAGGTATTCAAACAGCCTACCTGACTGTCATATTGTAGGTGGGATTCGTTTATGGGGCAGATTTTAAAAGACCCCAAAGGTTCTTTCCAACGGAGATTTTAGCATTTTAATTTGAGGTCCACTCCTAATTCCAGTAATCAACCATGTTTTTATGGTGGTCCTTTAGTTGTTTCAGTTGTGTCTGACTCTCCATGACCCCATTTAGAGGTTTTCTTAGTAAAGATTCCTTCTCCAGTTTATTTATAAATGAGGAACTGTGGCAAACAGGGTTAAGTAACTTGCCTAGGGACATATAGCTAGTAAGTGCCTGAGGTCAGATCTGATCAAGATGATGTCTCTTCTGATTCCAGGCTGCTGCTCTATCCATGATGCTACCTAGCTGCCCTGAACCAGCTATCAGACCCACAATCCAATTACTTAATTTTGGAAGGCTTGTTTTCCTATCTAAATAGATTTATCTGTCCTACCTATCTCAAAAAATTAAGATAAAGGCATTTTAATGTGAGAACAACTTGTGTTACTATGAAGATTAGGGGAAGCAAGGCTAAGATTAGTATAGCCTCAGCTTTTGTGGGTCCCAGACAAAATGAGGGATGAATACTCACCCAGGTAAAGCTGCACCATTTCCTGAGTGAAGCAAAGATCTTGGCAAGAACAGAGACCCAATCCCAAGTGGGTGATGCTCCCCCAACCCAACCCCCCCCCCATCCACCCCTTTAAGGAAACACAGACAAAGCATGGTTTGGCAAATTTTTTTTTAAACTACAGTTACATACAGAAAATATCCAAACAGAACGCAGACCACAAAAGTAACATAATGAATCATTCCCAACAGCGTTAAAAACACTTCTCTTGCTTTGTTTAAAAATTATTATTTTTGTAAATTTCTCATTTTGAGTGAATCAAAGGATGTAGTGCTTGTGGAAGGGGGGGAAGGGGAGAAGAAAGGAGGGAGAGGAGAGAAGGGAAGTGGGGAAGAGATGGATGGCTGAGTCCCTAATAAAATCCCAACGCAAAGCCTCCTCCCCTACCTCTGGAGTCACTGTATCCAGTACTTAGAAAATGTTTCCTAAAAATCTACTCTGCCCTTCCATCTGAACTTAAAAGCCTCCAGAGCTTCCTTGGCCAGTTCTTTCCCACCTGTATCCACTCTGCCAACACTGTCCCTCCTCCCCTCCCCCATACCAATGGCTCTCTACTAGGCTCTCAGAAGAGAGCCTCAAAAGAACAAGACAACAAATTAAAAATCAGGTTAGGATACAAGGAGGACACATGATCCTGCAGACAAAGCATTAATTTCTCTTCGTTTTAATTACTTTAATCTACATTCACTAGTTAAATAAATTACCCACAGTGAATACTGCAAGGAGGTTTGTGATCTGCCCGTCTCCCAGTGGGGCACGAGACACTTGCTACAATCTTTCAAGGCGCCCAGTTTACTACCAGGCAGTAAGGCTCAGCTGCTGTGTATGAACATTATAAGGGCCATGGGGGCCTAGGGAAACCCGAGGAGAATACTGGGGAGTGGAGGGCGCAGGAACTGTTTGGTGACTATGGGAGAAAGGCTATGTAAAAACATCATGATTTATTTACAATTCTCTTTTGGACCATCACCGACAGACAGGTGTGCACACACACTCACACACATACCTTCCAATAGAAGAGGCCTTAGCCATCTGGAGACCAGAAAAATGCTTCCTGTCACCAGTGCCAGTTTGGCAAAGCATTTAAAAAACAAAACAAAACCAGCCAGACAAGTCTCCTGGAAGTCAACGTCTTTCCTTTACTGAGGTGACCTGTTCCTAAGAATTCTCTCACCCTGAGCTTACTCCCAAAACTCAGGCCTCATCTCCCTCCCCTTCTCCAGCTCAATCAAATCTCAGATCTTGCCCTCACCCTCAACAGGAGATTCTAAGCAACTTACTCAGCATTCTTTGTGGGAAGGAAGGTTGTGATGCTCATGAGCTGGGGTGAGAATGGGAGGAGGGAGGAGCAAAGAACAGGGAACACTGATCCCCTCTTTAACACACACATACAGCAGGGCCTTCTAGAAGCTAAAATGCACATACACACACAGACACACACAAACACACATACAGACCTGTAACTGTTCCCATGACAGGAAATTATCAGACATCACAAATACAGCCCACTCTGTCAAGAGTGGGAGTAGATAGTGATGTCTTCATCATGCTATTGGGGATGCCACCCTGTCCAGTCTAACTGGCCATCTCCCTTGCCCACTTGCTAGAATTCCGGTGGACTGTCAAGGCACATAGTAAGAAATACCTACAATGTGGAAGGTCATGGATAGGGGCACCATATATCACCTAGGTTCATGTGGTAAGACTCAATGGAACAGGGTGCTAGTACAACATTCCTTGGTTCAATGAAAGGATCAGGTGAAGGGAACTAGCTAGCTCTTTCTGGATTATCAACTTCTCTACACAGGAGCCACACATTTGGCCAATCTGATCACTTTCCCTTGACCCATACTATATTTTATCAGCTCCTGGTGCTGACAGTGAAAATGCTTGGGTCACAGGTTGATTTCTCCCCCATTCTCCCACCTACTACTCCCATGCCCACATACATTAACAGTAATAACAATAGCATTGAAAACCTGTCTAGATTATGTCCCCATTTTTCCCTAGAAAGAGCTTCTCAATCCTCAAAAAACCAAGAACATAACAGTTCTCAAGAGAATCTGCCAAGCTTCCAAGAGGACAGATCTTTCTCCCACCAGGTGTTCTGAAATACATGTAACAGTCACTCTTTTAAGAAACGTAGAGAAACAGTGACATCATGAGAGGAGAGGCCAGTGCATCATTCCTAGATACTATACTGAGGCTATATACTGCCAATACTCCTCCTAATCCTACCGACTACCACTAGTAGTTCCCTACCCTCCAGTATTCCCTTTCTGATGCTCACATGATTTAGCCAAAGAAAGATGAGACCTGGTACAAAGTCTGACAAGAGTCTAACCTGAAAAGTCAACAAGAATTCACTAAATCACCCAGTGATGTCCACCTGTGCTACAAAGGAGCTGAGTCAGGCATACCTGAAAAGGTCAGGGTGGAGGGAAGGGTAGAGACAACAATGAAGAACAGTAAAAGGACTATATGGCTGCTCCCCATCTGGAAACCCAAACCAAGGACCCTGTCTCCCTCCCCCACCCCCTTTTACAGTAAAACAGGTGGCTAATAGTCAATAGATAGCATTTCTCAGGATTATCAACCTGTGAAGATGGCCTTCCCATCATTGGCAGCATACACACACCCTCATATATACAAACATGCCCACAAACCCACCTTTATACCACCTGAAATTAGCCCATTTGAATTAGCAGCTGGGTTAACACTGGATTTTACCTGAGTATCTGATGGTATAGGAGGACAATGCTGAAATGGGGAATTCCTTCTTTGTAGGAGGAAGGGAAGTGGGAGGGGTGGGGTGGAGTTTAAGGGGTGTTACTGGCAAAATAAAAATTTGCCTAAATAGAATTTTTACTTTAAAAGCTAAAAGCCTGGGTTTTCATGTGCCCAGTGTATGCACCCTGGCCTTCAAGATTGTTTTTGAAAATTCACCTGCAAATCTCTTCCCTGCAACATCTCAGACCTCATTCCCTTTGATATTTACTAAGGGTGAGAGATGGGTAGGGAACACAGCCCCAGAAAAACTGTCTCCTCTCAGCCCTTCCTCATCCCCTTAGGATAAGCTGTCTACTTGACCTCCTCTGAAGTTTGTCCTCTGTTTACACAGCAAAAAGCCTGTCACCTAGATATCAATCACATTCTAGCACTCAAGCTCCTTTCACCTTTCCTTCCTCCTGAAGATCCTTGGAACTCAATTCAATTTTATTATTCATTACTAGATGTCCCATAGGGGCTTGAGGATGCAGATACAAGAGATTATTATTTTGTTCCTAATAGCAAAGAGGGTGGGGTAAGAAAGCAGGGGGAAAGGGGGCAGCTCAGATGTCCTTGGGTGCTCAGGGTGGAGGATTTCCTTGATCCTACATGGAACTTTCCCAAATTAGGGCCCTAGAAAAGCTATGACCTAGTTGGCAGCAAATACTGATCAAATTTGTCGCAGATGACCCAGGCACATTGCAGGAATGAGGGAACAACCTTAGCTAAAAATTGAGCCCTACGGTATTTGGAATATTTCACACCAAAATTCCCTCACTGACAAGGAGACAGGAAATTTTACCAATGTTTGGAGGAGGTAGGGCAGGAACCTTGGGGTTTGATATAGCCTGACCGTCATTCTTTGAGGTCTGGACTTTTGTTGGGCAATGTCCTAACCCCAGCCTAAGAAGGACCTGCTGCTTTTTTTCCATAACCTCTAAACATAATGAACAATCCTCAAACTCAGCAATTCTCAAATTGCACCCCTAAAGCTAGCAAGGTCCTGAGAGGTCACACACATATTCCATGATTTGGTTAATCTGGTACCACCTTGGTCAATCAATCCTCCTTACCAATGTGTGTGGGGTGAAATCTGATTTAATTCTGCAAATAGGCCCACTGAAAGAGTGGGCCTATTATAAAGCAGGATTTGGGGAGAAGAGAGGAAAGACAGAGGACTGAAGGAAATGTGGTTCTTTGGTATTTGATTAACAAAAAAAGCTATGATGGGGAACATTCTTCTAGAGCAAGGACAGGGGAGGGTAACATAGTTGTTAGTATGTAGTCTCCAGGCAGTTTTCAGGGGCTTTGAGAGCAGGGATGGGATCAGGAGGGTAGAAAGCAAAAAGAGGCTGTCCCCATACTTGCCCTTTTAATCTTTGCCTCTTTACCACAGACCACAAAAAAAGTTTTGTCAGGAAAACACTGCACACCCCTCCTTGTACACTCTCACTCTCTCTCTCTCTCTCTCTCTCTCTCTCTCTCTCTCTCTCTCTCTCTCTCTCTCTCTCTCTCTCTCTCTCTCTCTCTCTGTTTCTCTCTCTGTCTCTCTCTCTCTCTCTCTCTCTCACCCACACACACCCACACACACCACACCCATCTCTAGCAAAAGCTAAAACCCATTCAGGGGTCAACAAGACAATTTTTGGAAATCATTTACAAATCACCCTAGGGCTCACTCTAAAATCAGACTACCTTGCCTTTACCTCCAGAGGGTCACTGAGTCACTGACACAAAAGCTTCACCAGTTTGCCACTAGTCACAACAGAAGTAAATGTAACCGTGCCAGACTGGGAAGAAATGACCTAAATCTGGGTAAAACCTGAAGCAGAGAGCGCTTTCCTTGGAGCTGACTAGAAGCAGCAAGTATCTCAGTCTCATGGTAGATTTCCATGATGTACAATTAGATTGATCCAGTTATTCCACAGAAGTAGTATAAAACTATGTCCCAATGTGGTCACTGTGATAGGAGTAAGCTGACCTTAGAGACCATCTACCAGCCACGATTCCATAGGACAGTTCCCTTCCACAACTAAGTCACATACTTCACTTTGCTGAACAGTGTTGAGCAAATATCCCTGTAGAACTCTTCACAGTTTGGTGGAAGGCTGTGCTGGGCCTGTCCACAAACATGTCAGAGACAATATATAAAATATATTCTTTCTCACACTGGAAAATTGCATAATTGCTAGGAGAGCCTGTAAAAAGGTTAATTTCTTTTTTTTTTTCTGGGAAGAGACAGAATTTCACCCTGCATTCCGAAAATGTCTGTTGAGCCCCAGAGGCATCATCCTGTCTAAGTGAGAATTGCAGCCTGGGCTATATTTGGCAAATGGGAAGGGACAGGAGTGGGAGGCAGGGTAAGGAACATGAAAATACGTTGTGGCCCATGGTATTCCTTTCATCATGATTGAACATAATACAAAAACAAATGACAACTCCGTTATTTTGAGTGCAGGTTTCTGGGGACCCTGAAGGAGTTGGAGCAGGGCTGGGATGGGAGAGAAAGAGAAGCAAACAGCTTATTCCCATGTGCCATAAATATTAACCTGAAGATAATGCCCTGGGAACCCAGTCAAAAGCATGAGGATTCTGTGCTAGGAATTAACAAGAATTCATCCCAGGGATCTAGAAATCACATCATAGTCTATTAATCCTCAATTTAAAGTTAGCTTCCTTGACCCATAAGATGGTCTCTCAAAGGCCTTAGGACAGTGGGGAGTGGAAGTGGGGAGAAGGAGAGAAGATGAGGAGGGCCCAGCTTCACACATCAGACAACTTAAAGCAGCCCTTCCATCTCTGGCTACTTCCCAGATACCTGAAATGTAGGTACCAAGGGATGGTTCATTCTTTACATGAGGATTTTCCTCATTCTCCATCATCCATCCAGCCCCTATCCCCCAAAACATGGGCTTCACACCTTGGAAAATTTCTCAAAGATACCATAACATTCCCCTTGGTCTTTCCTGTGGATAAGTAGATAAAAAAGGGAAAGGAAATTGGACAGCTTTCTTCCTTTTCCAGTTCCCCATCTGACTGCATAAAAATCAAAGAAAATAGTATTCTCAAATGTTAAACCAGAGCTAAACCTCTCCACCCAAACAAAAGAAAAAATTAGGAAACAATGTTGCCTTTTTAATTTCAATCAAATATGCTGTCTGAAGTCAGGCAGGATCCCCTGAGCCCCCATGCATCTGGAAATTGTGCACTTAACCATGAACAAGCCAACACTGCTCTGCCACAATGTAACAGAGTAACAGGGGACAACTCGATGTTTCCCATAAACTCCCCTGCAGATGATGGTGGCATTGCAGAGGTCTCCACTGCTGTCTAGTTCCCCACTGACCTGGCCTGCGGGGGCAGCCGGGCGGACTGTTGGTGGGGGAAGGCCCTGGCCCAGGGCATCTAGGAGAGGGGAAGAGAGAAGGCAGGCTGTGACTGCTTACACTGTTGCATACGCATGCAGACTTTGTTCCAATTGGTTTGGGTTGGTTTTTTTGTTGGTTTTAAATTTGTTTCCTCCCTCCTTTTTCTAAAATGATCGGATTATATTGTGAAATCACAACTGGTGCAGGCTGCCCAGACGAGGTAAGTACGGTTCAGTGGTGCTTTCTTTCTCTTTGAGCTTGCCAGCATGACCCCAGCCCTGCCTATTTCTGTATCTGGAATATAAAGAGCCGGAGGTTGATGTTCTTGGCGGCCAGCAGTTTGTTACACTCCACGGAGTCTATGATGGGGAGCGGCACATAGTCGGTCTCGTTGTTCTCATTGGTAAAGACAAAGTGATAGATCACAGGGTTGATTTTCACATCGTCATAGGGTCCCTTGAGCAGGAGGAAGGAGCACTCCATGGGGGAGTTGATCTTACTCTTCAGGATGAGCTGAAAGGAGAGGGTACGCTTACAGGACAGATTTGGGTTCCTCTCAGAGTCGTTCACCCTTGCCTTCAGGACCCACGTCTGGCTCAGCACGGTGAACCTTGGCGTCTCATAGTAGAGGCGTGTAATGAAGTCGTCGGTGCGGTATGGGCGGAACTGAACTTCTGCAACAGCACAGAGAGGGATGGGGAAGAGAAAACAGAAAGTTATTGAGAGCCATCAGTAGGGTGGACAACCAGCTCACATTACCTGTGGCTACAGTGTGGAGCCTTCCTCAGAACGGATGAAGACCGAAGGGGTCCAACCGCTCGAAGCTGGGTTAGTCTCAGGAAGAATGTGACTTACCGAGAAGAAACTCAATGCACTTTAATTTTTAAATGACAAGTTAACTACAGGAAGGATTTTCAGATGCATAAGCTTTGGGGGGGAAATAAGATAAAATACAAACATGGTTAATTAAAATCAGCTGAAGAGAGACAATAGTTTGCAAGAGGAAAACAACAAACTGCTCTGTGGTATATACCAGGAGTTAGATAATGACATCACATACCCCAAATAGTCATTTCTTAGCAGGTCCAACCTGTCCTAATATAATTCTTATACTTTAATTGGGTTGCCATCTAGAAGCATCCTGCAATTCTGAAGTTTTGAGCAAAAATTCTTCTGTCTACAGGTCCCTGCCAGGCACTGGGGGGGGAGGGAAGGGATGCTCCTAGAGTTGGCAACTGGTACCATTCATGGCTTTGGGAGACTAGCTCATTGGGTGTGCCCACACTGGAATAGGGGCGGAGAACAAGCAGAACACACAGACAGGATACGGTTCTGAGAACAATGTGCATTTTATTTGGATTTGGATACACAGCCGTCAACAAGGTAAGGCACAGACTTGGCATCGCCGCAGAGCAAACCAGAGGGCAGGGCAAGGGAAATACAGACTGTCCGTTTTCAGAAGGGTACAGAGAATGCCAGATGAGATACATGTATAGATTATGTATAAAGAAAACAATACATTGGGTTGAGCTGCTCTGGGCTCAGATTTGCAAAGAGGCTAGTAAATTAAATACAACTAACCAAACCTTTCCAGACACAGTCCTCTTGGCTCAGTCCAGGAAACCCTTAGCCAGCCAGGTCCACCAGAGGGCATAGCCAATGTTCTCAAGCTATCACTCTGGATCAAGCAGGTAGTTTCCATGTGTTAGGTCTTTACAAACCAAGAAATCTCAAAGCACAGCTACATATACAGCCTTATTGTGCAAATCATACAGAGGTACATATTTTCCAACATTTTCTATAAGAGAGAATTGAGCGAGCACAACATATCTGTTGACCAGTTATTTCAAGCTACACACAATTTATGGTATTAGTCTAGGACCAACATCATCATTTTCCTGAAATCAATCATAACCCAATTGCTTCTCTAGCATCTGTCTCCTCCAGAGGTCAGGAGAGGGGTCCTAATCTGGCCTCCAGCCCCACTGACTGCATAGGATGTAGTTACCAGCCCTATTCCCTCCCCATGGTTTCCCAAGGATGACTAAGTGATGGAGAACAAGGTCCTTAAACTCAGGATTCCACTACAGAGCACAGCCCCAGTCAGTCCCCAGCACCTTGGGAAACAAGTCTCTTCTCTCAAGTGCAGCCTTGCACTTTGGTGCCAAGACAGGGACTCTTGTGTGAGGCCAGGGCTTGGGCTTCCCACAATGGCACCAGCTGCCCCAGCATGTTGAGACCCCTTGTAGCATGGCATTGTTGCCTGTTAAAAGTCCCACTCCTAGGCCAAAGATCCAACGAGATCCAGCCAGCTAGGATTTAACAGCTCTGTTACCGTTCTGTCTCAGCAGCACCTAGGACAGATGAACTGGGTTTTCACAGCTAAGTCTGATGACTGAATCTTCTAAATGGGAGACATTCTTTGACAGCTTTTTACAATGTGTTGCTGATTAATTCCTCGAGAACAAGGATGCCCTGCTGTTCTTCTCCGGAGGGCAAGAGACTCCAGGGCCCCCAAGGAACTTCTCAGCTCAGCTCAAGGGTCAGTCATTTCTGGGTAACAGAAAATTAGGTACCCTATCCCATCTCAACTCAGACCCACACCCATATATTTTAGTTCATATCCATATTATCTAACCTATGATAACCACTGACCAGAGAGATCTACAAGAGTTGCAAGAGATTATCAATGAGATAAGCAACAGGCCAACTTACCTTCTCTGTCCAGGATAATGCATTATGGGGTAATGCTAGTTGTCAATTCCTCTTAATTGCTTTTCCCCGATCCTCCCATCACCCCACATCCCAAGACTTTTGCCCCTTAATTCCCCGATATTGGGGTTAATTAGCACCTAAGCCAGGGTTCCTAGGTACTTAAGAAAGCAGAGAATAGGCTCAAGGTTGGGCCATAGCACACAGCCAACCAAAGACAACCCTTGCTATGGTTCCTTCCTAAGTTCTGAACACTGGGGAAAAAACTCACATGAGATGAATTTGGAAGAGACCTATCACATACTTCCCCCTCCCAGGGCCAGGCCGCCAGCAAGGAGAGGACTTGTAACACCCACTTGGGTCAGGGGATTCTCTTGAAGCACAGGATCCTAGCCAAAAAGGCAGACAAGGAATGTCTGTCAGCAAGCACACTGTCAGATGTCACTTTGATTTTCAAGAAGACAAAAAGGGTCATAGCAACAGTTTCCTGGATTTCAGATTCTAAATTCTCACTGGTCTTTGACACTTTTGCAAGTGGTTGCATCTACTATCTTACCTCCAACAAGGGGATGACCACATCATATCACAGCTCAGCCCAGCACACATAAATCCTGTTCTCCAAGGAGTCTGAGCAGCTTCAGCATCCTCTGACACCCTGGACATATGTCTCTATTCTCCCCTCCTCCCCTAACATGCCATTCTAGTCAATACTTCTAGACCATCCCTCTACATTCACTGAGAAGAGAGGGAACACACAGATGAACTACATTTCCATGGCAGAATGGGTTACAAGTACACACTTAGTATAATGACTGAAGATAGTCACTGTTCAGCTTTTTAGGAAAAGAGGGGCCATGGGTGAGATACATGGCAAAATATACTTCAGGAAACTTTCAGAGGATGCAGAGTTCCCAGGGCCCCTCGCAGCCTCTCAGATGATTACCTGTGTAGCCGATCTTCTCAAAGCTGAGCAGGCTGAAGATGCTGTTATATAGCTGCATCTCCTTCTTGTGGGTTTGGTCCATCTCATCCAAAATCTCCATTAGCTCATTGCCAGTCTTGGTGGGATGTGTGCACTCTGCTTCATGCACAGTCAGCTCGTGGAAGGGGCCCTGCCATGGGCAACCGATGCGTTTGTATTTGCACTGCGTGACCCTGCCAGAAAGATGACACACATGCACATGTGCATCACTGGAGACTCTGGACATAAAGCATGCACATAGAAGGCATAGCCA
Source organism: Monodelphis domestica (assembly GCF_027887165.1). NCBI lineage: Eukaryota > Metazoa > Chordata > Mammalia > Didelphimorphia > Didelphidae > Monodelphis > Monodelphis domestica. The sequence continues at coordinate 103,283,433 of NC_077229.1, forward strand.
AAGATCCTGCAGGCTTTAGGGCAGAGTGCAGGACCCTGCCTTATCCCAGCAGTGTCACCTGGGACAACCCAAGGGCATGTACAATGAAGAACCCTGAATTTGTTCTGCCCTAAATAATCAGCACCAGCCTCAAATCTTGGCACTACAGGTTAGTAAATGTGGAGCCCTAGATTCATAGTACACACAAATTATCCTGTTTTTGCTATATCCTTCATGTACTACTATAGCATCACATAGGCAAGGCATACTATGCTAGTACTACTTCACTTTTGCACTCCAAAATATAATGAAGACTTTTTTGATTAAGAAAAACTACCTGACCCTATTTGAAGTCTCACATTCAATTCAACAACTGGTTTAAAACCTGCTATGTGCATGCAATCCTATGCCTCCTATTCAGTGTTTTACAGTTTTTATAGTTTTATAGTTCTTGAAGGCAATGAAGTTTGAAGATAATAAACTAGGCAAAGAGGTCCCAGAAGCCTTGTAATCAGGCAGGCAGCCAATGTCCCATCTAGGAGACTCCTGGTGCTATACAAGCTCAAGCCCTAAATGACTTCTAACAATGGCTGGGGCTGGGGCTATGGTCTTATTTCTACAAGAAAATTTGATAGACCACCTCATACTTTAAACTGAAGTCTGTACCTCTTAAATTTAATCAGAGTAGAGAGGTGATTGGGAAGGGAGGAAGCATGGAGAAGAGCCAAATCAGACCACCAGGACCATGAGCCCTACACAATAAAACAGGATCTCTCTCTAAGGTGCTTCAGGCTGGGAAGAGCCCTAACCTCAGTCTACTGATCAGGATTGACTGACAATCACTAAGGCTAGACAAGAATCAAATGGTTTGGAAAAGGGGATAAGAATGGGAAGAGTAGCAAAAAAGAAGGATTTTCATTCAGCCAATAGGATACTCATGGTTTCCTAAATCCTATTTGTCAGCTCTACTATTAAAAAAGATCAAGAAAGGTCATTGAACAGGGCATATGGATTAGTGTTCTTGAAAATTGAACCCTTTTTTTATTTATAAGAAAATTTAAGCCAAAACTCAAAAAAGCATTTCCTTGACTTCGGATCTAGGAAAAGTAATAACAGAGTTTGTGACAAACTAAAGAACTGCCTTATCCCAGAACCAGTATATAGCGACTGGTCACTATTTGACTATAAGCCCATTGCTTTGCAGCAGGAGAATATCAAGAGTCACCTAGAATCACAATCCCAAATAGATTTTTTAAGATTTTATGACAACTCCAGGATCCCCTAGCTCTAATGAAAGGCCTATTTCCTAGCCTAAGGTTGGTTCATAAGTAGAGACTTTGGGCCATTTCCCTGATGGCAGTCTTCTTCCTCCATGGGAAGGACAAGACTAGAGAACCTGGCAGCATGTACCAAAAGTACAGAGGCACGCCCAGAGGATAATTCAATATCCAGAAACTAAATCTTAGTCTAATGATCAAGGGCTTATTTAGCAAATAAGCTCACACATAGTAAGATAAAAGAAATGGAAAGATGAATCAAAACCTGTTTTAGCTATAACATAAGAAAGAGCTGGCACAAGTATGAGGCTGTATCACCAATTCCGAATGGGGACACTTTCACAACTTCCACTCTGAAGGTAGGATTTAGAACTTCCTTCAAGAAACCCTCAGAAGGCTCACTGAGTCATCAAGCCTCTTCTTGAGTTTCTAAATTCCTCTGTGAGGCTGAAGCTGCAATAATTTCTGTTCTGCTTTTAGGGCCTTAAACTTGACTAAAGAATTGAAGGTATGGCTACAGGGCTGAGGTCTATCCCATCCCCAGTGCAAGATTTTGTTGTAATTCTGTGTGGTTCCTCAGAAATATCTCCTTGGTCATTTCAGAAATGTCATTCTGGAACTATTAAGTCAAAGGGAGATGGGAAGAGCAAGGAATTAGAATTATCCACATTTTTCATTAACTTGAGAATAATCAAGCTCTCCCTATCCTCCTCTTACTTAATGTTAACCATGGCACAATAGCTCCAAGGAAGCAAGGTTGATTTCCAGCAGAGTAGTCCTATATTGAGACTAAAACCTGAGAAGAAGATTGGCTCTGTTCATCCATGTAACCCTCTCAGGGGTTCTCAAACTCTACCCACCCCTAGAAAAAAACAAACCACAGTTCTCTAGTACCAGATGAGAACTGAGTGCCAAATATCTCAAAGCAGCCAGAACTCAAGCAAGATGAATGTCAGTGGGGATTAAGCAAGGTTTGTAATGCCACTGATTATAAAGTGCAGAAGCCTCTTCTTCTCCATCCACACTCTGAGACTGGTTTGGCTAATAATGGACGAGCGGCACATGATCTTCTTGAATCTATCTTCCTAACCCTTAGCATCACATCAGGAATTTAAGCCAACCTTCAGGCAGTAAGCCAATGGCTTTTATCCAGGATAAATGGATTCCATTTTTTTTCTGGACAAGACAGAATTTGGTGCTATTACACAGAGGTTTCCCAACAAGCACCCACTCAGAAAAAGTACCCTCACGAGTACAAGAATGAATATAAGAAGAAAGGATATAGGAAGGGCTCATGTTCTCCAAAGGACTACTTCAATCTTTAGGAAGAACTTTGAGCCAATCTGGGCCTTTGGGAAATACTATGAATAGTTAAATCAGGCCTGGCCTAGTACACCAGGAAAGACAATGGTAATGAGGGATTCTATGGAAAGGTGTCAGGTACAAAAGGCAATTCTTAATATCCCAAATTCAATGCCAAATCTCCCACCTTCAAAGGCAAACTGACCAATGGCAGAGTTCTAGAAGCAACTCAAGTTAATAGCCTCTTTACTACCAGGGTCCAGATCTAATTGCCTCACCACTGCTTTGAGGCCAACTACCAAACCTCAGAGCCATACCTGTCCAAACAGCATCACCTATCCTAGCTAAAAACCAAGAAAACCTAGCAACACTGAACAAAGATCAAGTTAGACTCCCATGGAAGGAAACAGGGCCTAACCTCAAAGGTAAGAAGTTTGCCTTAAGAGGCTCTTTCCTAGAAAGATGGGGGAAAAGAAAATAGCCTGTATCCTAGCTTTCATGACGTACCCAGTCCACAATGCCAGAGGTCACCACTGCAAAGGAATAACAAAAATATTTCTAACATGTTACGGTTACAAAGTCTGTCCTCACAACAGCCCTGGGAAGTAGAGTATGTAAGTTCAATTCCATTTTATAGGTGAAGAGACTGAGGATCAGAAGTAGAGTGACTGTCCCAAGGTCAGACAGCTAATAAGTGGCAAAGCCAGGGAACTGAGAAAGCCCACTCCAATAGGGCTGTGACTTACGGCAAGGGGGAAGGAAGGTAGGAAGGAAGGGGCAGAGAGCAGCCACTGGGGGCGCTTTACCTGTCCTGGCACTCCTCTTTCTGATGCCTCTCCAGGAGGGAGCGGGGGAACTGGCGCATGCAGAAGCCGCACTCTGACGGCAGCTCACTCACTGCTTTTTCCACAGCCAGGTTTCGGCAGCAGAGGCTCTTACTGATCTCACAACGACAATTGGGGCATGTGGCCTGTTCCTCCTTCAGCCGGGCATCTGCTAGTAGGTGGATAAAACAGCCAGCGCACATCAAGTGACCATTAGTACACTGTGAAGAAGGAAAGGGAAATGGAGCTTCATAGACCTGGTGGGTACCCACACAAATGCATGCGCGCAAGCGCTTCCTCCAACTCCTCCCACGAAGCCCCAGTGTGAGCACAGGAACCACACAACTGCACAAAACCAGCATCATGGCCTGATTCAGGCTGGTGGGGGCTCAGAGGGCAATGCTGTAGATAGGGCAGTCTCAAAAGACAAATGCAAAATAACTGTCTTCACTCAGTCAAGTGATTCCAAAGGATGTTTACTTCCTCTTAGGCTATGTGCCTGCAATTAAAGAAGCAGCCATCAGGGAAGAGACCATGGTCCCCAGGTATGAAAGGGCATGGTTTTTTTACTCATTAGGTTTTCTCCAAAACAAAAATAGTACCATTCTTTAGTAAAGTAAGCAAGGAGATTCCTTTAACCATTAAAAACTTCTAAACTTGATTTCCTTGTTAGAATGTAAGTTCCTTGAGACTAGGGATTGTTTCATTCTTTCTATTTGTATCTTTTTGTATTTTTCAGTTAACTGCTATATTTCAGGCACCTACCATAGTGCCTAATATATAGCAATTAATACTTGTTGATTCCTTATGAAGAGAAAATTTCCCACACAAAATAATGCTCTGCCTGCCTGGGAAATAGAACAGAGGTGGAAGTAAAAGTAAACTCTTCACCCAAACTCCTCTGGAATTCCAGTTCTTTCCAAAGCATATTGCACTTGCTCTAAAGCTTAACACAAAAGGGAGGTAGTCTCCCCACAAACCCACCCCCCCTCCTTTAGTCATTTGAACCCCACAAAACTAAGTTCTAACCATACAATTCTCAAGCAAGATTACCTCAACAAGGCTAACGATCTGCTGGGTCACCTTAGGCCAAATGACAGAATTTCAGAAGCAGAAGGTACATAGGAGACAAAGTAGTCTAACTAAAAAATGAAAAACGATCCCTTTTATTTACAATACAACTGAGTAGAAGTTATCTAGTTTTTGTTTTAAGGGCTTCAGGGTAAGGGGGGACCTACCACCTCCTGAAGCAGCTTCTTCCACATTGAGAAGAGTTCTAAAAGTTAGAAGTTTTTCCTTATGACAAAAACCAAAATCTACTTCTCTGAAACTTTTATCCATTGCTCCTTCTTGTCCCCTAGAGTCCAGTAACACAAATAGAACCATTTCCCCTCCCCCAAAAGAATCCTTTGAATTACCTAATGACAACTATCATGTCACCTGAGGCTATTCTCCAAATTAACCAACTCTGGTTCCTTCAACTGATCTTCATATAGTACTCATTAGCTGTTAAGACTATAGGCAAGTCACAGTTTCAGGGTGTTTCAATCTCCTTATCTATAGAATAGTGATAATAATGTCCACACCACCTATATCATAAAGTTGTGCTGAGGAAAACTCTTTGGAAACTTAAGAATAAATATGTGATACTATTATTAACCGAGAGTATAATGACTTTGAAGACAAAGGAAAGAAGAGGGCTTTCAGAAGGAAACAATGGTCAGCAGTGTCAAGTACTGGAGTAGTAAAGAATTAGAAAGAAAAGATCTTACATATCATTGGTGATTTCTAATAAAGCAATTTGAAAAGAGCAATTGGAACAGAAATATGTTGTCAAGATGTGGAGAATGTTATTTTATTCCTGAGCTAGATTTTTCTATATAGGTACTGTAAAGGATTTGAACTGGGCCTTTTATATCTGAAAAGTATATTATGTGAGTTTTATAAAAACCCATGAAAGGTATTTCATTAGACCTCAGTCTAATGTACATATCAGGTAAATAATAAAGACTAAAACAAAGACAACCCAAGTTGGCTATCAAGTCTGCCATCCTAGCTGCGACTCACGTGGAAGTTTTACTTTCTTTTCCCAACAATGTTTCCTACTTCCTCTCTTTTGTCTCCCCTCAATAACAAATGCAATATGGAAGGAAGGCTCTATAATATCCTTCTACTCAATAGGAATAGATGGGAATATAACCTGGTTCACTGAGATCCAGATAATCCAAAGACTTCAGTTTTCTCAGTAGGAAAAGCTGACTGACCTGTGTTAACTCTTCCTCTGAGCAACTTTCTACTGCCTTATCATCCAGAAAACTTGTTAAGCAGCTGAGGAAACCTAAAACGGTTCAGAGGCAGCCAACAGGTGGGAAACAGCAAAAGCCAGGTCTGGGGCAGCTATAGCTCAAATTAATCTGACTTTCGAAACCCAAATGACTCGACTACAAATTTTGTTTTGTTTTATTCCTTTTAAGTGTGGTAGGCTCATTCACATCAATGCAACCCCCTCCCCAATAAAAAACTCAGGAACAATCAAAAACAAATCTTAACAGTTGGTCCCTCCCACAATAGGCCGACACAGAGAAATAATTGGGGAGTCAGTAAAAGAACTTCCCATCAAGGGTTACACAAATAAAATAGAACTAAACACCTCTGAAAGTGAGAAGCGTCTGGCCAGGACAGAGAAAAGTACCTGAGATCTGGCTCAGGTACACCAGCCACTGGATATACTCACCTTTCCTTTTGTGCTTGGAACACTGACAGACTCACCTAACAAGGTGTGTTTCCACCTCTCTAGCAGAATACTAGAGGCTCTGGGGTATTCTCTTTGCTGCCATCTTGATTTATGTCTGCAACTGTATCCCCATCCCATTTCCTAAACGGGCCTTTTGATAGCTAACTATACTACACATGTGTCATTAAAAAAAAAAAGGCTTCAAAGTTACCTTATATTACTTATCTATGTAATAGATGGGTAATGTCAGTAGTGAATAAAAAAAGATGCAGTGGGGGGTGGGGGAGGGGCACCCTCATGCAAGGTTCACAGACCACTTAGTTGAAGTCAAAAAGGGCTGAGGGGCACTAAAAAGTTACCACAAGTCAAGGCAGATGGTATTGGAGTGTTGTCTGTTGTAAGTCTTAAATTAAAAAGGGCTTTATCCCCCTATATACTACTAGCTGTAAGAGTGTTAAAACAGGAAACCTATCATAGAGAGGGGTGTGGTAAGAACATTATTACACAGTTAAAGGACTACTATTCCCAGATTTTTGCTTGACTTGAAAATATTTCTTATCATCAATTTGAGCTGGTTTGAGAATACTATCACAAAATGCCTCCAAAGTGTTTTTGAATTCCAGGAAGAATCATCTTGGATCCTTCCAGTGGAATGGTGGATGTATTTTCTTTTCACTCAGATTTGTTTCTAATATTAAACATACAACAAAAATTACTGACTGCTAGTTTTTGTGTAAAAGGATATACAAGCAAATGAAATTACAGAGCACTTGGGGAGTGGTAAAATTTATACTTATGTGCAATCATTCTTCACATCTGTCAAACTAATATTCCTAAAGTATAGTATGGGTCCCATCACTCTTAGGCTCAAGAAGCAGAGATGGCTCCCACGTGCCTTTAGGATACAATACAAATTTCTGTTTGAAATTTAAAGTCCTTTCCCTGCCCCCCAAGCCCTTGCCCTTGCCTTCCATCATAGTCAATACTATATATTGGCTCCAAGGCAGAAGAGCTGAAAGGGCTGGGCAATAAGGGGTTAAATGATTTGCCCAGGGTCACACAGCTAGGAAGTCTCTAAGGCCCATATTTGAACCCAGGACCTTCCTGTCTCCAGGCCAGGATCTCAATCTACTGAGCCACACCCAGATGCCTCCTATCCTATCTTTCTTAACTGATTTTATGTTAATCATATCCACTCACATTAAGCTCCAGAGAAACTAGCCTACTTATTTCTCATATCCAATATGCCATTTCTTCCATGTGAGATGCTCTCCCTTTCTCACCTCTGCCTACTAGAATCCTAGAAGTGCCACTTCCTTCAAGAGATTTTTTCTGATTCCTCTATTTGTTAAGTTTCCCTCCCACCTGCACTCAGTCACAGTGTATCTGTCTTGTATGAAGCCAATATTAATTATATATGTTGCAGCAGCCAAGTAAGAAGTAAACTCCTTGATGGTAAGATACGTATTTGTAGCCATGGTGTCCACAACAGTGCTTTGCATATAGTAGAAAATGAATGCTTGTTCATTATAGACATCCTAAAATAATCTTGCTTTTCATGAAGGAAGGGTATTGAAGTATTAGAACTTTCCTTGAATGTTTGAGGTCCACATCCATAAAAGGATGGAACCTTTCAGGGATCTGAACAGCCTGTGCCTTCTGGTGTCTGAATTCTACTCCCAGCCTTGGTAATAGTACCTGCCTTTCCAAAGACTAGCTTATCTTTAAAATGTAAAGGAGTTTGGTGAAGAAGTAAATTCCTCTGGCCCTCTTGCTAACTCTTCTTACCTCCCAAATGTGTCCAAAGCTAGGCCATTCTTAGAACTGCTTATCTTTCAGGCTATGGCCATGGGCAGGGAAACTCCTGAATCTTAGCTGGAAGACAACTTACAGCTCATTTGGGTTCTCTTCTATACCTGGCAATCCCTACTTTTAATTCAGCTACTTTCATCAAGTACTGTCACTAGGCACTAGGGATACAAAACCAAAAACCAAGAAGGCCTTCAGTTCTTGCTTCAACTACATGACCTTGGGCTAGTCAGTCACAAACTTTCAGTGAGAGCTTAAGGCAACTACAGATCTCTTTTGGCAGAGAGAGCCCCTCATTAGTAACTCCCTACCAAGATTTACATCAAAGGTCAGTTTACCCAAGGTGAACAAACTGAACAGGCCAACTTTTTATTGAAGTGACTGAATGTAATGAGGAGGGATGGTGAAGAAGTGACGATGACTGCAAAGTTCTGAATCCAGGTGACCAGAAAAATGGCAGTGCCCTCAATAGAAAGGAGTTGTTTTGGATATTTGTTTTTGAAATAAAAACAACAACCAAAAAAACCCCACCCCTTTCCTTCTGTCTAAGAATCAATACTGTATCCTGATTCCAAAGCAGAAAAGCATAAGGGTTAGTGGAAAGGGTGGGGGTGGGGAGGGGAGGGTGTTAAGTGCCTTGCTCAAGGTCACACAGCTAAGAAGTGTCTAAGGTCAAATTTGAACCTAGGACCTCCCATCTCTGGGCCTGGATCTCAATCCACTGAGCCACACAGCTGTCCCAATTTTGGACATTTTGAATGACTGGCCTAAAGGACAATCCAAGTACTGATCAATCAATCAATAAACATTTATGAGGTGAGATAACTATTCAGCCATTGGAGATATGGTACTAGACCTCAGGAGAAAGTTAATATGTGAGTCATCTACATAGAGATGATAGCTGAATCCATAAGAGTTGATGAAATTAGCCATAAGGTTTCAAAGAGAGCCATGGAGTACACAACTGGGAACAGGACAAAGTTGAAGTGCCTGAAAAAGAGATCATGAAGAACTGGTCCTGACAAGTAAAAATAGAAAGAAGAAAACAAGCATTTATTAAGCACCCACTATGTGCCAGACACTGAGTTAAAGTTTTCCAGATATCTCATTTGATTCAACAATCCTGAGAGGCAGGTGCTTTTATATTATCTCCCATTTAAAGTTGAAAAAGGAAAGGTGGTGGGAGGGAAGGGAGGGAAAGAATATAATTCTTGTAACCAAGGAATAATGTTCTAAACTGACTAAATTAAATAATTAATTAATTTTTTGGGGAGAGGAAAAAAATAAATAAAGTTGACTTGCCCAGGGTCACATGGCTAGTGTCTATTGCCATATTTAAACTCAGGTCTTCCTGACTCTAGTCCCAGTTCTCTATATCCATGGTTCTCACCTTGATACCTAGGTGAGAAACACAATAGAGCACTGTCCCAAAATGGGGGGGGGGGGGGGGGGGGGAAGAAAAAAAACTCCAGAAAGAGGGTATAGTCAACAATGTCAAGAAGTCTAGATGTATGTTAGCTAGAGAAAGCAATGGATTTAGCATTAATAAAGAGCTTACTAGTAACCTTGGAGAGAAGGGTTCTGTGGATTTTAGTCAAATTACAAGAAGGCAACAAATTTGAGACAACTGAAAACTGACAGGTTTTTTTAGAAGCCTGGCTGTGAAAAGGAGGAGAGATACAGTGGGACAGCTTGAAGGATCAGTGAGGTCAAGTGAAGATTGTTTATTTTTTAGGATTCAGAAGATCTGAAAGAATTTCTAGATAGCAAGAAAGGCAGCGCAAAATTAGAGACTGAAAATTAGGGGAAAAGAAGGAAGCTCCTATAAGGGATAGTGTTAAAATAGCAAGTACATTGTCAGGGAGTTGGGACATCTTAACTACTGAGTTTGGAACAAAGGAAAATACAGAAGATGTTACTGAGATTATTTCAAGTATGGAATTGGGAAAGAAAGGAAGTCCTCTGCTTCAGGTGGAGGACAGGGAAAAAATGGTGACTTAAGAAAAGGGCATAGTCCAGAGAGGGATACAAGTCTATTAGGGTGTTAACTTTGCAGACACAGTTAAGACACAATAACAAATCTAGCAGATCTAGTCATATTTCTATGATTTCTCCTAGAAGTACATAAGTAGGAGTAAGCAGAAAAAGGAGAAAGCTGTGCTGGCCCTCAAGGGTGGCAGAGAAGTTTTCTCTACAAGGAGAGAGGTATGATGGACCTCAATCCAGATTTGGGGCACTCACAAGCCTCCTCCTTGTGTCTTTCTGAAAACTGGCAACAAGATGGAGTCTGCCAATGGGCTTACTCTCTAGATATAAATAAACAAGATTGAATTCGCTATCTGACTGCTTGTTAGATTTAATTGTTGATTGGGGCAAAGGGTTGAGGTTAGAGAGATTCAGGTTACCCTAAATCTCTTTCTAAATAAAACTCATTACAAAAATACAAGGTTTTCTCATACCCAGGGGAGAGGCAGAATAGGGGAGAGCACTGCTCACAGATTTGAGTCCAGTATTAATAGTTCATGGAATGCAATTCTTTGAAGAAAGTAGGTTACTTGACAGGAACCAGGGATGTCTAAACAGGAAACCACAATATTGGGATTTCTGTCTGACAGAAATCTCCATAGGTGTCTTGAATGGCCCCAAGAAATAGCTTCTCCTTCCCTCCATTCTGTGTCTTGGCCCTCAAGCCCCTGCTCCTCAGGAGGATTTTCCAGAAGTCTTTGTTCAGATCCCAATTGTCATTCTTGCCTCATGCAATTGTTGATCCTCAACATTCCATCCACTTCCCATCATATAATATTCTGGTTTTTATTTTCCTTAGTCTTTTGCTAAAAACACAGTCTTTTCCTATTCTTATTCTATGTTCTATTCCACCAAATTAATAAATTCTTATTTTACTCTATCTAGGATTCTATCTACCTATGCTAAGGAAGGTATATGGGAAAGTTTTGGGTAGGAAAGGATAATACAAATTGCATTGCAATGTTGCAATGGGTGAACAATTTTTGAAACAGCAAACCGGTTTTTCTCAAATCCAAAGAGTAAATTCAATGTAACAATACAACAGTTTTCCTTATTAATCACTTATTAACTTATGCTAAGCTATATACTTTTCTAGTTAAAATGTTAACCTACTTATGTTTACAAAATAATGTTAAGTTAACCTTATTCTATTTGATTATCTATCTTATTTTTTGTTAGTATCCCTATCCAAAATATAACAATATACTATACTCTTATCCTTATGCTGTCCCTAAGCTGTGTGTGTGTGTGTGTGTGTGTGTGTGTGTGTGTCTTTAAAGAAATTCTTGGTTGCATAAGAACAATGAGCAGCAAATCAATACAGTTTTTGTTTATTCAAGCAATGAATTTGCTTGAATTTTGCTTTTGCTTAAAATTTTCTTTCCCTAAGACGTACAATGGAGGCTAAAACACCGATTTCCCTGGCATAGGCAGGAAAGGTGCAAAGCTAAACTGGGTTTAGATGGCATTTTACTTACACACACACACACACACACACACACACACACACACACACACCCTCTCTCATATTCTAACAATACAGTAAAACAAACAAAGCTTCAGGTAAAGAAGAGAAATATCAACGACAAACTAATATATCAATATCTAACAATAGTTGATCAGCCTGTAAGTAATGCCAAAAGTAGTTTATAGAGAAAGACTTATCAGTTCAATGCTATTAGCTCCTCCCAAGATGCCAAATTACTAAACCCTTACACACAATTACACACCTGGAAACTAAACATCATATGTTTTTTTTTCCCCTTTCCTGACCTAGATTTTAAATTATCTTCCCTTGCTTAACTCAATTTCCTGGATGCACCTGCTCCACAGCAAAGAAATTAAGAACTAACATACATGCCCATTATACAAGATGAGCTCAGTGGAGTCTGACTGTCTCTTTGTTAATTCAAACACCATGCCCTAGATCTGGACATCCCAACCTATTCCTTTGGTGATTCTCATTATCCCCAAATAACTCCACATTTCATAATTCCTTCCTTTCCCAGTAAAAGAACAATTAAGCATTTTCCCTCTTCTTCAGACCTAACAAAATAGAGTCTGGTAGGGAATTGGGGAGAAAATATATGACAATGACTAGTTTCTCCCAATCCTATGCAGGCCAACACTCCCCATTATATAACAGACCTATTTGGAGATCTGATTTATAAGAACTCCAATAGGAGAGAAAATGCTCAAAACCAAAGGAAATACTGACTATTCCCAGATGTACAGGAATGAAAAACTCAAGGTCATAATTGGAAAAAATCCAAAAGAAGGACACATGCACTTATTCAGTCACATCATCCCAATATACACTTAATCCACTTAAATGTGAAGATGTTCCACCAAGGAGTTCTGTAGTTTGTAAAAGAAATAGAAATATATTAAACAGCTTGGTACCCCTTCTACCTCATGGTCAGTTTCCCTCCCAGAAAGTAGAAAAACAACAAGCTTTGTCAAAATTTTTGTTTTCCTTGTGTCTTAGTTCATAAGATGTATAGTGACAATGTCTTAAGACTAGACTCACAGAAGCTTCTCTCCAACTTATGGCCTTGGAGAATTGCCTAGACCATTGATAGTTTAAGTGACTTGACCAGGATCACATAGCTATTGTATGTCAGAGATGAGACAAACATGTCTTATTTGTCCCATGGTCATCTCTTCCTCCACAATATATTGTCTCCTGTATGAAGATTGAACAGTATATATTATACAAAATAAAATCACTACATAAGAACAAAAATAAAATAAAATAAAATAAAAAATAAAAGACTAGACTCACTGAGAGTTGAAAGACCCTTTCCATTATCAAGCATTTTAAAAGCATCTTCATCACTGAGCTTGCCACTGAGAAAGATATAACATTTAAATAAGCAATAAAGTTCCATTCTAGTTGGATAGAACTCCTACTCCATGTTCATGCAACCAATCTTAGATAGGGTGCCAACTAGGTACCTAAATTAGTATGCCAAAGGAAGCACGAAAGGTTTCCTGCCCTCAAGGACCTATGTGTTTATGAATAGTCCAGACAAACATACATTAATAATGCAGAACATAGTAGGTCCTGTAACAAACAAGTCTTTCCAAATTTCTCTAGTTCTTAATGCTGAAAACATTATTTGTTTTTATTTTGAGTTTTTTGAAGCACCTAATTTATGCACCTGTTATCATTTAATACAACCACCCTCCTACCTACCCTAAGCAAACTCCTGGAGAGTAGGAACTACTTTCATTTTTACCTTTAATATTCCCAGCATCTAGCAGTGGTGAGGATATGGCAGGCACTTAATGCTTGTTAAGTGGAATTTCTACCCTATTCAGAATAGCAGTCTCTTATAATAGAAAAATGGTAACCTGGCAGTCCCTTGTGATAGTCAGCATTTACTTAATGCTTATGGTTTGCAAACCAGATTTACAAATACTATCTCATGTTATCCCATTAACAACCCTGGGAGGTATTGTTACTATCTCCATATGAGGAAACTAAGACAGGTATTACTTGAATATGTCCCCTTTTTGTCTCTGACACTGCTACCATTCCGGTGCAAGCTCTCATCACCTCATGCCTAGACTACTATAATAGTTGCTGGTGGGTCTGCTTGTCTCAAGTCTCTTCCCCAATAAAATGCATCCTCCATTCGACCATCAAATGATTTTCCTAAAGAGTACATCCCACTATGTCTCTGCAATAAACCTCAGTGCCTCCCTATTACCTCGGGATCAAATGCAAAATCCTATTTGGTATTCAAACCTTCATAATCTAGCCTCTTCCTACCTTTCCCATCTTCTTATGCCTCACTCCTGAACAAGCTGCTTGTTTTGAAAAGGACCAATGACATTATGAAGGTGATGTTCTAACTGAAGAATAAGTTGTACTTAAGTAACACTTTCACAGGAGTTACTCTTGCTCTCTTGTCCAGAATCATTGAAGTCCAGTGGCAAGATAAAAGCCAGGATTGGCAATAGCCCAGGAAGCAGTGGATAATATTGGCATCTTCACTGTTTAAGCAAGTTCTAAGAGCTCCACAGAGCCTGCTTCAGTCACTTTCATGGTCACTGGAACAAACCGTTCTTATCTGCCCATTCCACAAGAGGAGGTCTTCATGTGCTTGGCAGGTAGATATCCCATTAATTTATTGAGGGGTTTGAGGTCCATAAGTTATTTCAACCTAGTATTAGTCCATCTGCTGAGACAGTTTTATTGGGGTATGGCCATTATACATTCTACAGATTTCTAGAGTCACAAGTGAGAGTTGGGTTTAAGGTAAACACCAAAGGTGGATGAGCAGTCTTGAAAGGGCTCATACCAAAGTTCTCTTACCAGAGATGCTAGTCCTCCCTGAAAACCCTATACACCTCACTACAATATATAGACTTTTTTTTTAAACCCTTACCTTCTGTCTTGGAATGAATATATAAACTTTGATCCTGTGACACTAGCCTCTGTGCTATTCCACAAACAAGATATTCCAAGTCTTGGTTCTGAGCATTTTCTCTGACTTTCCCTGTCACTCATGTTCTCCCTCCTCAATTTTACCTCCCCTGATTTCCTTTTAAGTCCCAACTAAAACCTCATCTTTTACAAGAAGCTTTTCTCAACTCCTCTTAATTATAGTACCTTCCCTGTTAATTATTCCCTATTTACATTGTATAGAGCTTGTTTATATTTGTTTGCACATTGTCTACTCCATTAGATTGTGGACCCACTGAGGGCAGGGGTTGTTTTGCCTCTTTTTATGTCCCTAACATTTAGTATAGTGCCTGACACATAGATTTTTTTCCTTAATGTTGACTGATTGAGGTGGAGGTTGACTGAGTTTTCCAAGATGACACTTTTTAATAGCATGGATTTCATCTGGATATGTGATATGCCAAATGCCACAATACATATTTGAACTCTCTAGGTCCAGGGCTCTATTCACTATGCTACCAATTCTAACTTCCCTTATCCAGGATGCAGTAGGACATAAAAAAGGAAAGAAAGGAAAAGAAACTCTAAATAGTACCCCCCAAATCCAAGCTCTTAAAAAAGTCCAGCTGGGAAATAGGTACTGTCCTAAAGTCAGCATCTAAATTCTACTATTTTTGGTTCTGGCACTATCAATATAACCTTAAGCAAATCACAAAAGTGGTCATAAGTGCAATTTGATGTCATCTAGTCTGACCCCCTCAGAAGAATTTCATATATGAATAGCCACCTAAACATCTACTTGGAGAAACTGAATGTGAGACCTCTAACCCCAGAGGCAGCTCTAATTCTTGGGAACTTTTCTTTATAAGAAGCTTGAAGTCTACTAATCTTTGGAACTTCTACCTTATGTCCCTAACCATGTCCTGTCTTGAGCCAAGGAGAATATAAAACAACTCTATAGGAAACACACAAGGTTAGCTGCAGAACAGGTGAGGCTAAATTCCAGATGTTCCCAAATGCTTAGTAAGTAGAGACCTTGGGAGTAGGTAGTAAAGTATTGAGGTCATTCCCAAAACACAGGCATTATTACAATTAGCTCATCTTTAAATACTTGAGAGACTTAAAGTCACTTTACTTATGAGCTTTAGTTTCCTCATATGTAAAATAATGAGGTTAAACTATTCAATCTCTTAACCAGTTCCCCAGGTCCTCATTCAAGGCACAGGGGTTTTACAAATAACCCTAACAATCTTGCTTAAGCTGATTAAAAGATGCTAATTAGGAAAGGGAAAAGGCAGGTTATAGTAGGAAAAAGGTAGAAGGCAGAAGAAGCTGGTGATTGAAAACAGAAAAAAAAGCTCAAAAGAGAACATAATCAGAAAACTCCAAAGCCTATACCTCTAGGTATAAGGGGGGCGGCGGCAGTAAATTTAAAAAAATGATGAAGATAAAATATATTCAGAACTCTAATTATTAATAAGATAGGGAATTATGTAATAATGGTTAAATAATGAAACTAAAAGGACTCATTGATGTCCAGAAAATTAAACCATAGGAGGAAATTATTTTCCCTAGATGCTAAGTGTATTCATGGTGCTCTTGAAAATAGAGATCAGACTGGCGTTCTATGGCTGACAAAAGCCTCATGAATTAGGCAGCATTCTGAAACACTCTATGTCACCTGACTACTTTTTTCCCCCTGTCACCTGACTTCTAAAGCTCACTGTAGCCAATCATGATAAAGCTAAAGGCTTATAGCTTACCCGCCCTGGAGGAGCTAAACCATTTCTAGTCAGTCCAATCTCCACCTCTGATTCAGGGAGCAATAATCAATTCTACCACTTCGGGAAAAGGCTTGTCAATAGCCCCAAGACTTCATACCCAACCCAGTGATTTCTGAGACCAAAACATCCTACCTGATTCACACTCACCAATATATAATAAACAAATCAAACTAATCTCTCAGAGGACAGGGATTATCTTCCTTTTGATTTGCATTTCCAGTACTTAGCAAAGTTCTTGGCACATGATAAGTATTTAAATGCTTTTTTTTTTAAACCTTTATTTCCTCTCTTAGAATCAATACTATGTATTGAGTTCCAACACAGAAGAGTGGGGGTAAGGGCTAGACAATAGGGGCTAAGTGACTTGCCCAGGGTCACACACTATCTGAGCCACATTTGAACCCAGGACCTCCTCTCTCTAGGCCTAGGTCTCAATCCACTGAGCCACCTAGCTGCCCCCAACAAATGCTTTTCATTCATCTTCCCAGGAAATGATATCTTTCTTATCCAAATCTGGATGCACCTTCCTCAGTTACTTCCATGGCATCTATATCTTCATCCCTTCTAGGGAACACAGACTCACTTTGCTACTTGTACCTAGGATCTAAAATTTTCTGGGAGGTTGAGGGCCAGGGAAAGTAAACTGCTTTATTTAACAATGAACTATGTGATATATACATTCTTCTTTCAACCTTTAACAAGTACTATGTACAAAATACAGGTTCATTATATATAGTTTTGTGTTGTGGGCATCTACTATACAGGAGGGAAAACCTGTTCTGGAAATTTCTCAGTTTAGGGTTCTGTGTTCAGAGTACTTATATGTAAGGAAGGCTTTGTTTGTTAAGACCCTATCACATGTGAGGAGACTATGTTCTGAGCATCCACCCTGTACAGCTAGCTCCTAGTATCCCCGATAGAACAATAAAAAGAACTCTGAAATTATTCCTGCTATTCCATTCACCCAGAAGATCCTATAGGACACTGATAATGCCTTTTCAAGAGAAATAAATCAAATTTAATAATAACCCATATTAAATAATAACAATCCATATTTCCATAATATTTTGCTTACATACTCACTTGAAATTCATAATCAACCTATGAAAAAAGTAGAATTATTACTTCCATTAGTCAGTAGGGGAGAGGAGAGGGGGAGAGAGAGAGAGCAAAAGAGGTAGATGAATTATCTTCATGCATCTGAAGGGCTATCTATTATGGGAAGATTGATCTGCTTAGCCCCAGAGTAAAGAACTTGGGAGTTCTGGATACAAGTTACAAGGAGGCAGATTTAGGCTTTTATTAGTATCATTATTAAGAGCCAGCCTCCAGCAGGAGAAGTGTTCAAGTCCCAGCTCCAAAATATACTGACAATATGATTCTGGGAATGTCATTTACATTCTCACTGTATAAGAACTCCCTTTAAAAAAAAATAAAATTTTATGGCCATCTTTTGTTTAAACATTACCTAAGGGGGCAACTGGTAGCTCAGTGGACTGAGAGCCAGGTCTAGAGATGGGAGGTCCTAGGTTCAAATCTGACCTCAGACACTTCCCAGCTGTGTGACCCTGGGCAAGTCACTTAACCCCCCCATTGCCTAGCCCTTACCACTCTTCTGCCTTGGAGCCAATACACAGTATTGACTCCAAGATGGAAGGTAAGGGTTTAAAAAACAACAACAAACAAACAAATAAATAAATAAAAATAAAATAAACATTACCTAAATTTGTCTCACACCTGACACAGAGCCATCCCATATAAAAAGGTTTTAAAAAGTCTTTTTAAACTCTTATCTTCCATCTTAGAATCAATAATGTTGTATTGGTTCCAAGGCAGAAGAGTGGTAAGGGCTAGGCAATGGGAGTTAAGTGACTTGCCCAGGATCTCACAGCTGGGAAGTGTCTGAGTCCAGATTTGAACCTAGAACCTCCCATCTCTAGGCCTGGCTCTCAATCCACTGAGCTACCCAGCTGTCCCCAAAAAGATTTTTTTTTTTTTTTTAAGAAAAAGGGGAGGAAAAAAACCCAGCAAAACCAATCAATACGTAGAAAAACATAGGTAATTGTCTAAGACTACTCTGCAGAACTACTGCTGATCTGCAAGGATAGTTTCCCTCCTGCAAAGTTCCTAACACACTATAACAATGATGACAAATACACACATGCACATTTATATAGGGTCATAAAGATTGCAAAGTGTTTCACAAGTAGCATTTTATCCTCAACAGTTTTTAAGGTCTCCCATTTTACAGGTGAAGAAACAGGTGTAACTTGCTCAGTGAAATCTTATTAACTGTAGAAAATGTTATTTTGATCCCAGGTCTCTCCTGACTCCAAATTCAGTGTTCCTTCCAAATCACCAGGTTCTATAAAGCCACCTTTACCTAACAATTAGGGTTGTCTATAAATTGCAAAGTCTGCTTCAAAAGATAATTTCTAGCTTGGACAGGGGGTTTCTGTTCAGTTATAGATTAGATAAATAAACCATTTCTAAGATTCCTTTTGACTATGAAATTCTGGAATTTTTACAGTTAATCCTGGTAACTTTAGGTTAGCTTTCTAGATAAATGAATCAAGACTATAAAATCTTAATGAGGAAATCTGCCTAACATAATCTGCAAGCTTCTAAATTTACTCATTCTTGATCATGAATAGCCACTGTGCTGATTGAGAGATGGAAGAAGGTTGAACACAGTTTTGCCTGGATACAGAATGGCTCTAGCTTGCTGATTTTTCAAAGTTCTTGTGTATTCCTTTTAGTATTTGTATCTCTTTCCTATCATGCTGTTCTTTTCCTGTTGTCAATGAACACAACAACCTCTACTTACTTTCTAAGTCATGGATTCTAACTTTTGGTGGCCAGAGAAACAAGATAGTCAAGTTGATTAGAATTCAATATAAAAGGGGCAGTTAGAAGTCTCAGTGGATTGAAAGCTGACCTCGCATACTTCCTAGCTCTGTGACCCCAGGCAAGTCATTTAACCCCAGCTGCCTAGCCCTTACCCTTTACCTTAGCCCTTTTGCAATAGTTTTGATTCTAAGAAGGTAAAAGTTTTAAAAATAATAATTCAATATATATGTACACCTTAAGTGTCTGAGGGGGGCTCTCTTTGAAATGAATACCTTGAACTTCCTGATTAAATTAAATTAAAAATTTTATATATGTTTAATTTGGGGCAGCTAAGAACCAGACTTAAAAGTCAGGAACTCATCTTCCTGGGTTCAAATCTGGCCTCTGACACCTACTAGCTGGCAAACCACTCCAGTATCTTTGTCAAGAAAACTCCAAATGGGGTACTGTCTGAGACCGAGAAATGATTATACAACAACCTGTTTTATTATACTTTCTTGGTAATACTTGCACATTCCTTACTTTGTTCTGTGTCCCATTATATATGCCCCTAGACCAGTGACAGTGAATCTTTTTAGAGACTGAATGCCATGCCTCACCCCCCCAGAAATCACCTGTTGTGTTCCCCCCCCACAAGCGCCAGATGATGTGAAAAAAATGTCATCAGTCACAGTGCAGAGGGGGATGGCAGTAGCTCCACCTGAGTCCCTCTGCCTTTCTATTAAAGACCTGGGGAGAGGGGGGTGTGTGCAACACTTGTGCCAACAGAGAACACTGCATGCCACAGGTTCTCCATCACTTCCCTAGACTATAAGTTCCTTATGGGCAGGAGTTGGATTTCATTCACTCTTGTTTTCCCTCGTATAGCTTAGCAAAGAGCCTAACCTAATATTTACTGGATGAATGCCATATAATCTGGCAGCTGAGGTCTTTAAAAACACCAAAAAACCTCATTTTCAAGATAATTAAGATGCCTCCAAAAATGTGAAGTATCACTGTTATCTTCTGTACAGCCTCTGAAGTGTGCTCTGTGTGTGGGAGTTGTCTTAAAAGGACACAATTTCTTTAACCTCTAGGTTCTCTAGAAAATCTTTGGAGGTATAATTATTCCCAGATCATTCATTTATTCATTTTCAGAGAAATGTTTCTTCCTTTGACAACATACATGGGGCTTACTCTTTCAAGAGCTAAACACAGGCAAATAAAATACTTGCTCAGTATTTTAGTGCAAGAAAAGAGAAGGCTTCCAAAGCAGCTGAATAGATTTCCCCCCCTTCCTGGGGAACCAAGAGTTCTTTGACTAGTAAGACTCATACTTATCTGAATCTGAAAGCCAAAGTTATAATCATCACTATTCTTTAGACTCCAAGATAGTTTATAAATACAGTAAAATGAAATTTTCTAATGGAGAAATTAGAGCTAAAATAAAGACAACCTTTAGTGGGGATGAAAAAAGAAAGATTCAGGACTCACCTTGATGTAAGATCACTGTGGCCTTCTAATTGACAGAATTTCAAGTCAGACAGGACTTCAAAGACCATATAGTTCAACTTGTACCTGAATAGGAATCCCTTCTCAGGAATCATAGACTACTGTATCATCTGTGACAAATGGTTTATCTAGTATTCAAGAGAAGCCTACTGTCAGAATTCACTATCTCCCCAGATTGCCCATTTCACTGTTGTACATGTAAGAAGATTTTTCCTCTTAAAGAGCTGAAATCGTCTAACTTCCATTCATTGCTCCTGATTTTGCTCTACCTGTTAGGTGCAATAAGGCAAGTCTAATCCCTATTCCTCCACAACCCTTCAAAGAGTTGAAGGGACTTTTAAGGAAACTATCATGCCCCCTCTCTAAGTCTTCTCTTTTTCCAGTTAATTATTTCCCAATTCTTTAAATTATTTTTATGTATGACTATCAGTTTTCTCATATATTAAGATTGGTTTAATAAAATGATGGGGAAATTCAGAAACCACTAAATGAAAAATGAAAACTCTCACAGAGTTTATAAACAAGATAGTCCACCCATCTCTAAGAAGGAACTCCATCAAAAGTAAAATGCAAGGGGGCAGTTAAATGGCTCAGTGGATTGAGAAGCAGACCTAGAGACAGGAGGTGCTGGGTTGAAATCTGGCTTCAGACACTTGCTAGCTATGTGTCCCTGGACAAGTCACTTAACATAAGCTGCCTAGCCCTCACTACTCTTCTACCTTGGAAGCAACACACAGTATTAATTCTAAGATGGAAGGTTAAAAAAAAATGCAAACAAAGCTCAGAGAGATTCTTGGATCAGTAAGAAGGTAGATGAAATCCAGTTTTACATTGGTTGTAACATCCCAAAGCATTTCTATGATTGAAGGCTATTTTGGGACCAAAAACCTATGGTGTATATCTCAATTCCTCAATGCTGAGGGAGTCACACTGATAAGGACATGATCCTGCAAGAGACTAGGTCAATCACTTCCATCGTATTCTCAACGAACTGTTACCAATCAATGCTGAGGCCATCAACTATATACCTCAGGTTGAAGTCAGTCCTTCTCTTCCAACTGAAGAAATGTTGAATGCCATTAGGTTGCTCTCACGTGACAAAGTACCTGGTGCTGATTCCACTCCAGCATATTTACAAGGGTGGGGGGTGGATTGTTGTCCAATGCTTACACAAAACCTGAATGAAATATTCCAGGTTATATGGCAAGAGGAGGTTATCCCCCAGACGATCAAGGATGCCTCCACTGTACCTCTATAAAGGAAAACAATGTCAAGACAGGCAAGATTCTTGCTAGAGTCCTTCTTGACAGGCTGATCCTTCACCTGAAAGATGGTCACCTACCCCAGAGCCAGTGTGACTTCAGAAAGGGCTGAGGGATGGTCAATATGGTGTTTATTGACCAACAAATCCAGAAAAAAGGTCAGGAGCAGAACAGAAGTCTATACATATTTATCAATCTGACCAAGGCTTCTGGTATTGTCCAAGGAATTGAAGAAGAAAGAACATGGCAAAATTTGGTTGCCAATATTGTACGACAGCTCCATGATGGCATACTTTCATGAACCTTAGATAATAGACAATGCTTTCATGCTATCATGGTGACCAAAAGTTGTAAATTATTTAACATGAAAAGACTAAAGAGGAGGGACCAGTGTACAACTTTTTGTTCAAAGATGATTGTTCACTCAATGTAGCCTTGAGACTGAGATGCAAAGAGTAGAACTGATTTTCTGCCACTTGTGCTAATTTTGGTCTGATAATTAACACCAAGAAAAACAGAAGTTTTCTACTAGTCAATACCACACCATCCATACTTGGAACCATCAGTTATAGCAAATAAAGAGATTCTGGATGCTGTGGATAAGTTTATTTTCCTTGGCAGTATACTTTCCAGGAATGTCCACAGAAATGACAAGATTGATGCATGCATTGCCAAAGCTAGCTCAGTGTTTGGGAGGCTCTGAAGAAATGTAGGAGAAAGAAGCATTAATACACCTACTAAACTGAAGGTCTAAAGAGTCACTGTGTTGACCTTACTGTTGTATACCTGTGAAACCTGGACAGTATGGTATACCAGTACCATGCCATAAAATTGAATCATTTCCATTTGAAATGTCTTGAGAAGAGTCTGACTATAATCTGGCAAGATGATACCAAGGTACCAGACACTGAGGTCCTTTCTCAAGCTAAAATGCTAAGCATTCACATTCGACTGCAGAGAGCACAATTCCAAAGGGCTGGATGCTGTTTGAATGATAAATGAACATTTGCCTAAACGACTAAAAGAACTCACACAAGGCAAGTGATCACACAGAGGTCAGAAGAAGCAATACAAGGATCCTCTCAAGGTCACTCTGAAGAACTCTGTTATCAGTTGTGAGCTTTAGGAGATGCTAACAAAGGCCTGTCCATCATATAGCATGCCTGCATCAAAGGTGCTGTACTCTAAAAGCAATGCAGAATTTCAGTAGCTCAAAAGAACAGTGAAATGCACAAAGTTAAAGACATCTCCAACTCAAATGTTTATAAGGGCTATTTGTACCTGCCATGTGGCAGAACCTTCCAATCTTATATTGATCTGATCAGCCACAGTCAGATACAATGTATACTGACCCCAATATAATAGTGTCATTTTGGTTCTCTTTGAGTACAAGGAACAGCAACCAGTTCTCTCACCACCTCAGTCTCTATCCTTTTGTTTCAGTTTATTATCCTTACTAAAATGAGGTGCCTAGAAATTCAAATAATATTCCAGCTGTGGATTTGATCAAGATAATAGAGCTATCTGCTTCCATGTTCTGAACCTAATGCTTTTTTAAAAAATACATTCTAATGTAAAGTTAGCTTGGAGGCAGTGAGGTGGCTCTGTCTCCATACCTGAAGACAGGAAGTCCTGGGTTCAAATAAAGCCTCAGAAACTTCCTAGCCGTGTGGCTCTAAGTAATTCATTTAACCTCCATTGCCTAGCCCTTACTGCTCTTTTCACCTTAGAACCAACATAAAGTATTAATTATAAGAAAAGAGTTTTAATTTAAAAAAATAAATAAATCATTTTTATGTACACAGTTAACAGCAAAATTTTATGATGATTAACTGTAAAAGACTTAGCTACTCTTAGTAATACAATGATCTAGGACAATTCTGAAGGACTTGTGACAAAGAATGCTATCCAACTACAAAGAAAGATCTGTGGAGTTGGAATGCAGATCAAAGTATTTTTCACTTTATTAGTGTTTTTATTTGGGGGTTGGGTTTTTCATGAGTATACTCTTACAACAATGAACAATAGATTAAAATACATATAATACCCGGATCAAATTAATTACTCATCTTTGGGAGGGAGAGGGAAGGAGACAATTTGGATCTTATAACTTCAGAAGACATATGTGGATAATTGTTATTACATGTAATTGGGAAAATAAAATATCTTTTAAAAAATTTTAGTGTTTAATTGGCTAGTATCCATATTATGTTGTTATATTATTATTATTATTGTTATATTATTATAAGCTCCTGGCAGAATTTAGGATTAAACCAACACCTCACTTTACACCCAGGTAAACTCCAAATAGATACATGAGGAAGATATAAAAGATCACATAATAAACAAATTAAAGATGCAAAGAAATTTTCTGTCAAATCTATAGATAGGAAAAGCATTCATGACTAAGAATCAGAGAAGATGAAAAATTCTAATTAAATTTCCTTCACTAGCATAATCAATGCTAAAATTAGAAGGGAAACCATTAATTTAGAAAAAATTTAATAGTTTTATCTGATAAACGCTTTACCATTGAAGGTATAAAAGGAAATTATTTAAATCTCTAAGAATAAAGAGCCATTCTTCAATTGACAAATGGTTGAGGAATATGAGTAGGCTCTTTCAGAGGTCGAAAATTTAAAGTAAAAATGTTCCAAATTACTAATGATTAAAGAAATACAAATGAAAGTAATTCTGAGATTCCACCTCCATCATAAGAATGGTCAAAAAAAAGAAATAAAGAAAATGAGATGCCAGAAGGACTGAAATAAAACAAGCACACATCAATGAACTATTAATGAAATTGTGAATTCACTGCGAAAATTTGTAATTATGTCCCCCAAATCACTAAACTGGTCATAATCTTTGCCAACTGATACCGCTTACTAGGCAGTATATCTCTAAGAGATCAAAGAAAGAGGAAAAAAACCTATATGCACAAAAAATATTCATGGCAGCTCTTTTTGTAGTAGCAAAAACCTAGAAATTAAGTTGGTGCTTATCAACTGAGGAATGATATTCCATGTATATAATAGAATACTATTGTGTAGTAAGAAGTGGTGAAAAGGACAGTTTCAGAGAAATTTAAGACTTGTAATGACCTGATGCAGAGGGAATTAAAGCAGAACCAAGAGCACAATTTATACAAGCACAGTATAAAAAATGACCAAAAAAAAGTGACTAAATTCTAATCAATACAATAATTAACCATGATTCTTGAGGATCAATGAAGAAGCATGGTACACATCTCCTAATAAGAGGTGATGGAAGCTACAGAATGAGATCATATTTTTCTGGATATGGCCAATACCAGGAATTTATTTTGTTTTACTAAGCATATTTGTTAAAAGAATTTTGTTATCCTCTCTCTTTTTTCAAGAGGGTAAAGGAAAGATGAGGAAAGAAAATTAGTGCTTGTTAATTTTGGATACGACAAAATAAAGTTAATTATTTTTAAAACATAAATGGGGCAGCTAGGTGGCTCAGTGAATAGAGAGCCAGGCCTGAAGAGGGTTTAAAACTGGCCTCAGACATTTCCTAAGCTGTGTGAAGTTGGGTACATCACTTAACCTCAATTGCCTAGACCTTAACATTCTTGGAATTGATACTTCATATTGATTCTAAGACAGATGTTAAGGATTTAAAAAACAAAAAAGGAATATTAAACTCCTTGAGGACAGGAATTCTCTTTGTTTTAGTACTTGTAAGCTTAGCACAGTAGCTGGCATATATTATTTAATAAACACTTTTTCATTCATCAATAAAATTCCCAGTCATTTTTTTTAATTAAGTAAAGAATGTTATATTTTTTCTTATTAAATTTAATACTACTGTAGGTTTTCCAGATTCCAAAATGCTTGTTTACTTGACATTTGGATTTTGAGTTTATACACATTCTAGTCAGTGCTGGCTATAGAGAAGACAGAGAAACACTTGAAGAGAATACTTTGTTTTTCAAATGGACTTTTGCAACAGTTAATGATGTACAACAATTCTGAAGTATTCACCCAGAGAACTCCATATTTAACAATGGGGAATCACAATATGCACTGCCTATTTGAGGTTGTACTACACCTTCTTGGAATTACATATGGTAAATTTAAAAAATATATTTATTGGATGAGTGAAGAAATGAATACTACCTTAAATTCATACAATGCTTCTTAATTTCAAAAGGTTTTTACATGTGTTCTCATATGATCCTTAAAATGACATGCATGATAGATTACCCTCCCCCCATGACCTTCATTTGGAGAAAGTAAGGCAGTCAGTCATGGAGCATTTATTAAATTAATCATCAATTTATTTATTAAAATATGCTGTGTACTATGCTCCAGGCACTGTATTGGAAAATACAAACCAATACTACAACCTCTATTCCCAAGGAGTTTACATTCTAAAGGAAGTTACCAAGTATACATACAAATCTAGATAGCATAAAACATAAAGAGAAAAAGTACAAATAGATACAAAGTAGTTGAATAAAAAGTAATTTAGGAAGAAGGGCACTAGCAGATGAAGGGGATCAGGAAAGGCTTCATGCATTGCATAAATTGAAGTTTGAGCTATAATCTTAAAAGAGAGGGATTCTGATGTAAAGGTATGAGGGACAGTAAGTCAGTGCAAAGACATAGAGATGGGTATGCCATGAATGAGGAATAGAGAGAAGGCAGATGGCTTGAGTCTGGAAAGATGGGCTGGACCTGGTTATAGAAAGCTTTTAAAGTTAAACAGAGGAGTTTGATTCTGGAAATAAGACAACATATGAGTTAACTGAGTAGGAGACTAATATGGTAGAATCTGCACTTAAGGAAAATATTTTTGGCAGATATATGTAGGACTGACTTTAAGGCAGGGAGACCAAAGGTGCTAACTATGTGAGTGAAGCCAAAGGGTTTGATACAAGAGATGTGGGGATAAATAGCAACATCTTATAACTGATCAGTTATGAAGAATAGTGAAAAGTTCAGTAGAATGCCCAGGTTTTGGTCCTGGGAGATTAACAAGGCAGTGATACTTTTGAAAGAAATAGGTAAGTCTAGAAGAGAGGAGGTTTGGGGAGACAGAAGATAATGAAGATAACAAGTTTTAGGGTATAAAATGTAACTGGTGATGAGAGAATGAAACTCAGAAAATAGATTGGGAGGGAGCCAGGCCTTAGATAGGAGGTCCTGGGTTCAAATTTGACCTCAGACACTTCCTAGCAATGTGACCCTGGGGAAGTCACTTAATTTAGCCCTTACCAACCTTCTGATTTGTAACCCATACTTAGTACTGATTCTAAAGCAGAAGATAAGCGTTTAAAAAAGAAAGAAAATAAATATATTGGGATTGCACATAAAGTCTGCTTCGGCCTGTTTTCATTTGCCAGGCACTATTCTAAACACTAGAGATATAAAGAAAAGAAAAAACTTTGGTCTTTGGGCAAACAGCTCACAACAGGGAAGACAACATGTAAATAACTATGTATATATACTAGATTGATCAATTAACCAATCAACATTTATTAAGTGCTTACTGTTTGCCAGGCATTAAGAGGAAAAAAACAGTCCCTGCCCTCAAGGAGCTCACAATCTAATGGGAGAGACAACAAGCAAACAAAAATACACACATACATTCACATAAAACAAGCTACATATAAAATAATAGGAAAAAATTAAGAGGGAAAGAGCTAGAAATAAAAAGGGTTCAGAAAGGTTTCTACTGGAAGATGGGATTTTAGATGGAACTTAAAGGAAGCCAGGGAGGCAAGTAGTTGAGTGGAGGAGGGAAAGTGTTTCAGACATGGGAGGACAGTAAGAGAAAATGTCCAGAGCCAAGAGATGGAGTTATCTTGTTAATAAACAAGCAAGAAGTGCAGTGTTACTGGACCAAAGAAGTACTTGGTAGGTGAGTACAGTATAAGGAGATTGAAAAAGTAGGAGGGGGTTAGATTAGATGAAGGGCTTTGAATGCCAGAGGATTTTTTTTTTTTTGATCCTGGAGGTGACAGGAAGCCACTATTATTTATTTGGGGGTGGGGAAAACACCTGATCTGACTTGCACTTTAGGAAAATCACTTTAACTGCTCAATAGAGGATAGATTAGAGTGGAGAGATTTGAGTTAGGCCAATCCAACAGGCTAATATAATCATCAAGATGAAAGGTGAAGGTGGTAGGGTCACAGCAGAGGAGACATATTTGAGAGATGTTGCAGAGGTGAAATTGAGGAATGAGAGATAATGAGGAATCTCATTTGACTTCTAGGTTCCTAGGTTGAGGAAATGGGAGGATGGTGTTGCCTTCTATAGTATAGGGAAGGCATGAAGTGGGAAGGATTTTAGAGGACAGGCAAGTACTTAAGATGTCAACTAGACATTCAGTTTGAGAAGTCTGCAGAGACTGTGGAAGAAAAGTAAGATTTGAGAATCATCAGCACAGATATAAATTAAGAAGGAAATTTCTCAGAAAGGAGAAAGGAAGAAAGAAGGGAAACAGAAGGAAACTTGGTAAGATTTGAGCTATCTTGAAAGAAGCCAGTGAAGTTAAGAGATAAAGATGAGAAGAAAGAAGTGCAGACACACAAAATTAGGAGATGGAATAGTAAATAAACCAGTACAGCTAGATAGTACAGTGTTAAGTGTAAAAGGACTGGAGAGGTAGGAAAGGGGGTAGTGTTGCCCAAGGTCATATGGTAGGAAAACTGATGGAACTCAGAACAGAATCCAGGTCTTTTTTACTGAATTTAATATTCTCTCCACTATACCACCTGCAATATTTTAAATTTTAATAATTTCATTAATATATGTTACAGATCCTAGTTCCTCAACAGATAGCCTAAGAGAAAGCTCCAATCCCCACACTCTCCCCAAAAGATCTGTATTAGCTTAAATTACAGGGGACAACAGCCAGCATATTTGTTTAGTCTAAGTCTCTCCTCTCCATGAAGGGAACCAACACAGAAGCTGCTTAGCATAAGGACTTCTGTATTCACTCACTTATGGTATATACACAAGGGTTTAGGTCAGTGATGGAGGATCTATGGTACAATGTCAAAGATGGCCTGAAGAGCATTCTCTGTTAGCACGGGTGATGCCCCCTCCGCCACTTCCAGGATCATTGCTTAGAAAAGCAGAGGGATTCAGGTGGAGCTGCTCCCCTTCCCCTCTCCACCATGGTTGATGACATTTTTTCACATGACCCACTCCTCTGCCCAGAAGCCCAATGGGGGCAGGTGGGCAGCTCACAGGCAGCAGAGCTGGAGGGGAGCTGAATACTTGGGCCACTCCCCTCCCCCTCTCTATACTCATTGAGGACATTCCTCACTTCACCCACTTCTCCACCTAGCAATTATATGGATTTTTTTTATTCTTATATTCTCAATAAATAAAATTTTCACTTATTATTTTTACACAGCCCAAAAGGAGTGCTTCCTCCTCCCCTGTGTAAGGCAAAGAGGGGTTGGGCACACCTGGCACTCAGTGGGGTTGAGGGGGCACAGCACTCAGTCTGAGGGTGGGGTGGGGGAGGGGTCTGGCATTCCAATTCTAAAAAGGCTAGCCATCATTAACTTAGGTGGTCCTATAAAGTCCCAAACATAGGGATTACTCTAGAAGAATCCAGCCTTACACTTACCTGGGCAGCACTTGGCTTTCCTATCCCTCCCTTAGGCAGAAATAAACCAAAGGACCTATAGAGAAGTCTTTGGAACAGAGAGATCTCTAAACTGCCCTTAAGGGCATAGGGACAACAAGAACACCTAGGAGAAAGAGTGCCACACCTACTTAAAGAATCTACTAAGGAGGTATAGCTAGGTGGCTCATTGGATAGTCAGCCCTGAAGACAGGAGGTCTTGAGTTCAAATTTGGCCTCAGACACTTCCTAGTTATGTGAACCTAGGCAAGTCACTTCATCTTAATTGCCTAGTCCTTACCACTCCTTCTGCCAAGAAACCTATTTTAGTATCAATCCTAAAGGTAAGTCTTTTAAAAAAACTCACTAAGGCAGCAGCCTACAAAAATGGTGAAGCCCAGACTATTGAAGCTAAAGATAACTAAGTAGGACTTAGGAGAATCCTCGATTGAGGCTAGGTTCATAGAGTTCCCACTCAGATTTGGAGGGAATACTGATGATTCAAAGGGAGTACTGATGAGAGTGGCATACTCCTATTTGTAGTCAAGACCTCAAAACACAAAAAGGGAACATCGTATCCCAGATAATAGGAAATAATTCAGGTATAAACTAGCCTGGTTCTTAGCTACACAAAGGCCATAGAAACCATTCAGTCAATTCAAGAAGAACTTGAGCATCAAGGCCAGTTGACTAACTAGACAGAGATAACAAGGATATCAGGCTTCTTCCCCACACTAAGAGTATCAGGCTGAATTGTTACCCAGAGAACTGAAATAAACATTCTCTCCTAAAAATAGTCCATTTCTTCTTGGCAATGAGCTGCCAAAGACAACAAATTTCTATAAAACAGAAAAAAGGTCCCTCTGTTCCTTGTTTGGCCTTCCTGGACTTGGGACCAAGATGGATGAAAGGTAGGAAGACAGATAGTTTAGAACATCAGCAGCAGATCATCAATTAGGAGTATACAACCCCAATATGAATACTGCTTTTCTCTTGTCACTCACTGACCAAAGGTAAACACCCTAAAGGCCCATGGCTTGCCCCATCAGAATTGTGGAAGGATACCCTCAAAATTGGTCCAGTACACAAACTTTCTGCATTTCTGCAAGGAAGAGTCCTCAATCTAACTCAGGGCACCCCAAACAGTTACCTGGTTTAATTCCAGGGCTTAGAGCTGAAAGGACATCTTGTTACAACCACTATGCCAATGCAACAATCCAACACCAGCAGAGCAACCTGTCAGGTCTAGATCATTGGCCATATGAAAAGCTTTGAAAGAAAAAGGAGCAGGTGGCTATGTAGGACAGATTGCAATGGGACTCCCTTACAACTTGATAGCTAACTTTTGCTTCTGTAAGGAGCTAGTTTCAATCTGCTATGTTCTGTCTTCTGTGCCAAGACACTGTGCATTGTGCTGGAACTAGTTGTACCCTAATGTGGATTCAGTTAAGTGGCATATGGGTCAAGCAAGGCCATATATGTCACAGCCCACTACTCCCCCAACACTACATTCTTTTCCCAAACTCCAAATAAAATGTTTATCTCAGTCCAATGTAACAGCTGCTGCCTTAAAACTCTTCCTGCCCAGTATTTTTTCAAATTCTGAGTTTAACACCAAACAAAATGAACATTTCCATTTATGTACAGTAGAACAGAAAGACAGGTTTGTACATGATACTGCAAGTATCTGTTAGAGTTTATTTTTCATTTTAAGTACATAATAAATTTAATATGTAACTTTCAAAGCTGTTTTGCTTGTCTGTGATTCCTTCTCTGCTAAAAATATTTCTCAGGAGATATATCACAGGACAGAGGAAGATCACTCATTGGCTTCAGGAATCAGAGGACCTGGGTGTAAATCTTCCGTCAGTTAATTTCTACCTGAGTAACCTTGAGCTTGGAGCAGCCAAGTGGTTCATTAGATAAGAGTGCCAGGCCTGAAGTCAGGAGTTCTTGAGTTCAAATCTGGTCTCAAATACTCACTAGCTGTGTAACCCCAGGCAAGACACTTAACCCTGTTTGGCTCAGTTTCCTCATCTGTAAAATGAGCTGAAGAAGAAAATGGCAAACCACTCTAGTATCTTTGCCAAGAAAACCCCAAATGGGGTCATGAAGAGCCGAACTCAAATGAAACCACTGAACAAACAGCCCATGAGCTAATCACTGACCCTCTTTGGACCATAGTTTCCTTATCTGTAATTAGGGAGGAGGGCTGGATGTTCTTTAATATCTCTTCCAGCTCTTAAAACCATCATCAAAAGCCAAAGTGTATGAGACTTCTGGAAAACAATTTGAACTGCCCTCCTCTCCCCCCAACCACTAAACCATATCTACTCTTTGATTCAGTGATACTACCTATAAGAGATCAAAATAAAATGAAATAGCTTTTTGTGGTGGCAAAGAACTAAAGAATCATAATTGGAGAAATGGCTGGAGAAATCATAGCATATTAATGTAATAAAATACTATTGGGCAGTAAGAAATTACAAATGGAACAGATCAGACAAACCTAGAAAGACATATAAACTGAAGCTGAATAAAGGAAGCAAAACCATAATTTTTTTAAAATATAAAACTGTGGTGTGGGGATCTTGAAGAATTGTTGAATTTGTAGTCTGAGGGGAAAAAAGTGGTGGAGAAAATCTACAGTTTCACTAAGTCAAAACCAACCCTGGAATCCACTTGTTTCTTTCAACAGAAGCATTGTATCATGTGTGTGTGATATATGGATATGTGCAAATACACACATGTGTTTATATACGTGTGTGTGTGTGTGTGTGTGTGTGTGTGTGTGTGTGTGTGTGTAGCCCAGCTCCACTGCCCAAGTTTGGCTGCTTGAATGCAAAGTGAAGGTTCTCAAAGGATCTTTAATATGCTATTTTGCACAAAGTTACATGCAGCAAAATTAAACCTATGCAAAGAAACAAGATGCAGTTGCCATAGGAACCAGAACTGAATTTCTTGAACATTATGATTAAAACTTTAAGCACAACATTAACAGGACAAAAACTAGCTGGCCAGCTGTGTGGTGCCCTTTTGCCCCCCACCCCCACCCCAAGGAGCTTTCCTACAAAGTTACAACAAAAGCTTAAGGAAGCCAAGTAGAGGCTTTGCTGAATATTAATACAAAGAAACTGGAGGCTCTTTTAAACATCTACTGCCAATTGGGGGGGGGGGGGGAGGAGAGGAAGAGCCAGAGTGAGAAATAAGGTATGACCCTTAATGTGAGCCTAGTCTTCTCCAGGTTAACTCCTCAGAAAGGCTTAATGGAAACTCCTATCATAGCACAGGTGATAGGGTCACTATGATTCTTGCAGTTAGCAGCAAATGATCAGGCCAACTGGACTAAAAGGGAATGAATGATCCAGCATAGTACTTCTAAACACTCTGCAGAAAATACCTCCTTGCCCAGCTGGAAAATTTGTGAAAATTCATAAACTTAAAATATTGGCCTACTTTGTGATTTTCCTTAAAAGTCATTTGTACACAGTAAAAAAGGACTAGAATGAGTACATTGAGTCAAAGAGCCTAAGTCCAAGCCACAGCTCTTTCCAAAGCACAAATTAAATTCTAAAGAGCAAATTTAACTTGCACAGGACAAACCTCTATACATACTGCTCACATTTTAAGTGCACTGATATTATGGTGAGAGTGCTAATAAGTACAAAGGGCTATCTTATTCCCCCCAATACACAGGTCCAGCCCATTTAGATTCCTGGAACAACCTGAAAGGGCATAGCCCAAGTATTTTATGCCCATTTCTGGCTAGTATGGAGTCCCTAGACAGAAGGAGAATTTTAATTTTAGGGACTGCATCTCATTGTGCATTCCAAACCAGCCAACATCTTCCATGTGATGAGTCCACAGTAAACAGGTGCTAAATGAAGTAGATTTAGCAAAGGTATTCAGAAAGAACACTGAGGGACAGCTACGAGGCTCAGTGGATAGAGAGCCAGGCTTGGAAATAAAATCTTGCATTCAAATCTAGCCTCAGACATTTTCTAGCTGTGTGACCCTGGACAAGTCACTTTAACCCCAAATATCAGTCTTTAACATTCTTCTGCCTTGGCGCAGTACTTAGTATCAATTCTAAAGAAGTCCTTAGTTCAAATCTAGCCTCATATGGACATATGCAATGGGGAAATGGACCAAATAGACAGAAGCAGGGAAGTTGGTAATTTCTCAAGGGCCAGTATGACACCTCTTTTTCCATGTGAAAATGGTATAACCCACCTCACAAAGTGGAATGTCAGCTTTATGCCTAAATTGTCATGTTATTTTAGCATTACCTTACCTTCCATCTTAGAATCAATACTGTGTTTTGGTTCCAAGGCTTAGAAAAGCAGTAAGGGCTAGACAATAGGGGTTAAGTGACATGCCCAGAGTCACATAGCTAGGAAGTGTCTGAGGCCACATTCAAACCTAGGATCTTCCATCTCTAGATCCACTGAGCCACCTAACACTGCCCCCCACCCTTATTTGCCTTTTTAAAAAAATGCATTTGCCAATAACTCAAACTCCATTTAAAGCTCCCCTTGGAAGAATGTGGAGGGGGATTCTAGATGACTAGAATTCCAGATTAATACCAGGAGGGTCTGAATGGTGAAAGAACGTATCCTAAACCATTCTAACCGGCTTATTCAGTTTATAATTGATCTAGTATAAGATGAAGTGTATGGCAGCAATGACTAAAGATTTGGGCACACTATGAAGATAGGATTAACTCTCCCCTTGCCTATTTTTAAATTAATCAACCAAAAACTTTAACACACCTACTTAACTCTAAGGAGGGGAGTTCCCAAGTCACTTACTAAGGTGAGTGACAACCCCAGAGGCTACTGACTGCCCCCTGGACAGCGCTAAGCAAATTGATAGACTGCAATTGGTAAGGTAGAGGAAGGGACAGGAAGCGACATGGAAAAAGGACTATAAAAAGGCCTGAACTTCCTGTCCAAGGGTCTTTGGCTTGAGTCTTTGCTTGAATCTTCAGCAGGGGATCTTCAGCTGACCCTCCTTTCCTGGTTTCTGGAGAGATTAGGTCCAGAGAGGCCTTACCCTCTTTGGAGGAGGCCGCATGGGTGGGATCCCGTTAATTTACCACTGGGTCCTCTGGCTGAGGGTTATCAAGCCCTGCCAGGGTTGCTCCTGAGACTGGAGCAACATTTAGTGTGATAGACTAGATATTTTCTCTACTCTCTATATTTCTCTACTTTCACTCTTTCCACCTCTTTGTAAATAAACTACTGAAGTCATTTTGACTTGAGCTATAATATTTTAAAATCAGTAACCACCATATTATTTTAGAAATCGGCAATTTTGCACTGCCAGGGATGGCACATCATCCCAAGTATGCTAGGACTGCCTTTTAGCGGAAAAGAAAAGTATGCTGGCCTCTAACTGTGAAGAAATTTTGCCTCTTCTCTCTTCTGATCTACCTTTCACATGCTGCCAAAATAATTTTCCTCATGCATATTTGTGCCAGGCCTCTGCTCAAAACCTTTAAATGGCTCTCTATTGCCTTCATAGTAAAGTTTTAAAAGCCCCAGTCTGGTATTCAAGATCCTCCATTATCTAGCAATACAATTTCTTTCTAGCCTGAAGTGATATTACTCTCCACTATGTACTCTGTGCTCTAGTCAAGTTGGACTACTTGCTGGTCTCTATTCATGGACTGTGCTCGAAGCCTTCATTCACACTCTTCCCTATACCTGAAATTTTATCTTTCCAACCTACTGAAATCTCACCTAACCATTTGAAGTCCAGGTCAAATGTTACCTACTCTTATGAAGTCTTCTTAGATCAATAATGATAATCCCACCTTCAAAGGGTATATTCACCTCTCTTACATTACTGGAGTTTATAGTTCTAGCTGTTATGTGTCATATACTAAATGACAAATTCCAAGAGATTAGGAACCAAGTTTAATCTAGTCTTTGTCATCTCTTCCAAAACCCAGCACCCTCTCTGTACAAAGAAGGTTCTTAATAAACAAACAAAAATGTTGAAAGAATTTTGTTTTTCTTTCCCCCCAATGGCATCTAGATGGTACAGTAGATAGAGCTCTGGATCTGCAGTCAGAAAGACCCAAGTTTAAATCCAGCTTCAGATACTAATTATGTGACCTTGGACAAACTTAACCTGTCTGCCTCAGTTTCCTCATCTGTAAAATAGAGTGGATAATAACACCTATTTGGTAGGACTTATGGGATAAAGAAATATTAGTAAAATGTTTTGCAAATTTTAAAGCATTATGTCTATTGTATTATTATTCTATACTACCTAATATTACTTTCCTCAAAGGATTATGGGAAGGCAGGAATAGATAGCAACAGGGTTGAAAAAAAAAACAACAGAAAAGAAGGTCATTGGAACACTTTTTTTTTAATCCTTACTTTCTGTCTTAATATCAATTCTAAGTCAAAAGAGCAACAAGGACTAAGCAATTGTCCATGGTCACACACAGTTAGAAAGTATCTGAGGCAACATTTGAATCCAGGTCCCTGCTAATTCTAGACCTGATGCTCTATCCACTGTTCTACATACCTGCCACTGAAGCACTTTTTAAGAATGCAAAGGGGGGGGGGGGAAGAAAGGCCAGAAGGAAACACAAATAGGATAGCTTTGAAAGTTCCATTTTGAATTTATCATATGATTTAAAGGAAAAGCAAATTGTATATAATATTCACAGTACCAAGATCAATCCTCTTTTCTACTTTGTATATGGAAATGTTCGTTTTATTAGATGTTTAAGTTCAGAAAAAGGCCCCTAGAAAAGCCTCTCAATCTAAGTAAATCACAGCCTCTTTCAGGACAAATGAATTAATTTTACCAAGCATCATGTAATTCTCATCCATAAAATATGGATGATGCCACCTGCCACAAACCACTTTAATAGGACACTTGTGAGAATGAGATGTGTAGGACATCACTTTGAAGAGTTAAAATAAAAACAGAAGCAATTATTTTAAATATGTAGGTGTCTCCTACCATAATGATAGGGTGTGACCAACCAGTTGCTAGAGCTCTATCAAGACACAGTCCTGTGGCCTAGCCTGGCCTTCCTGAAAAATTGCAGCACCTGACTACAAGTAAATATATATTTATTGTCTTCATAATGTAATCGACTTCCTGGGCAAATATTCGTGTTTGCTGGTCACATCCGTACCACCTATGCTATCTGAAAAGCTGAGATTATAATTTAGGATAGGAGCTGAGTTGAAGAGAGAAATTTTTATCATAAGATTTTTATGTTTTATAAGACTTGGAGATGGAAGGGACCTTGGAAGTCATTTAGTACAACTTCCCAACTTGAGGTTATATTATTTGCCAAAGGTCAAACAGGTAGGGAGAGAGGCAGGATTTGAATCTAGGTTCCTACTCCAAATCTATTGCTTTTTTTTCCCTATAGGGGAAACTTCCCATTTCCTTAGGAATAATAGTGTTACTGAGAACAAAATACAAATGGCCCCCAGAATCTCACTTAGCTTGCCACTCCAGCTAGTCAGAGTGGTCCTAATCAATCCATCACCAATCTTGTTTCACATTGTCCAAAACACAGGCCCAGAGCAATAGTTGTGTTGGTCTTTACATCTGACTCTAACCAATCCTCCTGATTCCCCTTGATAAGTAAAGATCTACCTCCTTCCACTTCTAACAGCCCATCTGAATTTGCCTCTTCTCTCCACTGAAAAGGGTCTGGCACTGGGGGTGTGTCCCTGATTAAGGTTGATTACTTCAGACCATAAGCAAGCTGAAGTCATGTCAATCTAATTTGGGATGGCTAATGCACAATGTTTTACCCTAAATCACTGGCTCTCCTGTCAGCTGAATATATGGATCTAGTTAACCCCCAAAACAAATTCTCCACATCAACTACCCAGAGGACACCCCAGCCAACCCAGTGCCATCCCACTTACAACTCATGCTTCTCACTATCCTAAGCTTTGGCAGGACTTGCCTCCTTCCAAGGGAGGCCCAATTCATGAGGCCCTGCTGTTTGCAGGCCTTATCAACTAATTTGGGATTATACAACATATCTGTATACAAATAGAATACATGCAGCCTGGAAGTGCACCACAATACAACCCCTTTATTTGTTTGTTAAACCCTTACATTCCGTCTTAGAATCAATATGTATTGTTTTTAAGGCAGAAGAGTAGTAAGGCTTAGGTAATGGGGATTAAGTGACATGCACAGGGTCATACAAGTAGGAAGTGTTTGAGGCCAGATTTGAATCCAAGATCTCCCATCTTTGGGCCTGGCTCTCTATCCACTAAACCACCTAGCTGCCCTACACTCTCTCTAAATTAAACAGAACTCACATTTCCAACTTATTCCCAAATCTTCTCCATTCCCCTCTGGGGGTGGCTTTTCTTATGAATAAATGAGATTTGCAAAATTTGGCACAATCAATAATGGGCTTCTAGTCATCCTAAACCTTTAAGTGGAGCAAATACAGAAAGGATAGCTTAAGAGCTCTCCTAAGGTCCTCACATGGTCAGTTTTCTATTTCACACTGTTGAAGTAAAAACAACATAAGGAGAGGTCAGGGCCATCTTCATGTCAAGTTTTATGGGTAAGGAACCTCAACAGTCAAAATTTAGCTTGCAGCAAGAATATGCACATACTTTTGGGAAGTTTGGATGGCAGGGGACCATCCAACACCAAATGACATTAATGTTCATGGAGGCACAAAAAAAGGCAAACAGTAATGCCCTAACTCTGCCATATGCTCTAGAGATTGGTTGGGTGATTGCTGTCCTTTGCATTCAAAGAGGACCAAAGTGACACCTCTAAATTGGAGTCAATATATATTGTGTCTGATTGTGGCCAATCAGACCAATGTGAGCTTGGAAAGCTTTACCACAGGTCAGGTACAAATAGACCATATGAACATTTGGGATGGAAATGTCTCTAATTTTGCA
This sequence comes from Monodelphis domestica, assembly GCF_027887165.1. Classification (NCBI taxonomy): domain Eukaryota; kingdom Metazoa; phylum Chordata; class Mammalia; order Didelphimorphia; family Didelphidae; genus Monodelphis; species Monodelphis domestica. The sequence continues at coordinate 103,321,719 of NC_077229.1, forward strand.
TATTTCATATTTCTTTTAAGCTATTGAAATTCTCCTTTGCTCATAGAGCACAGTGCCTTCTTTGATGTGGCATTACCATTCTAGATAGTTCTGTACCTAGTATCTCCCATGTCTCACAAATTGATAGCAAAGTTCTTCAAAGAGACCTTTCTAAAGAATCTTACCAGCATTTAGGCTGGCATTATCTGGACATTTTAATTTTCCCAAATAGGCCTATCAGTTAATAAGTGTTTACTAGTAAGTGGGAATACCACAACTACATAAAACAAGCCAGACTGGTTTGAACCAGTCTGACCAAAATGGCCCAGTCACTAGGCTAGATCTCTCTACATGTCAAGGTCCCACCCAGAGGTCTATAAAGATCATTGCCCTAGAGCTTAAGGCTGCTTCCTCAGCCTTAAAAGCAACAGGCTAGACACATGACTGTTAACAGGACTCTTCCTTCTATTATTCCTCTTTAAGGCCAATGTTGTTAAATCTAAACTAGAGACTCAGTCTAGGAGTTTCAGAGTATCTTGTCAGTGAGCAGGCTTACAACCTGGTGAGTTTCTGCCCATGATTAGCTCTAATACAAACTTGACACAATATATTTTGCAGAAGAACTTTCCAGAACTACAGACACCTTATTGAGCTCCAGTCCCACTTTAAGGGGACTTTATTGAGAAGGAAGTATCACTAAACTAAAGCTGATAGGCCTGATTTTCAGAGTTAGTAGCCATTTTAAAAGCACTCCCAATTTGCCTATGTCTAGATAATTTGGCAACAACAAATTATGGTTTTCTCCTTGAAGACTACCGTGGGAAGTTAATATGGCCCTCTTTCCTGGGAAAGAGGAAGCTGCCCAGACTTGCTCTCACCCCAAACAGGACAATCACAGAAGTAGCCTCTTAAAACACTAGGTGGATATTTTTAGGGCCAGCTCAGCAAAGTGTAACGTCACTGCAGCAATGACCTTTGCATTGATGGTTGGCTCAGCCACACAAAGGTGATCCCCAAAGCCTTTCTCTGGAATTTTCCAACCTTTCCCCACTCTACAATCTCAAAATGACCCCCACAACTTGCATTACAATGGTTTTTTAAAACAAGGTTCTGCTTCAAAATCCAAGTCGACAATCCTATACCCCACCACACTGGAACACTGCTGGCTACAACAAAGGCCTGTAACATTTAGAAAGAATAATAACATGTAGGTTTGTTCATTCCAAAGCCTGGATGTGAGAAGTAATATGTTTATATTCACAGAAAGGCTCAAGTACTATATCGAATCCCAGAAACTTTCAGCATGATCCCAACACTAAGACTGGAGAAATGTTTGCTTTAGCCTCATGTCTCCTTGAAGATGAAGTCTCAACCTCTAAAAAAAATAGTCCTTCTACTCCACTGTTAGAAGGGAAAAACAGCAAGACTTGACTAAGTGTGTGATAACTCTGGGCAAGACCACACACTATTTACAGAATCTATCCACACCAAACTCTGGAGACCTGCCAGACATCCCCAACTGACTCAGCTACGTACAAGGTAGAAGGGCAAAGGAGAAAGGGAGAGAAGAGAAAAGGAGTATCTCTTTCCCCACTCCCTTCAACTGCCGCCAATCTTTACTTCCACCACATGCAAGCCAAATCAGACTCCAAAGTCAAAATACTGTTCAATTAAAAAAAAAAAAGTTCACTGCCCCAGGTTGTGATCCTGATTCCTACAGGTATTCCCAAAGTTTCTCAGATTGGGGGATAGGAGGGGATTTAGAAGAGGGAGATGAGTGGAGAACCAACAGCTGTATTCCCCCAAAAGGATCTGAGGAGCGCCAAATCAGTGATCTATTTCCTAAGGAGCCAAAGAATACACACAAACATATGAATATCTTTCCATTCAGAAAAGATATGTGTTCAGATTCCCATAACCCCCACCCAAAGTCCTTTTATCTAAATATGAGGTACAAGGCTTGATAACATCATCTTCCCAAATTGTGGTGGATAAAGGGGCCCTAATGGTGAGGAGGGCACTGATCTTTATCTACAAAAGGGAGAAGAGTAGGTATAGAGAAATGTATTTATCAGGACCATATTTAAATCTGGCTACTTTTCTATGAAAGGCAGGGAGATAAAATCAAATTAGAAGCTTGTATAAAGGAAGGAGGAGACTGAAGGAAAAAGTTATCTTGCAATACAGGGAAAAAAAAGCAGGAGTCTGGGAATATAGTTGGGAGTTAGAAAAGAAGAGAGGAGAAAAGAAGAAGAAAGGAAATTAGGGCACGGCTTTGGAGAAGATCCCTCAAATTATAGTAGAGTATCCTGGGTTTAACTAGAGGAGAAAAGGGATCTGTAAATCCAAGAATCAATTTTCTTTGGAGCCTTTGACTTTGTTACTTTTGTGAAAGGAGAGCGGGAAGGGGTCAAATCAAGCAGTACAAGTAATGCCTTGTCCCCAAGGATGGAAGTCAGGATGAATGAGAGGCATCAATTCTCACTTCAGAATCACATAAGGGACCAACCCTACAGAAGATACTAGAAGAGGAGAGGTATTGACTCATTGGATCTAATGATAAGAGGGACTCCTAATAGATGCTTTTTTGCTCTGTTCTCTGTCAAGTCTCCTCAATAATGAAACATCCATCCAGCCCCACCCCACCACTAAGACATTAATGTTGGGGAGGGATAGCTCTAAGGTGCGAAGGAAGGGGCATCTTCCCCATCTTGAAGAATATAGGGTGGTGGGTGATATTAAAAAACAAATAGGGTGAATTAAGGAAGGGAAAGGTGGGATAACATAATGGGTAGAACAAGAATAGAGAATCAAATGGGAGAATTAGGAATAAAAAGCCTTAATATGAGTAGGAGTCAGCAAGGATTGGAAAGGGAAGGAATGCTGCCTTCAAAAGGAAGTACAAAGCGAGAGTAAGCAATGGGGTAGTATTTGAAACTAGGGGAGGATGGGACAGGAATTAGAATGCCATGCTAGTCCCAAGGAACAAACTGATATTGGGGTGGCACAATGTGTCAAAGTCCAGGGGGGGTGCATTATTGAAATTATACTAATTTTACTTGCCCCTCACCCCATTTTTCTTTCTATCACCAGGACATTTTAATAGTTGGTGTTTTAACAAACGCTTGTTGGGGTGAATGAAAGGCATAATATAGGCAGATCAGGTATAAGAGGGTGCTGATAAGGGTCAGGGAAGGAAGGGGTAGCTGCTAGAAATCATATGGGGAAGAGAAGGGAATCAGGAGTCCCAAAGGGTGGAGGCAGGGCAGGCTATGGGAAAAAAAAAGATTATAATATTCCTAAAGATAATGGGAAAACATGAGTATGGTAGCCAAATATCCTAGATCAAGTGGTAGAAGCCTGTAAGGGGACAACAGAAGGAAGACCAAACTGTACTAAGGAGGGTATGAGGGAGAATGTAGAATAGAAGCATACTAAGGAGGAAGGAGGGACACAGTGATCCAGATTGAGGAAAGTCCCCTCAGGGTAAATGGGGGGCTAAGATGGAAGGGGAAAGATGGGAGTTGCCTAAGGTGGAATGGGGGGGGGGTGGAGTTGTGCTAAGAAAAGAGAATACGGGGATGATGGCATAGCCAGAGAGAAGGGGTAAGGCGGGGCTCAACCTGGGGTGCCTAAGGGAAAAGATAGAATGGGGATATAGGGAGCAGTGGGAAAAGGAAGGGGTTCCAAAAGACAAAGGCTGAAAGTGAGGTTGGCTAGTAGATGGGTGGTATTTTCAGTCAGGAAGGTGGGCATGGGGATCCCCGAAAGTAATGGAAACTGAAAGACAGACTAGGAGTTGGGCGAGAAAGCAATGGGGGTGGGGGGCAGGGGGACTGTCAGGGTTCTGGTATGTGAATGTGCCCGGATTTCCGAAGGAAGCAAGGAGGGCAGTCGACGGGGTGAGGGGCTGGGGTCCCGGAGAGGGCAGGCGTCGAGGGACCCCGGCCGTACCTGGTAGACTGAGGCCTTGGGCAGGTCCAGGCAGACGGTACAGCAGAGCACGGAGTAGAGGCGCTCCTCCAGCTTCCCGCTCCCCGCGGCCGCCGAACCCGAGGCCGTCGCTGCCGAGGCCGCTGCTGCCGCCGCTGCCTCCGCCTCGGCTGCCCGCAGCCGCTTCTTGGGCGGCGCATCTGGGTCACCACCGGCCTCGGGTAGGGGCAGCGGACGGCCCGCGGGCAGGCCAGCCTCGTCCGGGAGACCGGGTCCCGCCGCCTCCCCCAGCACGGACACGGAAACGGCCATGGCGGAGGCGCCCGGAGGCCCGGCACCGGAGCCCGCGGGTCCCCCCGCCGCTGCAGCCGCCGGACCCCCGGCCTCCTCAGCCCCGGACATCCCGCCGCGGCCGCCGGGCAGAGCCGGGCGCGCTCCCGCCGCTGCCGCCGCCGCCGCCGCCGCCCGAGGGGGAGGGGGTTGGGAGCACCGCGCGCTCCCGCTCCCGCCGCCGCTGCTCCGACGCTCCCGCCGCCGCCGCCGCTGCCGCCGCCGCCGCCGCCACCTCAGAGGGCCTGGCCGCCCGCGCGTCTCCACGAAGCCGCCGCCGCCGTCGCCGCCGCCTCAGTCGCCGCCTCAGACCCAGATGCGGACACCAAACCCGGCGCCGCCGCCATCTTTGTTTTCACTGCTAGCTCCCTCGCCCGCCCCCTCCCACCCCCCGCGGAGGCGGCGGTGGCGACGCCCGTCACGTGAGCCTGAAGCCTCAACCAATCAGGGCGCCGCTCAGGAGGGGGAGGGGAAAGAGTGGGGAGGGTTGAGGGGGGGAATCGAGGCCCGGCGCTGGAGTTCACGTAGTGGCCAATTGGCGTGAGGAGGAGGGCAGCCTCATAGGCCCCGCCCACTCCTCCCCTTTCTCCCGGCCCCTGCCCCGCCCTATCTCAGAGGAGAGGAAGAGGCAGGGCCAGAGGGGTGGGGCCAACGTAGTGCAAGTAGAGGGCGAGACTTGAAGAGAAAGGGCAAGTAGGCCGAGAACTGAAAAATCCATCCTTCCCTAGTCTGACTCCTCGGGGTAAGGAAGGAGTTGTTTGTTGGCTTCCCACAGTTCTCCAATCCCTGTCCCTCAGGTCGGTTTAAGAAGGGGATTGTGCCGACTTTTCCGATGCGAGGTGAGGCTCCCGACCAACCCGGGCCCTTTCCTCGGACAAATCCCAGGCCCATAGTGTAGCATGCTTTTCCCTCACACCAGGGAGGTCAGGGTCTTTGCACGTTTGGGTTTCCCCGAGCCTTTGGGGAGGTAGAGTGGCCCTCCTTTGACCTTACCGGAAAACGAGTGTTTGCTTCTTCCTCCCATCCTTTCTCCCCAAACTTATGGCCCCGGGGAAACCCTTCCCAGACCACCCAGAAAGAGAAAGCCACCCCAGGGGGACTGGACGCAGAGGGGAAGACGGTGCGAATTTGAACAGCTAAGCGATGTGGCCTGACTCACACCTTCTCCAGGACCCACGCCTCTCCCGCTGGTTCCCATTGGCGGATTGTTAACAGCTAGGGCGGGGGACGTCCTTCATCCACCCAATGAATGACTAGGGGCGTGGCCTAAGCGCTTTCCGCCGGAAACAATGTACCCGCAATTCAAATCTCCTTACCTTAAGGCTCTTGTGGGTATCTCATCTTATTCTGGAGCACATCTTTGTACCCTTGGGATGGTGAGGTGGGGTTGGGGGGTCTCCGGCGAGATACAGCTTCCTGACCCCCGGGGTGGCAGAGCTCCAGAATGAGGTTAACCGATGAGACTGAGAGTCTCTCTTCGTTAATTAAAGGCGCTCAAGAAAGAGCAGAGATAAATTAAATTCCCTTTAAAGTTTTAAAGTACATTGTTTAAACTCCCGTGACCGGAGTTGGGAATGAGCACGGTAACTTCAGAGGGGAGCGCCAATCCAGGAAGGAGTCATGTCTTTGACTATCTCTTAATGTGTCTTTCCCCCTCCCCCATCTTGCCACACCTATAAAGATATTCTGAATTGTGAGGGTCCCTGGGCATTAGGATCTGAGATATGAAAGGTGAGGATTTGGACAGGATAGCTTCTCTTCCAATTCAATAAGTGAAGTGGTGTCGGGGGTGGGATGGAGAATATGTAGCTTCCTCTCATATAGCTCAGTCTCATAAGAGGAAAAAACATCCAGGAATAAAGAACTTGTGATGTCATTATTTTTGAAATCTCCCACGCAACTCCCGACCTGTCAGCATCTGCTCTGCAATTTATAATCCTAGTGAGTTAGCTAGAGCACTGATAGGTTGAGTGATTAGGCCACCATTTATTAGAAGGATATTATCGAAAGCCTTCCTGGTCCCAAGGCTGGCTTTCTAACCACATCCACATATATACATACAACTAATATGCAGTATTACAGAAGTACACTATAGAGTGGCAGGATAATGTACAATGCAACCACTGATGAGAAAAGAAGGCTACTATAGGAAGTGGTGGGGGATGCTTTCAACTTAAGGTCTCCAGCTCCAGAATAAGACTTAAATCCTGTCTGAGTTTTTTCAAAGTCCTCCACAATCTCATCCCAATCACCAATCATCCCAATTTTATCTTCCAGTCAGACTGGAATAAGAAACCCTAACACCCCTATGACCCTTCTTTAGGCTTTCCTATTTCCTTGTCTTTACTCATTATCCTTTCTGATGTCTCTAGGACAATCTAGTGCAATGATAGTGAAATTTTTAGACAGTGCCCAAACTGCAAACTGTGTTGGAACAGCCATCTAGTAACAGCCTCTGGTAAATTCTGTGTGGTACAAAGATGAATGAGAAAGGAAGCTTACCCTCAAAAAACTTAAAATCTACTAGAAAGAATGTGGCATGCACACAAGTGTGATACCTGGTAGAATGTGTTAGAAGCAAAGGAGAAACCCAAACAAAACATCCAAGAAAATTTAAGGTTTGAGACTTCATATAAGCTGGGCTTCAACAAGGAGATATGAAGAGGATGTTTCTGGCATGAGAAGCACTTGATGGAAATACAATAAGAATGGGAATGAGGATCTAGTTTAACAGGGATGTTGAATCCATGAAGAGATGTAGTGTGAAAAAAAGCCAGAAATGTAGTTTGGAGGCAGACTGAGTTTATATTTTATCCTATTGACAATCTTTACCCACTATAGAGTCCCAAGCAGAGAACTGATGTAATTAGACTATAATCACAAGCTATATCAGTATATATTACATGTATCTATATCTTAGATCCACTTCTAGATGATAAGCTGGGGTGGAGAGGAGGTGTTACAAGAAGAATGGAAGAGAGAGGCAGAATCAACATCCTCTCTCTCTTTGATTTCCCTACTCCCCCACTAACAGAGGGCCCTTTCACAGAGTCAGTATTTAGTATGTATATTGAATAAATGAATATATGAATCCTGTCCCCTGGCTGGAGTGGAGAGAAGAGTAGTAAAACATAAATGATACCCAATACTGGAAATCAGAGTACTGTATTTGACTTCAAGTGGTTACACAGTGACTGCTGGGAAATGTGGAGAAGGGAAGATCTCTTCTGAAGAAGATTGAGCACCCTAAGGCCAATTTTATTCCTTTTTCTCCCAACCCAGGACCTCCTTGCTGAGCAGTTTCAGACCAGAAGCCTATTCAGCCTCTGATCTCAGGTTTGAAGTTAGCCTTGGCCATATAGGGATTGAGTGAATAGGACAAAAAGGGCCAGTTACAGGCAATTCACATTTCCCTAATAATCCTCAACATTTATTAAAATGTCTTTGAAAGGCAAAGGGCAGACTCCTGCCCCATAATACAAGTTCAGCTAAGAATAATCTCCTTTGGATAAAACTCATATGTCTTTGGTAAGAGGAAAATGATAAGTCGGATTCCAAGGATTATAAAATTCCCTCTCCAATCTGCTCCAAACCAAATGTAACACCAATTCCTGGGCATACGGAAATAACAATGTCTTGGGGCTTTGGGAAGGGGCTGTGGGGGTGATGGTTCTAGAAAACTTACTCTGGAAAGAGCCTCTCACTAGCAGGACATCTCCATCTTCACAGAGTATGCCAATCCCCTTGCTACATTCCAGCAATGACTGGGGTTATATTTCTTCAGAAGAAACCTAGGAAGCTAACCCCATACAGGAAAATATAGGAGAAAGAGAGGCAGCCAGAAGGTGATGACAGCATATAACAGGAGAAATTGTTCTCACTTCCTTGACTTAGCCAAGAGTTTCTGGTCCTACAAGCCCCAAGAGCTACAGATGAGAGCACAGTACAAGAAAGGGTTAAACATAACAAGTAGCTCCCACCACACTATATACTATACACACACATCCACAATGTGCTTTACCTCTTCCCCCAGCACAAATCCTATAGGATCTAGCATCTTCCCAAGTAGCCTCAGTCATCCTCAGAATCCAGGTGGTACCCATAGGAATCATCTGCTCTTAAAGGAGTCTGGCCTGCACCTGCCCCAGGCACTGGTCAGTCCAACTCCAAGTGTTGAGTGTGCAAAGCCCAACGATAGGCCCAACTTCCCAAAGCCAGAGCCCATCTGCATGCATCTTCCTTTTGGAAGAACAGTAGGGTCTCCTCCTCCAGCCTGCTCATGAGGCTGGCAGCACCTAGTGCCATACCACCACCTACTCCATAAGTATTGACAGTGAAAACAGATACAATGAGGATAGTTACTGCAGCCACTAAGGCCACAGCTTGACCAGCAACAGCTTGAGTCTCTGTGTCCAGAAAGTCCCCAGCAATTGCCAGGACCATCCCCGCCCCCAGAAGCAGATTGGCAGTAGAACAGTCTCCATTCACCCAATGGAAATCAAAGGCCAAGAGAGGAAGGCCGATGACTGTGGCCACCCATGTTGCCATCTGGTTATTGGTATCTGGTTGGGGACCTGAGACCAGTGCAGCAGCTGCAGCTAGAGCTTGAAGTAGGAAGCCTGCTGCAGCCCCTCGGTTCACCTGGCAACATGGGGAAAGGGAAAATTAGGTCACTAGGACAGGAAAGGACTGCATACAACCCTTGAAGCATCCCCGAGCCAAAAATTGGTCCTCTGATTTTATACCCAATTTTCTATACAATCCCATCCAACATTCAAACTTATGTCTTCCATTTGAATATTTTGCATCACACTCTTAAACTAATTGGCCAAACTAAAATGGACCTGATTAATATATATATATGGTCCAAAACAGTCTCTGGAGCTTGAAGGATCAAGAGAAAATGCTTGGCTGGCCTATCACCTGGCCTAAAGAATCCAGGACTTTCATTCAAGTATTCTATAACCTCTGATGATATAAAAGGATATAACCTCTCAAAACTCCACCCCCAAAACTGGGCCACTTACCCTGGTGGTGTGTACAGCAGAGTGTAGAGAAACTATTCCTAGAACAAGGTAGGAGAGCTGGGTGCTCCATTCCTCAGGTTTATCTGCCATGGAGCCAGAGAAAGGGAAAGGGAGGGAGGGCCCTTTTGCTCAACCTTCAAAGGAAAGGAAGGAAACAAGTTATAGCAGCTACACACAAGGCTGAAAACCTTTAGGATCTCTGAGAGGATCTAAGCTCTGAAGGAGTATAGTAGAAAAGAGGGAGTAGGAGCTAAGCTGGGGAAAGCCAAGGTCAGGTAAAAACTGGGATTTACACTAGTAAGGAATGAGTCAAAACTAGAAAGATGCAGAATATAGTTAAATGGAAAACACACTGTACAGGAGGCAGGGTGATGATGATGACTGCAAGCAAAAAATTGGGCCTTGTTATATGGGCAGCAGGTGGGTAGGATCAGGGTTTGGAAGAGATGGAGCCAAAACCCGGCATTACCTTTGGTGAAGCACGAGGGAGAAGAATGGATGAGCAGACAGTGGGGTTGGGAAGATACTGGATACGACGTCAGGTCGAGCCCTGGGGAGAGAGGATGGAAGGGAGCCGAGCCAAGCTGGCCAGAGGGGGCTCTCAGGAGGGCTACCTCCTAGGGTCGGTAGGATAGGTGTTGGGAAAAGCCAGGCCAGGGCTAAACACAGCCCAGCCTGCGAGGCATAGGTCGGTCGCTGTCCAGCTGCTGAGGGAGGCAGTCCAGGCGGGCAATAGGGGTGGCGTAGCTGCCCTTGGATGGATCCTGGAGGAGCGGGAAATGGGGCCTAAGCAAAGGTCAGATCTTGAACCGCCACCAGGAGCCAGAATGCAGCGCAGCGCGGGAATCCGACCGAGCTGGAAGCACCTGCAGGCCTAGGCCCAGGCCGAAGGACAGCGGGTGTTGAGGGCGGCGCAGCTCCGCCTCCTGACCTGGGCCCCGCCCCTTTGTTACCATAGCAGCGCCTGGAAGCCAGTGTCATGGACAAGAAAAAAAACGAAGGAAAAGACTCTAAAAGGAACCATAGACTACGCTCGGACTCATCAGCGCCCCCTGTGTCTGGAGGGGGAGGAGTCTTCATGAAGACTGTAGGACAATTTAGGACAATGAACCAAAGGCTATAAATCAATGCATCTTTTGATCCAGTAATACCACAACAAAATCTGTATCCCAAAGAAGTCCAAAAAAAGGGAGAAGAACCTACTTCTACAAAAATATTTATAGCACCCCTTTTTGTGCTGGTAAAGAATTAGAAATTGAAAGGATGGCTGTTAATTAGGGAATTGCTGAATAATCTGCGATATGTGATGGTAAAGGAATACTATTGTGCCATAAAATGATAAGCAGGATGATTTCAGAAAGCGCTGGAAAGACCTACATGAACTGATAGAGTGAAATAAACATAACTAGGATAACATTGTGTCTAGTAATAGAAATATTGTGGAATGACCTATGAAAGACTTACCTATTCTCTGCAATACAATAATCCAGGACAATTCTGAAGGATTTATGACAAAGAATGCTATCCACTTCCAGAGAAAGAACTGTTGGAGTCATAATACAGATCAAAGCATACAATTTTTTTTACTTTGGTTTATTTGTGGTTTGTATTTTGTGGTTTTTGTTTTATATGAATATTTTCTTACAAAAATGAACAATATGGAAATATGTTTTGCATTTTAATACATGAGTAAAATTGCTTACCAGGTCCAGGAAGTTAAAGGAGATAATTTGTATCATATAATTATAGAAAACTTACATAGAAAATGGTTATAACATGTAATTGGTAAAATAAAATATCTTTACAAAAAATAAAAATACCTAGGGACAATATAAAAAAAAATCTCCATGGTAAAACATTGAGAGGCAGAGCCAAAAGGTAGATTAGAGGCAGTACCCCAGCAAAATATTTCCAACATTGCCCTCCAAACAACATTAAAAAAACTCCTCAAATCAAATTTTGGAGCACTAAAGCCAACAAAAGGTCAGAGTGAGACATTCTTCCACCTGAATACAACATAGGAGGTTGGAAAGAGATCTGTGATGGGAGTGAAGGCTGACTTACAAACCACATGGATGAAACACTAGTGGTGGAAGTAGGGACAAAAGCAGCAGCAAGTACAGGAATTCTCAAGCCAGAAATAGTAAGGTAACCTGATAATTGTTTGGAAAGAGATTACTTGAGATCCTTGTGCTAGCATTGGATACAGGACCAGACACTGATGGGCAACTCCATACCTTATACTTATTTCTAGGTTAGTGATCAAGGACAGAAAAGAATAGTTTCAGTGAAAAGAGAGTGGAAGCACTGAGGGGCAGTGTTATCTCTGGCCCCAAGGGATCAGAGACTCTGAGGAATAGTATATTTTCTGGTCCTAAGAGAGGAGAGACCCTGAGGAGCAATATTAATTGGAATCCCAATGAATTAGAGGCTCATTCTGAATAAAGAACAAAGTGCAGACCATGAGAACAGTGACCACACCTCTTCCCAGATCAGACCAGGTAGGAAGCATTAATTTCCAAACACTCAGAACTAGTTCTGAAAACATCACTATGAAAAAGCCTGAAGCTTGAGACAGTGCACCTCCTCACCTTCACACTAAGAAACAGAATCCAAAATTAATATAGCGTTCCAAATCAAGAAGTAGGGTTGAAAATGAGCAAACAACAAAAAAGGACCCAACCATAAAAATCTGCTGTGACAGGGAAGTTCAAGACACAAACTCAGAAGAAAATGAATTCAAAACAGCTACAAACAAAGCTCTAAAGAGAAAATATGAATTGGACACAAGCCCAACAAGAATGGCTAGAAGTGGGACAGTGAAATGGCTCAGTAGACAAAGAACCCAACCTGGAGGTGGAAGGTCCTGGGTTCATATATGGTTTCAAATATTTTCTAGCTGTTTGACCCCTGAGCAAGTCATTTATTTAACTTCAATTATGTAGCCCTCAATGATCTTCTGCCTTGAACTAATACTTGGTATTGTTTCTAAGACAGAAAGTAAAGGTTAAACAGACAAAAAAAAATTCCTAGAAGTAAAAAATTATTTTCAAAAACAAATAAAAGTGATAGATAAAAAATTAGGAAAAAAGATGGGAGCAAAGGAAGAAAATAATGAAAAAAAATTAAATTTGATAAAAGAGGAATAAAATATTCAGTATAAAATAACATTTTCTATATAAATTTCTGCATAAAAAACAGAACTAGACAAATTTCAAATAAGGTAAAAAAATGCACTCATGAGAATAACTCCTTAAAAAATTGGTAAAATGAAAAAAAAGGCAAAAAATCTTTCTGAAGAAAATAATTCCTAATCATCAAAACAATCTGATACTGGCTAAAAAATAGAATGGAAGATCAATGGAATATATTAGATGTACAGTATATGTAATAATTGACTATAGCAATCTAGTATTTGATAAACCAAAGGATCTCAGCTTTTGGGATAAGAACTCACCATTTGACAAAAACTGCTAGGAAAACAAAAAAGATATGACAAAAACTAAGTGTAGACCAATATCTCATAACCTATAGCAAGATAAGATAAAAATGAATATATGATTTAGAAATAAAACTCAGTATAATCCTTCTGGGGAGAAATAGATATTTAATGAAATAGAGAACTTTCAAGCATTCCTGATAAAACGACCAGAGATAAACAGAAAATCTGATATGCAAACAAAAGACTCAAGAGAAACATAAATAGATAAACATGAAAGATAAATCATAAGGAATTTAATATGTCTAAACTGATTACATTCTTATCTGGGAAGATGATACATGCATTTAAGAAATTTGTCATAATTAGAGTAGTTGGAAAGATTCTACATAGAAAGAGGGTGTGGAGGAGAGTTGATTATATTGGGATGTTAAAAAATGGGTGAGAAAGAGAGATACACTGTGTAAATCTTGAAATTTCTCAGACTTGTGAATGTTAAAAATTTCCACATTGAGGAATCCTCCATTGGAACAAATTCCCTACTGGGAAACATTCCCCATTTTGATGTGAGAACTCGCCAGGATCAAAAATGGGAGGACCTCTACTCCACCCGTACTTAAGACTGCTTTAGGGGAGAAAACTCCTTGCTAAACAATGAAAGTACTTGGACCCATACTTATAATAAGGCAAGGAGTTCTTTGAGCCATGCCTGTTTTTTAGAATTGATACAATGGGATGCTAGGTACCTAAAAGGGTCAGGCAAGTTTTCTCTTAATGAGATTAGTTGACTCAGCTGTGTTTTCTCTGGTTCAGACTTACTGAGGGGGTTAGTCGACTTAGCAGGAATTCAGATGGGCTGTCTTTTAGAAAACATCTATGCTGATTGGTAGATGGAAGAACTTAGGGGAGGTGACATAGGAAAAAACCTCCTATATAAGAAAAGGAATCTCTTGAGCAAGGGATCCTTGGAGGCTTGGAGAGGCTTGGAGATCCTTGGATCCTTGGAGATAGATCCTTGGAAATAGATCCTTTTGGAGGAGGCCCTTTGAAGATCTCTTGAGAAGAAGTCCCTTGGGAGGCTGACTCTGGCTGGAACTCCCTCTGGGGAGATTCTGTTCCCCAGACATCCTTGCTTAAGACAAATCTTATGGTGAGTGATAACTGACTGGTTTCTCTCTTAAGGCTTAGGCCTCGGTTGGCCAGGCCTGCCCTGGCCAACCTATTTTTTCTCATTAATTCCCTTTCGCTCTCCTTCTCCTTTTCTTTAATTCCTCATTGTATTATTAATTAAATTCTCTAAAAAACCCAGTTGACTTGGGCATATTCATAATTTGGGAATATATTCCCTGGCAACCACCTTATATTTGATTTAAAAACCAAGATACTGTAGTGAAACATATTTTCTGCAGTCAAATTTACTCACCCTCTCTTATATCTACCACAATTTATATCTTCCACCATTTTAACTGCCACAGTTTAATGGCATCCACTCTTTTAACTGCTATAGTTTAAGACCCCAACTCTTTTAACTGCCACAATTTATGCCATACACTATTTTAATTACAACAGCTGGGAGAGGGAGAAAGGGAGAAAACAAATGGGGAAAGTTACCTCACCAAGAAAAAAATGCAAGGAGTTTTCACAGTGAAGGACAAAATGGTGAGGAAACTAGATTGCTTGAAATTCATTCATATCTAAACTGGTCCAAGAAGGGGGGAATTCTCTCTCTCTCTCTCTCTCTATCTCTCTCTCTCTCTCTCTCTCTCTCTCTCTCAAAATAAAGGGTTGGAGCAGAATCTATTATACTTCAGCTGAAGAAAAAGAGTCAAGGGGTAGCAATAATTATCTTAAACCAAAAATTGGCAAAATTAGACCTAAATAAAAGGGATAATAATCAGGAAGATTAAATATTTCTGAAAGGAAGCATAGACAATGAAGTAATAGCAATAATAAACATATGCTCCAAATAACATAACATCCAAATTATTAAAATAAAAGTTCAACGAATTACAGGAAAAAATACTAAAACTATAGTACAAGATGACCTCAATTTTCTCCTATCAGAGCTAGAGAAATCTAACCACAAAATAAATAAGAAAAAAAGTCAAAGAAATGAATGGAATCTTTTAAAAATTAGATATAATAGACCTCTGGAGTAAAGTAAGTGGGAATAAAAAAGAATATACCATTAATTGGGCTCTACATAGCTCTTTCACAAAAATGGACCATTTATTGGGGCATAAACACTTCAGACAAATGAAGAAAAGCAAAAATATTAAAAGCACCCCTTAAATTATAATTCAATAAAAATATTAAATATAGAGCCATGGAAGTATAAATTAAAAGTTAATTGGAAGGGGGCAACTAAGTGGCTCAGTGGATTGAGAGCCAGGCCTGGAGATAAGGATCCAAGCCCTGGGTTCAGATCTAGCCTCAGATACTTCCTAGCTATATGACTCTGAACAAGTTAATTTACTTGTATTGCCTAGCCCTTGCCACTCTTCAGTCTCAGAATTCACATTAAGACAGAAGGTAAGGTGTTCTTTTTTTTAACCCTTACCTTCCATCTTAGAATTAATAGTGTATATTGGTTCCAAGGCAGAGTGGTAAGGGCTAGGCAATGGGGATTAAGTGACTTGCTCAGGGTCTTACAGCTAGGAAGTGTCCGAGGTCAGATTTGAACATAGGACCTCTGATTTCTAGGCCCAGCTCTCAATCCACTGAATCATTCAGCTTGCCCCCAAGGTAAGGTTTTTAAAAAAAAAAATAACTGCAGAGGATATAAATTACTTGACAATAAATATACCTGCTAAAACAAGCCCAGGGATTACATGAACTCACTCAATTACAAAGCATTTTGCACACTTTAGAATAGATCTAAACAACTGGAGAAATATTAATTGCTCATGAGAAGACCAAGACCAAGATCATATAATAACAAAGCAATTCAAATTAAGTTAATTTATTTATTCAGTGTCATACAAAATCAGACTACCAAAGAACTATTTTATACATCTAGAAAAAAAATAACAAAATTGATCTGAGGTTACAAAACATCAAGACCATTTAACAAATCAATGGAAAAAATATAAATAAGAATGACATAGCAGTTCCAGATTGTAAACTATATTTCAAAATGGTTATCATCAAAACAATCTGATACTGGATAAGAAATAGTGATGAAACAGTGTAGTAGATTAAATACAAAATATACAGTAATAAATGATCATAGTAATCTAGTGTTTGACAAACCCAAAGATCCAAGTTTTGGGGGTAAGAACTTAGCATTTGACAAAAATTTGCCAGGAAAACTGAAAAGCCGTTTCATAGAATCTAGGCATAGACAAACATCTCACACAGTATATTAAGATAAGATCAAAATGAGTACAGGATTTAGACATAAACAATGATATTGGCATGGGCATTGTACCCCTAGGAACTCAGGCAAACTATTATCAGGGAAATTCCTCTTCTCCCATAGGTCCTTGTTACTCCCAACCCAAAACACCTGACCTTGGAGATTACCCTCCTTAGATGGCCCCATTGAATTGAGACAGACAAAGAGACACACCTCATTCATTCATTCATCCTCCAAACCATAAGAGCCACTCCCATACCCTCAAGCTAACTCCCCCACCCCCACCCCCTAGCTCCAGAGTCAGTCCCCACTGCAGTAGAAGAATATAAAAACCCCAGAATAGAGGCATTCTGGAAGCAACCTCCTAGGTTGTTCCACTCATGCTGTCTTGCTGGCCAAAAATTTAACCTTACTAATAAATCTCTCTCTTTACTTTAAAAAGCTAAGTTTTGGAGTCTTGCATTCTTGGGAAAGGTATCCTTCCTGAACCTCAGGAATACACTTCTATACCCCACAACAATATCATATAAATTAGGGGAGCAAGGAAAAATATAAACATCAGATTTATGTATAAAGGAAGAGTTTATGACTAAACATAAGATAGAGAGGATTACAGAAAGCAAAATAGATACTTTTTATTACAGTAAAAGGTTTGTACAAACAAACAAAATTAAAATTAGAAAGAAAACAGGAAACTGGGGGAAATTCCAGCAAGTTCTCTGATAATGACTTCATTTCTCAAATATATAGGGAACTGAGCCAAATTATGAAAATAATATCCATTCTCCAGTTGATAAATGGTCAACAGATATGAACAAACAGCTTTCCAGAGAAGCCAAAGCTATCATTTAAAAAAAATGCTCTAAATCACTGCTGAATAGAGAAATGAAAATTAAAACAATTCCAAGATACTATCTTACCATATCAGATTGGTTAACAAGAAAGAAAAGAAAAATGACAAATGCTTGTGAAAAGGGAATCCTTTATTCTCTTTGCCTAGTTGGAGTTGACACTTTGGTTAACATTAACTTAAGTACCCCTACTTAGTACCTCACTAGACTGAAGACAAGGTTGTCTCCTTTGTCTACCTTTTAAATTGAATCAACAAAAAAAAAAAACTGCTGTGAAAATTGGAAGACAGTATGGGAGAGATTGGGTTTGGATCAACATCTTACACCCTACACCAAGATAAACTCAGAATGGGTGAATGACTTGAATATAAACAAGGAAACTATAAGTAAATTAGGTGAACACAGAATAGTATACATGTCAGATCTTTGGGAAGGGAAAGATTTTAAAACCAAGCAAGACTTAAAAAGAGTCACAAAATGTAAAATAAATAATTCTGACTACATCAAATTAAAACGTTTTTGTACAAATAAAACCAATGTAACCAAAATCAGAAGGGAAATAAATTGGGAAAACAATCGTCATAACAAAAACCTCTGACAAAGGTCTAATTACTCAAATTTACAAAGAGCTAAATCAATTGTACAAAAAAAATCAAGCCATTCCCCAATTGATAAATAGGCAAAGGGACAGGAATAGGCAATTTTCAGATAAAGAAATCAAAACTATTAATAAGCACATGAAAAAGTGTTCTAAATCTCTTATAATCAGAGAGTTGGAAATCAAAACTCTGAGGTACCACCTCACACCTAGCAGATTGGCTAACATGACAGCAATGGAAAGTAAAGAATGTTAGAGGGGATGTGGCAAAATTGGAACATTAATGCATTGCTGGTGGAATTGTGAATTGATCCAACCATTCTAGAGGGCAATTTGGAACTATGGCCAAAGGGCTCTAAAAGACTGTCTGCCCTTTGATCCACCCATTGTACTGTATAAACTCCAAAGAGATAATGAGGGAAAAGACCTGTTCAAGAATATTCATAACTGTGCTCTTTGTGGTGGCAAAAAATTGGAAAATGAGGGGATGCCCTTCAATTGGGGAATGGCTGAACAAATTGTGGTATATGTTGGTGATGGAATACTATTGTGCTGAAAGGAATAATGAACTGGAGGAATTCCATGTGAACTGGAAGGACTTCCAGGAACTGATGCAGAGCGAAAGGAGCAGAACCAGGAGAATATTATACACAGAGACTGAAACACTATTGTACAATCGAATGTAATGGACTTCTCCATTAGTGGCAATGCAGTGATCCTGAACAACTCAGAGGGATTTACAAGAAAGAACACTAACCACATTTGGAGGAAAAACTGTGGGAGCAAAAACAGAAGAAAAACAACTGCTTGATTACATGTGTTGATGGGGATATGATTGGGGATGTAGACTCCAAATGATCATCCTAGTGTAAACATCAACAACATGAAAAAAGTTTTTGACCAAAGACACATGTAAAACCCAGTGGAATTGTGAGTCGGTTACAAGGAAAGGGTGAGGGGAGGAGAGGGAAAGAATATGATTCTTGTAACCAAGGAATAATGTTCTAAATTTACCAATTAAATAAAACTAAATAAATAAATTGAATCAATAAAAGATTGAACACTCTACTTAGTGCTAAAGGAGAAGCCAGCAAGATACCTGGAAAGCTCCAACTTTTAAAAAACTCAGTCAGAATCTTGTGAATTCTTTCAAGAGTTCACATAAGAATTCACATCCTTGGAAACTGTTCGTTCAGGAAACTGTGAACCCCTGGGCAGTGCTAGACAATTTGGAAACTGTGATTGGCCCCTGTGAAGAGGGGAGGAGACAAGAAGTCACCATAAAATCAAGCCTGAACTCCCTCAAAGCAGATGGACTTTGAGAAGATAGTCTGAAGAGATTGTCTTCTGGAGATAGTCTTCTAACTGGGGAGAGTCTTCGAGGGAGCTTTTCTGAAGACTGCAGCTTAGACTGACTCCTTGACTGTCAGGTAAGTGAAAAGCTGACTACTTTCTTAGTTTCCTAAGAGACTAGCTTCCATCATGGAGGAGGCCTCATGGTTACTCACCACAAATCTTCCTGGTTTGAGAGCTAATTAATTTCTGCATGGATTAAGCAGACCCAGGGCAAAATATTTAGGTTGATAAGATAGATAGCTTCTCTATCCTCCCTCACATTTCTCTTCTTTTTTTGTTTCCTCTCTATTTATAAATACTTGTAAATAAATTTATGACTTGAGATATAATAAATATTGGCAAACATAATTTCATAAAGTTATTGTCCAACCATTAATTTTCACCTTTACATGCTGGAGGGGATGTGAAAAATTGGCACACTAATGTACTCTTTGTAGAGTTGTGAACTAGTGTTAAATTTTATTTTGGCTTGACTTAATATTTAATTTGCGGTCTCCAGGGATTTAATTTCTAAATCCCAAAATTAATTACTAAAGTAAATGGAATTATGATAGTTTATTTTGACGAAAGAGGGAAGATATTAAGGAAGAGAGAAAAGGGGAGAGAGAGAGAGAGAGAGAGAATGCCCCATTTCCGTTTTCTCTGAGTTAGGTAGAAATTCTAAGCCCCAGTCAGGGCAAAGGAGTCTCAAGATGATGGGCCTTTCTCAGAGGTTAACACTTCCAGAAAGGCAAGGAAACTAAGTCAGCCTTTCACTCACCAAGGTGACCATCTAAAAGGAAAGTAGTCTGAGGTCTCCTGCACAAGCTCCTTCAGGGGTCCAGTTCCACAGCCAAGTGTCTTCACTCCAAGACTGAGTATCTGTCTTCTAGTCTCTCCTCCCAGTGACTCTTCTTCATTCTTGATTGATTCTTGTGTGCCTCTGTTTCCTCTATTTAAAGACCTTTCTCACTTGTGTCACCTCCCCTAAATTTTATGTCTACCAATCACAGCAAATGCTCCTCTCTAGGACTTCCCACTCAATGTATGAAATGGGTGTTCACACCTTTTTTAGCTAGTTATACCTTTTGTGGTTAGTTAACACCTTTGTAGTTAGTTAACCCCTTTCTTGGTTAGTTAACCCCTTTTTGTAGTTAAAATCGGTAGATCTCCTTTAAATACTGAGTTAACACTTTGGGGACTAAAATCTAAAAATAGACCAGGGATTAAAATTTAATCTTCACAATAAAGGAAAGAGCTAAGTACCTTCATTGTTACAATCAGGAGATAACTAAATCCAATCTTCACACTAATCTAACCATTAATCTAACCAGAAGAACATACATATACATATATATACATATACATATACATATACATATACATATACATATACATATACATATACATATGTATACATATACATATACATAGCAACAACAATATTATAAAGGTGAGCAACTATGAAAGATGTTGCTACTCTGATCAAGACAATGATTCAAGACAATTCCTAGGAGGACCAAAGATAAAAAAAAAGTAACCCACCTCCAGAGAGAGAACTGATGAACTCTGAGTGAAAATTAAAGAAAAGTTGTTTT
The DNA here is from genome assembly GCF_027887165.1 of Monodelphis domestica. Classification (NCBI taxonomy): domain Eukaryota; kingdom Metazoa; phylum Chordata; class Mammalia; order Didelphimorphia; family Didelphidae; genus Monodelphis; species Monodelphis domestica. The sequence goes on from NC_077229.1 coordinate 103,342,167, forward strand.
TTTTTACTTTATGTGTGTGTGTGTTTTTTCCACAACATGACTTAAATGGAAATATGTTTTGTCTGATTTCACATGTACAATTTAAATCACATTGCTTGCCTTCTCAATGGGTGGGAGAAGGATGGAAGGGAGGGAGAAAATTTGGAAGTTAGAAATTTTTTAATGATTATTAGAAATTTATATATGTAATTGGGAGATAATGAAATTAATAAAAAATGTAAAAGAATATTGGACTAAAAAACCACAAAAAATGAAATGAGAGTGATATAATAAAATTATGAAAAGAAAATAACAACTTGGTAGAAGAGGCATAAAAAATACTGAAGACACTAACATCTAAAAAAATAATTGGGGGCAGGGAGCTGGGTGGCTCAGTGGATTGAGAACCAGGCCCAGAAACAGGAGGTCCTAGGTTCAAATCTGGCCTCAGACACTTCCTAATTGTGTGACCCTGGGCAAATTACTCAACCTCAATTGCTTAGTCTTTACTGTTCTTCTGCCTTAGAATTGATAGCTAGTATTGATTTTAAGGTGGAAGGTAAGTATTAAAAAAAAAATTGGTTAGGTGATAAATGTGACATTCTGCTTTCCTGTGACTTAAAGGTAGCATACAAATTGAATTGTCTGTACAGTTCCTGTGCTCTATAGGTTTCAATGGGCTATTTACCAAGTGTATACATAGCTTATATTAGTATCATATACAAAGTAACACAAACTAATTTTAAGAGGGAAAGTGTGATTGCAACTGTATAAACTAGGAAAGACTTTGTCTAAGAGTTATCATCTGAGCTATATTTTGAAGGAATCTGTAAGGAGATATTTAATTAATTAGGGCATAAGCATTTTGTCAATTATTATGTTAAGTTACAACTGTGTGACTTATAATAAGAGATATCCCCAGTTATTAGCAGATTGAATAACTGTATATGAGATAATAATCAATAAGAATAATCAAGAAATAATCATAGATAAATGTGTTGTATCAGTAATCAAAGTGAAAGATTAATTCTCTATGCACATTTGACCTTGAGCTGTGTATTCTCAGTTTGGGCCAAAGGGTAGAAGAGGCATTAGGAAATTAGACTGCTTAGCCTATAAATTTGAAACTCATTTGCTGGTCATCTGGTACCCAAAAGAGGAAACCCCCACAGTGATCCCCTTCATTGAGAAGGGTCAACTCAATTCAAGATATACTTAACTCACCACTGCCTATACTTATACTTACATTATAAATATCTGTAACCTCTAGTACTCAGGCTCTCAGACCATACTAGGTATCTATAGACCCAGGCTTTTGTGACCTTCAGCTCTCACAATTAAGTCATTGTTGCTCAGATCTTTTTCCAGTTCTTTTTATTTTTAACAAAGCTAGGGATCCTATAGAAGAGAAGGTGAGGAGGAAGTGTGTTGTAGACAAAGAGGACCACCAGTGCAAGTTCATGGGAAATGGAATATTAAATGTCATGAATGAGAAGTTAGCAGTCCAATTTGACAGTAATACAGTTCACAAAGTAGAACTAGATATGGAAAAGTGGGTTGGAGTAATATGAGGATTCTAAATGCAAGGTTGAGAATTTAACAGTTTATCCAGAGGCAATAGAAAGCCTCTTGAGATTTTTTCTTTCTTTAAAAAAATATCATTTTTAATATTATTTTCTTTTAAAATTTTGAGTCCCAAATTATCTCCATTCCTCCCACGTCTCTTCACCTCTTTCCCACCTTAGTGAGGCCAAGCAAAATATTATCATACAATATATTTTAATATTAGCCATATCACCAAAAAAATAAATAAAAAAAGAAACAACAAAGCTGTGCTTCAGTTTGTACTCAAAGTTCATCAATTCTCTCTCTGGAGGTAGATAGCATTTTTTCATCATGAGTCCCTTGGAATTACCTTGGATTATTGTATTGATCAGAGTAGCCAAATCTTTCACAGTTGATGATAATTATAGCATTGCTGTTACAATGATCTTCCAGTTCTTATCACTTCATATAGGTCTTCCCATGTTTTTTTTCTGAGACCACCCCCTCATCATCTCCTTTTTTTTTCCTTTTCTTTTTTCAAACCCCTACCTTCTCCTTTTGAATCAATATTATGTATTGGTTCCAAGGCAGAAATAGTGGTAAGGGCTAGGCAATGGGGGTTAAAGCCCAGAGATCACATAGCTAGGAAGTGTCTGAGGCCAGATTTGAACCTAGGGCCTCCTGTCTCCAGGCCTGGCTCTCAATCCATTGAGCTACCCAACTGCTCCCACCTCCCCTTATTATTTCTTAGAGTACAATAGTATTCCATCATAATTATATGCTACAATCTGTTCAGCCATTCTCCAATTGATAAGCATACTCTCAATTTCCAATCTTTACTATCACAGAGAGCTGATATAAACATTTTTAACATTAGGTCCATTTCTTTTTCTTTAATCTCTTTGGGGTACAGACCTAGAAGTGGTATTGCTTGGTCAAAGGGTATGCCTTATGGACCTTTGGACGTAATTCCATTTTGTTCTCCAGAATGGTTGGACTAATTTATAACTCAACCAACAATTTTTAGTATATCTATTTCCCTTAAGCTCCTCAAGCATTTGCCATTTCTTATAAGTATGAGGTGATATTCCAGAATTCTTTTAATTTGCATATCTCTAATCAATAATAATTTAGAGTACTTTAAAATATGACTACATATAGCTTTGATTTCTTCTGAAAACTTCCTGTTCATCATATCCTTTGACCATTTATCCATTGGGTAATGGCTTATTTTTTATAAAATTGACTCAGTTCTATATATTTAAGAAATGAGGCTTTTATTGGAGAAACTTGCTATTAAAAATTTGGACATTACTTCATTGTCAATGGAAGATTTTAGCAAAATGTAGTTTCCCTGATTATAATAGATTCTGCTCTATCCCTTTATTTGAATTCCATGGGTATTTTTTCAAGTATGTTTCCATTTAACAACATATTGTTGAATTCTGATTTTGTAATCCATTTTGTTATCAACTTCTATTTTATGGGTGAGCACATTCTATTTACATCACAGTTATGATTACTAACTGTGTATTTCCCTTCATCTTATTTTCTTCTGTTTCTCCTTCTCTTTTAATCTTATCCTTCTTCAAAAGTCTGTTTTGCATAATATTGTCTCCCTTAATCAGCCCTCTCTTTTATCCTTCTTTTTCTATATCTCTTACATTATTCCCCTCTATTTCCCTACTGAGTCAGAAAGATTTTTACTCTTGAATGTATATATATATATATATATATGTACGTATGTATATTCTCACCTCTTTAAACCAATTCTGATGAGAATGAGGTTCAAGCATTGTCCACTCTCTTATTTCCCCTCTATTTAAAAAGCTCTTCCTTGCATGTCTCTTTTATGTGAGAAAAAATTTCCTATTTTATCTCTCTTTTCTTTTGTCTTGCAGTGTATCCTTCTTTCTTACTTTCTTTTTATTGGAGGGGGATCATCATAATATAATCAACTTACATTCACACCTTCTATATAGATCCCTTATAATATACTGAAGTTCTTAGGACTTAAAAGTATCATCTTCCCTTATAGGAATAAGAGCAGTTGAAACATACTAAGTACCTTAAGATTTATCTTTCATGTTTACCTTTTTATGTTTCTCTTGAGTCTTTTGTTTCCATGTAAAATAGTTAAAATTGTTTTTTGGTGAAATTAAGAGGTATAAAAAGTTGTTGTGGTCGCCGTTTATAAAAATTAACTCACATCACAAGGCTGTGAGTAGCTTCAGTAGCTTTATTACAGCAAGGAAGAGATAGTAAAAGGGAGAAATGTAGAAAGGAGGTAGAAAAATATTACATAGTCTAAATAGCCTAAGTCCAGATCCATGTGCCTCACTGAAGAGAGAATCCCACTGAAAACAGAAGAGCTAAATGGGCAGTGTCTCTAGCCAGGGTCTCCTCAACCCAAGCGAGTCACTGAAGCCAAACTCCTCAAGCCACCAAGGCATAATTTCCAACACAGAATGATGCAGAGACACCAACACAGCAGAATCCCTCCAACACAGAAGTGGTGCCTGTTCAGCTCTCTGGTCTCACCTTTTATAGCCCTTTTCCCACATCACTTCCTGTCTCTCTGGTTTCTACTTCCTTTCACTGTGGGTTGCTCTATCACATCTCAGGAGCCAATCATAGCTTCTTAATTTGCCTGGCACTACCCAAGGGGTGCAGTGCTTGTGGGATCCACTTGCCTTCTTTGAGAGTGTGAACTTATTTTTCTAGTAAAAGGTTCTTCAAGTTTTTGACTAAGTGTGAAAGTAAGGGCATTCCAAGTTCTTAACTGATTAAGTTAAAAAAAATTTTTTAAGCAGGTAATCCCATTTACATGTCAGATTTTCTATTCATCTCTGGTCTTTTCATCAGGAATATTTGAAAGCCTTCTATTTCATTAAATTTATATTTCCTCCACTTCAAGGATTATATTTACTTTTGCTAGATAAATAAATGATTCTTCATTGTAATCTTAGCTTTTTTGCCTTCCAAACATCAAATTTCAAGCCCTCTTCTCCTTTCTTTTGAAAGTTTCTGAATCTTGTGTGATCTTGACTGTGGCTCCATAATATTTGAGTTGTTTCTTTCTGGATGCTTGCAATATTTGCTCCTTAACTTGGAAGCTCTGGAATATAATATTCCTGGGAGTTTTCATTTTGGGATCTCTTTCAGGAGATGATCAGTGGATTCTTTTTTTTTTTAAACCCTTACCTTCTGTCTTGGAATCAATACTGTGTATTGGCTCCTAGGCAGAAGAGTTGTAAGGGCTAGGCAATAGGGGTTAAGTGACTTGCCCAGGGTCACACAGCTAGGAAGTGTCTGAGGCCAGATTTGAACCCAGGACCTCCCATCTCTGGGCCTGAGTCTCAATCTACTGAGCTACTTAGCTGCCTCTGACCAGTGTATTCTTTCGATTTCTATTCTACCCTCTGGTTGTAGCATATTAGAGCAATTTCCTTTGATAATTTAAACATGATATGTAGGCTTTTTCTTTGATATGGTTTTTAAGTAGTCCAATAAAAATATCTCTCCTCTATCTATTTTCCAAGTCAATTATTTTTCCAATAAGACATGTTATATTTTATTCTATTTTTTTACTCATTGGATTTTGTTTTACTGGTTCTTGATGTTTCATGGAGCCACTGGTGTCTGCTGTCCCAATTATAATTTTTAAGGGGTCATTTTCTACAGTGAGATTTTTCTAAACCTCTTTTTTCCATTTGGCCAAGGAAAGAAGGAGGAAGAGAGGGAGGAAAGGAGGAAGAAGGAAAGGAAAGAAAGGAGGGGAGGATATTGGGAAAGGTTTCCTTTAGAATGGAATATGAGCTGAATTTTGAAGAAAGTTAGAGAAGCTAAAGGGCAGAATTAAGGAGAAATAACATTCCAGGCATGTAGGACAGCCATTATGAAGGGATGGAGACAAAAGATGACATGCAAGGAACAATAAATAGGCCAATGTAGTTGAATCATACCATGTATGTGGAAGAGTGAAAATTATGAGAAGAAAAAGAATAAGAATGGCCTGGTTTGCAAAGGCTTTGAATACCAAAAGACTTCTTTATATTTGATACTGAAGTAGAGAGCTGCTGGAGATTACTTAGTAGAAGATGTGACATTGTTAGAATTTAAGAAAATCACTTCGGTGATTAAGTGAGGACAAATTGGATTTAGAAAAGACTCAACACAGGGAGACCAATTAGATGACTATTCCAAGAAGTCCACTGCCATATAACGTGACTACCTCTCTTAGTATGTCACCTGAAAATCCGAACAGGCTCTCTTTTGGTGTTTCCAAATGTTTTTGTCCTTGGACTTCCAGTGACCTCAAGCTTCATGATATGATCTACCACTGAAAGACCTGTGTTCAGACTTCTGGCCAACACAGCTACCTAAATAGGAAGATGGCCCAACTCCTACATACTGAGCAAAGGAAATTTATCCTCTCCCCTTTCTGGAGTTGCTCCTGTTGACTACCTGCATACCTGGTGTGAGCCTGAACTTGACTCCGAAGAGAAAATTGTGTGAAAGAAATCATAGAGTGAATTGGGTCATTATAATACAATGGCAACTGGGAAAAAGGCAGCAATAGAGTCAAGAAATCACAAGACACGGAGCAGGGCAGATGTCCTGGGCAGCCCAGGCAAAATTGAAAGCCATTCTTGGCTCCAGAGATGTGATGGGTAAGAGTTAGTAGATGGAGAAAAAGTTTGATAAACTGAGGTACAAGTGGATTTTGCTCTCATCAATGTTTGTGGCTAGATGGACTTCTCTATGAGTGTGGCTAGGGGCACCTAATGGCCACAAAATAGCAAGTTAAATGGAATAGCAAGTAAAGTAGTAGTAGTCTCTCGGTAACCAAGGATGAGGATTGTCTTTGTGCGTTTTCATCTATGGTTAGGATAGATAAGTGTTCACAAAGACACTTGTGCGTGAAGGAGATTTAAGAGGAAAAGTCGATGCACAGAGACCGTCCCACTCTCTTGGCATTGGAAGCCTGAGTCCAGTGGCACGAAAAATTGTTACGTCTGGAGACTTCCTCAGCTGCATTGGATGGCCGTGTTGTCCTATGTGCTCCAACACACCCTGAGCACTCCACAGTGCTTTGCTGCATCGCCATCTCAGCCGTTGAACCTTCTTCTGGGTTTCTTCCGCCTGTTCTGCCGAAACAGTCTTCACATGCTGGGTGAGCAGAGACCTGGTTCACCAGGGGTCCACGATGACCCGATGGCTACCCTCACAAGGTTCAGCCAGCCTGCCAAAGCCGTTGCCTGGGGCGTGGCTGCTGCTGCATGCTAGCAGCTACTGGGAGCCACAAGTGAGAGCTGAGTGTCAGGTGAGGGTTGGAGGCTGGAGAGCTGCCCTAAGAGGGCATGACAAGCCCTCCATACCAGAGATGCTATCCCTCCCTGAGCACCCCATAAACCCCAGCAAGTAAAGTAACCCATATATATCTCTCCTATTTTTCCATCTTTTTCTCCTACTACTTTTGAATTAATAAAATTATTAATTTAAAGCCAGTCTAATAATTTTCCCTCTTATAATACTTACTCTAGCAAAAAACTGAAATTCATACCCAACTGAATAATGACCAAGAAATCCAATGAGAAACTACAGCAAATAACTTATTCCACTGTAGAATTGCACAAAAGATCATCCAGAAGCCCACAGGCAAAAGAAAGGGGGCTCCCAACAAAGTCAGTATCAGCATGGACCAACAAGCCTGGAGCCTCCCAACTTAATCACATACCTACCTAGGGAGGAAGATAGGGCACAAGCGTTTTTAAAACAGCTATCATTTTACCAAGCACTATGCCTTTAAGTACTTTAAAAATATCTCATTTGATACCACAACCCTGGGAAGTAGATGCTTTATGATTGCCATTTGAGGAAACTGAGGCAAATAGATTAAATGAAAGTCACAGAGGAAGTGTCAGAGGTCTTCTTGAGTGGAGAACACTCAGGATTGTATCCACTTCTCTACCTAGCTACCTAAGACACATATAGCCTTGTTTTGTGTCTGAAGCCAGCAAGAACAGAAGGCCTCCCAAAGAAGTCCTAGGGAATCAGAAAGTCACTAAGAAGGGAACTTGCTATTCCTCATAATTGGGGTATTTGAGAAGGGAGTGGAGGTACTAGAGTCAAACAAAACTAATCTTTATCTGAAACTGGGAAAAGAGGACTGAAGAAGCATACACATACACATAAAGTTTGGTGAAGAAATACACCAAACTTCACAGTGCTAGAAGTAGGGATGGGGGGTAGGTAGGGCAGATCAAGAGAGGATAATACAAAGGACAGAACAGTTACAAGAAAAACAAACCTCTTAATCCTTTTTTTTTTGTTAACCCTTATCTTTTATCTCAGAATCAATACTGTGTATTGGTTCCAAGGCAGAAGAGTGGTTAGGACTAGGCAATGGAGGTTAAGTTATCTGCCCAGGGTCACACACCTAGGAAGTGTCTGAGGTCAAATTTGAACCTAGGACTTTCCATCTCTAGGCCTGGCTCTCACTTCACTGAGCTACCCAACTTCCCCCTTCTTAATCCTTAAGGGGAGAATAAAAGAAAAGAAAAAAGAACTGGAATCTAAGAGAGTGTCCATCAATTGGAGCATGTCAGAACAAACTGTGGGATATGAATGCAACAAAAAACGATTATGCTGTAAGCAATGACAAAAAAGATTTTAGAGAATTCAAAAGTAGTATGAACGAATAAAGTGAAGTAAGCAGAAACATCCACTTATACAATGATAACAATACAACAAAAGGGGAAAAGCAAACTTTGAAATACTTAAGAACTATGATCAAAAGAAATGACCATATTTCCAGAGGGCCTATAATAAAGAATGTTATTCACCAACAGACAGAGAGGTGATAGACTACAAGTGCTAAGAAATACATTTTTGGGCATAGCCACTGTGTGGATTTGCTTTGCTTGATCAGGTGTATTTGTTAAAAGTATTTCTTTCTCTTTTACCTAGTTTTTAAAAATGTTTTTATTAATGGGAATGAAAAGTGAGCAATGAGGGTAGGAGAGAGGTGAGGTTAGCAATAATGATGCCCCCTCAAAAAAAGAGAGCAACTGAAACCTTTTTTAAAAAAATCCTTACCTTCTGTCTTCAAATCAATACTAGGTATTGGATCCAAGTTAAAAGAGTGTTAAGAGTTAGGCAATCAGGGTTTAAGTGACTTGCCAGGGTCCCACAGCTAGGAAGTATCCAAGGTAAAATTTTAACCCAGGACCTCCCATCTCTAGACCTGGCTCTCTATCCACAGGGCCACCTAGATGCTCTGAAACCTTTTTTTTTTTAATTAAATGCAAAGAGGACAAAAGAAAGCAAAAACAAGATAAAAGCAGGATAGTTTTGAAAGCAAAGAGTAGAATTTGTTATACACATTTTTTAAAAAAGCAAGTGTAATGAAATGGAAGCTTACTGTCATATAAAATCTACTTTGGGAGTTCTGCTATGCATAGGAAAATGTTTCCTTTTTGGTATACAAAATAGAAAGAATTAATTTTAAAAAATAAAGTTTCCTATTCTTCAGGATATTTTGTAAGCCCCTGCCATAGTTTTATTTCTGGGAACTTCTCAGCTCTCTCTTCCCCACTATGGAGTTTAAAGTCCTAGACAAAATCAAGGGGGAAAAGAAAAAGGAAAGTTCTACATATCTACTCAGTAGCTATTTATATGTCTATGTTCAGAGTATCTCCTCCTCCCCACCCCCAGAATGTAAACTCCTTGTAGGAAGGAAAAATTTCATTTTTTAAATACCTCTATCCCCAATACCTAACATATATTTAGTTGAATTTATTGTAATTATTTCTTCCTTCAATATCAAACTCAGATCTTTTATCTGATAACTTCCCTTCCTAGTGACCACTCTTTTCGATCTGGCTCCCACTCCCACCTTTATAATTGAAATCTACAAGAATTGCTTTCAATGGGTGACCTTTGGGTCATTAATAAACTCCTAATCACTATCTAATGTCTGTTTCCAGTTTTCATCTTTTTTGACTTCTCAATAGATTCCGGAATAGTTAATCAACCTCATTCTGAAAACCCTTTCCTCCCTGGGCTTTCAAATTACCATAATGTTATGGTTCTCCAGTATTTATAATTGTTTTTTTCCAGGACTCATTATACTGAGGGGTGGAGATAGCAGCTTAGAAGCAGCAGAAGCCTAAACCTCTCTGAATATTCTTCCATACCAATCTTTAAAAAGTGCTTCAATAAAGACAGAAATCCCAACTCAGCAATAAGACAGAGCTACGGTACTCTCCTGCTGAATACAACCTGGAAGGTAACAGAGAGAGTTGATTTCCATGGTATAAAGAAGAAAACCAACATCCCTCTCCCAAATACTGCACTGAGACCTGTGATAGGACTTGTGTTGACTATGGAATTCTAGGGTGAAGCCTGTAGCTGAGAAGGTGTACCTCAGTACCACCATGAGAAGCTCAGGGGTTCTGATGGTAGCTGGCAAGGAGGAATGGGGGAGGGCCAGCTGGTTAGGCACCCTTGACTCCTGCCAAAGGTGGTGAAGATTTAGTCTCAGAACAGATTAGCTCAGCAGGTCAGCTTGATCTGTCTAATTCAGTATACCAGCAGAGCAGAGAGAAAACCCTAAGATTCCCTTTGGGGCAGAACAGCTCAAACAAATAAACAGAGGAGTGAGTATAGAGTCCACAAGGAAGGGGTAGGGGGGGAATATGAGTAAACAACAGAAGAAAAAGAAGGAAATTACAATTGAAAGCTTCTATGGAAATAAATAACAAAACAACAGAGGAGAACAGGATCCAAGGAACATCAAGTAAAACCTCAAAAAATCCAGGGAATTGGACTCAGGCTCTGGAAAAGTTAAAAAAAAGGATTAAAAAAATCAAATAATACAGATTGAGGAAAATTAGGAAATGGAGAAAAACATCTTAAAAAACAAAATAGGTCATCAGGAAATGGAAGCACATGAAGTAAAACAAGAAAATAGTTCTTAAAAGCCAGAACTGACCAATTGGAAAATGAGATGAAAATGAGACAGGTTAAAAGATGAAAAGAATGACTTGAAAAGAAGATCATATCAAAAGGAAATGTAGGATCAAATGGTCATAGAAGAAATCCAAATTAAAAATTAGAATTGATCAATTAAAAACTAATCAAAAGAATGAAAAAAGAGAAGAAAATATGAACTATCTCATCATAAAAAACAACTGATCTGGAAAAATGGATCCAAGAGAAACAATTTAAGAATTATTGAACTACCCTAAAGTCATGACCAAAAAAAAAAAATCCTAGACATCATACTACAGTAAATTATCCAAGAAAACTGCCCTGATATCCTTGAACAAAAGGGTAAAATAGAGATTGAAAGAATCCACAGATCACCTCCTGCATTAAATCCTCAAATGACAACTCTCAGGAAAGTTATAGCCAAGTTTGAGAGTTCCCAGGCTAAGAAGAAACCACTACATGCAGCTAGAAAGAAGAAACTCAGATATCATGGAGCCCCAGTCAGAATCACACAGGACCTGGCAGCCTCCACATTGAAAGACCAGATGGCATGGAATATGATATTCTGGAAGGTAAAGGAACTGGGTCTACAACCAATAATCAACTACCCAGCAAAACTGACTATATTCTTTCAGGAGAAAGTATGGTTATTTAATAAAATAGAAGATTTGCAAACATTCCTGAAGAAAAGACTGACAAATAGAAAATATGAGGCCCAAATACAAAATCCAAGAGAAGCATAAGGTAAATAAGAAAGAGAAAAAATTTAGGGGCTTCAATAAGGTCAAATAGCTTATATTCTTATAAGGAAAGATGTTATCTAAAACTTTTAAAAATTATCATTATCATAGTAGTTAGAAGAAATACACATAAAGGGTGTGATAGTAAGCTGTTTAGGATGAATGTCAAATTTTTGACAAAAATGTAAAAAAAAAAAACTAGGGATAAAAAAGAGGATAACACTAAGAGAAATAGGAAAAGAGAAGTAAAATGGGAGAGAATATATCACATAAAGAAGTAGGGGGCAGGGGGGGAAGAAGACCAATATAATAGAAGGGAGGAGGAGGTAAGTGACAGGTAATAAACCAGACTCATTGGAGTAAAGAATTGTATCTTACCCCACAGAAAAGTAGAAGGGGAACAGGATTCATTATTCTCTTCCCAATCTCCATATTGTTGGTGTTCCCAAGGGTTTATCCTTGCTACTTTTCAATCTTCTCATAGCTTCAATGAGCTCCAAGCAGGACCTTTCACCTGGTTATATACCATTGGCATCTTAGTCTAAGATGAAATCACTTTTTACCTAAATCTATTCTTCCTTCTTCCTTCATTTTTGTATCCCATATTTAAAAACTTGGTGCTATTGTTGTCACCCTCGTCTCTCATATCCAATTAGTTAACAAGTCCAGTTGATTTCACCTCTACTCCAAATCTTGAATTCCCTTCTTTATTCTCACTATCACCACCTTTTGAGTGACAGGGATACTTCTTCCATTAGACATCTGAGGATACAGCTAACTACAAATCAGTTAAAATTCAATCAAGGACTATTTGACTCTGGAAAAGTCATTTAAACCCTACTGCCTAGCCCTTACTACTCTTATGCCTTGGAATTAATATACTGTATTGATTCTAAGAGAGAAGATAAGGGTTTCAAAAATAATGTAAAATAAATTTAATTAAGGGATTTGGAATAACTCAGCATGCAGTATCTGAGCCAGTCACCAGTTAAAGTTCTGTTCCAACTGTTCCTTCCATGTGGTCTGTTTATGTTACATGTGATATTACTGATGGTATCAATAGAGTAAACAGTATGAAAAAGCTTGAGGTTTTCCAGTAAAGGTGGCAACCACTTTTCACTTTCTTGTCCCATCTGAAGGCATGAAATACTATCCTTTTTTTTTTTAAACTCCTGGCTATATTTTTAGGAAGCATCTGGTGCCACAGTGGATGGAGCATTGGGCATAGAGATAAGGAGGATCTTAGTTCAAATCTAACCTCAGATACTAACTAGTTGTGTGACCCTGGAAAAGTCATTTAGCCGCTATTTGTCTCAGTTTCCTCAAGTATAAAATGGGGGGATTAGGAAAGTTCTTTTGAAGATGGCATGTGAGTCCTGAAGGAAGCCAAAGTAGAAGTGAAGAGGAAGTGTATTCAGCATAGAATCAGCCAGTGCAAAGCCACAGAGATTGGAGATGAAGTGTCACATTTGAGGAACAGCATGTAGGCCAGTATGACAGGATTGCTGATAGTATGGAAGGGAGTATTGTGTAAGAAGACTGGAAAGATAGAAAGAATCCAGGTTGTGAAGAAGGTGCTTTTATTTAATCCCACAGTCAATAGGAACCCATTAGAATTTATTGAAAAAGAAAGAAGTGACCTATGATTTAGGAAAATCACTTTGGCAGCTAAATGGAACATGGATTGGAGTGGGAAGCGATTTGAGACAAGAAGATCAATTTCAAGAGTTAAAGTCTTAGAAAGATGGCCTGAATAATAAAGATGGCTGTGCAAATGGAGAGAAGAGGATATATGTGAGAGATGTAGAGAAAGAAATTATAAGATTTGTCACTAATTGAATATGTGGAAGAAGCAAAAGCAGTGAAGACACTAAGGTATCAAGCATATGTGACCAATTGGACGGTAGAGCCTTTAACAGAAAAATAATATACTGTTATGAATGGACTAGAAAATTGATTAGGGAAAAATGAAAAGGTGGCTTTGCAGCTGTCAAGGCCCAGTTGGTATTATGTAACATAGATTTGTAATGAACCCAGAAAAATTTCATGACTCTCAGCCTCAGTCCAGAGGAAACACTTAATTTCAGTCATTTTTATCTTCTCGTCTGTCCTAAAAGAATTAGCATGACCCTGGAATAGTCCCATTTATGGGAGAATGATCCTAGAATTTCCCCATCCTTCTTGGGACTCAAAGGAGATTCAAAAGGCATCATGGGGGGGGGTTCCTCTCTCTTCCTCACCCCACCATTAATTACATCAGGCCTTTATTACAGTCTCTTTGAACTATTGCAACAGTAGTATTTTATCTATTATTCAAAATGCCCCATTACCTGGTACCCTGCTACCTCTCTAGCCTTATCTCATTATAATCTTTCCATCTACTTTAGACTCTAGCCAAACTGAACAATTCTTTGCCCTATTCCTTGGAGCACACCCTGAACTTTCTTGTCTTCATGCATTTTTATTCATGCAATACACTGTGTCTATAATGTTCTTCTCCATTTTTAAAAATTCAAGTCAAATACCACCTCCTCCAGGGAGCCTTCCAGGAGCCTTCTTGTTGATAATAGCCTTCTACTTCTTACCACACTAAAACTTGTAACTCTCTAATACAGTTAAATAATATTTTATATGGTTTTTTAAAAGTCTAGATCTGTCATTATATTTACAATGAGAAATCCCAGTGTGGAAACTCTTTCCCCCTAAGGCAGATCTGTAACTCTTAAAATTTATACTCTTAGTTATATGGGAGCATTGCTTAGCATAGTGCCTGACATACGGTAATCACTTAAGTTCTCTTTCACTCTATCTCTATGTCTCTGTTTCTGTCTGTCTCTCTATCCATCCATCAATCCATCTATCTATGATACTCAAAAGTTAAGCGATTTGCCCACAGTGATTTACCTTTCTGAAAATGTTGCCCTTCAGTATCATGTATTATGTGGCTCTTTTTTAAAAAAATCTTTACCTTCTCTATTAGGATTATTAGGATAAGATTTTGGATTTTGTCCCCAAAGTTAAGTTCTGGAAAGCTGCCTCTTGCCTTGGAACTTTCAGGCAGTGTGAATTGCAAGGCAGAGTTCTGTGGAATGCTGAAGTGTTTTTGTTTTTAGGTAACTGTCTTTGTTGAGGGCTCTGACCCACTGGAGCTTAGCGAAGGAGGAGGCTTTCCTCTGGAGCTCTTGGCATCCCTGTGCCAGTTCAGGAATACCAATATCAGTAATTAGTGACTGTGTGACTATAATCAGAGAGATATTACCAGCTGAGAAAGAAGCAAAGATCTTTCTTACCTGACCGTGTAGAGACAGACTCTTGGCCCAAGTTGGGCCAGAAGCCAATTTTGGCCCATCAAGGCCCACCCTAGAGGCAACATATAAATTAACTGATAAGGATATTTAGAAGTTGGCTAGATCAGATAGTTGGGAATTTAAGATAGTATAAGGAGGTTAGGAAGGTTTCAAGTTTACTTGAGGCAAGAAGAAAGGCCGTGAGGCCTAAAGGGAAGTGGGAAAAAGCTTAGTACCCCTGGTAGAATTTAGGGAACCCCTATTTTCGAAACCCTTATTACTATCCTTTCTTTCTTTTAAACCTTAACATAATCAATAAGGTGTTTTGGGGTTTTTTTTGTAATCTGCCTCCAAAGAGTTTTTTTTTTTTTGCCAGAGTTCAACTGTTGCACAACTCTCTTCAGTTCAAAAGCAGTCAGATTGCTTGAACAATAGTTACAAAGTAAGGGAATTTGGATACAGTCTGTCTATCCTCCTTTTCAGTTTCCCCTGCAGTTTATCCTTACAGGATCAATTCAAAGACAGAAGAGCAGTTGGAGCTAAGCAGCTGGGGTTAAATGACTTGCCCAAAGTTACACAGCTAGGAAGTGTCTGAAGCCATACTTGAACCCAGACCTCTGGTCTCTAGACCTGACTCTGCCCACTAAGTATGTATATGTATGCACGTATGTATAGACAAAAGAAATGTAAGGCAAGGTGTAACTAAGGAATCTAGGTTTTCCAGCTTTCATCCAATAACTAATTCTTTTCATAGTTTTGTCAGTTATAGTCATAAAGATCTCTTGCAGTCCTCTGCCTTCTCTCTATTCATACAATCATCTTAAAACATAGTTTTATCAGCTTTCACCCCCCAAATTACAATAGCTTCCTATGAACTAGTGAAAAATGGTTTGACTGATACAGACCTAGCCACCACCACCCTCTTCCCCAAAGAGTCATGTATGCTAAAGCTAATCAACCCAAAGAATGTGCATTACCACCATCACTACCCTCAAATCTCTTCCTGCATGGCACAGTTAAAAGTTATGTTCCTTGAACTCTTCCCAAAGGATGCTAAAAGACTGCCTGCCCTTTGATCCAGCCATAGCACTGCTGTGCTTGTACCCCAAAGAGATAATAAAAGAAAAATACTTGTACAAGAATATCCATAGCTGCGTTCTTTGTGGTGGCCAAAAATTGAAAAATGAGGGAATACCCATCAATTGGGGAATGGCTGAACAAATTGTTTGTATGTTGGTGATGGAATGCTATTGTGCTCAAAGGAACAATAAAGTGGAGGAATTCCATGGGGACTGGAACAACCACCAGGAATTGATGCAGAGTGAGAGGAGCAGAACCAGGAGAATATTGAACACAGAGACTGATATACTGATGCAATAGAATGTAATGGACTTTTCCATTAGTGGCAATCCAGTGATCCAGAACAACCTGGAGGATGTAGACTCTAAATGAACATCCCAGTACAAACATCAACAACATGGAAATGGGTTCTGATCAAGGACACATGTAATACCTAGAGGAATTGCATGTGGGCTACGGGAAGGGTTGAGGTAGGGGAGGGAGGGATAGAATATGATTCTTATAACCAAGGAATAATGTTCTAAATTGACTAAATAATTTTTTTAAAGTTATGTTCCTTGAATTCCTCTTCATTCCTCATGCTATATTAGGCAATTTAGAAAATACCATCATTTTACTGGTCCTGACTATATTGCTATCTTTCCCTATGGATGACAGGACAATCTTTTATTGGTGGCCACTGGCTCATTGTCTAAAATTCTTTAATTCTTTAAAAGGTAAGTCTGGGACAGTGGTTAAAGAGCCAATCCTGGTGTTGGGAAGAACTGAGTTCTAATCTAGCCCTAGACACTTACTAGTTGTGGGACCCTGGGCAAGTCACTTAACTTCTACTTGCAAATTTCCTTATCCATTAAATCTATAAGTACCAAATGAAATAATAATTGTAAAGCACTTAGCACAGTAAATTTTAGTCATTATTATTAATTATCCCTGATGGTCTCTGGTCCCTCAAACAGGTGTTTGTGTGGTTCTATATCCAGAGCCACCCTACTATATATCATCCTTGGAATAGTTTTGTTAAATGCTATCTCTTTATAGGGATGGTATTCTTTATTGGAAATCTAATTTGTCTCACTCAATTCATTCTCTCTTCTCTCCAAACCATGTTCCATATAGCAGCCAAATTGGTGATCCTAACATACAGGTCTAACTATGTCACTTATCTGTCTAAGAAGTTGCAGCAGCAAAATTTAGGTTAAAATAGTCAAACTCTCCATTCTGTTTTTCCAGACTTGATTGACTTTTATTCTTTCTTCATTCTCTGCTTCAGATGAACAGGACTATTTGATGTTCCCTGTACCTAACATTCCACCTCCATAACTTTAAAAATTTTTTTATTTTTAAAACGCTTATTTTCTGTCTTAGAATTAACACTAAACATCAGTTCTAAGGTAGAAGAGGGTTAAGGACTAGGCAATTGGGTTAAGTGA
Source organism: Monodelphis domestica (assembly GCF_027887165.1). Taxonomy (NCBI): domain Eukaryota; kingdom Metazoa; phylum Chordata; class Mammalia; order Didelphimorphia; family Didelphidae; genus Monodelphis; species Monodelphis domestica. Next base: position 103,359,225 of record NC_077229.1, read on the forward strand.
CTTGCTCAGGGCCACACAGCTAGAAAAATGTCTTAAGCCAAATTTGAACCCAGGATCTCATCTCCAGGCCTCTAGGCACTTGGACCACCTAGTTGCTTCCATAACTTTTTATGGTACATTCTCATTGCTGGGATGTTCTCTCTCCTCTTGTCCATCTCTTTGAAACCTTGTTTAACCTTTAAAGTTCAGCTCAAGTGCTACCTTTTCCAAAAGACCTTTCCTAATTCCCTCAATTGTTAGGGTCCCCCATTCCTGATTACTGGGTGTGCAACTTTTGAATGTGTATCAGCTGTTCTATTGTTGTTCCGTTGTTTTGTCTGATTCTTTGTGATCCCATTTGTGGTTTTCTTGGTAGAAATACTGGAGTGGTTTGCTGTTTCCTTCTCCAATTCATATTATGGATGAACTGGGGCAAACAGGGTCAAGTGATTTGCCCAGAGTCATGATTAACAAATGTCTGAGGCCAGTTTTGAACTCACAAAGATGAGTCTTCCAGACTCATCCACTATGTGACTGAGCTGCCTTTATTTAGTTAGCATCCTTTATTTATTTATTTATTTATTACTATGTTTTATCCACCCCGGTAGAATGCAAGATCCCTGAGGGAAGGCACTAATTTTTGTAATGGCATTCCCAGAACTCAGCATATTTTCCGGTACATACATATTAGACGCTTAATAAATGTTATCGGGTGGGTGGGTGATTGATTGATTAATTGATTAAAGAAAGTTGGGGTGGGGGTTGGCATTGGGAGGCGGACTATTGAGAAGATGTCAACATGAGGGAGGAGTCAATGTAAGGAGGCGGAGTTTTACAAATGGCCGTGGAGGGGTCTGTGGGGGAAGGAGACAGAGGAGGGATAGTGTGGGTGGGAAGTTAGGGTGTGGTGTAGGGAGGGTATTCAGGGAAGGGGCCTCTGTTCAGTGAGGGACCAGGGTTTTCAAATACAGGGGCCGTACCTTATCTATTCTTTGCCCCGTCCCAGCCCAGCCCCAGGTCCTCTTTTCCTTAGCCCTTTCTCTCTGGCACCTCTTGTATCCCCATTCTCACCGTCGCCTATCCTAATTTTCCTTTGCCCAGAGATAGGGCCGAGGGAGCGCTCTCCTCCGCTGCAGCGAAGCTGGGGCGGTTGCAGCAGCAACAGCAGCAGCGGGGGTGGCCTGTCTTGGGCATGCGCACCAGCATTGCGGCTGCGGGGCCGGGAGGCGGCGGTGGGCCGGGGGCAGACCTCGGAAGACCCCCACCACCCCCTCCTCTATGTATGCCTTCTACTCGCTCCTGGTCTATATCTTTTACACCCTCTTTCGCAGGGATGGGGAGGGAGCGGCTGCAGCAGCAGCTCACACCCGGGACCCCTCGCAGGTGAGTGACAGGTCAGAATGGGAAAGAGAATGGTTGGGGTGGTGGGTGAGGGTTTGCCCGAGTCCCTCTGCCCTTGGGAGAAGTCCACTTGCCCTCATACCAGTCTATGCCCCCAAACCCATCTCCCCTAAATCTGAGCTCCCGTCTTTGGGGGAGATCTTTTTGCTTAAACCTATACCAACCTGTCCCCCTTCTCTCGAGCCCACCCTAACCTGAGCTTGCTTCCTGGTCCCACCCGAACCTGTGCTAGCAGACTGAATCTACTACTCGTGGTGAAAGCAGAGCAGTAAAGCCTCCCCCACGGTATTTGAGGAAACATACAACACTAGTGCCTGGCTCAGGCTTGCACTGCCGCTTTCCCCAGCACCAACCTGAGCAGTTGGCATGATTCACCCAGGTGACGGAGGGATGGTTCCTGAATCTCCCTTCCCTTCGCAGATCTGGGCCCCAGCCTGACTATGTAATAGCTTTTCCCCTTCCACTCCCCCTCCCCCCGAGAAGCTACTTAGGACAAGATGGGGACCTGATCTATCCATCATATCCACCCCACGAGGCGGGTGTTGAGGCTCTCTTTCCTTCTCTCCGATTTCTTAGGGTGCTGGCTCCCTCCCCAGAAATAGCCGCCCCCGCCCCCGCCGCAGCCGCAGCCGCCAAGGACCACAGCAAGATCTCTGGACTGAGCTGAATGGCTTAGACAGTATGTGATCTACTAAGTCAGGGCGGTGGGAAAATCGTGCAGGTTGGGGAAAGGAGGGCAACCGTCCCACTCTGCCAGCATTGATTCCTCTGTTATCTCAGCATGATTGTCTTGGCTTCCTGTGGGTTCCCGGCCTTACTCTTCTTTGCCTTCTCCCTTTTCTTCTAATATGTGAAGGCCCCTCAGACCCAGACTCTGAGGCTGACAGAGATGAGAAACAGGAGGCAACAGCTGAGGGAGCTGCAGGCAGCTCCCCAGAGGTCTCTCTGGAAGAAGCCATCACTCACCTGGCTGAATTCCTGTCTCTCCAGCTGGGGACAGGTGAAAGTTGGACAAGGTCCCTGGACCCAGACAAGGTAAAATTGGTTCTTCCCTTATCCCTCTTTCACTCTCTTCAAATTCATATAATGTTGAAGTTGGAAAAGCCTTTTTCAATCAAAGATCTAGTCCAACCATCTCCCTTTAAACAGAGAGAAACTGAGGACTTTACTAGGGTGAGTATCAGAACTGATATTAGAAACCAGGTCTCTTGATTCTTAACTTGGTGGGCTTTCTATGCAGTCCCTTCATTCTGACAGAGAAGAAGGTCTCCAGGGTACTTTATCCTTCCTTAGCTTTCTCCCCTTCAATCAGCATATCTCTGATGAACCTATGTATAGTACAGTAGAAAGAGCCAGAGAATCTAAGTTTGAATCTTGGGTTTTCTTATTAACTGTTACCTCAGGTCTCAGTTTCCTCATGTATAAAATGCTAGGTCAAAGGGGAACAACTTAGCTAACCCCCAAGATGGCTTACAATTCAAAATCCTCTTAGCCAGATCTAAATTTTGCCTGTATGGCTTTAGAACCTATGACCCTGTTTGTTGTGACTGCTATCCCTTCTCTCAGACTACCCTGTTCCCTCACAATCACCACATCCCCCTGCTCTAAACCTTCCCCATATTACTCACTGAGCCCTGACCCCTAAACCCCCAGGCTCCCCTACTGCTGACACTGACTGGGCAGCTCCTAGCAGTGGTAGCCTGGCTTCAAGGGCCAGGTGAGAAGCGACCTCCAAGGTTCCAGCATGGCTTGCAGCATCAACTTTGTGGATCCCAGCAGACTGAGGATCCAGCTCCTGCTACAACTCCAACTTTATCTTCAGGAGGGCAGCCCTTAGCCCCAGATGGTACATGGGGTATATAAGGGAGTGGGAGAGGCTGTTTGATTCTAGAGGGAGATGAAGGTCCTACTGGCTCAGGAACCCTGGGGAAATTGGGATTTGAAGAATGGGTACAGGGCTGGGGGTCAAGACTCCAGAATAACACTTTCTAGCTGTTTATTTGCCTGGTCCATGTTTGGTATAGAGTGCTCCTCATCCCTGACAAAACCCTGACCTCCTGTTCTAAGGTAATCATTCTCTATTCTCTTGCAACTCTCCACTCCATCTCCCCACACAGGCCTAAGGGGAGCCATGAGGGGTGAGCCTAAGGGGCAATCCCAACAGAGAGAGGAGGAACATAGGGACTGGCAGTGGCTGGAGGGAACAACCCTGGGGCAGGTAAGAGGACCTGGAAGCATCCAGAAGATATGCCCTGAAATTGAGGAAGAGGCTAGCTTAGAGCAGGAAAGGACTCTATGAGGATGGGTAGGGGAGAAAGGGAGCTAACCAAAGACATATGAGGGAGGCTTGCTTGAGAAGAAGAGGAGAGGGTCATAGGGATAAGCAGAAAGGGGAGATGCCCAGTCAAATAAAGAGTTTGGGGGCAATTCCCTGGAGCCAAGGAGCTGGCTGCCTCATGTCCAAGCAGGAAGTCAAGTTGGGACTTGGAAGCTGTGGGGAGGTAGAGGGAGGATAAAGAGCACTGTTGGTCCAAGAGCATGAGGATACTCTTAAGATAGATGAATAGAAATGTCTATGTGAGTATAGAGTAGAGGGATTGGGTCAAAAAGGAGATTACTGAAGGGACAGGGACAAGAGCACCATGATGGCAGGGAGTGGGAGAGAATTCAATATCCAATGAGTATCAACTGCATTCAGAACCCTAAGATTAGTGCCAAGGCCTGAGGGGAAACTGTCCTTTGGGACAGAACAGAGTTATCACACACACACACACACACACACACACACACACACAACTTCCTCCCCCCCCCCCAACTTTTTACTCCAGATTGAAGAACTGAAGCAACAGCTAGCACACCAGGAGGAGGAGTTGAGCCGACTTCGGCTTGGAGTGGTGAGGCCCATACTCCTGGGTCCTTGGACAGCAGAATCCCTGAGAAATGAGGGGAGGATGTAGGATCCTGGGTACCTTAATAAATCCCTTTTGGAGAAGGAAGGGAAACAATCCCACCTAACATATGATGAACATATATCATAATTCAGGGCTCCTATTAGGGGATGGAGTAGGAAAGAGGAAGGGATTAAGGATTCCTGAGTCCCAAGGGGATACATTCTCTCCCAGGGGGTAACAGACTCTGAAAAGCGGATTCAGCACCTGACAATGGAGAATGAAGCCCTCAAACAGAGCCTGAGCCTGACCAGGGATATACTGCTACAATGGGGGCCTGGGCCCCTTGTCCAGACTCCCTCTCCTGCCCAGGTAACACCCACCTCCAACCTGTCACTTCTTCAAGTTCCTCTCCTTCCAGTCAACTTCAGACTGCTCCCTTTCTTTCTCCAGTCTCCAGATGAGAGATATATGGCATAATAGAAAGACCACTGGAACTTTAAGGGACTCACCTAAGTTCAGATCCTTGTTCTGTAACTATGTGATGTTGCAGAAATTACTTCACTATGGCACCTAGTTGCCCCCTGACCAGGTGGTGTGAGGAAGAGTACAAGACCAGCTGGAAAGGTAGTTGGGAGAAGGACAGGACAAAAGTTCTCACTCCCCACAAAAGGCCTTAAAATGAAATACCCTTTATCACCTAAAATTCTTCCTAGCCTTAATGATGCACCTATGACCCCTGAGAACTCTTTCTACTCTGATAATTCAGGTGTACCACCCTGTCCCTTGAACCAGCCTTGTTGCTTGGATTTATGCATGAGGGTTTTGTTTTGGGTGTTTTTTGGTCAATCAGTTGTGTCCAATTCTTTGTGACCCTATTTAGGGTTTTCTTGAAAAATATACTGGAATGGTTTGCAATTTCCTTCTCCAACTCATTTTATAGATAAAGAAACTGAGGCAAATAGGGTTAAGTGTCTGAGTCTGGATTTGAATTCAGGTTCTCCTGATTTTAGCACTCTTCATTACCTACCTGCCCCTTCATGGAGTAGGAGATAGAGATAAGCCTCCACCCCAACTCTTCATTTGTGCTATTGCCAGAAAAGAAGGCTTATTTAAGTGTTCGAACCTTATTTACCTAAGACCTATTCCTTCTTGGGTTGTTGGGGTTTTTTTGGAGGTTGAGGCAGAGAGAGACAGCATTTAATGATCTTTAAGGTTTCTTCTAGTTCTCACATACTATGAATCTGTCTCCTCAAAGCTATCACAATCACTTTGCTCTCTGCCCTTTCTGAACCTGCACCCATACTTCTATACTATCCCCACCTCCCAACTGGAGGGAGCAAAGACTTCAGAACCTGGGCGTCCATCCATCAAATTTAGAATCCTCTCAACCTCCATCCTTATCAACTTCTGACTCCCAAATCTCCCTCCAAAAAACAGGAAGAGGCAGAAGTCCTCATGGAACTTAGGAGTCGGCTTAGAGAAACTGAGGAGACAACAGAGACCCTCAGGGCCCAGGTGAGGAGCTGACAAGACTGGAGAAGGAATAAGCATTTATATGGTGTCTATTATATGCCAGACACTTCATAAATATCTCATTTGATCCTTACAACTCTGGGAGGTAGGTGCTATTACTATCTCCATTTTACAGTTGAGGAAACTGAGGCAAACAGATGGGAAGCGACTTGCCCAGGGTCATATAAACTAGGAAGTGTCTGAGGCCAGGTTTGAACTCAAAATCTTTCCAACTCTAAGCCCAGAATTCTATCCATTGCAGCACTTAGTTGACCTCTTACAAAGGGATGTGGGGAAGAATACAGGAACAACTGGGAGGACAGTTGGGGGAGGATGGGACCCTGGTTTCCACTCCCCCATGACAGGCTGTCTTGGGGGGGCAGCTGGGGGTACAGGAGGGGCAGCTATGGGAACTTCAGGGGGCCCTTCAAGAACTGCAGCTTGAAGCAGCCACCCGGGAGTCTGAGCAAAGGAGCAAGAGGGAGCTGAGGCAGATCCTGAGACAACTGGCAGGTATGATGGAATGGGGGACTCAGACCAAGGGAATAAGATCTCCAGTGGGGGAGGACCCTGAGTTTGGGCAGTTGTAGCATTCCTTTTCACCATCCATCTTTCCTTCTACCTCCACCCCACCCAGGACTTCGAGGGCACATAGTTGCCTTGCGCCAGGGCTGTGGAGACCTTCGTGGGCTGGTCATTACCTTCATCCAGAATTACCAGGGGGCTCTGAAGGAGGCCCAAGGACAGGTCAGTAGCTGCTTTCTTTCCCCAAGATGCTACCTCCCTACTCTCACCCCAGGAAAGCTACTACTAAAGCATCTTCCAAATGCCTACTCTGGACAGGGCACTGTGCTGAATAAGGCAAAGTATACCATAGTAGGTATTGATATTGCCCAATATCACTTAGATATAAAACAGAGCCCTCTATGAGGTCAGAGGAAAAGGCTGCTTATTACCAAGAGAGGAAATTGGAGAAGGCCTCTTAGAGGTGTCATTTGAGATTGGCCTTGAAGGATAGATAGGAATTCAAATATAGATAAGGTGGACTTGCATCCCTGATACAGGGAAGCAAAAGGCACTGAGATGTGAGAATACAATATATCTTGTATGAGTATTTGGTGGGCAAATGGATAGAGCACTGGGCATAGGGTCAAGTCCATGTGAGTTCAAGTCCAACTCAGAGTTCCTTCCTCTTTTTTTCTGGTGCTTGATGAATGCCTAATTAATATTAAAAAATGCCACTAGAATTAAGCCTGAGAGATATAGTAGTTTTCTACCTAAAACCTAGCATAGTGCCTGGCACATAGTAAATATATAATAAATCCTCACTTGATTCTGTACTAATCCCAACTAATCTGTAGAGAGTGCTAGGTGGCACAGTAGAAAAGTGCTGAGATGTTTCCTGAGTTCAAATTTAGCCTCAGATGCTTATTACAATTGTTTGACCATGGACAAATTACTTAACCCTGTTTACTTCAGTTTCCCCATCTGTAAAATGAGCAGGAGAAGGAGATGGGAAATCATTCCAGTATCTTTGTCAAGAAAACTCCAAATAGGGTCATGAAGAGTTGGATGCAACTTTCAGTTTTTCAAATGGCTCAATAACAACCAATTTGTTGAGTTTCCATTATCAGACAGGGCAACCTGAATTTTTGTCTGAAGTCAATAGGAGCTACTGATGATTTTTGAGTCAGGGAGTGACATACATAGAACTACGTTTAAGAAAGATTATTCTTGGGGGCAGCTGGGTAGCTCAGTGGATTAAGAGCCAGTCCTAGAGACGGAAGGTCCTAGGTTCAAATCTGGCCTCAGCCACTTCCTAGCTGTGTGACCCTGGGCAAGTCACTTGACCCCCATTGCCTAGCCCTTACCACTCTTCTGCCTTGGAGCCAATACACAGTATTGACTCCAAGACGGAAGGTAAGGGTTTAAAAAAAAAAAAGAAAGAAAGATTATTCTTGCACCTAGAGAGGGAAGAGACTAGAGGCAGGAAGACCTTTTAGGTGGCTATTTTAATAATTAAAGATTAAAGGTGATGGCTGTGGGAACAGAGGGAGGGTAAATGCTAGAAAATATGTAGCAATTCAATCAACAAATAGTCCAGTAAGAAAGTGGAGCTGAGGTTTGGGTGGAAAAGCTATAAGCTTGGTTTTAGACTAGGTAAATTTCAGATTTTGGTTTAGCTGGAAATCCCTGTGGGTGTCTGCAGAGATAGGACAGTTTCAACACTTTTTTCTATTTCTAGCCTTTCACTAACTGTCCCTGAGATTGATCTAGTCCCAGCCCCAGCCTTTAAAACCTCATTTCCTACCCCAGTTGCCAATCTTGTCTCCCACAGAATCTTAGCCCAAAAAGACTTCAGATGGCACTGGAATATGAGATTCAAAGTCAGAGGACATGGGTTTGACTCCTAACTCTGCTATTTTCTACTTGTGTGGCCTTAGGAATGCAATTTTCTCTTGATTTCAGTTTCTTCATCTGTAAAATGAGGGATTAGATTAGATTACTCTAAGGTCCAATCCAAAGGACAATTGATCAAGAATTCCCATACCCTACTGTCTGTCTCCCAGGTGTGCTGGGCCTTGGGGGAGCTGTCAGCTAGTCAGTGGGCAAGGAGAGTCCCTGAAATTCGGAAGAAACCCAGAAGAGCCTATCAGGGACGACTGCTGGAGCTCAGAGGTAGAGATGGGTTGGGGAGTCATCCTCTCTCTTCAAGTGAAAATATATTAGACCTTCAACTTCTTTACCCATTTTTGTCTCTTTTGGCTGTATTGGTGGCAGGAAACAACAGATAGTTGTTACAGAGGTAATTATTGCTTAGAACAGGATAGAATGGATGACTTCCAAATTCTCTCCAAAGTCTGAGATTTCATGGAAGATGGGAATGTAAGGATTTTGAAATGAAGGGAAGTGGTTAAAGGGTGACCAGTGGCACTCCGTCCTATGATCCTGCCTTCCCACAGGGAATATCAGAGTCTTGTGCAGGCTAAAGCCAGGGAGTTCTGGGAACCTGCTGAATGTGGACCCAGGTCCTGGGGGCACAGTCACTGCTAACTATCGAGGACGCCAGCGCCAATTCCACCTTGATCGTGTATTCCCCCCTGATGCCACCCAAGAAGAGGTGATCACTTGATCTCTTTACATCATATTATTAAGTCCTAATTACATGGGGATGGGGCAACTAGGTGGCCAATTAGATAAGAGTACCAGGTCTGGAGTCAGGAAGACTCCTCTTTCTGAGTTCAGATCTGGCCTCGGATTAGCCATGACTCTGGGTAAGTCACTTAACCTTGCTTGCTTCAGTTTCTTCATATACAAAATAAATAAATAAATGCTTAAGAAGGAAATGGAAAATCACTTCACTACCTTTGCCAAGAAAAATTCCAAATGGGGTCATGAGGAATTGAACAGAACTGAAACAACTGAACAACAAAATCCATAAGAAGAAAGATTTCCAGAGAATAAAAAATAAAACACCTTAATTTAATTCAACATTGTCCTCCCTTCCTTCTCCTCTAAGACTTAAATGGAGAATATGAGGCCTAAAGAGGGAAGTGAGTTATTATTTAATTATCCCAGTTCTATCAGGAATCAAGTACTGATCTTATAAGGCCAAGGCCAGGAGTCTCTCTACTAAATCACAAACCCCTAAGCCCACTAGAGATGACCTGCCTACCCTGACCCCCAATTCCCATCTGCTCTTATCTTTCCCATTCCCATTTTTTCCTGCTGATATTTTCTTAGAATTCCCCCAGAGTTCCTACATTTAGATATGAGGAAGGTTGACATTCATACATAACACTCTCCCACCTTCCCTCACCCAGTGTCTTTGTATCATTCCCCCAGGTGTTTAGGGAGCTAGAACCTGCTGTGCTGTCCTGCCTTCAGGGTTATAGCGTCTGCATCTTCACCTATGGTCAAACTGGGACTGGCAAGACCTATAGCATGGAGGTGAGGACAGGAATCCCAGTTGAGGAATGAGGGGAAATGAACCTTCTCATTAGGATTGGGGCAGAATGCTTCACCCAGGGGGAAATAGAATGGGAAACCCCAGGAGCCAAGGGCTGAGATCTGAATCTGATGCTTTCCCATTCCCATCCCATGTCCCCACTCAGGGTCCCCCTGAGGACCCAGGCATTGCCCCAAGAGCCCTGCAGTCACTCTTCCGAGAGATGGGAGCACAAGGGGGACCAAGACAACACCGTGTGACAGTCAGCATGATAGAGATCTACAATGAGACTGTGAGGTCAGTGTCTCATCCCCATCCCCTTCCTTAGCCTCATGTTCCACACACTACCACCTCCTTTCTCCCTGCCCGGGAAATTATTTTGCCCCATCCTTCTGCAAGCATTCCTCACCCCCACCTAGGTGGGTCTCCTATCTTGAACTCCTATTTTGTCTTCCCTCAGGGATCTCCTGGCCCCAGGACCCCCTGAGCGCCTTACAGTTCGGCAGGGGCCAGAGGGCTGTGGAGGAATCCATGTGCCTGGACTTACCTGCTGGGATGTGTCTGATCTAAGGGCTCTGCACAAGGTAACCCCTAACCCTTGATGCTTAACATCAAATAGCTTTTTGACCTCACTGTCTTGATTGACTGTCTAATGCAAACTATGATACCCAGATCTAATAACTCCTCAACCTGGGGCAACTCAAGGTAACCCTCATTTCCCCACACAAAAGGCACCCTCTGCCCTTTGGTACTCTTGGCACCTAAAGGACAGATTTTGTCATGTAGATGCTGAACCTGGGGAGGAGAAACCGAGCCACAGCTGCCACACATATGAATGAGCACAGCTCTCGATCTCATGCCCTAGTCACCCTGACACTGACCACTGCTCCTCCACCTCACGGCCCAGGAACTGCAGGTACTTGCCCGAGGCAAGCCCAGGTCTGTAGCTGGAGCTCAAGACAACCCAATTGCACAATCACTGCTGATCCCTGCATCCCAGAGGATCCCTAAAGCCTTCTTCGATTTTACTAATCTCTTTGCCCACCTATAGGGACGCTACATCTAGTGGACTTGGCAGGCTCTGAGCGGGTGTGGAAGGCTGTAACAACGGAGTCCAGTGTCGGGGTTGGGGCTGGGGCCAGGGGCCGGAGGCTTCGGGAAGCACAGACCATCAACCGCTCGCTGCTGGCCCTAGGGGGCGTAATGGCAGCCCTCCGGGCACGCCAGCCCCACGTCCCCTTTCGGGACTCCCAGCTCACCCGGCTGCTGCAGCCCGCATTGGGACCTGGAGCCACCGCGGTAATGCTGGTGCAGGTGGGCCAAACGGGCCCGGGGGTCGCGGGGAGGGCCCATCGGAAGGTGGGAGGTAGGACCCGCCCCATTGGTATAATCAAGTCTCCCAGCCAGCTGATTGGCTCTAGTGACCTTAACCTTATATGGGCAACGGGAAAACATTTTTATGAAGTGTTTCACCTTGGTTAGAAACGAACCAATTAAAAGAAAAACCCATAATCGGATGAAGAGTTGCCACCCCCTCTCCCCAGCTCCTTTTCCCCTCTCCTAGATCTCGTCACGCCCAGAGGATGTAGGGGAGACTGTATGCTCCCTGAAGTTCGCCGAACGTGTGAGCCAAGTGGAGCTGGGACCGGCCAGGCGCCACAGGACCCCATCCTCGGGGACCCCCTCATCGCCCAGCACCGGGGGCACTCCTTCCTTGGGGACTCCTACCACACCGAGCTCTGAAGGAATCTCCCCACAAGCAGAACAGACATCTTCCTCCGGAGAACCCCACCAGGTGTCCTGATAGCCCAGGCTTAGGGCCAGGGGAGCCCCTAAGTGGGCTAGAGCAGAGGGTTATACATTCCCCCCAAATTAATTTTTTAAAAAGGGCTGCCCTAAAATGCAGAGGTAGACTTGGCTCCTTGCTGGAAGCTAGGGACGCCCCCACTCCAAGCACTTGTATTCTCTTTGGACTGGGACAAACCTCCCACAGATCCCAACCCAGTTTCTTGCTTCCCGGTCCACCAGACCCCTTCTCTCCAGCCCTTATCAAATCCTTTCTCTTATCGACCGCTCACAGCAGGGGGCCCAGACCCCACAGGAAGGGGGGAGGGGAGACCCCAGCTGTGACCACTCACCCCCCAATCAGACTTTGGGTTTAAAGTGTCTCAGTCCTTTATTGCCTCTATCCCTGTGTGCCCTGACCCCCGCCAAGCCCCAAAGCTCTGGAGCAACTAGCTCACCCCCCTTTTTTCCTTACCCCTGCCCCCCAACAACAAAGGTGCTAGTTCTTCCCCTCCCAAAGCCCAAGGGAGGGGCTTTAGGCAGTGTCCCAGCCTTTTCTTTCAGCCCAGAGATAGTATGGACTGGGGAATAGACAGGACCTGATGGATGGAGGGGGAAAACTGTGATAGGAAAGGACATAATGAAGATGTTTTGGGGGTGAGGAAAAGAGAAAGAATTCTAGGTTGTCAACAGAATTGGGTTGGGGTCTCAATTTTGGCACTAACTTACAGAATGACCTTGGGTAATTTCTTGCCCTCAAGGAACATGTTTACTTCTCACCAAAATTAGGGGGTTAAACTGTGATCTCAAAGGTTCTTCCCAATTCTAAGATTCTGTGACAAATGGACTGCCCCCAGGGCTCCAGCCAGGCTCCAACTACAAAGGAAGCCTCCTCCTCACTGTCTCTCTCCCTCTGGGAAGCCATGGCAGTATCACTCCACAAGGTCTAATAAATTCCACAAGGGTTCTAATAAAATTTTCAAGGCTCGTTTTGACCTTTTTGGGGGTGGGGAGGTTTAAATCCTGATTGATTGTAAAGGTGGTACATAGGGCAGCTAGTTGGCACAGTGGATAGAGCTCAGGGAGTCAGTTCCTAGATTTAGGAAGACCGGAGTTCAAATATAGCCTCAAAAACTTCCTAGTTGTGTGACCCTGAGCAAGTCACTTAACCCTGTTTGCCTCAGTTTCCTCATCTACAAAATGATCTGGAAAAGGATGACCACTCCTTTATCTTTGCCAAGAAAACTTCAAAAGGGATTATAAAGAATCAGACATGACTGGGGGGGATGGCTAAACAATAGGATGACAGGCCTTTTGGCAGTCCCCAAGGTAGAGAACAGCTAGTTTGTAATAATGGCTCTGGGACTTGGGTCTGAGAATACCTAGGAACCCCCACAGTGAAGGATTATCTATTTTTCTTTCCTTATGTGAACTCCATTTGGGGTGGAGTTTGGGGAAGAAGGTAATGAATGGATGGGGGAAGAGAACCCAATCCAACTTCTTCATACATTGTACCAGGTGAGTAGTGTCCCGGGAGTGGAACCCCTGGAGTTAGGAGATACCAGATCCAAGGGGTGAGTGACCCACACATCATAGATGCTCTTGTTAGGTGGCACTGCCTGGAAGAGAGCATCCAGGTCCCCTAAGGAACCAGTGGGACCAGTGGCCTTAGGTGTTAGCCCCCAGTAGGAAGGACCTGAAGAGGGCAGACATTGAGGGCAAGTTGGGGGTGGGATCTGTGCCAAGGGCATTACCACATTTGGGGTGTATATAGGAGAGTATGATGTGGGCAGCTGTCCCCAAAGGGGGACCCTGGTACCTCCTGATAGCTGTACCTGGCTTGAAGGACCCTGAATCATAGGAAGAGGAAGGAGAGGCCAGGAGCCCTGCTCAGATGAGAGGGGAGGAGGCCGCTGGGATCCCCCAGAGGTTCCCAATAGCCCTGCCTGGGTTGAAGTACCCTGCAGGAGAGGGATAGGCCAAAGGGGCCAGAGTCCCCCCTCTGAAGTAGCAGAAGAAGACAAAGGAGAGATTGGTGCCCCTTGGCTCCAACAAGACCCCTCTTTTGACTTGGAGAGGGTGCCCAGAGGCCAAGACACCAGCTCTGAAGTGGAAGAGGAAGAAGAGGAGGAGGAGGAAGAGGAGGAGGATGGTCGTGGAGGTTGGGGCCCTTCTGGAATATCCCCAAGCAAGGAATCAATACTGAAGGAGTCGATGGCTAGGTTGGGGCTTGGGGGCCGATAGGGCCAGCCATGGAGAACATAGGGGGTCAGGTCCTTGGCAAAGGCTTTGCCCTGACCACCCCTCTCCCCTCGACGGGCCACAGCTGTGTTTTGCAACCGAAGGGCCTCAGCAGGGATCTGGCTCACGTCCACTGCCCAAAAATTCCCTTTGGCCTGTGGCTTCTCTGGGTCCTTGGGCACCTGGAGAGAGAGAGCCAAGGGCATTAAGGGAACTCCTGGGGTGATCTGGCCCAGTCCTATTCAGAGGACTGATCTCTTCCCTCCTCCCCTCAAGTTCTCCAAATGGCAGACTTCCCCCCTTTAGCAATGCATCCCACCCCCAAGCTTCCCCACAGTTGTCCTGACCTTATGGAAGCATCGGTTGGAGGAGAGGTTGTGCCGGATGGAATCCTTCCACCCCTCATAGTCATCCTTGAAGAAGGGGAACAGGGCTTGAACCTGGTGAATGATCTGAAACCAGATCCAGAGGCATGGGGTGAGAGCTCTGGGACCCAATCTGGGTCTGAGAGGCAGACATGGCCCCTGACCTCAGAGGCTTCTAGTCTGAGGGAGAGAACTGAGAGTGAGATAGATTCAAAGAAACATTCCACTGGACACATTTGAATGAGCTGGATGTCATCCTTTGCAAAAAGTGGCAACCAGTGGGATGTGGTAGAAAAAGTACTGGATATGGATTCAGAGTGGACCAGTATGGAGGAGCCATTAACCCCTGGTTTTCTCATCTGGTAAATGAGTTTGGACATATATATTTCCTTCTAGGTCTAAATCTTATGGCTGATAATAACCCAGGATCTTCAGGATTGGGGGGAAATTGTATCACCCAATGCCTCTAGGGAGCTCCATTCTGTCCCCATGTGGGACAGGACCACTCAATTCTAACCTGGTCAGAATGTTCCTTTGTCCATCTCCCCTTTTCCCATTCCCTAGAATTCCTTTTATTTATCTATCTTGGGGATGATGATTGATGACCTTGGGGGATAGGGATTTATCTGTCTCCATCACAGGAGCTATGGACAAAATTCTGCTTTTTTGTGCCATCAGAAGTATACAGTTATCCAAAATGCACACACTTCACATTGAGTATGGAATAGCCAGTGGTAATCTTTCATCTAGCTGCTGAAGACACTAAGCATTAGAGCTGGTAAATACATGCTGGGGTCTGAGTTTGACACAACACTGGGGTAAAGGATAAGCCTGAGATTGAAAAGGGAGTAACAAAATCAGCAAGGAGTGAAAGATGAAGAGCTGTCTGTCAAGTTTGAGACTTGGTTGGCTCTGCTTGTTTCCAAAGGACAAAACCAGGACCCACAAGGATAAAGCTACAGAGATAGACTGAGAGTCAATGCAAAGAAAAACTTCCTGTTTAAAAGCTCTTTATAGGGGGAAAGCATCAGATGAAGGTTGTAAGATCACTTGATCTGGATATTGTAGAAAGGAATCCTGATAAAGTACATGTTGGACTGGACGTCCAGAGGCTTGTTCTAGCTCTTAGGATTTTGTGTTTTTGTGAGTAGTCTGTGGAATGAGCCCAAGAATGGAGGTGCTATTAAAGTGAGCCTGGGAATGGAATATATAGGGAAAGAATAAGGGGCTGGGGCTCAGAACAGAACAGCTAGAGATAGAAGTTAAGTCAAGCTTAGGGAATCAGTGTGTCAGGAACCATATTATTACTAGAAGAGACCTAAGAGGAGGGATGCTGACTCTCTCTGGGTGTCTGGGTAGATCTAAGGGCAAGGGCAGAGCCGAGAATAAAGTATCCAGGATAAGTAAGCATGGAGTGCAGAGAGGGAAGGCTTTGGGAATGTGTAGGGAGGGTGGGTCTGACAGACAGGATTAGGTATTGGTTTGGGGGAGGGGATTGTCTTAAAATTTTCTGAGTTTGGGGAAGGAGAGGGGTGTCAGGAGAGCTACATATGGAGTCCCAATGTTCTGAACAGATTCTGAAAGTCAAGGAAAGTTAAGGAATAGGGTGCCTAGAGATGACTGGGTCTAGGAATAAGAGAAGTAAGTGAGGCTAGTAGTTGGGAATCCCATGTTAGGGAATGATGGTGGGGGGTTGGAATTAAAGGCTCTGGGGAATGTGTCTCATGCTAGGAGATGGGGATTGGGCAAATCTGGGTGAGGGGCAGCAAAGTCGGGTGGTCTGGGAAACGGAGTTAGTCTCAAGGAATGGACCAAGAGTCAGAGAAAGGGAGGTAAGAAATAAGGGTCCGTACAAGGGAGTCTGGGAATAGGGGGTCAGGGGGATATTTGTGTTAAGGTTAAACTGAAGACTGGAAATAGAGCTAAATGGAGACTATCCAGGATAGGCAGGGATGAGGCTCTCAGAGAATGGGCCAGGGTTAATCAGGAGAGGGGGGGTGGTTATAAACTGGGCATAAAAGGCCTGGGTTTGGAGGGGCAGAAGATCGAGAGAGGAACTGGTAGATTAGAGGTTAAGGGAAGAGTGGGGAGCTGAGGCAGGGAACTATTCATAGAAGGAGAGATGTTAAATTAGGGAAGGGAGAAAAGGGTCTTGGAGTAGGCACAAATGATAAGAGGAAAGGAGTAAGGAGTGAAGAATGGGGGACAGGATGGGTTTATTTGGGGAAGGTCTTTACCTCTACCTCTCACCTGGGCCAGTTTGAGCCTCCGAGTTGGGGCAGCTTGGATCACCAGGGCTATCATGGCCAGGTAGGTGTAAGGAGGCTTGTCATGACGAAGGTATTTCTTCTTCCTCTTCTTCTTGGGGGGCTCTGGGTCCAGCTCTGGCTCTGGCCCTGGCTGGGGGGGGCCAGGGCTTGAGCCCCCTTGGAGCACCGAAGAAGGGAAGGACCCAGCACTGGGCATGGAGTTCCTTTGGTGCGGTTGATCAAGGAAATTGGGACCCAGGATCGGGGGTTGGGGCCTGGGTGTAGGGCAGCAGGCAGGCGGGGCCCTGGGCCCTTTATCATTCGGATGGAGGTGGGAGGGGGAGAGGGAAGGGAGGAGGGAGTCTAGGGTGGGGGAGGGGGCAGCCACAATTAGCAAGTTTCTGTTAATCTCAGAGAAAAAAGGATTGGAGGAGGGGATAGAACTGCTTCCCAGGGATTGGGGTTATCCAGGGCCTAAAGGTGGGGAGGGGGGGGCCAAGCCATGCCCCTTTGGACATTTAGACCATAGTAGTTCCCCCCCATTCCAAGTCACCCCCAAGATCCCTAGAAGGCTCCACCCAAGCCCTCCCAGACTTTGCCCTCCCCCCATCTGAGGTCCTTTGCCGTCCCCTTAGGGGCCTGGCTCCGGATTGATTAGTTGAATTTAATCACTCTTCTATCTAGAAGCTTCCAGTCTGTCAGTTCCCTGCCCCCAAACCTCCCTAGACTCCCCACTGCATGTAGGGCTGCTTTTTCTCATCCTGGAATTTGAGACTCTATCGCACCTTTCCCCTTCTCTCAGTAAATTTAAAGGACTCTTTTAGCTTTAAATCAACTAATAAGCATTCATGAAGTGCTAACTTTGTGGGCCCCCAGCTCCACTCCCAGATAGGCATGGAGAATATGAAGACAAAACCAAAGAAGTTCCTGCCCTCAGGGAGCTTACATTCTATCCAGGGGAAATAACCATATAAGGACTAAGTAAATTTAAAATATAAACAAAGTAAACCCTAGGTAATTGGAGCAATTGTTGGGCTATATAAAGGTTTCCAATGTGACTTGGCCCTAGAGCCCTGCTTTGTTGAAGATAGGTTTTCTTAGGGGCTAAGATGAAGAAAAACTCCATACCTCCTTGGTTGCTTGCACTACGGCAGTCAATCAATACATACTTCATTGAACTCCTATTATGTGCCTATTTAGTAAACTAGATACCTAACTCAGCAGATACAAAGAAAGACAAAAGAATGGGTATGTGCTAGGGTCTGGTTTGGCTGGCATGTTGAGCATATGCTTCGGATTCATTTTTAATAATTCCAGAAAGGTCAGCAGGAGTTGGTTTAGAAAAGGCTTTAAATGCTGGAGGACTCTCTAGTGTGGGGTGTTCAGGGAGGGCTAGCACTTCTGATGGCGGGTCTTGCCAAGCCCTTTTCAGGGCTGCTCATCCTCCTTGGATGTCTACCTTTCAACCCAAATCTCTCCCTTGGCTCCAGGAAGGTGTAGCACGTGCAATGACCATACACTGGTAAAGGGATCTCAGCAGACCAGCCAAATCAGGTTGAGGGTAACCAAAAGACCTCATGACTTAGAGGGATGTCTACTCTAAGCATGTGAGGGCTTCCTCCCACCGAAATGCTGGATGAGAATAGTTTTCTTTCAATGACCATGAAGGTAGTGGAAGAAAATGCTGTAGATTGCCTAAAGTTTGGTTAGACCAAGGTCATCTACTGCGTGCAGGACCATCACCAATTGTCCTGACCAAATTGTCTTGCTGCTGGCCTCTATTTCTTTTAAACCTTTACCTTCTGCCTTAGAATCAATACTAAGCAATGGTTCTAAAGCAGAAGAGTGATAATACATAGGCAATGGGGGTTAAGTGACTTGCCCAGGGTCACACAGCTAGGAAATGTCTAAGTTCAGATTTGAACCCAGGATCTCTGATCTCTACACTTGACTCTCTATCCACTGAGCCTCCTAGCTACAGTGGACTTGGATGACTCTGGAAAAGAGAGTGAGGTTCATAACTTTGAGCAATTGTATGTTACTTAAATCCATTTCATTCTGGAGTCAAGACATCATTCTCATGTCATTGTTCCTCTTCCAAAGGAAGGACAAGCAATGCAGCAGAAGTAATAGGGAGGGGGCAGCTGGGTAGCTCAGTGGATTGAGAGCCAGGCCCAGAGATGGGAGGTCCTAGGTTCAAATATGACCCTGGGCAAGTCACTTAACCCCCATTGCCTAGCCCTTACCACTCTTCTGCCTTAGAACCACACAGCATTGATTCCAAGATAGAAGGTAAGGGTTTAAAAAAAAAAAGAAGAAAAGAAGTAATAGGGAGCCATGGCACCTTCTTGAGTAGGGGAGTGGTATTATGAAACTTGTGCTTTAGCGATATCAGAGAATCATAGATTTAGAGCTAGAAGGGACCCTAGAAGCCAATTAATTTGACCCCCTCATTTTACTAATGAGGAACTAAGGCCCAGAGATATTAAGAAATCTGGGCAATGTCAATACAGATAATAAGAGAATTTATGTCAGGTCATCTAACTCTAAGTCCTCTATGCCACAGTATCTCATTTCTATATCACATTCCTATCCTTATGTTATAATATAAAATCTTAAGATTCCTATAAAGCCTCCATCCATATCCTCTTCCCCAATAAGATGCCTTCTTACTGGGTGTTCATAGAAGGGATTAGTATAGGTTGTTGGTAGTTGGTTGGTAAATGCTTCATGGAAATGGTATTAAAAGATGGGAAGGGGAGCAGCTGGGTGGCTCAGTTGATTGAGAGCCAGACCCAGAGATGGGAGGTCCTGGGTTCAAATCAGGCCTCAGACACTTCCTAGTTGTGTGACCATGGGCAAGTTACTTGACCCCCATTGCCTAGCTCTTACTGAGCTTCTGCCTTAGAACCAATACATAGTATTGATTCTAAAACAGAAGGTAAGGGTTTAAAAAAAAGAATGGGTAGAATTTAAGATGAGGGAAAAAGCCTAGGGGAAGAAGAAGGAGGGGAAGGGAACAAGCATTTTTGAAGTGCCTACTATGTGCCAATTACTATGTTAAGTAATTCATAAATATTCTCTCATTTAAACAGGAGGATATGGGTAGAGAGGCCTTCTAGGGATCATGGGAATGAGAGCCAGAAGAAGTCTTCAAGATCTAGGTCAATCCATTCATTTTACAGATGAGAAAACCAGGACCCAAAGAAGGAAAGAAACTTGTTTTAGGCCATAAGGGACTTCTCGAATTAAGTAGTATGGTTTTTTTTTCAAGTTCTGTGGCAGATGATCAACTAGTTTCTGCATGGATATGCAATGATAACAGAAATGGATAAATACTCATCATCTCTTTGTGGTGAAAAGGAAAAGATACAGGACCTTGGAGAGAAGAAAAATCAGAGAATGACTTCTGGTTCAGACACTTAACTAGCTGTATAAGGATGTGTAACCTCTCTGCCTCAGATTTCTCATCTGTAGAATAAGAATAAAAATATGTGTACTATTTACCTGCCAAAAAAGGGTTTTTTAAAATATCTTTAAGATTTATCCCTTTCTCCTTTTCCTTCCCCTTTTCAGAGAGCTATCTCATGTAATACTTTTTTTCCTAAAGACAAAAAAAGGGACAGCTGGGTGGTTCAGTGGATTGAGAGCCAGGCCCAGAGATGAGAGGTCCTGGCTTCAAATCATACCTCAAACAATTCCCAGCTGTGTGACCCTGGGCAAGTCACTTGACTCCTATTGCCTAGCCCTTATTGCTCTTCTGCCTTGGAACCAATATACAGTATTGATTCTGAGATAGAAGGTAAGGGTTTTTAAAAAAAGATAAAAAGAGAAGGAAACCAAAGCAGGAAAAAAATCAGTATAACTGATCAATATAGCAAAGAATATCTGAAAATATGTGCAATGTACAACACTTGTGAACCTCCCACTTCTGCAAAGGGGTGGGGGTAGGAGTATTTTCTCTCCCTTTTTGTTTGAAACTTGCTTGTTTTTTAAGATTTTGGCACATTCATTTTTTGATGATTCAATTTACATTGTTGTAATTATTGTATATAGTATTTTCTTGACTCCAGTTATTTAACTTCATATCAGTTCATGTAGATCTTTCCATGCTTCTCTATTTAACATATTCTATTCTGATGGCACAATAATATTCTATTGTGGTCTTAATTTGTTTAGGCATTCCCTTGGACTATGGACATCTACTTTCTTTTCAATTCCTTGCTCTCACAAATATTCTATAAATATTTTGGTGTATATGGAAATTTTTTTCTTACCAGCATTCTCCTTGGGATATAAGCTTTCTCTGGGTAAAAAAAATCATTCTATTTGCCTAGTTCCAAATTGCTTTCCAAATGTTTGTACTGATTGACAGCTCCATCAACAATGTACTAGTGTGCCTATCTTCCTACAACACCTTCAACATTGACTGTCTTTTGTCAATTTTGTCAATTTGCAGGACATGAGATAAAACTTCAGGTTTCTTTTAATGTGCATTTCTCTTAGTATTAGTGATTAGAGCATTCTTTCATATTATTATTGTTAGTATTTTGAAATTCAGCTTTTGGCATTTGTCTGTTTATACTTGACTACTTACCAATTGAGGAATTGCTTTTGTTCCTATATATTTCTATTGTTTATCTTGGACACCAAACCATTATCAGAGAAATTTGATAGAAATATTTTTTCCCCATTTGACTTATTCTAGGTATGTCTATTTTATTTGTACAGAAGCTTTTCAGTTCCATATAATCATTTCTCTATTTTATCTTCTGTAATTACCTCTATCCTTTGTTTGGTTAAGAATACATTTCCTGGGGCAGCTCTGTGGATTGAGATCCAGGTTGAGAAACTGGAGGTCTGGGTTCAAATCAGACCTTAGACACTTCCTAGTTGTGTGACTGTGGGCAAGTTACTTAACCCCACCACCACCACCATCCCTTTACCTAGCCCTTACTGCTCTTCTGCCTTGGGACTAACTGATTCTAAGACAGAAGTTAAGGATTAAAAAAAAAAAATCATCTCCTATCCCTAGGTGTGAAAGAGATATGATCTGGATCTTTTCTAATGTTTTTGTAGTAGTGTGATTTTTAATATCTATGTCATGTATCTACTTAGAATGTATTGTGGAGTATAATATAAGATGTTGATTTATATCTAATTTCTTCCAGATTGCTTTCCAGTTTTTTCAAAAGTTTTTTACCCCCCTTTATCAAGTAGGAAACTCTTTCCAAAGTAATTTACATTTTCTGGTTTACTTAATTCTATGGTATTTGGATTCTGTTGTTTCGGATTCCTCTTTGTCTTATCTGTTCCATTTATCTTTTTCTCTGTTGTTGTTTTTTAAACCCTCACCTTCCATCTTGGAATCAATACTGTGAAGAAGAGTGGTAAGGGCTAGGCAATGAGGGTTAAGTAACTTGCCCAGGTCACCCAGCTAGGAAGTATCTGAAGTCTGATTTGAACCCAGGACCTCCCCTCTCTAGGCCTGGCTCTCAATGCACTGAGCTACACAGCTGCCCCTAATTTTGTTCTTTTATTGAATTATGTAAAGTATCTCTAGTATTAAAAACTATAAATTAACTTTGATAATATTGTAATTTCTGTTATATTGTCAGTCATCAACACTGAATATTCCTCCAGCCATTTAAATGGTCTGTTGTTTCAGAGCAGAACCTGCCTGAATCACAATGTGGCTTCCGACCAGATTGCAGCACCATCATGATCTTCATGGTGAGGCAAATGCAGGAAAAATGCCTTGAGCAGAACCTAAGTCTCTACATTGTCTTCATAGACCTGACAAAGGAATTCGACACAGTGAACAGGGACGCATTGTGGGTGATCCTCAGCAAGCTCGGTTGCCCAGCAAAATTCGTCAAACTGATCCAGCTCTTTCATGTCGACATGACAAGGGAAGTCCTATCTGGTGGAGAGACTTCCAACTACTTCAACATCTCCAATGGCGTGAAACAAGGCTGTGTCCTCGCTCTGGTACTATTCAACCTATTTTTCATCCAAGTATTAAGACATGCTGTGATGGATCTAGACCTGGGCGTCTACATCAAACACCAACTGGATGGCTCACTATTCGACCTTCGCTGCCTGACTGCAAAAACAAAGACAACAGAGAGACTCATCCTGGAAGCTCTCTTTGCAGATGACTGTGCTCTCATGGCCCACTAAGAAAATCATCTCCAAACCATTGTGGACAGGTTCTCCACCGCAACAAAACTGTTTGGTCTGACTATCAGCCTCAGCAAAACAGAGGTGCTGTTCCAACCTGCACCAGGGAGGCCAAATAATCAGCTGTGCATTACAATCGATGGCACGCAGCTTTCTAACGTCAACACTTTCAAGTACCTGGGCAGCACCATCGCCAACAACGGGTCCCTAGACCACGAGATTAATGCCAGGATCCAAAAGGCCAGCCAGGCACTTGGGCGGCTGCACTCCAAAGTCCTCCAACACAGAGGTGTAAGCACTGTGACGAAGCTCAAAGTGTATAACGCAGTGGTCCTCAGCTCGCTCCTGTACGGTTGTGAGACATGGACACTGTACCGGAAGCACATGAAACAGCTGGAGCAATTCCACCAATCTCTCTCTGGTCAATCATGAGGATCCAATGGCAGGACCGAATCACCAATCAGGAAGTCCTCGACAGAGCCAACTCTACCAGCATCGAATTAATGGTCCTCAAAACCCAGCTACGATGGTCTGGACACGTCATCCGCATGGACCCACAGCGAATACCAAGACAGGTATTCTATGGTGAACTGTCAGCTGGACTCCGGAAACAAGGCTGACCAAAGGAAAGATTCAAGGATCAGCTAAAGTCAAACTTGAAGTGGGCTGGCATTATACCAAAGCAACTAGAACTCGCTGCCTCTGACAGAAGCAGCTGGTGAGCCCACATTAACCATGCCACCACCACCTTTGAAGATGAGCGACGTCGACGTCTTGCTGCTGCGCATGAACGCCAACACCAGGCCACAACCGCACCTCCAGTAACAACTGGCGTCCCATGCCCCATGTGCCACAAACTCTGCACTTCAGCCTTTGGACTCCAAAGCCACATGAGGGTACACCGTAGATGAAACTGCACAAAGACAATAGTCATTCTCGGTCACCGAGAGACTACCACTATAAATGATAATCATTACTCTCAAGGAAGTCATAGTTCAATGGGAAAGACAACAAATAATATGTATAAACAAGCACTATATTGGATAAGTAAAAAAAATAATCAACAGCAAATCTGACACTTCCTAGCTGTATGATCCTGGTCAAGGCACTTGATTCCAGTTGCCTAACCCTCAATATTTAGTATCAAGTTTAACACAAAAGGAAATTTCTTGTTTTTTTTTAAAAATAATTAACAGAAGGAAGACACTAGCATTGAAGGGGCCTGGAGGACACTCCTGAAGGACTTATATAAAAGAATGCTGTCCACATTGAAAGAAAAAACTATGGGAGTAGAAATGCAAAAGCAAAACATATGACATCACTTATCACATGTATGGATGGGTATGTGATTTGAGGTCTAGGCTTTTTAAAAATCACTTTATAGGGGGCAGCTGGGTAGCTCAGTGGATTGAGAGCCAGACCTAGAGACAGGAGTTCCTAGGTTCAAATCTGGCCTCAGACACTTCCCAGCTGTGTGACTCTGGGCAAGTCACTTAATTCCCATTCCCTAGCCCTTACCACTCTTCTGCCTTGGAACCAATACATAGTATTGATTCCAAAGATGGAAGGTAAGGATTTTTAAAAAATCACTCTATAGCAAAAATGGATAATATGGAAATAAGTATCAAGTAACAACATTTGTATAACCCAGTGGAATTGCTTTTCAGCTCTGGGAGGGGGGAAGGAAGAGGGGAGGGAAAGAAAATGAATCATGTAAACATATTCTAATAAATAAATAAACTAAAAAAAAAAAGAATTAAAGGGGACTGGGAAAGACTTCCCATAGAATGTGGGATTTTAACTGAAACTTGAAGGAAGCCAGGGAAGCCTAGAGGTGAAGATGAGGAAGAACATCCTAGGCAATGGGAACAGCAGAGAGATGGCGTGTCTTGTTGGAGAAGGAGGCCTGTGTCTCTGGCTTGCAGAGTACATGAAAGGATATAAGATATTGAAAAGATAGAGGGGGAAACATGTTATGAAGGACTGTTGGAGAAGACTGGGTGTAATGGGATCATTTGTGTAATATAAAAGAGTTTGCCTTGGCAAGGTAAAGGGCCACCTCTTCATCTGAGACTGTGGAGAAGGAAATTAGTGGCAGAAGGCATCAAGATGAGATGAGATGAGATGAAGAGGGGAGGAGAAGGAGCTCTCCTGGAGAGTCCCAGTTTTTTCAATATTTGCCAATGTTTTATCCTGATGATTAGAATTTGTTAAGAAGGGACTAAGGGTAAAATGGTCAGATCTGAGCTTTAGGAAGATCACTTTGGCATTAGAATGGAGGATGGATTGAAATGAGGAGAGAAACTTGAAAAAGGCAGATCCACCAGGTGAGGAAGTGAGGAGGACCTACACTATGTTAGTGGTAGGGTAAGAACCAAGAAAGCTTATATCCAAGAGATGCTGTAAAGGTAAAATTGACAGATTCTGACAACAGATTGAACATGGAGGTGTGAGAGAGATTCAAGGATCAAAGACGACACCTAGGATTGAACACAAGTAATTGGGAGAAAGAAAGGTGGTACCTTCAACAGTAATAGACAAATTAGGAAGGGGCAAGGTTTTAGAGGAAAAAAATAATAGTTCAGTTTGGGTCATGTTGAGATTTCTATAGGATATTCAGTTTGAGATGGAAAATGGAGAAAGGAATTCAACAGACAGGTTAAGGATGGATAAGTAAATTTCAAAACCATCAACATAGAGATGATAATTTAATCTATGGGAGCTAATAAAATCACCAAGATAGTATAGAGGGAGAAGAGAAGAGGACCCAGGACAGCCCCATGGGACTTCCACAATTAGCAGGTGTGACCAGGATGAAAATCCAGTAAAGGAGACTGAGGAGGAGCAGTTAGATAAATAAGAAGAGAATCAGGAGAACATCCCAAAAACTTAGAGAGGAGAGTACCAAGGAGAAGAAATCATTAGGTGGCAGCTAAGTGGCATAGCAAGGCCTAGCATTAAACCTGGCTTTAGAAAATTCTTAGTGTGTGGCATGGGGAAAGTCACTTAACCCCATTTGCTTACCTTTCTGTCTTTGAGTTGTTACTTACTAAGACAGAAAATAAGGGAAGAAAGAAAGAGAGAGACAGAGACAGAGACAGAGACAGAGAGAAAAATCATTAGTAACTTTGAAGACAGCAGTTGCTGTTCAATGTTTGGAAGCTAGACCATAAATAGTTAAGAGAGTAAAAGGAAATGCAAGCACCAAATGTAGATTACCTTCTCTAGGAGTTTACAATAAAATTAAGGCGAGATATGGAATGATAACTAGCAAGGACAAATGGATCAAGTTAGGGATTTTTTTGAGAATTGTGGAGACATGGGCATGTGTGTTGTCAATAGGTAACCCACCAACAGACAGGAAGAGATTGAAGATAAGTGAGTGGGAATGACAGAGAGGGGGCAATCTTCTGGTGAAGACTGGATGGAATGGAATCACTTGTGTATTATAGAAGAGTTTGCCTTGGCAAGGTAAAGGGCTACCTTTACCAGTGTGGAAGAAGGAAATTAGTGACAGAAGGCATCTGGGTGGGATGAGATGAGATGACAGGGGGAAAAGAAGGAACTCTTCTGGAACTAATGGCCCCAATTTTTTTTAGCAAAGTAGAAAGCAAGGTTCTCAGTTGAAGGGTTGAGGGAAGGAGGATGGGTAGGAAATAGAATTCTATTTCATTTTGTTTGTCTTTCTTTTAGACTTAATCCAAAATTGAAAGAGGGACATTGAAATCTCCTGCTGTTATTGTGATTCTATTTCTTCTTGTATATAATCCAGTCATTTTTTCCTTTATGAATTTAGAAGCTAATGCATTTGAAGCATATTTAGTTTAATATTGATATGGGTTTGTTGTTAATATAATGTAGTTTCTGGTTTATCTTTTTTTTTTAATGTTGTGTTTATTTTTGGTTCCTCAGATAGCATGATTACAACTTACAACTCCTCCTTTTTTGTAACTCTTTCATAGTACATTTTCCCCTCAGTGCCTCATTTTTATTCTTTCTTTGTCTTTGTTTTTCCAAGTGTGCTTTTTGTAAGCAACAGATTTTTTGGTTTTGTCTTTTTATCCAATCTGTCACTCATTTTCATTTTATTGGATTGTTTAATCCAGTCACATTTAAAGTTATGAGTTAGGTTTAAACTTTCCTCCATATGTTTCTAATATCTTTCTTATTTTTAAAATTAGGATCCCCAGGAAATACAGTACTTTGTCTCTTTAGTTATTTTAGCTTAATATACCTTAGGGCAATTCTATTCCCTCTGACTCTCTCCCCTTATCCTCAACCCTGCCCCACCTTCCACTTGTCACCCTTTTCCTTAGTTCTGAATTTTGATTAACAAGTAGTTTCTTTTTCTTTCTTAATGTTATCTAGTTATTTAATTCTTCCCCTCCCCCCAGTTAAGTAGTCAAATAAAATCTCCTTTCCTCACTTCCCCTTCAACTTATTTTGTTAGTTTTTTTATTTAATTTTTTGCATATTTTTCTGAAAAAGCACTTCTTTTCATCATTCCCTTTATTCTTCTCTTTCCTTTCCATTCTGGAATCTCAGTCTTTGATTTATAATGTGTATATTCATTTAGTTCTTCTTTAGTCCTTATATTTCATATGGAATTAAAGCATCTAATATAACTATTTAGGGCTCCCTCTTCTAAACATTTTATATGCATTGATTTTATTTTATTATTTTTTAAATTAATTAATTAATTAAGAATATTTTTCCATGGTTACATGATTCATGTTCTTTCCCTCCACCCCCCCCACCCCCCCATAGCAGACTCCCGGTTCCATTGGGTTTTACATGTATCATTGATCCAAGACCTATTTCCTATAATTATTGATAATTGCACCAGGGTGATCATTTAGAGTCTATATCCCCAATCATATCCCCATCGATCCATGTGATCAATCAGTTGTTTTTCTTTTGTGTTTCTACTCCCACAGTTCTTCCTCAAGATATGGAATTCTCAGGATTCTCATAAGTCCCTCAGAATTGTCCTGGATCATTGCATTGCTACTAGTAGAGAAGTCCATTACATTTGATTGTGCCACAGTTTATCAGTCTCTGTGTACAATGTTCTCCTGGTTCTGCTCCTTTCGCTCTGCATCAATTCCTAGAGGTCCTTCCAGTTCTATGCATTGATTTTAAATCTTATTCTCAACCCTAATACAAATTCCTAGAAGAGATAGAGATAATAATATTGCCTCAAGATAGTAATTTTGTGCAATTTATTAATTTTTGCCCTCCTTATGGTCATATTTCCCCCCATTTGTCATATATTTCCCTCTCTAGGTCCATACCCTCCCAATCTCCTGACTGCCAATTGCCTCCAGTAACTCTGATACTCTTCCTGAGAGAAGATAAATGATCTCTCTTAAATACTAAATCCCTGCAGATTATATTAACTGTAAGGTCCCCATCTCTTTTTAATAGAACATTTATTTTTCCTAAGGCCACATTCTTTAGTAGTACACTTCCCCCTCTCTCCTCCCCCCACTGAAACAAGATTTCTTCATATCTTTCTACCTATTTCACTCTCTTCCTCTGCATCTTCATCCATTCCCCTTTGGGTTTCTTCTACTAAGACACTACTAAAGATAATTTCCCTTTCCCTTCATTGTTAATATTTCACTTGATTAGGGTTCATCACATAATCCCTTCTATCTTCTTCCTCTCCTTTCTCCCTTTAAATGCTCTTCCCTTTTGTAATTTAGTCCCACAAAAAAACCAATTCATGATTCATCTGTGATTCCTTGATTCGTCCATGGGTAGACATTGTGAAATTTAGTCCATGATTTTTTAAGTTTGTTTCTTGTGTTTGACTTTTCTCTCACTTTTGACTCCTTGTGTACTTTTTGAAAAATATCTTTTAGTGGTCTCTCTATTGTTATTTTGATTTTGGTATTATCTTTCATCTGTATTTGTTTACTTTTGTTGTATTTCTGTTATCCATAGGGTTTGAGAGGTAAATAATCTGTTTAGGTTGGACTTTATTTCTAGGAATATTTAGAATATTTCTTTTTTATTTGATTGTTCATCTTTTTTTTTTAAACCCTTACCTTCTGTCTTAGAGTTGATACTGTATATTGGTTTTAAGGCAGAAGAATAGTAAGGGCTAAGCAATGGGGGTTAAGTGACTTGTCCAGGGTCACACAGCTAGGAAGTGTCTGAGGGTAGATTTGAAGCCAAGACTTCCTGTCTCTGGGCCTGCTTCTCAATACACTGAGCCACCTAGCTGCCCCCTGAATGTTCATCTTTTATACTGATGATTAGGCTTAGAATGACAGGGTATGTTACCTTGGATTGTATCTTGATCTCCTTTGCTCTTGGAACACATTACATTCATTCTTGAATTCATTTTTGCAAAATAGTCTTGCCTTATCAAGATTTCTTTTCCTTTATATTTGAAGGTCTTTTTCCTGGTCACCTACAAAATTTGTTATTCATCACTGGATTTGTTCAATTTAATCATTATGATTTTTTTTTTATGAAGGTGATCTATGGATTTTTTTCTCTTAGTTTTTTTTTTTTCAGTGTTCTGAAGTTCTAGGCATTTTTCATGAATTATTTCTTGCATTATGATGTTTAGGTTTTTTATTTGTCATGTCCTCTGTAATCCCTAAATTGTCTTTACCCATCCTGTCTTCAGTATCAATATATTTTGTTTGTAAGGAGATCTTGTTTTATTTTAACATTCTTGTTTTTTGCTTCTCTTTTTCACTTCAGAGTATCTACATTTCCAATCAGTTATTGTCTTTGGTTCCTTTAGTGAGACTTGCTCCTACAGATTCGAGTCTTTCTATCCTGTCAAATATTTCTGCTATGTGGGCAATATTTTCTGCTTTTGCAATTCTTATTTCTCTTTTAAACTATTCAGGAACATCTTGTGGTTTAGTACTTTGTTGGAATCCATAGAAGTTCTCTGTTTCATCAAGTTGATTTTCCTTTGTCCTGTAATATTTATTCATAAATATCTGGACTTATCTGATAGGGATGCATTATTTCCTTCTGTTATTAAAATGTTTCCTGTTGGCTTCTCTGCCTATAGTCAAGGAATATTGTTGATTTTTAGTAATTTCAGTCTTCCCCTCCACCCCCACTATAGTTCCCTGTTGCTCACTTTCTAACATTGCTCTCTTAGTGCTTTCCCAGGGGATTAGACCTTAAAGTTCTGTTTCCTTCCACACTGGATAATTCACTTTAATTCTCTCTATCGCTCATTTTTTGCCTAAATTCTGTTGAAGATTCTGCCTTTTGGTTTTCTGCAGTCCTGACTTGGGGAGAGTGGAAGAGTTGAGTTCTGTTGCAAGTCCATGGATCGGCCCTATCCCAGGCAGTGGTAGATAGAGAGGAGAGAGTGCTAAGTGAGCACCTTTGGGGTTAGAGATTAGCCTTCTCTGCTCTGCTTCTCAAAGAGATTTTACTTCATTAGGTTTCTTGGTGTTCTAGACAGTGGAAACAACTAAAGTTGTATTATCTTTTATGCATAATTCCTACTTTGGAGAGGTTTGAGAGGTTGTAAGGACCAAAAAAAAAAAGTCTAGTCCTTCATCTTGTTGGTCACCTCTCCCAAGATTGTTTGGAGAATCAGATGAGAAAACGTATGTAAAAGGTACTTCATCAATTTTAAAGCCTGATCAGTTATTATATCAGAAAGTCAGTTATTAGAATTATCTCACTGTATAAAATATATTAAAATGAGGTGTTCGTTTATGGAAGAATCAGTAAAGAGAATACTGGCTCTGGAGTCAGGACCAGGTTTCAAATCCTATGTTAGAAACTTACAAGCACCTTGTGTGACCCTGTGCAAGTTACTTCTTTCTAGGTCTGAGTTTCCTGATTTATAAAATGAAAGAGTTGGATTCAATGGCATGGAGGTCACTCTAGTTCTAGAACTATGATCCTATGATCACTTACGATTCTCTTTGCCTCAGTTTCTCTAGCTGTAAAATAAGGATGATATACTGTCAGGTACCCCCAACCAGGTGATTCTGAGGGGTAAGAATGTAGCTGGACTCAGGAGGGCTGATGATAATCAAATGGCAACTTTATTGAGTTAGGTGATGATATTTATAGGAAGCTGGATTGCTACCCAAACATCCATCCACATAGTTATAGGCAATATTTTCATAGTAACAGATAACCAATCACAGAGAGTTCTGAGGAGAACAATGTATTCTGTCAAGGTGTTGCTCTATTGGATACAATCTTGCATTGTGAATGGAGAATTCAGAGGTGTCCATAAGATACATGAAAACATTCATGAGATGATGTTTCTTCTACTAGAGTTTCCAGGGATATAGTACACAAATATGTCCTAGGTTCAGCCCTAGGTCATTCATTCCTAGTTCATTCAGGTATATTCAATGTATCATGGATTCTTTACTAGGGAGCCTTGTAACTTGGGGGCCCTATCAATAAACAAGTTTATCTCTCAGGATAATTGTGAGGAAAGTGCTTTGTAACCTTAAAGCACCACAGAAATTTGAGCTGTTATTATTATTAGGCAGAAGTTCTGCAGTAGGAGAGCCTGATCATATAGAGACCAGGATTTGAATCTTGTCCTTGTCCCTAACCTACTTGCTTTGTCTTCCCTGAACCCAAGATTCCTCTACAAAATAAGGATCATATCTTCTGCCTGACTCCCATCATTAGGCTGTGTGCCATAGAGACAAGTAATTATGCCCACACATTTCCCTCTTAGCTATGTAATGATGGATGCAAACTGAATATATCCTTGATGGGTTTTCCAGGAGTCATGTTGAGATTTTGTAGAAGAAGCATTCCCATCAGACTGTAAGCTCCTTGAGGACAAGGACTTTTTGTCTCTTTTTGTGTCACCAATGCTTAGAACAATGCCCAGCATATAGTACTTAATTAATGTTGATTGATTGATTAATCAAAACTGCAGAATCTTGTGCCCATGTTGTTGTCCTGTTTCCTTTAAGCCTACAGGAAACAGATTGTCACTTCACTTAACCAGAGAGAGTTCTTTATAACTATGCATTAGCCACTTCAAATCTGATGGAAAGGGGCTAGGCAGGATGGAAGCCTTCAATGGCCTGTGTTCTGAATTTTCCAGGCATGAAAATGAAATTCTGTTCCAAACTATTGTATAACTCTAAAACAATCTCTGTTGCTGCTATCTCTACTACTAGAATGTAGGTTTCACAGCTGCCAATCCCTTCCTGTTCTAGCTCCGTCCTCTACCATGCTGCTCCTGTCTCTGGCCTCAGTTTCCCATGTCACTTGGTCACAGTCTGCCAAAAATCATTTATGCAGTGTCTACTATGTGGTGGGCATTGTTCTAAGTGTTGTGAATTAAATGTCTATAAATATGTCAAGTATACTCAAAGGAATAATTACAATTTGGTTCAAAAGAAGTTGATATGAAGGAATACCAATGGAAAAATAAATTATATTATAAGGTTCATGTGTTTTCAAGATCTTAAACTAAAAACAAATTTTTGAGATAAAACATTGGGGTTCAGAGAATACTAATGAAATTTGACAAATGCCTCCAAATTAAGAGGAAATTACAGTGATTTGAATGAAAGTCTAATGTAGCCATCAATCTGCTTAGTACAGAATATACTGCTACCTTAAAGTAGTAATCCAAGAATGTTGAAACTCAATTTGTTTCCAAGTCAGCAAAGAGAATTACTTAAAAAAAAAAGATATTGCTTTGGGAAATGCAAAACCTGTGCTTGAAAACTAAGAAAGACTCCCATTTAGATGATGATAAAGCAATTGCATATTAGTAGCCCTAAAAGGCTGGAAAAGGAAATTGCAAATCACTCTAAGATGTCTGCCAAGAAAACCCCAAATAGAGTTATGAAAAGTAGGACACGACTGAAATTGAACAAAAACTCCTAGACAAGAACAGCTAAGTGGAACAGTAGAGAGTTGGAGTCAGGAAGACATGAATTAAGATCCAACCTTAGACACTAGCTATGTGACACTGGGCAGGACACAACCCTGTCTGACTCAGTTTCCTCATCTATAAAATAAGCTAGAAAAAAGAAATGTCAAACCACTCTGGGATCTTTGCAGAGAAAATACCAAATGGAGTCATGAAGAGTTGGCCATGAATAAAATGATTAAGCAACAGCCACCCCTAGAAGCTTACAGAACTCAAACAATTATATTGCAGTCATAAGGAATACCCATTCAGAGGATTAACCTAGAGGCAAACCTGTTTTATTCTAATACCTTGTTATAGGGGAGAGAGTGGAGTACATTCATGAAGGACTATGATGGCTTACCTGAGCTATCTATAAGCTCACAATTCCTATTATATGATAATAGTAATCAACCATCTAGGAATGTTTAAAAATCAGGATAATTGTTTGTCAGAGCTAATAAATCAGGATTAGATTTAACTAATAATGCGCCAAGAAAAACAGAAGCGAGGATTATTCATAAATCATACAATTCTTTCATGGCAAATACAGTAATGCTTTATATGATTTCATTTTGCTTCATATAGTGTTGCTCTGTGTTTGTTGTTCAGTCATTTCAGTTGTATTTATCTCTTCATAAACCCATTTGGGACTTTTCAAACTTGTGATTTGCCATTTCCTTCTCTAGCTAATTTTACAAATGAAGAAACTGAGGCAAACAGAGTTCAATGACTTGGCCAGGATTACACAGCTAGTAAGTCTCTGAGGCTGCATTTGATCTCAGGAATATTAGTCTTTGTGACTTCAGGTTCAGCACACGATTCAC
Source organism: Monodelphis domestica (assembly GCF_027887165.1). Taxonomy (NCBI): domain Eukaryota; kingdom Metazoa; phylum Chordata; class Mammalia; order Didelphimorphia; family Didelphidae; genus Monodelphis; species Monodelphis domestica. The sequence continues at coordinate 103,392,502 of NC_077229.1, forward strand.
TGCACCACCTAACTGCTCTATTGCTCTGTATGTGTTGTTTATATATTTATTTATAATGTACATTATTATTGTCTTTGCATATGCATGGTGATTACATGTGTAAGGATGATATTAAAAAATAAGTATTGTTTTATAAATTAGTTTAGAGATAAGAAGTAGAGTGACAGGCTTGAGAAAAGAACTAAAGTTTGAAGCAGAGCTGAGAGAGCATGTTGATTTCAGATCTTGACAGTTATAACCATTTTTCTGTGTCAATTATTCTCTGGCAGTTGGGAGTTGGTCTCTGGCAGTTGGAAGAGACACATTCTCAGAGTCTCTCTCTCAGGGCTGGAGGAGGTAACATCTTTGCACCTCTCTCTCTGAGGGAAAGATCTGAAGGAGCTCAGTGTTTTCCTTTCCCAACTTGGGAAACACTAGTAACTATCTATTGAGGTTTTTATAGATTGGTTTATATCTGAGAAGACCAAAGAAAGATCTGGTCTTAGGTTGGGACTCTGAATCTGTTAAGGCTCAGAGTCCTAACTTGATTCTTGTTGAGACTCAACCAGCTAGCCTTTGCTATTTGATAATTTGAAGGTGAAGTTAAGATTCATAAGGATAATTGTGTTAGTTTTTATTTAGATAGTATAAATTTGGGTTAGTCAGATCAGGGAGGATTAGTGTAGCCTGTGAAACACAGTAGAAGTGGTTCCTTGCGGAAACAGGGAGTTTATTTGGGTGGATTTAGAATCCCTTAGAATTAGAAATCCTTCTTTATTCTTATATATTTCAATAAATATTTTATTTTTATAATAAGAGTTCCTTGTGTCTGGCCCTGAAGGGAAGTTCACATTTAAGCTTCACTTCATCACTGAGGATACTTTTGATTACATCTATCAGTTTTTGAACAATTTTGAATGGTTTTTCTATCTATATTTCTGTGGCTCATCATTATCATTTTTATTTTTATACATGTGAATTATTAATTTTTTGCCTCTTGCTACATAATCCATGTGTATATGTCTGAATATATATATGCCTAGACATATACATACACATACATATGATTATGTAGCAAAAAGCAAACAAATGCATAACTCAAATGATACAGTCTTGCATATATATACATATATATATATACATATACATGTATATATATATATATACACACACATACATACATATGTATATAGGGTTAGGTTAAAGCCTTTATTTCCTTCACCATTATTGTTTTACAACACAAATATCACCTAGTAAGCATACCAAAAAACCCTAAAGAAGATAATTCTACTGCATGCAAAAAAATGTATAAATATATGTCATCATATGCAAATATATAGATATAGATGGTCATAAATGAGGAAAATTTTAATTTATATTGAACCAGTATAACATGTGTTGATAATGTAAAACAATTATTGACAGCTCAGACAAGCTATCATAGTCCATTATGATTGTACTTTGCTCCCTCCTCTATATAAAAGATACATAAGTGTGCATTAGAGAATACCTAAAACATAAAAACAACAGCCTATTCCTACTATTATATGCTTTTTGAAAAGTAAAGACACTTTGTGGGATTGCTGAATAGACACAGTACATTCACCAATGTTTATAATCATGGTTCATAATTTTCTTGATTCCTTTTGCTTTTTGGCTTTTGACTCAAGTCAGAGAGCATGGGTTCCAATTCTTCTGCAGATGATAACTATTACCTTCTCTGAGGGTAATTTTGATTTCCTCATCTGTAAAATGAAGGCACTGGACTAAATAGTCTCTGGGTTTCCTTTTAGCTCTAAATCTATGATCCTATGAATGACAGAATTGAATTATTGGAGCAGTTCATCAGGTCTACATGTCCTGGTTAGCCAGCCAAGAGCCTTAGTGTTTTCAGATGTAGGATCATTCCCACAGTAGACACCTTCTCAGATAAGTAATATGGCTGCAGAAAGCACCTCCCAATGGGTAGCAAACACTAACTCAAGAACTCTTGAACTTATGAAGTTGTTTCCAAGGCTTGAAACATTTCTGGAAACCAAAATAATGGGTCTCCACTTATAGTCTTGTGTTCAGGTTAAAACAGCAACCACCTCAACAAAATACAGAGGAAAGAGCTCACATTTCATATTCACTAAGGCAAGAACACATTTCTACTGTGATGTGCTTGAGCTTTGGAACCCCAATTTGGGCAAATGCCCAAGCAAACCATATTTACTCCTTGCCGGGTTCCTTTCCTGATTCTCAGGACTTCACCTAGTACTCTCAAAGCTACTACTGTCTCTTCTTGCTTTAGTGTTCCACTTCTTCAAAGGTTCTGTGCCTTGGCTTTTCCTTCTGTTTCTGGTTATTTATTCTTGCCTCAGAGTGGGATCTCCCTGTGTGAAGAAATTCATCTCCACCTTAAAGTGAAAAACCAAAATTTGTAAATTTCCATCATATGTACCTCATTTGGCAATATACAATTATCCCATAGTTACCCAAAAGTTCTAGTTTGTCAGTTTCCCAGCTATCACCCTCAAAATCTGCACAAATAAATGAGCCAAGGCAATATATATATATGTATGTATGTATATATATATATATATATATATATATATATATATATATATAAATCATGTTTGGCTTCAGTAAATGTTTTATTTTTTTTCCTTGATGGGCTGCTTTTTCTTTGACCTTCACAGAATTATCCATTTCTGCCCAAGAATTGAGGAGCTATTTCTGCTTCTTTCAATTAATTTTTGTTGTTGTTCAATCCTGTCTGACTTTTTGTGACCCCTTGGGACATAGCTATCCATGGGATTTTCTTGGCAAGGATGCTAGAATATCTTTTATCAGGCAGCAGTTAAATGACTTGTCCAGGTTTACACATCTAGGAAGTATCTGAGGCCAAATTTGAATTCAGGTCTTCCTAACCCCAGGGCCAGCACTTTATCCACTGAGCCACCTGGTTCACTAAATAAATCAGGGTACCATATTACTTAAGCTGTACTACTTATAATTATTTTGATACTTATGATTATGATTTTGATACTTATTATGATTATTTTGATAATTATTTTGTACACTGAGTTCTTTTCTTAAAGGAACTCTGCTTATTCTTTTGGAGGAGAAGCTAGACATGAATCATACCTAAGCTTTGTTTAGAGATTTTCATAAGGGTTCATCTCCAGGGTTGGGGCATAATAATAGTTGGCATTTATATAGTCCTTTAAGGTTGGCAATGCACTTTAAATATATCATCTCTTTTGTTCTTAACAACAGCCCTGTGAAGTGAGTGCATAATCAGAGTAAGAAAAACCGGATTCCTTCTGTTTGAAGTTAGTCTGCTTTCAGGATGAATCCAGCTTCATGTGAGTTCAGAGCAGGAATTCCTCATGAGAAGGGCATCCCTGGCATGCAGGTCGTAGTTCTATAGCCATGTACTAGATTCTTTTTGTTTTACCTTCAGTCTTAGAATCCCACTCCCCTACTACCCTGAGGTGGATTCCCACATACACAAACCCTTCTGTTGATCTTTCCCATAGTCTATGGGGAACTTAGCTGGAGGCTCAAACCACTCTTTGCCAAGAAAATCCCAAAGAGGGTCACAAAGAGTTGGATGTGGCTCAAATCTAACCACAACAACAAAATGGGAGTGGAAGGCTTTACTATTATTCATTGGGCACTCCAAGAAAAAAACAACTGGGAAGACAATTTGGGGGAGGTTTCTGAAAGGCATTTGGATGGAGGCTTCTCAAATGGGGAATAGTAACCATTTTTCTTTTAACTCGATATGTCTGATTAATAATAATGATAAAATAACATTTATATATTGCTTACTGTCAGACACTGTGCTAAGCCCTTTACAAATATCTCCTTTGACTGATGGGGAGTGAAATGAGCAGAACCAGAAGAACATTGTACATAGAAAGTAAAACACTGTGGAATGATACAATGAAATGAGCTCTGCTACTAGAAGCAATGCAATGACCCAGGACCCTCCTGAAGGACTTAAGGGAAAGAATGCTATCCATATTGAGAAAGAACTATGAGAGTAGAAATGCAAAAGAAAAAAACATATGACCTCACTTATCACATGTATATATGGGGATGTGATTTGGGGTTTAGGCTTTAAAAGATCGCTCTATAGCAAAAATGAATAATATGGAAATAGGTATCAAGTGATAACATTTGCACACTTGACTGGTGACTTAGGTGTAGCACCACCTAGTGGACAAAATAAATATTATTAGACCTCAGACCCCTTGTGTAAAATAAATGACACTGCTTTCCCCACGGTTTATGGAAGACTGCATACTGGCTCTTACTGAAGTACTCAGAGCATCACATATGGTACCCATCCATCAAGCACAAATGGAACCTCTGCCTCTGAAATAGATGTGACTAGGAATTTTGGGGTCAGCATTAGAGGAGGGACAAAGTAGAAAACCTTAGGACAATTTGAGATTTCTACATTACTAAAAGATTGACCTCTTCTGGAAAGGAAGGGCAGGTTTGTGGCTTCCAGAAGAAGCAGAAGAAGGCTTCTATCACTTAGGGTGTGCCTGGAAGGTGGGGAGGCAGGGGGAGAGGAACTCATCTGGAGTCCAGACCAAGGTGAGAGGGGTCTTTGTACCTAGAGGTGGTTATATATGTCACCACCTTTTATAATTCAGCAAACTAGGGACCCAGTCACTCAGTTATACCATTGCTGTGAATGGGAGGGGGGGGGGTTGATGAGAAGTCAGGAGACAAAAACAACTCATAGAACTGTAAAATATCACTGGCAGGGACCTTATCTCCAATCCAAGAAGTGAACAATTTTGTAAAGAGTTCATCAAGTCATTCAACAAACATTTAAAGAGCAGCTACTATCTACCTCAAAGGTAACTCAAATGAGATCATGTATGTGTAAAAATGTGTCCATTCAGCCCACCTAACTCTCCTATAGGCAATGAGTGGTTTCTGTGAATTGTCCTTACCTGCATAGTCTCTGGGGCCATTCTGTGAATGGGTATGTTGCCCATGCTCTTTACAACTAGGTATGAGGTAACTTTTCATTGATTTGTTAATTTGCGGTACCAAAATGTCTTAGTAAAACTCAGTCTTGACAATAAATTCAAGTATTATGTTGTTTGTACCTGTCAGTGTGCCCTTTCTAAGCTGAAGGTTAGGAAAGAAGGTAAGCTTCCTCCAACTTCTCTCTCAGATTCTGGTTGTGATATCTGATGTTTCCTCATTCTCAGAGGTTCCAAAACATAAATCAATAGGTAGATTGGTTTTCACTCTAATAGGAACAGCTATGGTTAACAGACTTCTCCAGAGTTGCTTCTCATAATGGGTCTGGAGTAGTTTTGAAGGACTACAAGTGTATAATTAGAATTTTGAACCCCAGAACTCTCTTTCCCAGCTTCCCATGTTCCTTCTCATGCTACATACTGATGTAGGGAGGATATAAGTTTTGTGTAGCTCCACCCTTGCTCTCTTCCGCCTGGAAACACAGCTGTGTAGGTGGGGTGAGGTGAGAGGCAAGTGGGATAATTTTACTCAGTTTTTTACTTTTGCTCTTTTTATTTCTTCTACTTCAAATGATTATTAATAAACTTTATAAAATATACTTGGAGTTATTGGATATTAATTTAAATCTTTCATAAGTACAGGGATGGGGGAGCAGCAAAGATCCTGGAAGTCTTTTCCCCCACTTTGTGAAGCCCTCATGAAGTTTGTCTTGGAAATGGTATAACTTTCTTCTAAATTCTTTTTAAGTTCTAAAGCTATCTTTTCTTAGTTTGTCTTTATTATTCTTTGTTCCTGTTGTCGACAGTTACTAATCTCTGCTGTTCTGGGGGCATTGGTAGGATACTAATGGGAAGTCCCAATCTCAGACTTCTTGCAGTTCCTAAAGACTTCTAGTCAAGATGGGAGGAGGAGATATGGGTTCTTTTACCCTTCTTCCCACTCTAAGTAATTCCCTCTCAAGGGCCTGATTGGACTACTCTTTTCCCTAGGTTTCCAGGCCCTAAAAATCTCAGGTTCTACTCTCTCATTAATTCATATAAGAACCACAGGTTGTGAGGAAGTTTCTTCAGTGGATTATAATGATTGGTTAGTTGTTGTCCTTTGTATGCTAAGAAGACCAAAATGACAACACTTTATTCCAGTCAACCTGCTGCATGACTGATCAAACCGATTGAAGATTGAAAGGCTCTAACACAGATTGGGCACAATAGCCCTTATGAACACTTGGAAAGAGATAGCTCTAATTTTGCGCATCTTACATTTCTTTTGAGCTACTACAATTATATTTGTTCATAGGTCAGAGCACCTTCCTTGATGTGGCCATGCCATGCTGGATGATCCTCTGCCAGTGTCTCATCATCTATGTGAATATTCCTGGAAAGTATACATACTTAAGGTAAGTGAACTTATCCACACCATTTAAAATCTTTCCATTTGCTATGTACCTGATGGATGTTGAGGTGGTGGGTGGTAGAGAACCTGTTTTTTTTGGTGTTAATTATCAAGCCAAAATTAGCACAGATGGCAGAGAATTGATCCATGTTCTTTCAATCTCAGAGGCTGTATCATCTTTGAACAAAAAGTCATGTACCAACTCTCCTTTTATTTTGTAACGTTTTCAAGTTAAATAATTTGCCATCTATAGGGTAGTTACCATTTATATGATGCAGTTTTCTTTGAGGGTATCAGATATCACTGAAAAAATGCTAAAAGTCACAGGAGCAAGCATACCTTCTTCACTGCATTAGTGACTGGGAAAGGAAGAGAGCATCCTCAATTATCCAGAACCTTTGCAAGAATGCATTTTGGAGCTGGTATATAATACTGATAAACTTTTTCCAGGCACCCAGATTTTGCCATGACCTTCCACAAGACCTCATGACTTACAATATCAAAGACCTTGGTCAGATTGACTAAACGTTGTATACATTTTGGTCCTGGCATTTCTCTGGGAGTTGTCTAGCAACAAAAACCTTTTAGATTGTTCCTCAACCCTTTCTAAGCATTCATTTTTTACTGAATGATTCTGTAGAGGTGTTCTTGTAACAAAAATTATTCCCTCTGTACTTCCCAGTACTAGGAAGGGAAGTTTTCAGGTTTCCATGAGGGAGCCAAAAGAGAAAACAGAGATACCTTGTTGTTGACCAGAATCCTTGGGTTCAACAAAACAGTTTTTGTCCCAACACTTTGTGTTCAATTGTCCCAAATAACCTTACTCCTGGAGTGGCTCCCACTCCTTGTGGTAGCTGCTTCTGCCCACATTTCTGTTCTAGCACTATGTGGCTTTTTTACTTCAGCTGGTAGCTTTAGTTTCTCTTCTGGTTTAGGTGCAATCCTCAACAGGAGTATCACTATAATATTTTAGAAATAATAGGGATCCTTTCCTTAGAAGTAATGGAAGTCTAGGTAGGTGTGTTACCTTGGAATTTTGATTCAAAGGCTGGCAACCTCATAGATAAGAGGTAAACTTTGACCTTTTCATAAAACAATTCTTGGTACAAGGCTAGGTCCCCTGGAACTGAAAACTCACTTTAACTTAGGAGGATTATCCAGTCAATACACAGTCAAATCTTCCACTCAATAAGCAAAGCTATTTACCCAATAAATTATCCTAAAGCTCTGGAGTTCCAGATTCTCTGGTTGTTGTTTCGTTCCTGCAAGTGAATGGGTGGGGCAAAAGTTCCAAGGCAATCTATGCCCTGGGGTAAGTTCTTTGTTTCTCCTGAGAGATCAAGTACTTTCCTGCTCTTTTAATATGCAAATCAGTTACTTATATATCTATAAAAGGTGTAAATGAGCCTACTCAAAGTTCTATATTCTTTGCTGGGAGCAAAGTCATCCAGGCACATCTGGCTTGGGGCTCACCTTTACCTTTTATATCTTGCAAATACTTCTTGACTGACTAACTCATATCCTCTCCTTAGTTAAACATTTGCTGTTCCCTATAAATAATGAGGGCACTTTGAGGGCAGAGTGACTACTCAGATTATATGCAATATGTTTTACAAGTGAGCTCATATTTTCCAGATCTCATGGTCTTTTATCAGTCCTAATATTCATCCACTTTTTTGTTTCCTTTGACATTACTGACCACTCTCTCCTCTAGAATTCTCTCTCCCTCTCTCCCCTGCTACCTGCCTTACTGGTTTGTTTTTCTTTTCAGTTTCTTTTGTTGGTTCCTTAACCATATTACACCTTCTAACCCTGTAACTTTCTAGTAAGCTTTATTCTTTCTTTAACATTCTCCCATTTGGTAATCCCATTAATTTCCATGGGTTTAACAATCATTTCCATGCCAATGACTCTTAGATTTATTTATCCATTCCCAGATTGTCCCCTGACCCATACCATCTGGCTGGCAGACAATGATATGTGCCAGGCATTACACTAAACTGGATGGATACAAATACACTCAAAAGGAAAGATAATTAGGGCAGCTAGATAGCATAGTGGAGCCCCATTCCTGGAGTTGGAATGAATGATGTGGGTTCAAATGTGGTCTCAGACACTTTCTAACTGTGTGACCCTAGGCAAGTCACTTAACCCTATTTGTTTAGCCCTTGTTCTTCTGTCCAAAAGTTAATAGGACAAAGATTAAGGGTTTATAAAAAAAATTTTAAGAGGTAGTCCCTACCCCCACGGAATTTACATTCTGATGGGAAGACAATTCAAAAAAGGGAAGAGAAAGGGGTGTGCTTGTGTTGGGGAATGGCCTAAGTATTGGTTCCAAGGCAGAAAAGAAGTGAGATCTAGGCAACTGGAGTTGATCAACTTGTCCAGGGTTACATAGTTAGGAAGTGTTTGAGGTCAAATTTGAACCCAGTTCTTCCAGATTCCAGGCCTGGTACTCTATCCACAAGTGTTACCTAGCTGCCCCATGGGACTATTGTTATTATTTTTTAATTTTATTTAGTCAATTTATAACATTATTCCTTGGTTACAAGAATCATATTTTTTCCCTCCCTATTCTCCCTCCACCCCTTCCCATAGCCGACATGCAATTCCACTGGGTTTTACATGTGTGGGGCTGTTATTATTAACTAAATAGCATTAATGAAACAAAGAGAAACTGTTCTGACTTAGACAGGACTTGTTATAAGCAAGAACTCTAGACAACGACTAATATGGGAGCTAATATTTGATTTTTAAAAATAAGTTTAAATTTTTTTTTCAGATTACGTGTTGGTACAATTTTCAATAATAATTTTCTGACATTCTGCAATCCATTTTCTCTTCCTCCTCCCACCCTTCCCCAAGATGGCAGATGAGTTGTACATATGTTATTTTACAACATATATTTCCATATTCACCATGTTGTGAAAGAAGATACATATTGCTTTCACTGGAGAAAAATTCATGAAGGAAATAAAGTGAAGGATGGCCTATTTCATTTTTTTCATTGAAGCTTTGTCAGTTCCTTCTATGGCAATGGATAGCCTTTTTTTGTGGAGTCTCTCTTGGAGTTGTCCTGGATCCTGGCTTTGCTGATATTAGTTGCCATTCACACTTGATCATTTTATTTTATTGCTATTACTGTGTACAGCATTCTCTTGGTTCTGCTCTCTTCACTAGGCATCAATAAGTCATTCCAGGTTTTTTGTAATCATCGTGTTTGTCATTTCTTATGGTGCAATACTATTCTGTTACAATCATATACCACAACTTATTCTGCCATTCCCCAATTGATGAATATCCCCTCCCTTTCCAGTTCTTTCTTACTACAAAAAAGAGTTACTGTATATATTTTTGTGCAAATGGGTCCTTTCCCCCTATCTTTGATCTCTTTGAGATACAGATCTAGTAGTGGTATTTCTGGGTCAAAGGGCACATACAGTTTTATGGTCCTTTAGGCACTATTTCTGTGAGCTAACATTTGGTACAAAAAAGTATAATGGCTCACACTAACTTTTCTCAGATCAAGAATGGGTCCGATTGGGAGAATTGCTTCTAGACTTTGCTTGGGAAAATGTTGATGATTTAGTGTGGAATTAACATTTTTTTATTTTATTGCCCTTATTTTGTTTTTGATTGCCATATACCTGAATTTGTGTATGTTGATTTCAAGTAAAATGAGGTCTTAATATAAATCTTGGTCTCCTGTGATCTATTGAACTACTAAAATGTATTAGGTCAGTTGTTATTGTTTGTACCTATATATTAGGGCTATGAGCTGTTGCATCTTCTTTTTGCCTTTGCACAAGGTATTTTTTTAGTTGTGGTTGTCACTGTGATGATGACCTTCCATATACTTTAATCCATTCATCTTTTGACTAGAGACATATAATCTATCACCAACCATTCCAGTGAAGTACAATGGAAGGTGGATTGAATTTGAAATCAGAGGATTTAGATTTAAATTTCACCTCAATCTCTTATGATTTATATGACCTTTAGGCAAATCACTTGGGTGGGGTCCCTCACCTTTGGCTTCTTCATCTTTAAAATAGATGGATTGGGTTAGATTATTCTATGTCTCCCATCTTTGGGACATCAAAAGCTATCATGCTATAAAAGTTTGCTTTGGGGCCATAAATTATATAAGAGGATACCTGAATATGATGAGTTTCTCTTTCCAATTCCTGTCTTCTTCCCCCTGACTTTGAAATTTGGATTTCCAAGAGAGTGGTTTGTGAGTGGTAGTCAATGCAATCTTGAATCTTATGGCTATTGTGAATTCCACTGAATTAATGAGTTGAGGAGAAGCTGATTTCCTTAATATCTTCTCTATTTTATTCGTTTATAGTCATGTTCCTAAAATACTCCCTCAGTTTATTTTTCTTGTAAAAAATTCTTTATTCACTTACAAAAATGAATAATATAGAAATATGTTTTGTATAATAATACATATATAACCCAGATTGAATTGCTTGTCAGCTCCAGGAGGGAGGAAGAGGCGAGGGAGATAATATGGATTATCTGACTGAAAAACTTATGCGGAAATTTGTTATTAAAATTTTTTAAAATTATTAAGTAATTTAAAATTGTATTTTTATTCAACTTGTCAACACGGAATCTAGAAGCCCACAAGATTTGTAGCCTAGAAAGATTTAGTGATTCTCCAGTTTGATTTAGCTCGGAGGCGAAAGCCTCAGCTGTTCCTGTGAGAATCCACAATCCACTCCAGAAGGGGGCTAACCTCAAGCCAAAGTCGAGTGACTCTGGCGGAATAGGCAGCGCGTTAGTCTTGAAAGCTGAAGGTACTGAGTTGAAGCTCGAGTTCGATCCTCGGAAGGAGGGTGTGATATACTGGGAAAGGCTTCTAGAGACTACTTCTAGTCCCTCGATTTCAGCAGAAGGCTTTATTCCCCCCCCCTCCCCCCCATCTGAAGTGGATTGTGGATTCTCACAGGAACAGGCTCTAGCCTGAGGCTTTCACCTCTGAGGTAAGTCAAACTGGGGAATCCCTGAATCTTTCTAGGCTACAAGTTTTGGAGGCTTCTAGATTCCGTGTTGACAAACTTTACAATCAATCAACACAAATATTTCAATATACAAATCTAATAATTAAAAATTCCTTCTAGGTATAAGAAGTCTCTTTAGTTAGGAGCCCATTTTTTCCCCCTAGACTCAGACACAGGGTCCAGAATGGGTTCAGACACGGCAGATCCTGAGAATTTATAAGGGAATTGACTCCTTTCCTCATATTTGTTGATTCATTATACTTCCAAACCCTGGTACTCCGAGGGAAGATTTTTTAAAATCTCATTTCCAAGGCATCAGTGAAGTGTGGAATAGAAATGTACTCAGTATACAAAACAAATCAAATATGGGTCCAATATTTATTTCCAACATCTAAAAGAAATGCCTAACTTAAAAAGTACTCATATCCAACTGGGCAGTTCAACCTTTCTAAGCCTATTTTCTTATCTGTAAAATGGGGATAATAACTGTACCTACTTCCCACGGTTATTGTGAGGATCAAATGAGATCCTATTGTAAAACACTTTGTAAACCTGAAAGGGATGTATATATAGTAGGGCCCCCATATCTGCAAGACATGAATTCCAAGACTTATTGTGGATGGCTAAAATTACAGGTATAAGTGAATACCTGCTACTTGTTAACTGAAGGTAGCTCAGACAAGTAGATTCTAAATCCGTAGATATGGGGACACAACTATATAAGCTGGCTATTAAGATTAAAATTGTCTGGAGACTATCTTAATTTAATTATTTATTAAATAATAAAAAGCGGGTGGGAGAAAGAAAAGGCACCAGCCACAAGTGGCAGGCTATTTCCCTTTCCAAGCCTCCTTACCTAGTCAGCTCTTAACAGAAGTTAATTTCTTCTAGTTTTCTCATCTCTTCCTTTTGAACCCAAACATATATTCAGTGGCAGCTTCACTTTCCTGGGTCTCTCTGATTGGCTAGATTTGATCTCAGTCTGGTTCAGAAGCCAATCAGGAATCACATGGGACAAAAGACAAGTATTTTCCAGGTGCCAAGGAGCCATGAGGCTTCTGGCATCCTTCCAGAGTGCCTGTGTGTCTCCCTTATACAGATAAGCCTCAGGCTTTTTTAATTAAAATTTTTTACTTTATTTTTAAAAATATTTTTCCAGGGGGACTGCTGGGTGGTTCAGTGGATTGAGAGTCAAGCCTAGAGATAGGAGGTCCTAGGTTCAAATGTGGCCTCAGACACTTCCAGGGTGTGACCCTGGGCAAGTCACTTAAACCCCATTGCCTAGCTCTTACCACTCTTCTGCCTTGAAGCCAATACACAGTATTGACTCCAAGACAGAAGGTAAGGGCTTAAAAAAATTTTTTTTTTTCCATGTCTACATGATTCATTTTTTCCCCTTTCTCTCTTCCCTCCCCCCTCCCAGAGCCAAAAGAACAATTCCATTGGGTTATACAAATGTTATCATTTAATATTTAATTCCATATTATTAATTTTTGCCATAAAGCAATCTTTTAAAGTCAAAACCCCAAATCATATATGCATGTAAACAAGTGATAAGTGATGCCATAAGTTTTTCTTTGGCATTTCTACTCTGAGTTCTTTCTCTGAATGTGGTTAGCAGTCTTTCTCATAAATCCCTCAGGAATGTCCTGGATTATTGTATTACTATTAGTACTAAAGTTCAGGCCTTTTTCTTAACTCAATTAGAAGGTGGAATTGATTAGCAACCCAAAAAAATAAGGAATCACAATAGTAAATTCTCATTGTTATTAGATGGATTCCCTGATATTTTACATATTTGTACTTATAAATGGAATTTCTTTTTCTCCTCTCACATTGGTTTTTTTTAGTAACTTTCAGAAAAAATGATTTTGTGATTTCATTTTATAGTCTATTTTGCTGAAATTATCAGTTGATTCAATTAATTTTTTAGTTGAATCATTATATTTCTCTAAGTAAACTATCGTTTGACCCGCAAATAGTGACAAATTTCTTTCCTGTTTGTCTTTGGCCCTATTCTTCATCCTTGAATCCCCAAGATATAAAGTTGGGATTTAATCACTCTATGGCTAAAAAGATTTGAGAGGACAACCAGGAGGGAAAGCAAAGAGATGGTTTAAGGAATTAGTCTCCAAATAACAATGGTCTATTTTTCCTTTTCACTTTATTCTATTTTTTATAAACAGATGATGATGTTCTTTGATCTCTGAATATAGCTGAATTAGGCACAGACAGCACATTTTATATTTTAATTGAAGGGAAAGAGGATCCTATGCATAGCAAAGCTTACTTGTGGTGAAGGCTGTTGTGTGACTGAAAGGGAGGCAGAATAGATAACTCTAGTCCCCTTCTTCCTCCACCTTTCTCCAAGGGAAACTTTCATTTCCAAGAAGGGAAACAGGAAGTTGGCGACAGAGGCTGTCACTTTGATCTCTTTAGAGAGAAGTGATACTGGACTAGCATATATCTATTTGGCCCTTAAATATTGTTAGTCTGGGGGATGATCAGATTCAATTTAATTTTTACATTACTTTTTCATTTTTGGAGGGAAAGAGAGCCACAAGCTCTATAGTCAAGACTTGATTCTTTTCTCACTTGTGAATGTGAAATCCCCTGCCCTCCCCCACCCACCCCCAATTCTTTCTTTTATTATTAAGGATCAATACAGATTCAGTCATCTTGTTTTATGATTGTTCTGTCACATTGCTGTGCATTGAAATTATTAAATGTTCGTACATGTGTTCTACTGCATACACTCTGCTGACTTCTCCATCTTCTGAGTAAAACCCTTGTATACATATCTGCTAACTTCAGGCTTATGGCAAAATTGCCCTTATAAGGGTTCTGAGTCCAACTTTATTGTGAGATTGGCCCTCTCTCAACAAATCTATTTCTTTTTAGCTTGGAGAGCTGGTTTTTAAATTTTCACTGCATAGCTAATACCAATTCCACTGTGAATACACATATTGAATAGCAAAGAAATCCATTCCTCCAAATCATAATGAAACAGAAGTCAGAAAGTATATATAGAATATATACCTGACAAAAGAGAGTAAATTGGGAGAGAGTTAACTCACCTCTAGATCTCACCCAAGGGAAAATTCTCCAGTGTTTGGTGTAACAAACTGGAGATGTAGATATGATGGAGACTGTTAGCTCCTCTCATGCTTTCCCAAAGTCTTTAATGAAGTGGAATTGTTCTCATCCATCTTCTCTTTCCAAAGCTCTCCCAAAGCTAGAAATACCCCAAATAGCTTACCATCACAGTAGTTACATACACTAGTTAACAAATAAGACATTGCAATGGCATAAACATAACATAAAATAGAATAAAATGAAGGGAATAGCAAAAAAAAGCAAATATTCTCAAACATGCAGCAATTTACCTGTAGAGAAGTAAACATATGCATTTATATGTAAGGCACATTTCACCCAGGAAATCTCTAGTATTATTATCTAGAGACATGTGTAACTCTATCTTCAGTTTTACCTGTAACATCATAACTTAGTCTGGTGACTGGGCTAATAGGCCTAGTTCTCCTGGCACTGACTGATCTTTTGGTTGATATAAGTACATCATCAGGATCAGTATAGACTTAAATTATTATTACAGTCTACATCTGAGCAGGCAGCCATGCAAGGTCAGCTATCTGTGTGTTTTTTTTTTCAATAATTCATTTATTTAGAATATTTTCCCATGGTTACATGATTCATATTCTTTTCTTCCCCTCTTCTCCCTCCACTCCCATAAGCTATCAGTGTTTTTGAGCTCTGTAGTTGAACCAGTACCGATGAGTGTTCATAATGGTTTTGTGACAGAAAGAAGTTGCTTCTGGGTTCAGTTCTCCTGCCTTGTAATTATATACAGTTTTCTTCATTGGATTCATCACTTTCAGTGCCCATATGTAGGTCAGAAAGTCTTTGTACAGCTGGTTGGAGAGTTCCTTTTTCTTAGTTCTTTTCTAGGTAAGTGTCCATCAGTTTTCTCCTGTTACTCACTGGAAAATCCAACTAACTTTACTATAAGTAATAAGAGGTTGTACTTCCTAGATGTGTGATCCTGGACAAGTCACTTAACCCTGATTGCCTAGCCCCTGAAGTTCTTTTGTCCTAGAACTTATACAGACAGAACTTATAAAGACAGAAGAGAGGGCTTTAAAAAACAAAGGAAGTTACAGTTTTATCTTAGAATCATTACTAAGTACAGGTTCCAAGGCTGAAGAGCTGTAAGGGCTAGCCAATTAGGATTAAGTGACTTGCCCAGGGTCACACAGCTAAGCCATGTCTGATGCCCGATTTGAACCCAGGTTCTCTTGTCTCCAGATCTAGACGTCTATCCACTGAATCTCCCAGCTGCTCCAAATCTTTCCAATTTTTTTTTAGGCACTACAATTTTGGGGGATGCATAAGGGCTAATGGATGCTGTGATGACGTAATTAACCAACTTTTTTTTTTTCAGATGGTTTTTGAGGTCTTCCATTATAGACAGATACATTTTCCTAGATTTTTCCTTGAATGGTTAAGAATCAGTGAGCTAGATTCTGTGGGTTGCATCTTGGGCATATCCCATTTATGCAGTGAGAATACACTTGCTCTTTTGATGAATTCAAACCCCAGTCTTCTGCTCATGTGGTACATAGAAGTCCCCAAAGTCAAATACCTCAGAATCCAGTTCAGAAGGTAGAAAGTTGGGGCTCCTATGTGTGGTGTTCATTGGAACCTCTTGTTTCTATCCTCTGGTAAGCCCCTGCACAGTATGCATGGATAGTCCAAGTGTGGGTATTAGATTCCAGTTTGTTGCTTGAAGTATCCTAATAGTCTCAAATTATGTGACTGCAGCTCAGCACTGCTGTGCTCCTATGGTTCACACTTGAGAAGAGCCTGTCAAGACTGAGCTCTGTGGATTACATTGATTCTAGAGGAGTAGCTGTCTCAACTCAGACTTTGGGCACTCGTCTCCATCCAAAAGGAGAGAGTCTCATATCAATGGACTGTGGGACAAGGGTTATATACATTTAGCACAATATTCTATTTCCTAATCTAGATTAAA
Source organism: Monodelphis domestica (assembly GCF_027887165.1). Taxonomy (NCBI): domain Eukaryota; kingdom Metazoa; phylum Chordata; class Mammalia; order Didelphimorphia; family Didelphidae; genus Monodelphis; species Monodelphis domestica. The sequence continues at coordinate 103,408,930 of NC_077229.1, forward strand.
TTTAGTCTCAGCCAGTGAGTAGTTAATCCAAGCTGTTTAGCATTGCAAAATTGTGGGTTTGGGGTTGTGTGGAATATGAGAAAGAGAAGCTCAGGCTAAAGCTTCATGCAGGCTGAGAACACTGTAGTGACTAAAGGTGACAGCCTCTTAGAAAAGGATCATCTTGGGCAGACCCAAGAGAAAGTACTTTTCAAGAGTGCCTCTTGGTGAGCCAATCAGATATGGAACATCCTTGATGGATAATACTCCCGCCTAGCATCTGCCTCTTGGAAACTCTGGTTTCCTTCAAGTCTTCAAGCTCTAGCTTCTGCAACAGACTTCCACCTCTTCCTGGCTCTCTCTGGATTAGCAATGCTTTTAAAATTCAAAAGAGGAAAAAAAAGAGGAAAATCTTGGCAATGTGAAGTAGTTATCACCACTGCATAAGCCTTCCAATTAAAAAAAAAATTACATGGTATTTATGTGCTCGGCAGGCACTGTGCTAACTACTTTACAAAATAATTTCATTTGATCTTCACAACAGATGCTGCTATTATCCCTATCTCATAGTTGAGGAAACCAAGGCAAATAGAGGTTAAGAGACTTGTCCAAGATCATGCAGCTAATAAGTGTCTGAGACTGAATTTGAACTCAGGAGTTCCTGACTCCAGGCACAGTGTATTCTTATATTCACCATGCCACCTAGCTAGTCACCTCCTATTATTAGGAGACAAGACTGAAAGAATATTCAGGTTTCCAAACAGCTCCAAAGTGTTAAGTACAGGGAGCTAGACAGCCTGAATTTCCAGTCAGAACACCAGTCTTCCTGGAAGAGTCCTGAATACATGCTCAGCTTTATCAAGGGACCTGAGCCTGGGTCCTTCCAGAAGTGGTTAGTGCCTATTCTCAGAACTATCTCCCTTATTACACTTATGCATTTAAAAAGTGATATTGAAAATAATAGTGTTCATAAGATTGGTGGGCTTGTCTCTTATTACAAAGATTCTCTCAGTTCTTTTTTTAGCCATCCATCAGGATGAATATTTCATTTTTATAACAGCTAAAACAGAATAACCCCACTTTACACAAATTGAAAATTTACAAATGGTAGCAAAACAAAATTGTCATTTTGCTTGATAAGCTAAAGAATTCTTTATTTACCTATAGCTAGAACATTTAGATTTTTAGATTCAAACACTTATAACGTATAATTTACTAGTCTACTAACTATTATTGTTCAGATGAAGCAAGGCCAAACTGCTCATATTTATACACAACAAAAGTGTTCCTTATCCATTTTTAACCATGAAGAAATCACCTCAGGGGTTGGAGGTATGATCTCTACTTCCTGTTCAAAATCCAGGCATGTGATCTAGACCGGGTTCAGACCTAGAGAGGTTGATTTTTAACAAGAAATTCCCTTTTCTCACACTCTTTGGTTCTTTAAGTCCCCAACTCAGTCATTTAAAGAACAATTTTACTTAGGGCTAATGTCTAGGGTCTTCCCTCAAAAAGGGGAAGTAAAAAAGGTACTCACTGTACAATATGAATTAGGGATGGGATGGGTAATCTATTTCTACACAGATCTCGAATATTCAATATGAGACACTTGATGAGCACACATTTGAAAAATCAAGCTTAAAACAGGACTCACTATTCCAATAACAACTATTCCAATCTGCTGGGAAAACTTTATCAGTACGCAATGTGTTTTATGAGATTCCTGATTAAACATTTTATATTTTACCTCAGCTCTGTAGCGTAACTCCATTCCAAACAAATTGCTTTTGAACTTTGTGCTCAGTTTTTTTCTGTCAACAGCTCCTGTGGCTGCAACCAATAGTTCTTCTCATGAGACCTATGATCTTTGAACCTTCTGAACTCATAAAATTACCTTTAAATATGAATTTGTCTGCTATTAGAACCATGTTGGGTGGCCTATTCAGGAAAGAAAACAGAAAGCAGAAGAGACTTACTAGTTATTGTAATTCATACCCCAAATATAACTAGAAGTTATATAGCATTATATAAGCTGAAGTTATATGCCAACTGGAGAATAATAGCAGGGTGTAAGAATGAGCACTGCTTCTTCCCTTCCCCCTTTGACAGGAATCCTGAGACAGAATGAGTTACTCATCACATGGAAGAATCAGAACCAAGGCAAAGATGAGGGGAAAAGTTTTACATCCAGAGTTCTCATCTCATCCTTCATTGCAGCTAATAAGGGGACTCATCTCACAGTAGAAGCTCCTAAACAATGACTCACATAGGGCCTGAAGCAGGCCCCTCAAAGCTTCCATGTATATACAGGAAAGGCAGCTCTGAGCCTGTCCCTCATTATGCAACCCTATTTAGAAACATCTAGGTTTTTAAAATGAGAATTGCTTTTGTAGTCAGGTTACATGATTAATACGTGTCTCTTACTTACATTTCATTTCCAGGGCAGATATTTTTAAAATGGAAAAATGTCAAAGTATAATTTAGTAAATTTATTATTCAATGCTCTAATTTTTTTCATAAACATAATCACTACATTTCTGAATCAGAATATGAATGTGAAGACTTTGAGTTAATTAAATTGAGAAGTTTTTAAAAAATCCACCAAATCATGTTTTAAGAGGAAAATTTTGTAACAAAATCAGTTTGCTTCATCTTTATTATTATCATTAAGGAAGATGGATGTCAATTTCTTCTTTTAGCACAAATTTCATGTTAAGAACTTTGGCATGAGGGAGCCAACATGCTTCACAATGGCATACACATACCCTGTCCTCAGATAATCTCTGGGAGAACAGAATTACAAACCTCTCAGTGATAATAGGGGAGAGTGGATCTGTATTGAAGTCATTCCCAGAAGATACCACCATAGAGGAAATGGTTTCTATGTCAACAGATTCACAAGAGGGAGTAGATAAACAAGAACCTGATCCAAAAGATATGGTAGAATCTATGCACTCCAGGACCGTGATAGCAGATCCAAAGGAAGCAGTAAACCCATAAGAATCAAATTTGTCACCACAGAACTCAGAATTAGAACATATTACTGGGCAGCAGCTAGAAAAAAAAATTGGGAAATAGAGAAATAACTGAAATAAGGTAAGACCAAAACACAAAACCTGGGTTAACAACACCTAACACAGAATTACAACAGGTCACTGAATGAAAACTAGTGAAAGACATGGCGAGTACAGAAATCAGTGGCCAAGAGTCAAACTCAGACCCAGATGATACAATACCAAATGGTACAATAATAGTTGACCAAAACAGTGATGAAGAACAGGAACCCTGTGAGCACATTAAGCTTTATGATAAAGTTCACAAAGATTTAGATGAATGGGACCCAAATTGGCATAGTGAACACCTGAATTCAGAACAATCTTTTCTGATTCTGATGAAGCAACTGAAAATGAAGAATTATGAAGAATTTTGTAAGAAATATGACTTAGGGGACAGTGACACTGAATTGGAAGCAATATGATAGAGAACTTGGTACCAGGACTGGTTTGAGTTCTATAGGGTAGCAAACAACACAAAACCTTATAAGAACCCTGACTGGTACTAGGCATAAGATCCGACACATGATCCATGAAGAAACTTTATTTTTTTTCCTTTTAAACATTATTTTATTTGGTCATTTTCAAACATTATTCATTGGAAACAAAGAAGATTTTCTTTTCCTCCCCCCTCCCACCACCCCTCTCATAGCCAATGCGTGATTCCACTGGATATCACATGTGTCCTTGATTCGAACCCATTTTCATGTTGTTGATATTTGCATTGGGGTATTCATTTAGAGTCTCTCCTCAATCATATCCCCTCAACCCCTGTAGTGAAGCAGTTGCTTTTCCTCGGTGTTTTTACTCCCACAGTTTATCCTCTGCTTGTGGATAGTGTTTTTTCTCCTAGATCCCTGCAGAATGTTCAGGGACATTGTATTGACACTAATGGAGAAGTCCATTATGTTTGATTGTACCACAGCGTATCAATCTCTGTGTACAATGTTTTCCTGGTTCTGCTCCTTCGCTCTGCATCACTTCCTGGAGGTTGTTCCAGTCTCCATGGAATTCCTCCACTTTATTATTCCTTTTAGCACAATAGTATTCCACCACCAACATATACCACAATTTGTTCAGCCATTCCCCAATTGAAGGGCATCCCCTCATTTTCCAATTTTTGGCCACCACAAAGAGCGCAGCTATGAATATTCTTGTACAAGTCTTTTTCCTTATTATCTCTTTGGGGTACAAACCCAGCAGTGCTATGGCTGGATCAAAGGGCAGACAGTCTTTTATCGCCTTTTGGGCATAGTTCCAAATTGCCCTCCAGAATGGTTGGATCAATTCACAACCCCACCAGCAATGAATTAATGTCCCTACTTTGCCACATCCCCTCCAGCATTCATTACTTTCCTTTGCTGTCATGTTAGCCATTCTGCTAGGTGTGAGATGATACCTCAGAGTTGTTTTGATTTGCATCTCTCTGATTATAAGAGATTTAGAACACTTTTTCATGTGCTTATTAATAGTTTTGATTTCTTTATCTGAAAACTGCCTATTCATATCTCTTGCCCATTTATCAATTGGAGAATGGTTTGATTTTTTGTACAATTGATTTAGCTCTTTGTAAATTTGAGTAATTAAACCTTTGTCAAAGGTTTTTATGAAGATTGTTTCCCAATTTGTTGCTTCCCTTCTGATTTTAGTTACATTGGCTTTGTTTGTACAAAACCTTTTTAATTTGATGTAGTCAAAATTATTTATTTTACATTTTGTAACTCTTTCTAAGTCTTGCTTGGTTTTAAAATCTTTCCCTTTCCAAAGGTCTGACATGTATACTATTCTGTTTACGCCTAATAGTTCGCCTTACTTATAGTTTCCTTCTTTATGTTCAAGACATTCACCCATTCTGAATTTATCTTGGTGTAGGGTGTGAGGTATTGATCCAAACCTAATCTCTCTCACACTGTCTTCCAGTTTTCCCAGCAATTTTTGTCAAATAGTAGATTTTTGTCCCAAAAGCTGGGGTCTTTGGGTTTGTCATAGACTGTCTTGATGAGGTCATTTACCCCAAGTCCATTAAGAAACTTTAATCAAATCAGGAAAACCCCAAAGCCCATAATGACAATCCCTGGCTGGAAAACAAAAACAAAAACAACTGAGACAAGTCCACAAACCCCAGTAAATGTAGATGAGAAACATCCAAGATGTATTGGAGCATCTTACCCAAAAAAAAATTATTGCATGAAACCGAAACAGAATAATGCCCAAGACAGATAGTATAAATTTGGATTAGTTAGGTCAGGGAGGATTAGTGTAGCCTGTGAAATACAGGAGAAACAGTTCCTTATGGAACCTGGGAGTTTATTTGGGTGGATTTAGAATCCCTTAGAATTATTAAACCTATATACAAATTTAAATCTCAAGCCTAGACTAAAATATCATTAACCTCTATAATCAACCACATAGGAATAGAATAATGGCCTTACAATCAGACATTAAGAAAGATACCTACATTACATTACAGTAATGTAGACCTAGAGTCAGGAAGATCTGATACTTTCTGACACTGGCTTAAACATGTAATAATTGTGTGATTCTGGACAAGTCATTTAATCTCTGGTTGTCTCATGTTCCTCAAATGTAAAAATGGGATAATAATAGCATCTTACAGGGGGTATTATGAAGATCAGATGTCATAATAATTATAAAAAGCACCTAGCACTGTGTCTGCCATAATATAGGTTCTATATAAATTCTTATTCCCTTCCCAATAGATTCTTTTGTATAAAATTGATTAGTTTTGAAACAACTTTTAAAATTGTATGTCATTCTTATCTCATATTTCTTAATTCAAGTCTGTGAAGCATTCTAATTTGCTCACATTCTTTAAGCTAGTGTTCACAAACCTGGATAACACTAGTGGATAATGGTGCTGTGAAAGGTGATCTTTTCTGCTCCTTCTTCCTTTTGGAGGTGGTAGAGTTGAATTCCACACAGGCCTTGCCTATTCCCACTTTGTCCTCCTTTCCTTTCTTTATAATGGAGGCTGCAGATTTATACAGCCCCAAACTGTTGTAACAGGTAAATCATGTTTAGAGGCAATATGATTGTCAGATCCAACATTTCTTTTTCTGCTATTTTATGTTAAACAAAAAGCTATTAAGATGATAACAATAGCTCAGAGCCCTTAGTTAGAAAAGTATCAGACAGAAGTTTCACTCTCTGCTTTCATTTTTATTTTTTATTTCCAGCAAACTCTGGCTTTAAAAAAATTTCAAGACAAAATCAGAATGTAGAAAACAAGTAAAAGAAGGAAGGAGAGTATATTACCTGTTACTGGATAAACACAGAGAGGGGAAAATGGGAAAGGGGTAGATTTTGGGTAACTTTTCCTTAGTTTTTGAATTACAATTATCATCAGTGGCTTCAGTCTGAATTCTTTGATTCAAGATGCCAACAGGGGTTCAAAGGCCCACCTTTCTTTCTCTCTTTTCTGCAGGAGTTTAGTTTTGCTTTCAATTTCTCTTTTTGCCTGTAGCTCCTGTACCACTGATTCTTTCCAGTATGGCTCAGTATATTCTGAATGGGTCTAGGGATGCCATCTCCCCCACTGCTCCTGTTGATGCTCAGCTGGTGTAGGCCAGGCTCCTTCTTGTCAGTCTGTTCTCTCTTTTTTTCTCTTTGGCTTTAAACTTTTTTTTATTTTAAAAATATTTTTCCATGTTTACATGATTTATTTTCTTTCCCTCCCCTCTTTCCTCCCCCCTGCCAGAGGGGACAAGCATTTCCACTGGGTTGTACAAATGTTATCACTTGATACCTATTTCCAGATTATTCATTTTTGCTCTAAAGGGATTTTTAAAGCCTAAACCCCAAATCACATGCCCATATATACATGTGATAAGTGATGTCATGTGCTTTTCTTTTGCATTTCTACTGCCATAGTTCTTTCTCTCAATATTGTTAGCATTTTTTTCCATAAGTCTTTCAGGAGTGTCATGGCTTATTGCATTGTTGCTAGTAGCAAAGTCCATTACAATGGATAGTTCCACAGTGTTTTACTTTTCTGTGTACAATGTTCTCTGGTTCTGCTCATTTCACTCTGCATTGGTTCATTGAGGTTCTCCCAGTTCATATAGAATTCCTCCAGATCATCATTCCTCACAGCACAATAGTATTCCATCACCATCATATATTATAATTTGTTCAGCCATTCCCCAATCAAGGGACAAGCCTTCATTTTCTCATTTGTTTTTTTTCCACCACAGTCTGTTCTCTTGAAAACTATATATGCTCCCTTAAAAGAGCAGTCTGGAGTCAGGAAGACCTGAGTTCAAATATGACCTTGGACACTTACTAGCTGTGTGTTCCTGGGAAAATAACAATCTCTCTTTCCTTTAATGTACTGAAGAAGTAAATGGCAAACTACTTGAATATCTTTGCCAAGAAAACCTCATGGATGCTATTGTGATATGGTCCATGAGGTCATGAAGAATTGGATATGATTAAAAAATAATTGAAAAACAATCCTCTCCAAGTCTCAACCTCTACCTTTTTTCCTTTTCACAGCTAAACCCTTAAAAAAACCAACAAACCAAAAAATGATCTATCTTCATTGCTCCTATTTTCTTACTTTTCATTCACTTCTTAACCCTTCTGATTTAACTGAAACTGCATAGTCCAAGGTTAATAGTCATCTATTATTTGCCAAATTTGATGAAATTTTCTCAGTTTTTATCTTCTTGAATTCTCTGGAATATTTGATACTGTTGACCAGCCCTTCCCTTTAAATACTCTCTCCACCCAGTTGGTTTCAAGACATTGTTATCACCTGGTTCTCTTCCTACATATCTAGTCATTCCCTTTCAGAGTCCTTTGCAGAATCCTCCTCCTCCTATGAGTATTACCCCCTCCCCCAGTCTATCCTAAGGCTACTTCTCTTTCTTCTACTCTCAGTGATCTCATTTGAACTCATTTATTCAACTGTCACCTATATATAGAGAGGAATCCCAGGTCTATGCAAACAACTTTAGCCTCTCTCCAGAATTCCAGTCTTACAACACTAATTGCTTATTTATTGTATATCCCTAAATTAATGTCCTGAAGCTATCTCAAATTCAATATATCCAAAATAGAACTCACTATTTCCCCTACACCCAAACTCTTACCGTTTCCTAATTCCCCTATTTCTGTTGAGGGTACCACTATACTCCTGGTCACTGAGATTCCCAATTCTGGAGTCATCCTAGAATTTTGCCTTTCTCTCACTCTTCAGATGCAGTTATTTTTCCAGCCTTGTCAGTTCTACCTCCAAAATATCTTAAATAGATATCCTCTCCACTACATTCACACAGCCACTACATTAGTTTACCTAATTTTCTTTGGAGAAATTATCTTCTTTCCCCAACTCATTTACTTAAAAAATATATTGTTATCTTTTGTTTTATAGCACTTTAATTTCCAAATATATCCCTTACTTCTTCTTTACCTAGAAAGTCACCACATCTCATAATAAAGAATTAAAAAGAAAAGTAAAAGTAATTTAGCAAAACTTACCATCAAATCAACTGTCTTAACAGCATATTTCATATATAATTTCAAGCCATCCTTTCAATTTATTGGGTTTCATAATTGGGAAAATAAAATATCTTTAAAATAAAAGAAAGAAAAACAATTTATTAAGTCTCATGTTATCTTCAGTTAAAGCATACAATGAATATCTAAGTCTTTTTATTAATAATCACATTGAGGAAGCACAGTGATAAATATAGTGGATTAAATTTGGGCTTTTTAGTTTATTTGTGTATTTCTACTCCTGAAACTCTCACTATTTTCTCATTCTAGTTTCAGCTGTTCTAGTGGATTTTCTCTTCAAACTCCTTATGCATTTATCCATTCAAAAAGCATATTTTAAAAATTAGACAATGATTTAAGACAAAATTAAATCTATTTATTGAAAATATCAAATATCTATTTAGAAGCATTCTTGAGTTACTCCAGCTTTCAAAAAACTTGTAGGCTTTTGGGAAACCAAATTATTATGTTATTCAGAAGAAAATGATGATGCTAAGAAATATAGCAGATAATATGATACTTTGAACATCCAAGATTAACTTTGAGTTTTCACATTTGATGTTCAAATGAAGGAAGTGGAACATCAATGTATTGCCTTTATGAGTCTGAGAGCCTACCCTGAATGATGTCACCTGATGATTACAGGGATAGATTATGCTTAAGATGTGGGCTGACTTGAATTTTTTTAAACCCTAACCTTCTGCCTTAGAATCAATTATTATTTTTTAAACTCTTAACTTCTGTCTTAGAAAAGGTACTGTGTATTGGTTCTAAAGCATAAGAGTGGTAAGGGCTAGGCAATGGGAGTTAAGTGACTTGCCCAGGGTCACACAGCTAGGAAGTGTCTGAGGTCAAATTTGAAGCTGGGAGTTCCCACCTCTGGGCCTGGCTCTCAATCCACTGAGTCACCTAGCTGCCCTATTGGTGTCAATTCTAAGAATAGCTCGAAGGCTGGGTAATTGAGATTAAGTGGCTTGCCTAGGTTCTCACAGCTAGGAAATATCTGAGGCCAAAGATTTGAACTCAGATCCTCCAGACCAGGGTTGGTGCTTTATCCTCTGTTACCTATCTGCTCTTGCTGACTTTGATTTTGTTTTGGCATGCAGTATTAAATAGTTGCTTGGTTCCTTTCACTGTCAGCTTGAATTTATCATGATAGATAGTCTTTGTTGACTCTGCCTAGGACTTTCCATTTAAAAAAGTGGATGTTATGTGGATGTTTTACTCAAAAATATCTAATCATTTTGGCCATTGCTTCATTCCTTCCCATGGGTTTTCTGCCTTTCTCCTCACCAGGCATCTTGCCTGATAAATTTTGGAAAACTCTGCACTACATCATACTTTTTTGCTAATTATACTTCTACTACCTACTGTTTCACAGGATGGCAAACCTTAAAGGGCTGCAGAGATGACAGCATGGGGTAGCTAGGTAGCATGGTGGATGCCTAGAAGACCTGGTTTCATATCTGGCTTCTGACACATCCTAGCAAGTCACTTAACCCTAACAGCCAAGCCCTTGCTGCTCTTCTGCCTTGAACTGATGCTAAGACAGAAGGTAAGGGTTTAAAAAATAAAAAGGAATTCCTGAAGAAACCATTTCATTGAAGCAGTAGACCAAGAATGCTAAAGATTAGATTATTTCCCTTTCAGCAAAAAGCTTCCTGAAACTGAAAAACACATTGGTAGGAGTAAAACAGACAGAGCCTTAAAAAATCCAAAACTTTATCTAGAATAAAGAAGAATCCCAATATAGATGCAGATATCCTGTCCTATAGGTTCTATGACATCACAACTATGCTGTTACCTACAGAAGAGAAATAACAACTGTGAGTCTCAGGGAATTAATTTGTAATCAAATGTTATTTATGACTGAGAGTTTGGAACTTCCCAATTGAATTCTCTGCCTTTGATATTGTTGACAAGTCCCTCCCACTTAAGACACTCTCTCCACCCAGTGATTTCAAGACATTGTTATCTTCTGATTCTCTTCCTACATATCTAGTCATTTCCTTTCTGTCTCCTTTGCAGAATCTTCCTCCTCCTGTGAGTATATCCCCCCAAGGTATGTCCTGAGCCTACTTCTCTTTCTTCTAGTCATTTACCCTTAGGGTATGTGCTCTGGGAGGGGTAGTATCTCTGGTATGGAGGGCTTGTTGTGCCCTCCTAGGGCAGCTCTCCAGCCTCTGACCCTCACCTGACACTCAGCTCTCACTTGTGGCTCCCAGTAGCTGCTAGCATGCAGCAGCAGCCACGCCCCAGGCAACGGCTTCCACAGGCGGGCTAAACCTTGTGAGGGTAGCCATTGGGTCATCGTGGACCCCTGGTGAACCAGGGCTTTGCTCACCCAGCATGTGAAGACTGCTTCAGCGGAACAGGCGGAAGAAACCCAGAAGAAGGTTCAACGGCTGAGATGGCGTTGCAGCAAAGCACTGTGGAGTGGTTAGGGCATGTTGGAGCACAAAAGACAACAGGGCCATCCAATGCAGCTGAGGAAGTCTCCAGATGTAATGACTTTTTGTGCCACTGGACCCAGGCTTCCAACGCCGAGAGAGTGGGACTGTCTCTGTGCACCGACTTTTCCACTTAAATCTTCATGCACAAGTATCTTTGTGCACACTCATCTATCCTAACCCTGTCCACCCTCTTTAAGACCTTGGCGATGGGGGAGTGGCAACGCAACAGGTGGAGGTGATCACTGGCAGTTGTAGTCAGGATCCTGCATGTAGGCGGCCCATGGACCAGTGGTCGCTTGGCCCTGTAGGGCAGCAGGGACGTTCGGCAGCATCCTGGTCGACTGAGCAGCCCTCTCTAGGACAGCACTGCTCACCCTAATCAAGGGAGGGGACTAGAAAAGGTGTCCCAAACATTGCCTGCCCTACAAACACCCGGTCAGCACACCACCTCTGGTGGGTCATCCCTTTAAGCAGTCGAAATACAAAGAAACTCCTACTAGGAGCATGAACCTCCCCCCATAACAACGGGCATCCCATGCCCCATGTGCCACAAACTCTGCGCCTCAGCCTTTGGACTTCAAAGCCACATGAGGGTACATCAATAGATGATAATGCACAAAGACAATTGTCATTCTCGGTCACTGAGAGACTACCACTATGTGAATTTTAATGTCCCTATATCAAATTCTCTTTATTTCCATTTAACTTGGATGATTGTACATGAGAATAAAAGCATGATGATGGAATATAAGAAATAATATGAGCCATAAAATGAGGTGTTCTTCCTTGCCACTATCCTCCCAACTAAAATTTTATAACCTGGAGGGTCCCTTACTGTTCAGACTCTAGAGGAAGTTGGAACTGTTCAATGGAATGTTATATTGGATTGTAATTGATATATGGTACTAAGAAACAATTGGTGCTGCTTCATAAATCTCCTGCTTATGGCCATGAAGACCTTGAATAATAACTTTGGATATATGGGTTAAGAGAGAACCCTTGAACAATTAAAAGATATGGTATTTTTTTAAATCCTTACCTTCTATCTTAGAATTAATACTATGTAATGATTCTAAGACAGAAGAGTGATAAGGGTTAGGCAGTGGGGGTTAAATGACTTGCCCAGCTAGGTAGGGTCTGAATCCACATTCGAACTTAGGACCTCAGGTCTCTGGGCCTGGCTTTCAATCCACTGAGCCACTAGCTGTACCCCACCAGTGCTTTAAGAGAGTGTCTGAATCCTTAGGATACTATTCCTCCTCTGTTATAAAAGGTTTAACTTTTCTCTTTCTGGTTCCTTTGCTGGCAGGTTCCTTTTATTTCTTCAAGCTATTTATATTTCCTGGTTTTCTTTCATATAAAAGTGATGTATCATAACTTATTTGTGACTCATATCTTTGTATTAATTGTATATAAGGAAGAGGATAATTGAAGATGCCAGTAGTTAGCTTGGTATATACAAAGAACAAAATTAGATCAGAGGAATAGAACTCTGTCCATAATGCTGATTTCCTGGCTTGGTGTGGAGTTGATTATAAAATAATTTTAGGGTGTTTGATGTTAATTAATAATTTTTAATAGAGATAGGGATCAGACCTATAATTTCACTGGTAGAGGGAACTCCCAGTTGAAGAAACTCCCACTACTGATGCAGGTCAATATCTTCTTGGCAACTTATTTTTAAAAAAATAATATAATATATTCCAAGTTATCTTCCTACTTCCCTCCCTAACCCGTGCTCTAAGACAGCAAGTAATTTCATATGGGTTATGTATGTACAATCATGTCAAATGTTTCTACAAAAAAAACTCACAAAAATACAGTGAATGTATAGTTAAAAATTCTTGAACCCCTAAAAAACTACCTTTCCCAAAATTTCCTTTAATCTCTCCAGAGTCTCCATGTTTTATGATTACATGATTGTATTTAAGTTTGCTGTAACTCCTCTCTCTTTCTCTTTTTTTTTTTACCTGACCTGGCTGAGTTCAGGTACTTCCTTTTACTTTAGTTATTATTAATAAAACTTTTAACATATAATACTTAGTTATTAATTATTAATTTTAATCTTTACATGAAAAATAGTATGCTTTGATTTGCATTCAGACTCTTATCAATTCTTTCTCTGGAGGTGGATAGCAATTTTCATCATGAGTCCTTTGGAATTGTTTTGGAGCATTATATGGCTGAGTAAAGTCATTCACAGTTGATCACCATAGAATATTGCTCTTAATGTGTATAGGATTCTCCTGATTCTTCTCAGTTCGATTTGTATCGTCATATAAGTCTTTCCAGGTTTTTCTAAAAGCATCCTGCTTGTCATTTCTTAAAGCACAATAATATTCCATCATAATCATATACCACAACTTAATCAAACTTATCCTTTTAGAGTTGCTCTAGAGCATTGAGAAGTTAAATTATTTGCCCAGGGTCACCTGGCTAGTAAATGCCAGAGGCTGGACTTGAAACCCAGGATTTCCTAGCTTCAAGGCCATTTCTCAATTCCTTATGCCACACTGCCTCTAATAATTTTTAATAAGTTCTTAAATATCAGAGTAGAGACAATCTATATGAATCAGAACCATCTCTCACCTATTTTAATAAAGTCATTATTGAACTATCAGATGGCTAGAGGTGGGTCACAGTAAAGATCCAATATGAAGGCCAGAGTAGAAGTATAGATCAAGGGCAGGTTAGCCCTCTTGGGACCACCTAGTAGAGAAGAAAAATGTAGTCTGGGGAAAAAAAGAGGCTGTCTTCCTCCTGGGAAAGCCTTTTTCACTTTCAGTTTCATTTATCCCAAATTTCCATATTTGCTGGACACAAATCTTTTAGGTCATGTCTCTATCTTAAGCTCCCCATGTACCTCTAGACCATGCCAGCTATTAATTTCATATTCATCAGTTTCTTGTGACCTCTGTAAACCTTCAGATCCCTCCAATCCCATATTTACTATCCTATTTTCTTTCTGAAACCATCCTTTCTCTAATATGTGTGTATGGTCCCACTTAACACCAGAACATCTTGCTTTCCTAGGTTAGGGTCAAGGGTGTTTGGGGATAATCACAATTATGGCTTTCCTGATTCCCCCTACCTTTAACCATAAACTATCAGAGTTGAAAGAGTATTCAGGAGCCAGCTAGCCCAATCCATAGCTAAGGAAAAAAAAATTCCCACTACTACATTTCCTATAAATGGACATCGAGTCTTTGTTTGAAGACCTTTAGGGAGATATAACAGTAGACTTGGAGTCAGGAAGTTTGAATCTTGGCCCAGTTGCTTATATGCTAGTGAAAATGGGAAAGTTACTCTGAGTCTCAATTTCTTAAGCTATAAAATTAAGTGATTAGCCTCACACCCAACGAAGGGCTGATGGAAAAAAAAAAAACTAAAAATTAACTGGAAACAAATAACCTTATCCTAAAAAAGGAGTAGGTCAAGAACAAATTGTAGAAACAATCAACAATTTCATCAAAGAGAATAAGAGGAAACAACATATCAAAATATTTGAGATGCAGTCAAAGCAACAGAGGAAAATTTATGCTTACATTAAAAAAAACAGTAAAAGAGTAGAACAATGAATTTGGAATGCAACTAAAAAAATAGCAAAAGAACAAATTAAAAATTCCAATTAAATACCAAATTAGAAATCCTGAAAATCAAAGGAGAGCTTAAAAAATATTGAAAGAAAGAAAACCAAGGAACTAATAAATAAGAATTTTAAGGGAAAAAAACCAATGAAATAGATAAATCATTGGGTTAATTTGAGAAAAAAGAGGATTTAATGGCTTTTTCTAGCTGTATGAGTCTCTGATCTTATCAGATAGCTTTTGCATGTCTGAGTGGCTAAATACTGATATCTGATATATTGTGAAATGCAATTTTTAATATGTAATATTTTATCTAATATATAACATATATTACATACTTATAATATGTATACGTATAGAGATTGATATAAGCAATACAGATATAGCATCCCTAGGACACTGGTGCCAAGTAGTAACATTAGAGTCACACAGAGGATTCCTGATCCTGCTACACAGGACTTACTTAATAAATGCTTGTTTCTGAGACAAAGATAATAATGATAGCCAAATTTATATAGTGCTTCAAGATTTGCAGTGTCTAATGCTATAGACAATGAGATGTGAAATACTCATAAAATAAAATGAGTAGAAAGTTATGTGATTCCACCAAAGGGCAAAGAGTCCTAGTTCAACTTGAGAAGCATGAAGACCTTAGCCTATCAGCTCTTATAGCTATTCCAAGTCTTTCCAATGGCTTTTTACTTCCAAGTAAATTCTGATAATCTGTCTCCAGACATTATCTTACTGATTCATAAAATTTTAGCTTTATGCAGTATCCTCTCATCCTCTGTGAGTAGCCTGGGAATAAATTTCTAAGTACTTTCTGAAAATCCTATCTTACCATCAATTTTAGGAGGATCCACATGTTTAAATAATTTATAGAAAACCACTTTAGCCCAGTGTTCTATGCTACTGAATTGTTTTTGGATTCTTTAGGCAAAAATTATATTTTTAGATCCAATGTGATAAATATGACTTCAAAGTCTTTCTCTAAGTCATTAATAAACATTTTAATCAGCACAGGGCCAAGGATAGGCCCTTAGGGCACTTCATTAGAAAACTCTTTCCAAGCTGATAGAGCCATTAATGGCTACTTTTTGGGTTATTCAACAGAATATAAATCTACCTCATGATAATAAAACCTAGCTCACATTATATATTAAGATGCATAAAAGAGATTTCATCAAATAGGTAGACATCTAAAACTCCTTTAAACATTTTAAAATGTCCAAAAGTGAACTCATTTTTTCCTCCCAAAAACTCTCCTTTTCTGAATTCCCCTATTACTCTGAGGTTATCACCATCCTCTCAGTCATCCAGCCTCACAACCTAGGTGTCATCTTCCACTCCTCACACTCTCTTTCAACCTCCATATCTAATCAGTTGTCAAATCCTGTCATTTCTATCTTTGTAACTCAAACTACAACCCACCCTGCTCTACCCTGGTGATGGTTCCTCATCACTTCGTACATGTGGTTTGTCTCAGCAGTCTTCTGGTTGATTTCCTTTCCCCAAGCCTCTTCTCATGCTAATCCATTCTCCATTTAGCTGCAGAGTTGATTTTCCAAAATTGCAAGTCTGACCAACTCATTTCCTCTCCACCTCTTCCCATTCAATAAGCTCTTTTGCTTCCAGAATCAAATATAAAATCTATTATTTGGCTTTTAAAGCCCTTCATAACCTGGCCAGATATTCTTCTAACTCCCAGTGATTGGTTACCCTCAACCTGGCTTAGCCCATCTGCTTAGGTGGTTTTACTGGGGTTTTGCCCACTGCACATGCTACAGATTCTTGGAGTCACAGGTGAGAGCTGGGTGAAAGGTAGATACCAAAGGTGGGTAAGCAGTCCTGAAAAGGGATTGGCAAGTCCTTGCACCAGAAGTGCTATTTCTCCTGCAATATCCCATATATACCAGTCCTGAACTAGGAGATAGTGACTGTGAATGGGGAGAAGAGATATGATGATAGTAGTGTGGTTCAGTTCATTTGAAAAGGATCTGAGTCGTATCTGGATTCTGGTAGACTGACCATTTAATATATGTCTGTTGTGTACTTGGAATATTCTTTTTTTCTTTTTTAAACCCTTACCTTCTATCTTAGAAGCAATCCAAGGCAGAAGAGGGTAAGGTCTAGGCAATTGGTATTAAATTACTTGCATGAGGTCACACAGCTAGCTGAGGTGTATTTTAACTCAGGTCCTCCCAAGGTGATAGTGCTCTCTATCCGGTGTGCTACCAACTGCCCCTTGACTAGTCTTGCGGCAAGCCAGGTTCAGATCCTGCCTCAGACCCTTCCAACTTGTATAACCTGGAACTTATCCTTTAATTCTTTGGACCTCAGTTTCTTTATCTGTAAAACGTGAGAGTTGGACTCCATTACTACTAAAGTTCCTTGTATCTCTCAGTCTTTGATCCAAGTTCCTCCCTAATCTCTTGGGTAATAGTGTTTCCAACTTCATATTCTTCCCAGCCTCCCTTCTTTCTCCCCTCACTTTCCCTCCCACCTAACCTTGGAACTGCTCTCGCCCCGCCCATCCCTTACCCTTCACGACTTGAATGACTCCGCCCCCACATTTCTGACCCCGCCCTCTAACTGGAGAGCGGGCCGCAGCGAGTTCCGGCTGTTGGCCCTACGAACCGGAAGTGTGGCGTTGCCATGGCGAGAGCCGAGCGCCGGGCCCGCCCCTTCGGTGGCGGTGGCAGCTTCGGCGCGGACAGACTGACGGACAGACCGCATGAATTGAGGTCAGGTTAGGCGAGGGCGCGGTATGTTAGGGTGACCTGGGGAAGAGGCTTGAGCAGGAGAGGCCATAAGGACCCAAAGCGGAAGTAGGGTCCGGAGGAGGGGAGTTGAGGTAGGGGAGAAGCCAGGGGTAACCGGTCTGGCGGGGGAAAGAGCCAGAGCCCCAGGATAGGGGCTGGAGGCGGTGGTCGGAGGAGGTCGGGAAGAGACCGTTGGTGGACTGAGGCCCGGAAGGGGGTGGGGCTGAAGGGGGCTAGGGTGTGTGTGTGCCTGGAGGGTATTTGGTGGGGAGGGGGCCAAGGGTCCAAGAGAGGGGGCAGGAGGAAATCTGATAGGCTAACGATCTGAGTGGGAGGCCGTGGGGCTAGAGGAGGCCGGAAAAGGGAGTGGAGGAGGTCTTGAGGGGGGCTGAGGGGGAGGTAGAAGGCAGGGAAAGTTCCCATAAGGGAAAGGTGTGTGTTTGTAGAGGAGTAAAGGAATCAGTCATTAAACATTTATTAAGCTCCTACTCTGTTTTAAGTTCTGGGGATACTTAGAAAGGCCAAAGTCGGCCCTTGCCTTCTAGGAGCTCACTGTCCAAGAGGGGTTGACAGCTTACTGATGCAGAGGATGAATTGGAAATAATTAACTGAAGGAAGACTCTAGAATTAAATGGAACTGGGAAAGCTTTCTCCAGAAGGTGGGCTTGAGATGAAGGAGGAGGCAGAGTTGTCAGGGAGGAAGGGAGTGGGTGGCTGGTATATGAAATGAAGCTAGCCTGTTGCCTATGGTCCCAGTTTGGGGTATTAATCTGCAGAGGTCAGTGGTCATGATGACCTGGTTTCTGGTTGCTCTAGTATGAGGTGTTTTAAGTCACTAGGCCCTAGGAGGTGGGAAGTTTGTTTCACTTTGATTCCTGTATCTAAGAGAGTGAGGCTGAATGAGCAGAACTTGGCTTCTGATACACCCTTGGACCCTTGGACCCTACTCTCCTTGGAATTGTAGGAGATACCCTGCCAAA
Organism: Monodelphis domestica; assembly: GCF_027887165.1. Taxonomy (NCBI): domain Eukaryota; kingdom Metazoa; phylum Chordata; class Mammalia; order Didelphimorphia; family Didelphidae; genus Monodelphis; species Monodelphis domestica. The sequence continues at coordinate 103,427,264 of NC_077229.1, forward strand.
AAAAAAATCTTGCTCTTTTTGCCCTTAAAGGATGAGAGAGCTGCTTGAGGTCCTGTCAGTCAGAGGAAGCCTTGTCTCCAGACACCTTCTCTGCCAGCTCAGAGTGTAACCCAAACCCTAAGCTCCCATTCCTTCCAGCCTCATGCTGGCAGCTGCAGGCCTTGGGGCTGCATCCAGCAGACTTCTGGGTTTTCATGCCCTTTTCCTACCTCAGGGTCTTCAGAAGTTTGGGTACTGATATTCTGAAGATGAAGAATTTTTGCTATCTTTAAGGAAACAGCCTTCTACATTCTGAGAAGCAGGACTAGGAAACCTGTGTTTGGATTTTTTCTGGGTCCCAGTTACATAAAGAGGCTGACTTGGATTATCAAATGTCTTTTCCTTTCTTTACTTGAGTAGACCTATTCCCTTCATGAGCCCCTCAATTTCCCCTTCCATTGGCTTGACAGCTGACTACCAGATGTGGGAAAGACCCTCCAAAAGAAAAGGAAATTAATAATTTTGTCCAAGTAAAGGCATACCTCCTTTTTCAGTTAATAATCTTATCTCAGGAAACACATCCTCTTTGCTGCAATCTAGTGATATTCTGAGTACCCTGAAATCATTTGCCCATCTGAATAGACCTGAGGAAGAATAAAGAAGGGAGAGCAGAATTGACAAGGAGAGTCTTTGTTGCAGGGGAGAAAGCTCTTTGTGGAGCCTACATGGGGAATAATCTCATACCCAGCTACTTACATTTATTTCTTGAATAAACTTGAAGAATTTCAGTGACTTGGAAAAAAGAAGGTGTTTGGGTTGCTGAATATGGGGGAAAAGGGGTGGTACAGATGGGGTAAAGCTGATGGTATTTGGGAATGTTGGGGTAAGGAGGAAGTTGACAGATTGAATTGTTAGGAGTTTTTGACCCTTCATATCGCCCATATCGCCCATTCCAATAAACATATCTAATTCTTTGCACAGGCTGTCCCTCATACCTGGAGTGTACTGTCTCCTCACTTTTTAAGAATACCTAGTTTTTATCAAAGCTCAGCTCAAACACTTCCTGATTCTCTCAGCTGTTAGTGCCTCTAGTCTGAAAATTACTTGGTATTTATTTGATCTATACTCATGAAAAGCAGTGGGGCCTAGTGGATAGAGTGTCCTTTGGAACCAAAATGACCTAGATTCAAATCATGTCTCTGATTTTTACTGGCTCTGTGACACAGGGCAAAAAACTCAATATAGTTCTTTAAGATTGTATGTTGTAGAGAAGATGCCAGTGTACATTAGTAATAGAAGTTTTCTTATCAGAAATTCTCATCAATGAAATCATGAGTCCAATCCTATCATTACCTGTCTTCCCTAATAGAACATAAACTTCTTGAGAAGGGTCTTTCATATTTGCTTTTGTATCTCTAGTGCAAAGCTCAGAACCAGGCACATAGTAGGTTTTTAATAAATGTTGCTGATAGATTGATGTAGGCTTTAAAAATTGAAGAATTCTTTATATACATTATTTAATTTGACCATAAAAACTCTTTGAGGTATATGGTACAAAGTATAATAGTGATAGGGATAGGGATAGATAGGGCCCATGATTTCTCCCAGTACTGTTAACAATCATTTAGTGAGGAAATATAAATAATAATAATAATAGTACATGTCAGATTTTAATAGACGTTTCAGGTTTACAGAGGGCTTTCTCACAACAAACCTATGAAGTAGTCAACATACTGTTTACCCTCATTTTGCAGATGAAAAAAATGAGATTCAGAGAGGTGATATGATTTACTCACCCTGTTTTGTCTCTGAAGCTAAGACAAAAAAGAATATTTGGTAGGAGAGGGTGGTAAACAGTGTCAGAAAGTGTAGAGAGGGGGGCAGCTGGGTAGCTCAGTGGATTGAGAGCCAGGCCTAGAGACAGGAGGTCCTAGGTTAAAATCTGGCCCTCAGACACTTCCCATTTGTGTGACCTTGAACAAGTCACTTAACCCCCATTGCCTAGCCCTTACCACTCTTCTGCCTTTGAACCAATACACAGTATTGATTCCAAGATGGAAGGTAAGAATTTTTAAAAAAGAAAAGAAAAAAGAAAGTGTAGAGAGGTTAAAGGTGATTAGTAAATCATTGGTGATCTTAGTAGTAGTAGGGATAGAATACTTAGAAGAAGTTGAAGAGAAAAGTATTGAATTAAAAAATGAGAATGCAGTTATTAAGCACTTCAATGTAAAATGTGTTAGGCTCTCTGCCAAATCTTGGGGGATATAAATATAAGTAAATAAGTCTCTCTGTCTTCCAGGAACTTACTAGAGGGATAGGTGGCACCAGGGATAGATCACTGGATCTGGCTCAAATTCATAACTTTGATCTATAAATCACTTACCCTCTGTCTACCTCAGTTTCCTCATCTATAAAATAGGGATAATAATAGTACCTTCCTCTCAGTGTTGTTGTGAAGATAAAAAATAAGTAATATTTGTAAAATTCTTTGTAAACTTTAAAGTGCTGTATAAATGCTAGCCTTTATTATAGCAGAAGATAAAATATAGAAGAGTGGTGGTGAGGGAAGGTATTTTGGACAAAGAAATTAAAGTGAACAGTGCATAGCACTTATAGAGCATTTTGTTGACATTTTTCCAGAATGTTAATGTTGATGTGATTACTGTTCTCAGAGAATGAGTAGTAAGAAAAAAAATGGAGCTTTTTAAAGATGATTAGTAGTGAAATTGGAGAGATAGGATCCTAGCTAGCTAGTTGAGGGAAAAGGATCAAGGGAAAACTTTTTTAGGTTTAGGGAGACTTGGGCATGTTTGTTGGCAGTAGAAGGGAAGAGATTAAAAATATATGAGAGAAAGAGGATTACTGGAACAAGGTTTTGGAAGAGGCTGGAGGGAATTAGATTTAGTGAGGGTAGAGATACTTTTTCTTGGGTGATAAGAGTAAAGGAGGGGAGATAGTTGCTGAGAAGATTTGAAGAATAGACAAACTGGACTGAAGTGGTTTTTATCTCAGTGAAGCTCCTAGGTTATCTGCTTTAAATATGAGGGTGTGGTTGTTGGAGGCCAAAGGAGAAAGGAAAGGTTGAAATAGTTGCTGTGGGAAATAAGGAATGAAAGGTAGGACAGATTGTCAAGCTATTTTAGGCGCCACCTCCCCCCCAAAGTTATTTGATATAAATTTACAGTGGATGAAATCAGTGGAGTTTTCACATTTTCACCAATAACATGGAACAACTCTATATGAAGATATTAAGAAAATGGATGGTAGGGATGAGGAGTCTCAGGTTGAAAACTGGGAAAGATCAAGGAATCAGGGTACTTTGGAGTAGTAGATAGTATGACATTAAAGGAGATCATTCCTAGTGTGTGCCCCTGGGCAAATCACTTAACCCCAATTGCCTAGCCCTTACCATCTTCTGCTTTGGAACTGATACTTGGTATACCTTCAAAGATAGAAGTTAAGAATTTTTTTTTAATGGTAGACCATGAGGTCAGAGCTACAAAGTAAGGCAAGTGAAGTACAGTAGGAGAGATAGATTGAGACAGTAGAGATGACTAAATTCACATTGTAATGAGAAAAACAAGATGGGCTGGGGTAGGGTGGGGTGGGGGGAATGTTGTACATGTGTACAGTTTAAGTAGAAAGTAATCTCAGAAGGAAGGCTTTAGTAGTGAGGTAAAGGAGATGAGAGTGGGAAAGGCTGCCTGCAGAAGGTGGAATTTGAGGAGAGCCTTGAAAGAAGTCTGGAAAGCTAGGAAGTAGAGGTAAGGAAGGTATGCCTTCCAAGCATAGAAGATAGCTAGTGAAAAGATTCTAAGTTGGGAGATTGAGTGTCTTGTTCAAGGAACAAGAAGGCCTGTGATAGCTGGATTATATTATATGCAAAGATTGAGAAGTATAAGAAGAATGGAAGGGTTAAAAAGAACAAAGTTGTGAAAGGCTTTCAAAATCCAACAGGTTTTATATTTGATCCTGGTGGTAATAGGGATGGTATGGTCAGACCTGAGCTTTAGAAAGACTATTTTTTTCATATTAGTGAAGAATGGATTGGTTGTGGGGAGATCATGAACCAGGGATTGCTATGATCTCAGAGAGAAGTGATGAGGGCTTCTACTAGGCTGTTCAGATGGAGAGAAGGGAAGATACATAAAAGATGTAGAGATGATAGAAATAATGAGATTTGGTAACATTAAATATGAGAGGGAGCAGTATGAGTGAGAAGTCAAGAATGGTACTTGGTTTGCAAGCATAAATAATTGAGAGAATGGTGGTATCCTTGAATAGTAATTGAGAAGTCTACATAGAAAAGGATAGAGAATAAAGAGGATTTGGGGGGAAGGTTAATGAGTTTTGTTTTGGATATATTGAGTTTGAGATGTTTATGGAACATCCATTTCAAGTTATCCAAAGGACAATTGGTGATATGAGACTAGATATCAGGAGAGAGTTTAGAACTGGATAGATAATCTGAGAATGATCTATATAGAGACAATAATTAAATCTGTAAAGCTGATGAGATCTCCAAGCTAAAAAGTTTAGTGGGAGAAGATGGCCTAAGTCAGAGCCTTTGGGGATAACCCAGTGTTAGTGGACCTAATTTGGATGAAGATTTAGCAGGGGAGACTAAAGAATGAGGAGAGGAAAGGAAGCAGGAGAGATCAACGTTAGGAAAACAGAGAGGAGAGAAGAGGGTGATTGACAATGTCAAAGGTTGTAGACATATCAAGAAGATGAGGTTTGAGAAAAGACCAGTGGATTTGGAATATTTTGGAGAGCAATTTCAGTTGAATAACAAGGTAATCTAGATCTTACAGAATTTAGAATTGAGGAGAGGAAGTGGAGACTCTGATGGTAGACAAATTTCTCAAGGAGCTTAGCCTAACAGGAAATTCTCTGATGAAGAAATTGACTATCTTTAGTCATTTGAAAAAATGCTCCAAATCATTAGAGAAATGCATATTAAAGCAGCACTTCATATCTATGAGACTAGCTAATCTTTCAAAAACAGAAAATGATAAATGTTGGAGTGATGTAGAAAAATTAGGACATAATACACTGTTAGTGGTGATGTGAACTTACGCAACTATTCTGGAGAGCAGTTTGGAACCCTTTCCAAAGGACCATAAAACTGAGCATGTTATATCTCAAAAAGATTCAAGATAGGGGAAAGAGACCTATTTGTACAAAAATATTTATAGCATCTCTTTTTGTGGTGGCAAAGAACTGGAGCCTGAGGGGTGTCCATCAGTTGGGGGAATGGCTGAACAAGTTATAGTATGTGGTTGTAATGGAATACTATGGTGTCATAAGAAGTGACATATAAAATAAATTCAAAGTGGAACACTTGTGACTGTTGGCAAAATCAAGAGTATGATCTTCTCTTTTTTAATTCAGGAGGAATGGAGATCATAGAAATCAACAGATTAAGGCTCTAGAAGTTAGGATATTATTGAGAAGTATGTTGGAGCATGTGAGAATGCATTGGGATGGAGAGAAAGAATGTGAGCTAGACACTGAACTCATTGAGGAGGGAAAGAAAAGATCCTAGAGTTCAGTTGATAAAGGACACCAAGATCTGGATGGGGTGATTAATTGGGGTTGGAGGAATCTCAAAGGAAGAGTGATTGTTGAGAGGTACAGAAGTCTGGCTGTGTAAATCCTCTCACTCACAAAACTCAAGTGCTTCTAGCCTAAAATGCCAACTCCTTATTTTGGCTTCTAAAGCCTTTTCTCTTCTGTTACCAGTTTATTCTTTTTAGGCTTTGTACACATTACTATCCTGCATGCACTTTACATTCAGTGAGAGTGACCAGTTTGTTCCATCTCTTGCCTCCTCTGCCTTTTCCCAGGTTCTGCCTAGTGCCTGGAATGCCTTTCCTCCTGCCTCTTAGAGACCCTAATTTACTTTGAAGCATAGCTCTAAGTGCCAGTTCCTATAGAAGTTCATTTTTATTTTGCAAACTGTTAGTGTCTCCCCCTGGAAATGACTTTTTCTGTATTTTGAATTTTATTTTATTTGAACATTTTATTTCCCTTAGTATTTGTAACCTTCTGAGGGCAGCATCTAGTTCATTTTTGTTTTTGTATCTCTAGTGCCTGGTACTTCCTGTTACACTGTAGGCACTTATTGTTTGTTATTGTAAAAGTTTGGAAGTTTGTAGATGACAGGAATAAAGATAAGGACTTGTGCTCAAATATTAACTTAGTACTCTTTCTATGGTATTATGCTGTTTCCCTAGGCTTCCCCAATACTTGCCTGTTGCCAAGTGTTTTGGGCTCCTGTGTCTCATTCCTCTTTTTTCTTGGCTTTGTTCAAGAAAAGTTTGCTTTGGAGTAGCCTCATTTTGGAGTAGTATGGAATACTGCTTTCAATTTTCTACCACATTTTAGGAGGTACAGTAACAAGTTGGAGATTGTCCAGTGAAGTGTGACAAGAATGTTGAGACTAAAGATCATTTGGAAGAATTGGGAATGTGTAGCATGGAGAAGTGGTGAGAAATATGATAGTTATGTACAATTTTAGAAGGCCTGTCATATGGATAAGGATTAGGCTTTTTCTTGTTGGACCCAGAGGGTAGAACTAGGAACTATGGGGGCAGCTAAGTAGCATAGTGGAGAGAACCTTACTTGAAATCAGACACTTCTTAACTGTTTGACCCAGGGCAAGTCACTTAACCATAATTGCCTAGCCCTTGCTACTCTTCTGTCTTCTTAGAGTTGATAATTAGACAGAAGGTAAGTTTTTTTTGTTTTGTTTTTAAAGGCACTAAGAACAATGATGGAAGTTAAAAAGAGAGAGATTTGTGTAAGGAAGAACTCTGTGACAATTACACTTTTCCAAAAGTGGAATTAGGTATTTTGAGAAGCAATGAGTTTTCTTTCATTTGGTATCTTTTAGCTGAAGTTGGATGATGATTTATTAGACTTTGTGGAGAGGTTTCATGTTCAGATGAGAGTTAGACTAGATAGCCTCTGAATTCTCTTTCAATTCTGTGAATTCTTAAAAAGTTTTTTTCTTATTTCAGGAGTGACCATGTCCCTCCTCCACACAATAAATTCCATAGGTTTCCTTTTTGCCTCTAAGATAAATATAAATTCCTTTGTTTGGCTTTGAAAGTTCTTTGTAACCTGTCATCAACTTGTCTGTTTTTTTTTTTTGTTTTTTGTTTTAATAGCCAAAAAAGGCCATCTTGCTATTCTTCACATACAGGGTTCTATCTCCTGTTATTTTGGTCTCTCAAGCCTAGAATAATATTTTATCTTTTCACCACCACATCATAGAATCCCTGACTTCTTTAAGGCTCATTTCAAACAATTGCTAAATAGTCAAATGATATGAGTAGGCAGTAGTTAGAAGAAGAAATCTATGCTATTAGTAGCCATATGAAAAACTGCTGTAAATCAGAGATGTCAAATCCTGGGAGTAAGTCTAATTGGATTAAAGTGTAATTGGGAAATATTAACAAAATAAAAATACAACAAAACATAAATAAATAAGTAACTACGTTAATACTTAGTTTTCTAAGCCATTTTGAGCCAGCAAAGAATCTTATGTATTAGAGTTTAACCCCATTGCTCTGTATAACTAATAATTAGAGAAATGCAGATTAAAACAACTCTTAGGTTTACCTCACACTTATCAGATGAACTATTATGACAGAAAATGAAAATTATAAAACTTGGAGGGGATGTGGGGAAATTGAGAATGTTGGGAGCCAACTGATTCAATCATTCTGGAGAATGATTTCGACCTATGTCCAAAGAGACAGTACCATTATTAGGTTTGTATCCCAGAGAGATTAAGAACACACACACACACACAGACACACACAGACACACACACACACACACACACACACACACAAAAGGGGGAAGGACTTACATATACAAAAATACTTGAAGCATATCTTTTTGTGGGGGTAAAGGATTAGAAAGTGATGCATCAATTGGGGATTGGAAAGTGATCCATCAATTGGGGATTGGCTGAGTAAGTTATATGATTGTAATGGAATACTATTGTACTGTAAGAAATGAAGAGCAGGAAGATCTTAGAAAAACCTGGAAAGACTTATAGAAACTGAAACTGAGTGAAGTAAGCAGAACCAGAACACTGTACACACTGACAGCAATATTGTATGATGAACAACTGTGTATAATTTAGCTATTCTTGGCAATACAGTTATTCAAAACAGTCTCATAGGACTTATGATAAAAAATGTCATCTGCTTCCAGACAAGGAACTGACAAGCATCTGAATCCAGAATATCATAAATTTTTTTCAATTTCTTAATTTTTTTTGTTTGAGTTTCCTTTACAAAAGGATTAGTATGGAAAAATTTTATACATGATTGCACATGTAAAACCTATATCCAGTTGCTTACCATGGGGGGAGGGAGGAGAGAGGGAGAGAATTCCAGACTTAAAATATTGGAAAGTGTTTTTATATGTAATTGGGAAAAATATAAATTTTAAAAAGATAAATTAAAAACAAATCTAAAGTACCACCTTACACTCATTAGTTTGACTAAGTTGACCATAAAAAGGACATTTTGGAGGAGCTATGGGAAAATGTACTTTCTACAAAATCCAATTTTATTTTGAGTTCTAGATTCTCTTCTACCCTTCACCCCCCCCCCCGCCCCTATTCATTAAGAAGGTAAGGAAAAACTCATTGCAAATATGTAAAATCATGGAAAAAAATTTTGCATTAACTATATCCCTCCCAAAAAACCCTAAAAAGAAGGAAAGAAAAAAATATGCTTACTCTGCTTTCTAAAACCAATTAATTCTGTATCTAGAGTTGGATCACATATTTCATCATGAGGCCTTTGAATTGTTGTGTTGCTCATAGTTACCAAGTCTTTTTCAAAGTTGATTGTCTTTTCAATATCATATAAATTATTCTTCTGGTTCTACTCACGTCACTTTGCATCAGTTCATACATGCATTCCCAGGTTTTCTGAAAACATCCCCTTCATAATTTCTTACATCACAATAGTATCTTATATTCATATAACTTGTAAAGTCATTCCCTAATTTCTGGGCATACCTTCAGTTTCCAGTTCTTTGCCACCAAAAGAAGAGTTGCTTTAAATATTTTTATACATATGGGTCCTTTTCTTCTTTCTCTAATTTCTTTTAGTTATAGACCTAGTAGTGGTATCATTGGATCAAATTGGGTATGCACAGTATGAAAAGTTTTTAAACTTTTCAAGCGTAGTTCCAAATAGTTTTCCAAAGTGGTTGAACTAGTTCATAGCACCACCAACAGTGCATTAGCTATTTTCTCACATCCCTTCCAACATTTGCCATTTTCTTTTCTTTTTTTTTTTGTCATCTTAATCAGTCTGAAGGCTGGGTGGTAGTACCTCAGAGTTAGAAAACAGGTACTTTATGACACATGCTAAACAATTAGACTGCTCAAGACTTACTTTCTGCATCAGGATTCATTTCCTGATTAATAATATGGGAATAGGTTTTGAACAATGATACATGTATAACCCATTGGAATTGTTGGCTCCTGGAGGGAGAGGGAGGAGGGGAGAGAAAGAACATGAACCATGGAACCATGGAAAAACACTCTAAATGAATTAATTAATTAAAAGAGAATCATTTCCTGATCCTTTCACTGGCTGGTGTCCTCTCTTGTATTTCTTTTCTTTTTGTCCTATATATAGTTATACCTATACAAGCTGCCTTCCTCATAGAATATAAATTTCAGGAAGGGACTTTCATTTTAATTACACATCCTTAGAACAGTGATGGTGAACCTATGACATGGGTGCCAAAGATGGCATGCAGAGTACTCTCTGTGGGCATGTGCCCCCCCCCCCCCCAGTTCATTACTAGAAAGGCAGGACTCAAGCAGAGCTGCTCCCCTCCCCCTCTCCACTGTGCTTGATGACATTTTTTCATATCACCTGCTCCTCTGCTCAAATGGGAGTGCAGAGTGGGTTTTGAGGGTGGAGGGACTAAAGTAGGGGGCTTACAGGTGGCAGAGCTGAAGGGGAGAAGAGTACTCAGGCCACCCCCATTCCTCCTCTCTATACTCACTGAGGACATTCCTCATTTCTCCCATCCCTCTATCCAGCAGCCTAATGGGAATGCTTTCTCCCTCTCCTGTGTGGGGTAAGGCAGGGGCAAGGTGCACCCAAAATCAGTTGGGGGGGGAGCACAGCATTTGATCTGGGTGGGGTAGAAGTGTGACCTAGCACTCCATCTCTAAAAGGTTCACCATCACTGCCTTAGAATTGTGCCTGGCACATAATATGTGCTTAATAAATGTGCTTATTACCTTTGCCTCTCATTGTGATTTCCTTCCCCTTTTAAAATTTTTATTTATTATTCATTCATTTATTTATTACCAATTACATCTTATAAAAAATTTCCACCTGAGTTTTCCTAAGTTAGATGATCAAACTTTCTCCTTTCTTCCCTTCCCTTCTCTTTTCCGGTGTTGGCAGACAATTTGATTTGGGTTATACATGTATTATCATATATAACATGTTTCCATATTGTTCATTTTTAAGTGAGTAATCTTATAAAACAAAACCCCAAAACCTAAACCCAAAGAAAAAATTTAGTTAATTTAGAATATTTTTCCATGGTTACAAGATTCATGGTTTTTCCCTCCTCTCTCTCCAACTCCCCCCCCCCCCCCCCCCCATAGCTGATGTGCAATTCCACTGGGTTTTACATGTGTCATTGATCAAGACCTATTTCCATATTTGGTTTCCTTTCTTTTTTTTCTTTAAAAAAACTTTTTTTTTAAACCCTTACCTTCTGTCTTGGAGGCAGAAGAGTGGTAAGGGCTAGCCAGTGGGGATCAAGTGACTTGCCCAGGGTCACACAGTTGGGAAGTGCCTGAGGCCAGATTCGAATCTAGGACCTCCTGTCTCCAGGCCTGGCTCTCAATCCACTGAGCCACCCAGCTTCCCCCTGGTTCCCTTTCTTAAGTGTCTTGGACTATATAAAGGATGGCCTGAGAGAGTTAGTAGGCCTGAGAGATTGTAGTAGGGATACCAATTAGGAGGTTATTACAGTACAGGAGTTAGGTAATTAAGACCTGAACTAGGGTTGTAGCAGAGTGATTACAGAGAAGGAGGCAAACACTAGGGAGGATTAGGTAATAAAAATGACAACCCATGGTAATAATTGAATGTGGAAGGATAAGGAAGAGGGAAAAGTCAAGAATGAATCTGATAACTACAAGGGACTCGTGTTGAAAATTTTATCCACAGCTGAAGAAGGAACAACTGGAATTTGAGTACAGATCAAAGCATGCTGTCTTCTCGTATATATCCTTCATGAGATTTCTATTGTATGTTAATATGTATGTTCTATCATGACATCAGCAATATGGAAATATGTATTATATAAAAGTATGGGTATAACCTGTATCAGACCATTCATTCCCTTAGGGAGGGAGAAGAAGAAAATTTATCCCTTTCAGTTGATTGCAGAGGTCAAGAGGGTTAGACCTAGCTGAGACCAGTGGAGAAGGGGAGTTCCTGAGGTGAAAGCAATTTGTCCAGGTGTTAGAGCTAAGACTTAAAACCCATACATTCTGACTGCCAAAGTTATTTTCGTAATGCATGGTTATGATTTTGTCACATATCTTCTTTGCATCCTTCAACTATCGATGAATTCTGTCTCTTCTACGACTGTGCCCTGAGGTCCTTCAGACCTTGAGATCTACCTTGCCTTAACTCCTAATGATCATTAGCACTGTCATACTGACATACTGACATAGCATAAGTACTCCTTGGCTCTGCCATCCACACTTTTACTGCACTCTTAGGATTTCTAGGTTTTTCCATCCACTCTGAAACTGAACTTTCTTTTATATGCTGTCTTCCCTATGAGAAGGTGAGTCTCTTGAGAGTAGAGAGTAGGGACTCTCTTGTTTATTCTATTTGTATTACTGAAAATACACTTTGCTTAACACTGTCCTTGGTATATATTAAGTGCTTAATACATGGCATTTCCTTTATTTTTCATCCATTTATTTCTCTTTCAAGGATTTTCACAATCTGATCTTCACCTCCATTTTCACCCTTCTCATACTATTTCATGTACTGATCTGTATTCTAGTCAAATTGGGCTATTCTTCCAAACATTCTATTTTTCCATGCCTTTGTTTATTTGATTTCCAATGCCCAGGAATGCCTCAGCCTTGAACTCATCTCTTCTTATTGAAATGCTGCATGTCATACTTGTTACAAGGGAATCACTTTAAAAGACTGATATATATTAATTTAAGGTCGCCAAGGAATCAGCTATGTAATTCCTAAATGAAAAACTCAAGTCAGCCGTCAGCCTTTTTTGGAGTTTAATTACAATAGGAGCAAGAAAGGAATTAGAGATATATATATAGAGAGAAAGGGGAGAGAAGGGAATAGGGCTTAAATACCCCTTCTGTTTAGGCTGGGCCAAAAGGCCCAAGCCCTTAGATAGCTGGGGCAAAGAAAGGAGATCAGTCCCTTTCACTCACGTGTCCAAAATGGAGAAACAGTCTCAGAGGCCCCCACCTTCAGCTTCCTTCAGAGCAAGCTTCCTCAGAGCCCAGGAACCACACCGACCAAAAACTCAATCCTCCTCTCTCAGTCTCCAGACCCTCCTATCTTTAAGGACACCATCCAAGTTGCCTCCCCTCAGTCCTCACATCTACCAATCACTCTTCATCAATTTCCCTGTCAATGGAGGCTCTCGCTTAACCCAGGACCGCCCAGAGGTTTCTGGCTTTTGCACATGTCTGTTGAAGGTCATATTTTTCAAATGATTAAATCTTTACTCCTTTGTTCCAGCCCTTTCTAAATCCTGTTAACTTGAGTATGGTAGAGATTGGAATAATTAAATTTTGATCTAGGCTGCAGCCCTTACTCAATCCTATTAGGACTGAATAGGGTGGAGTATCTCCATTGTATCAATTCTAAAATCAATCAAGACTCAAAGAAATTCCTGTTCTATGCTCAAGCATAGGTCAAAGTCCTTTCCATTGTTCAGCAAAGGGTTTCTGTCCTAAAGTAATCTTAAGAAGGGAAGAGAAGGAACCTCCCATGCCAATGGAGTTCCCATTCCAATAGACTATCAGTAAGAAATTTTCCGAGTATGAAATATCCCAATGGTGAAATTTCCAACATTTATAAGTCTAAGGAATTTTGAGGTTTACATACTTGAAAGGATAGCAGAGTTGGAGTTAGAATGCCCAGTTTTGAATCACAAATTTGACACTAAGCATCCTTCTACAAGTTGCCAGATCTCTGAATTTCAGTTGCTTTATCCTTAAAATAAAAATGTTAATACTATATGACCACCCTGTCTTATGTTCTTTGCACCTCAGTGCTCTGTAGAAATGTGTGATAATTATTGTGATTGTGCATTCTGCCAGGGCCAGTTCAAATGTGTAAGGGGCAAAAATGTAAGAGGTAGATTAAGAGTATGGTCACCAGGAATTTAATTCCAAATGATTTTTTAGCAATTTATGGCAATTTATTTACAAAAGGAGATAGAGTGAAAGTAAGACAATCAGAGAGAGGATAGGGTAAGATAACCAACCTAACACACTTAAGTATTTTGCTCTGACTCCTGGCTCAACCCAGGCACGGCTAATTAGCCCTCAGCTGGAGGGGCCTAAGCTTTGAGCCAAGGACCCAGGGATGAATGAATAAAGCAAGGGCTTCAGTCATGAAACCTCTCTCGAGGCTAGTCCCTTCAGAAAATCCAGGAAAGGATTCAGCCTTTTTCACTCACCCACTTGGTAGTTCAAAAGGGAGAGATTTAAGAACAGTCTCACCAAGTCCAACTTCTCAGGTCCAGTAAGCAGATTCTTCACCAGCCTCCAACTTGAATGTGTAACTCCGAAGAACGAATAACTTCCTCTTGGGAAGTTGTAACTCTTTTTAAAGATGCTTCTTTATGTCACTACTTGTGCCTTCTACTTTTACGTGGAAAAATTATAGTTTGTAGTTTTGCTTAGGACTTGCCAGAGGGCAGTCAGTGGTTTCTGATTCATCACCCACGTTCACACATGTGGGTCACAGACATTCTGCCACTCAAGTGTAAGTAGGGTGTATATGCTTCTGGTGATTACATCTAAAAATGGGCAGGGGAGAGTTAATTCCATCTTCACAAATGCTACTTTTCCTGATCCTCTGAAAAATACTCATTCCTTTCTATACATTGAAACAGTACTTTGTATTGTATTCCTCCTGAAATTTTTCATATCTTTCCTTGGAGTGTAGTGATCTGTTTATAACTCATTGTATACCATGACTCAGATTGTGAGATTTGTAATCCATTTCAGTTAACAAATATTTTTTAAGTGCCACCGCACCCCCTCCTCATGTTCTAGGCATCTTTGTAGATGCTGAGGTACAAAGAATCTTTTGTGCTCCAGAAGCTTACCTTCTCTCTCTCTCTCTCTCTCTCTCTCTCTCTCTCTCTCTCTCTCTCTCTCTCTCTCTCTCTTAAACCCTTAACTTCCATCTTAGAATTAATACTGTGTGTTGGTTACAAGGCAGAAGAGTGGTAAGGGCTAGGCAATGGGGGTTATGTGACTTGCCCACGGTCACACAGATAGAAAGTGTCTGAGGCCAGATTTGAACCTAGGACATCCTATTTCTAGGCCTAGCTCTCAATCCACTGAACCATCCAGCTGCCCCATACCTTCTCTTGAGGGGAACAACAGATATACAAATAAATGAAGACTAAATGTATACAAAATGATTTTGTTAGAGGTGGAGATGTAGGAAGATTCTGCCAAATGGGGAGGTCAGGACAGATCTTGTCTAGGAGGTGGCACTTTGAACTTAGCCTTGACAACTGGTGGGATTCTAAGATGTAGAAGTAAAGAGGGAGAACATGCTGAGTATATCATGGGGATACAGTGCAAAAATGCATTTTCCCCTTCTTCTGTTGTTACCTTAGGCAAGTAATTTCATTGCTGTGGATCTTAGTCCCTCATTTTTAAAATGAGGATTTTCTAGATGACTTATTAACTCTAAATTAGTTATGCAGTGATCTTTTATTATCTCATCTTTAGCCAGCAGACAGTTGGAAATGCAAAATATGAATTCAGGTAAAAGAAGGCTATGTATGTTATTTTGGGATGTGTCCATCTGCTGGACATGGTGTATTGGTTATAGTGATGGTCTTGGGAGTCAGAAAGATCTGAATTAATATCTTGTCTTAGGATATTAATGTTATATTAATATTAATTATACAATTTAGGGTTGTATAACCCTGGACAAATAACTTAATCTTTCCTAGATTGAGTTTTTTTATCTGCAAAATGGACATAATAATATTTTCCATTACAAGTCTAGTCCTGTGATGCTACTTCCACAATGTCTTTTGCATTTTTCCTTTTTTTTTTCTTCACTCACTTTGTCAGTATCTGCCACGGGCAAGGTCCAGCCTCACTCGTGACTCCAGGGGTTCCCAACAGGTGATGAACGATCAGTCAAGAAAATAACAAATGGAAGACAGCTGTATTTTTACGACCATGGGAATGCTTTGCATCTGATAGTTGCTCCACCATCCCCAGGCTTGGTGTTTATTTTTATACCCATTGTCTTGGCACACAGATACCTTACCTAACACACATGTCCAAATGGAGATAATTGGAAAAGTGATACATTAACTTTTAATAAATCACTTGATTAACATTCTATATTCTTATATTGTGATTACAGACAGCATAAAGGTTTCACACAAGATAATGATTTTGTCACAAGTGGCTTAATTTTCTCATAACCCTGTGAGGAGTTTTGAGCTTACAAACAATCAAGGAAAATTACTTATTATTTTTAATAAAAGGAAATAATCAACTGTTCTTAAAAGACAATTCAAGAATCATATCATTGAGGTTGAAAGGTACTGGGAACACAATTCAGATTTAATATTAGACTGGTCATTTTTCGGGGTTTACTAGGGAGTTTCTGAGTTACTGGTTTGTGAAGTCGAGTCACTGAGGCATGTTGAAGCTTAGTGTACCTGTAGTGTACCTGTGCCTCTTGTATGGGCCTTTATGATTGATTTGTGTGTTGGCTTCATGAGAATAAGTTTCTGTGAGTGGGAAAGTTTTGGGCTTGGCTTGTAGCTGCAGTTTTGCTGGGAATTATGTACCTAAATAAAAGTTAACTCATGATAGTCTTGGGGATTGAGTTTGAGGGTCTGATCTTTTGGTGATATTTTAGAGAATTAGGGTACAGGTATTTTGCTCTTGTATTATTCCTTCTGAGACTAGGGGGAATAATAATCATGTCAATTCCATAGGTAAAGGATATTGATGAGAGAGGTCATGCAAGGGGGAGTGGGCAATCACATCTTGCCAAGGGCCACTCTGTGGCCTCCTTAGCTACCATGCGTGACTTTACTTGATGGCTCCCAGCAAGTATCTTAGTTCAGGCTCTTTTCACCAGTCATTAGGACTATTGTAATAGCCTCCTGACTAGTGTCCCTGCCCAGCTAGTTTTATTATAACTAAGCAGGATTGATATAAGGATCAAGTGAGATAATAATTTTGAAGAGCTTTGTAAATTTTAAATGCCATATAAATCTTAGCTATTATTGTCATTTTACAGCTTCTCAAACTTATCATGGCCTAAATAGTCCTTGTCATCTTTCACCTTACGCCCTCCTTCCTTCAAACTTCCCTATTTCAGTTGAGGTCATTGCCATCCTCTCTGCTATTTATAGTCTCAATCATCTTTGACTAGTTCTTCACATGAACCCTCATATTCAGTCACTGGCCAAGTCCTGTGATGCTACTTCCACACTATCTCTTGCATCCTTTCTTTGTTCTTCACTCACTTTGTCAGCACCCTAATTCAGGCTCTTTTCACCACTTCAATCCATCCTTCACACAGCTGCCAAAATAATCCCATTAATATATAAATGTGACTACACTGCTCAAAATGTCTATAGGAGAAAATATAAACACTAACCAGTTGTCTGAGGCCCTTTACAGACCAACTCCAGCTTATCTTTCCAATCTTACTTCACATTTCTCTTCTTTATTACATTCTGTGTTCTGGCCACACTCTTCCTTGCTTTTTTTTACTACCAGCTTTGTATTATATTTATCTGTGTGCTTGCAATGTTTCCTCAGCAGAATGTAAGCTCTTTGAGTGCAGGGTACTGCTTTTTTTGGGTTATCTTTGTATCCCTACTGTTGAGTGTAGTACCTTGCATTTAGCAGAAGATTAATAAATGTTTGCAGAATTTAATTCAGTTAGGTACTATCATATCTCCTTATTTGTTATGGGTTTCAATACGTGGGTTCATAGAATTCATAGAACTTAACAATTACAAAACATCTTGAAAGTAATTTACCTTGCTTCTTTTACAGACAAATAAACTGAGTTATAGAGAAGTTAAGTGACTTGCCCAAGATTATATAGGTAGAAAGTCTCAGAAACTGAGATTGAACCCAGGTCCTTTGAATCTAAGGTCTTCCACTGTACCACCCTGCCTCTTGAAGTCCCTCCTGACCATTTTTGTTTTGTTGTTTCACTCAATCAGTAATTACTTATTTGGCATTTACTATGTGCCAGACACTGTGCTAAGCACAAGAATATATCGAAAAAGTAAAAACAGCCTCTGCCCTCAATAAACTTGCATTCTAGTGGAGAAGGCAACCTGTATGCAAATAAGTATGTATGAGGTACATCCAAAATATATGAAGGTAACCTTAGAGGGGAAGATACTAGCAGCTGGGGGGGCCCAGAAAGGCCTCTTACACAGTGTGACATTTGCACTATGTATGAGTAGTTGCTACATGACCTTTTAAACTCTTTGGTCTCCATAGGAAATATTCCTTTTAGCAGAATCTCTATCAACCATATAAATAGTTTAGTAACAACTCTACATAGTTCTAAGTTGTTATCAGAGATTCCTTGTTTGCTTTTTTCTAATATAGACTAGAACAACAGTTCTTACTCTGGGGTCCATGGACCTCAAAGGAGTCTATAGATTTCAAGGGGGGGAGGGTTTGTGAATACATCTTTATTTTTTGCCATTAACTGAAATTTAGCTTTTTAAATTTATTCTTTATTTTTAAATTCTTCTAAAATTTTGAGTTTCAGATCTTCTTCCTCCCTTCAATTCTTCCCCCTACCACTGAGGAAAGCAAGCAGTATGATTGTACATGTGAAATCATAGCATCATCTTTGATTTTAATTATAAAAAAAATGTTTTGAGAAGTTTAGCATCTTTCTCTCCATAGTGGCTCTTCAAAAAAAACCTTTTCATCCCTTTTCAAACCTTCCATGACTCTTCTCTCCCTACCTTCTCATTTGAGAAACTTGCCTCATATTTTACAGAAAAATTTGAGACTCTTTGTCATGAGCTCCCTCTTCTCTCTTCCTCACCTTGCATCATTTATATAAATTGCCTCTTTCTCCTCTGTCCCTACATGCCAAAGTGACTTTACACTTTACTAAAGCTAACTCCTCTACCTACTTAAATGACCCCATTCTATTCTGTCTCCTTCAACAGATTGTCATATCCACTCTATCAATTTATTTTCAGTCTGTCTACTGGCTTATTCTCTACTGCTTGCAACTATGCATATGTCTCCCCCATCTTGGAAAAAAAAAACTCACTTGATTCTTCCATCTCATAACTATATCTCTTCTGTCCTTTGTGGCCAAACTCCTTGAAAGGATAGCTACAATATGTACTTCCAGTCCCTCCTCCTCCTCCTCTTCCCTTCTTCCTTCTTTGTATTGGCTCCAAGGCAGAAGAGTGGTAAGGTCTAGGCAATGGGGTTTAAGTAACTTGCCCAGGGTCACATAGCTAGGAAGTGTCTGAGGCCAGATTTGAACCTAGGACCTCCTGTCTCTAGGCCTGGCTCTCAATCCACTGAGCTACCCAGCTGCTCCCCTCTTCCATTCTTCTCAATCTCTTATAATCTCCACTGAAATTGCTCTTGCTCAAGTTTCCAATGACCTTTTAGTCACCAGATCCAGTGGCCTTTTCTCAACCCTCAATCTTCTTGATCTCTTTTCAGCCTTTAATATTGTTGCTCACCTTCTCATCTTTGACACTCTCTTTTCTCTAATTTTCAAGACCCCACTCTTCTCTTAGGATTTTTTCATACCTATCTGACTGTTCCTTCTTAATCTCCTTTGTTAGATTCTTTCCCAGATCATTTCTTTTAACCACAGTGTCCAACAGGGTTCAGACCTGGGCTCTCTTCTCTTCTCTGTTTATACTACTTCATTTGGTGATTTCATCCCCTCCCATGGATTTAATTACCCATCTTAAAGCTGGAGATTGTCAAATCTGCATCTTTTACCTCAACCTTTCTTTTGACTTTCAATCTTGCATCTCCAGCTGCTCTTCAGATACTTGAAACTGACATCTTAAACTCTACATGTCCAAAATTGAACTCATCTTTCCACCAAACTCCTCCTTTCCTAACTTTCCAGTTACTGTAGAGGACAACACCTCCCAATCCCTCAGGCAACTAGATGTTATCCTTTACTTCAAACTATCTCACCATCATATTCAGTCTGTGGCCAAGACCTGTTGATTTCACCTTCACTATATCTCTCCAGTGTGTCTCCTCTCCTGACATTATCACCACTCTGGTGAAGCCCTCATCACCTCCCATCCAGATTTGTAATATCCTGTTAGTGGATCTGCCTGGCTCAAAGTAGGTACTTAATAAATATTTGTTGACTGACTGACTGACTGACCGACTGACCTTAATAGGTCCATCAGCTTTGCTAGACTCCTATAGGGATCCATGACACAAAAAAGATTAAGAATTTCTGGTCTAGAATTTGTCAGAAATTGAAAACACACTTATTAGGCCAAGGTTGAAGAATCGACCTTCTTTCCCTTCTTGAAAATCAGGACTATTTTTCCTATTCTGCATGATAACAGCATCTCAGCAATCATGGCTACAATTTTTTCAGTACTCTGGAATTTACTTTGTCAGTGCTTGATGACTTGGGGTGGTTGAGAGCAAATAAGTATTCTCTT
The DNA here is from genome assembly GCF_027887165.1 of Monodelphis domestica. Lineage (NCBI taxonomy): Eukaryota > Metazoa > Chordata > Mammalia > Didelphimorphia > Didelphidae > Monodelphis > Monodelphis domestica. The sequence continues at coordinate 103,447,238 of NC_077229.1, forward strand.
AAGTATCTCTTAATTTATTGTAAGCTATATTTTTGTTACTATTTTTATTCCATACTATGCTAAAAATTATCTTGGCAGAAGGATTTAAAAACTGAATAATGCTGCTTTCTCTTTGTTATATTATCCCCACTGTGCCCAGCCATCATTTTCTCTTTTCTTTCATCTTCCTCTTGTCTCTAGCACAGCTAAAGAAAGCCTTCTTGTCCTTAGTTATCGACTGAAATCTTAGCTCCTTCTAAATATTAGCATCCTTTGCATTCTTAAGGTACTTTGCTATCCTTTTGTAGTTATATATAGTTAACTGCCCTTGTCTCCTTTATCTAGATGTGTTTTTTCAAAATAAAAATTGATTGATGAATTCCTTCTGTAGCTGTGTTGGTTTCTTTGGACAATTTCTTCTTCATTGGAATAATTTTTACACTTGTTAACAGTTTTAAATTTTGAAAGTATCCTATCCTTCTAGATCCAGCAATTCCCCTATAGAATATTAGGCCTTTGGATCATACTCAAAGCTCAACTCCCTCTCTTCCTTCCTTCCTCCTCCTCTCTCTCTCTCCTCCTCTTCCTTCCTCACTTTTCTCTATCCCTCTCTCTTTCCTCTTGGTAGCTAGGTAACAGTGTATAAAGGCCTGGGCTTGGAATCGAGAAGCCCTGAATCCTGATGTTGCCTCAGATACTTTGTAGCTGTGTTACCCTTGTTAAGCCACTTGACAATACTCACTTTGTAAGGTTGTTGTGAGGATCAAATGAAATGATAATTGTTAAGTACTTAATACAGTACCTGGAGCATAGTATAATCTATATAAATGCTTATTTTCCCTATTCCCCATCTCTTTTCTCTCTCATTTCTCTTATACCCCTACCTAACTCAGCTCTTAGTGTCAGGAAGTTCTCTGTTTCCCAGCTTCAGATTTCTCTTCTTGGGTTTCACTCCTTTATTTCTTGTTAATCCTCTCCTTGTCTTGCCCACAAGGCAGCTGTAGGGAAAGAAATGCCATGGGAACAGCTTCCCAATTGCGTCCCAAAGCCCTTGTTTCAGGGGATTCTTTCCTTCCCTCTCTTAAGGCCACCAACTTTTACCAGATTCCCAGAGGAGATAAATTTCCCCCTGATTCTCTGGGGTAGTGGCAGCAAATTCTTCTTAATTCAATTCATATACTGTTGTGATTAAAGAGTTTTACTAGAGAAAAGTACAATAAGATAAAAAGAAAACAAGAAAATACACTTATAGCTAAGCTTGTCAAATGTGGAATAAGCATATAGATAAATCTTCTTTTAAGCCTTGTTGATCCTGTTACAAGGAACATCTAGGCACTAATATATGCTATCACCATAAAAAAGATAAAAAAAAACCCCTCCCCTTAGTTAACGTTCTATAAGGGCTTAGCCCAATATCTGGGACATAGTAGGCACTTAACAAATGTTTATTGATTGACTGAATGATCCTTGCTTCTAACTGGTGTCTTGGACTAACCTAAAGCCTGAGTCCTAAGGAATCAGAGCCCATTGTTCTGTGTTTCAAGACTCTTTTGAGAGCCTCTTCTTACTTTCCACCCTTCAGGTTCTGGTCCCTATTCTCAGGCATGTCCAATCCATTTGTTGAATTGAAAAATTGAAATAAATGTCATTTTTCTGGGGCCAGTGATGATCATTATCAATATCATCATCGAGATACATATGTGTATGTTGTAAACTACTATAGTAGGTATGTATGTGAAGTACTTGACCCAGACATTTCTGCCTACAGTAAAAGTTCATTTTCTTTTTTCTTATGTTTGGGTTGTTTTATTTTTAACCTTTACCTTCTGTTGTAGTATCAATTCTAAGACAAGAGTAGCAAAGTCTAGGCCAGTGATGGTAAGCCTATGGCACAAGTGCCAAAGATGGCATGCAGAGCACTCTGTGGGCACTTGGCCAGGGCAATCCCCCCCAGTTTATTACTAGAAAGGCAGAGGGACTCATGTGGAGCTGTACCTTTCCCCTTCTCCACCAACCCCTCTGCCCAGCAACCCAATGGGAGTGCACAGGGAGTAAGGTGGACAGTTCATAGGCAGCAGAGCTGGAGGGGAGCAGATCTCTCAGGCCACTCCCCTCCCCCTCTACACACTAGCAGAAGACATTTCCTCACTTCACCTGCCCCTTTGCCCAGCAGCCCAATGGGAGTTCTTCCTCCTCTGTGTGGGGTAAGGGGGGGGGGCAGGGCAAGCATGGCACTTGGTCTCTGGGGCAAGGGGAGGCAGACATAGGGGAGTGTATAGTGGGGGTGGGAAAAGGTTAGCTATCACTGGTCTGGGCAAATAGGGTTAAGTGACTTGCCCAGAGTCACATTGCTAGGAAGCATCTGAGGCCAGATTTGAACCTAGGTTATCCTGACTCCAGGCCTAGCACTATATCCACTGAGCCACCTAGTTGCCCCTAATTCTGACTTTTGAGGAGTTATTAAAATTTTTTTTGTCTCTTTTATCAAGTTATTAGTTATCTTTTTGTAATTTTCTTGCACTGCCCTGATTTCTTTATGCAGTTTTTTCCCTACTGCCCTTTTTCATTTTTTTTAAATCTTTTTTTGCTTTTTAAAAAAATTTTTTTAGCTCTTTTAGGAATCCTTGTAGGACTTATGTCCAATTTGCACTTTTCTTTGAGACTTTGTTTGTAGATATTTTTAGATCTTTGCCTTCTTCCCAGTAAGAATACAAAGCTTTCCTGTCACTTTAGTAACATTTTACGGCCAGGTTCCTTTTTAATTACTTGCTTATTTTTCCAGCTAACATCTTGACTTTATGCTTTATGTTAGAGTTGGGCATTGCTCATCCCTTGCCAAGGGATTGGGGGTGGGAATAACTGGCTAGACCTTTTGTTTTTTATGCCCTTCTCTTTCTTTCACAGCTAGAAAGGGGGGCCTGTAAGTTTTCAGTCTTTCCAAGGTGATAAGATCAGGGAGGAGATTGTTTACTGCTTTCTTGCTTTGTGATCTGTTTTTTACACAGGTAGGACCCTTAGTCCTTTCTCCTTGAAATTATGACTTGAAACTGGGCTATGAACAACAGAGCTGCTTGATGGTACTTGTTCCTTCTCCCAGTGCTAGTCCAGGGGGACCCATGGGATCTCTTTGACCAGGTGTTCAGTTCCCTTTCTGTTGGGCACTGGACTGTTCTCTGCCACTGCCATAGTTCAGTGTTGTTGCCATAATTGGTTCCTCCTGCTCAGCCCCTACTATACTATCTATAGACTTCTCTGTCTTGTCTTCCTAAGCTGCAATCTTGGCTTTGCTGTCCAGAATTTGGGTTTGTATATTATAGGATCTATGGAAGAGGTTTTGGGGAAGTCATGGCAAAAGTTTCAATTACTTATTCTGCCATCTTGATTCTACCTTGACATTTTTTTTTACAGAAATATTAGACTGCTATATTAGGAAACTTGTAGATATGGTTTGCCTAGACTTTAATAAAGCATTTGATGAAGTCTCTTCTACTCTTTTAATGACATAATGAAGAGAAGTGGACTGGATGATAGGGATTTGAAATTTGTTGAATGGCTGGATTCAAATAGTCATTGGTAGTTCTTGCTCCAGTGATTTGAGTCTGACTCTTCTAGTTTAATATTTTTTTCAGTGACTTGGCTAAAGGCATAAATAGCATGTTTATCATATTTTCAGATGAAGATGTTAAGAGGGATAACTAACATGTTAGATGATTGAGGCAGGTTCCAAAAAGATCTTGCCAGGTTAGATCATTAGTCTCTGAATCTAATAGGGATAAATGTAAAATTATAGACTTGGGTTCAAACAATTGATTTTTAAAAGAACGCATGAGTAAATGTGGTTAGTCAGATAGGACATCAAATTCTTGATCGGTGAGGTTTTATTTTTTTGTTGGAACGCACTTAACAAATGCTTGTTTATTGATTGACTTATCTTTTATCTAATTTCATTTTATTAGCTTTGGTCCATTGTTTTATACATTTGTCATTTCAGATTTAATTAGTACACTATGAGTGAATGAATAAACAAGAATTGATTGAGCACCTTTTATGAACCAGGCATTGTGCTACATGTTGGGGTTACAAATAAAAAAGTGGGTCTGTACTCTGAAGAAGCTTACATTCTTTGTTGGTTAGTCATTTCAGTTGTTTTCTCCTCTTTTTGTTGAGCCTATTTGGAAATTCACAAAGGTATTGGCCTGGTTTACCATTTCCTTCTCCAGATCATTTTACAAATGAGGATATTGAGGCAAATAGTATTTCTAGTTTCTAGTGTTTCTAGGGTCATACAGCTAGTAGTAAGTGTCTCAGGCCAGATTTAAATTCAGATTTTCCTGACTCCAGATTTTTTCCTCTCTCTACTGCATCACCTACCTTCCCCCTTACATTAGAAAAGAGGTTACAAGTGATATGGGGGGAATGGAAACCAAGGAAGGGGGTTTTGGGAGTTTTAATTTGTGAGTGCAACTACAGAATCAGTAGACAAGATGCTTGTCCTGGATAGGTCTCGTTTCCTGGTGAATTGCTGGATGAAATAGAGGTATCTCTTCCACAGCGCTGCAGTTAGGGGAATGGCACCTCTGGAAAATCCTCATAAAACTTTTGGTCTCTGTTGGAATTTTATTCAACAGTGTCTATGATCCTCTCATTGAGTAATATGTGTACTATGTTTTAAATATCCATATTACTCCCTGATCTAGAGGCTGAATGAGAGAGCATTATGTTAGTTGGCAAATAGATGACCAACACCTTAAATGTAAAATTCTTGTGGGGTTCTAGGTGGGTGGGATCATTACTCAGAAGCAATAACACTTTAAAAAGGTAATCCCTCACTTGAAAGATATTTTCTAATCTCTAACACAAAACACTGATGGAACCATTCAAAGAAAAGTGCTTTGGTCATCTGTGCTTTCTTATTGATCATTATGAAGAGAGGCAGCTGGTACTTGTCCTTTCAAAGATTGAGCAGCTTTATATATCAGGGTTGTCTTTTATGAGCCCTATGACAGTGACACAAAAAAACAGGGTTAGCCTATCCCTTTCATCTTTAAACCTTGGGATCACTTCTGTTCTTGGTTGATGTATGTCCTCTGAGGCATTCCCCCCCCCCCCCCCCCCCAGTATAGAGCAGTTTCTTCAGCATTGAATATCTGCTCTGGTTTATAGCTTTTTTCTTCAGTTTCTTCAGGGTTTCAGGAAACTCCCTGGCTGTCTCTTGATCCTCAGAAAAACTGCCTTTCCTCTTACTTTTACATCTGGTAGGCTAATCCTTTAAAAAAAAAATTCATACCAGTCTATGCTGTCTTGAAAATCCATGGAGACAGACCCTTTACTTTCATTTTCCTTTAGGGAATCATATAAGGACTATGTAAAGTTAGTATTTATTTGTACCTCTAAAAAGCCTTTTGATTTTTAAAGTGCAAACAGTTTGATTTTAGGGCTGAATTTTGAGCTCTGCCCGAAGTCTTGTTGGTTTTTCCCTTCTTTTGTCTAGATATAAAAACTGAGAGGGTAGAAAATTGCTACTTGTTTATCTGTTAAACAAGAACTCTCTTGAGTGGTAATCAGTCAACTAGGCAGTCACTATGTTGAGGGAAAAGTTACATGGAAGTCAGTGTCAAAATGGACTTGGTCTTAGAAAGACCCTCCATTCCTGGAAGGAAGTTTCTTGAGTTCATTTCCTGTGTGGCTATTGTCCAGTGAGAAACCTCTTAGGATGTACTGGGGAGGGACTGGATGATTATATCATGAGTAGAATATATTGACTTAAAGAACAGTGAGGCTTTTTCTCCTCAAGCCTGAGAGGCTCTACTATTCTCAATCATAGCCTTCTTGAATGGGTCCCACTTGGTTTATTTTAGTATCTTTTTGGATGTTGAAAGGAGTCTTCTGCTAGGTTAGAAATCTTTTAATAGTCTTTTAATAAAATAACAGTATATAACTAAAAATACATCCTTCAGAGAATTTCGTTTGTTACAAGACATAGCCTTTTCTTGAATGAAGCCAGAGTCTACCAGAATGCTTTTTTTAATAATAATTCTGCACTTGAAATAATGTTGCATTTTCTATGGGAGAGAGATGAGGATTGTGGTTTATGCAAATGTTTTGCAGTCCTTGTAGGGCTCTGAGGATTTCTTTTCTCTTTTTTCTTGATATGGCTTATGGTCACATTGTAGTGGCCAATTGTAGCTGCCATTTTACCTGAATGAAGCATATCTTAACATTCTATTTTTTCCTTCACATTCCTTTGTTTCTTTGGAGGACTTTCAGAACCACTAGGAATACTACCTTTGGGACCCATGATTTTAATAGAATTTTTGGCATCTAATCAACACAAGATAGGAAAAACTCCAGATGCAGAGATAACTGTGAGATTTCATGTGAGAAATTGCTTGTAAACACTTTTAGCATTCCCATACCAGTGCTTAGAACTAGAGTTCTTTTACTACAAATTTAATTTAAGAAAAAAAATTGTGTAGCTATTCATTTATGTTATTAAACAATAAAATACATACTGTATAGGTAATATACATAACAGTGAGTTACTATACTTTTTTTTTTAAACCCTTACCTTCTATCTTGGAATCAATATTGTATATTGGTTCCAAGGCAGACGAGTGGTAAGGGCTAGGCAATGAGGGTTAAGTGACTTGCCAAGGGTCAAAATAACTGGTATGTGTCTGAGGGCAGATTTGAATTTAGGGCCTCCCGTTTCTAAGCCGGCTCTCAATCCACTGGGCTACCCAGCTGCCCCCAGTTACTAAACTTTTAATGATATCTACATTTCTAGCCTTTGTCATCTGATTGCTTTCGTGTTCTTTTTGCAAAATTTTAGCTTTTTACTTATTTTAGCTTTAAAAAAAATTATGTGTATTTATGGTATTAAAAGATAAAATATATTGTATTGCATAATACTATACATATATTTTATGCATTTCTGAGTTTCTAAATTTTTTCTGGGTCATCTGCTGGCTTTCATGTGTCATTTGTGACTTTTACAAAACTCCATTCCCCCCTCCCCCCAAATCCCATTTAATTTTTTACACTGACACTTGCTATATCAAAACAGTAAGGGGAAAGTCATGATGTGGAAGGAGATTCTTGTATTAAATATTATCTGGAGCAGGCTAAATACAATAGATAATGAGTTTTTACTTACCTACAAATCAGGATAATTCTACCCTAGGTCTGAGTGCCAAAATGAGTGGATTAATGTTATTCTTCCCCAATCCCATTTTTGGGCATAGGGCTAATTAATCATTGGAAGTCCAGATAGTCACTATTTTGGTGAAGAAAAGAATGAAAGCCTGTATCCAAATACTCAGACTGATTTGAGCTATCCCTGAGCTTTTTTGTATCCATGTTCAGTTTAACTCAAAAAAGTTGATGACAAAAGCCTTTGCTTCATTGTTCACTAAATGGAAAAGAAATAGTTATAGAATAACTGTCTGCTCCAGAGTATTCAAGCACTTCCAGAAGCAGTCTATACTCCTAAGTCTGTGTGAACATTTTTTCCTATTTTATGTCACTTGATATAAACTTTAGTAGATAATAGAACAATCCTTTCGGTAGTCTCATTTGTCATGGCCTTATTGGCCAGCTAGGTGGTGTAGTGGAGAAAGTACTGGGCCTGGAGTCTTGAAGTCCTGAGTTCAAATGTGGCCTTAGACACTTATTAGTGGTGTGATCCTGGGCAAGTCACTCCACCGTTTGCCTCACTTTCCTCAACTGTAAAATAGGCATAATAATATTATCTTGAAAACTTATTGTGAGGATCATAAGATAATATATGATTTTTTTTTTACCTTACCACTCTTTTATCTTAATAGAGAAGGTAAAGGTTAGACAAATAGGGTTAAATGACTTACTCAGGGTCACATGACTAGTAAGTATCTGAGGCTAGATTTGATCTCAGGCTCCCTTCTCCTGGTCTGGGACTCTATCCACTAGGTTACCTCACTGCCCCACATATGATTTTAATATATGCATATTTTACATATTTGCATAAGAAACTTGAAGCATTCAGTTCTTTTCAATGTGAGGTGTAAAGAGATATATGTATATCTGTCAGTGGCATGACAGATATGGATAATCCTTTACAAAAGTCTACTTATTTCCTTCTCATGATTTTATGATTATATGTTAGTGTGCACACAGACCTTTTTCTTTAAGATTTTATAGAGATAAGAAAGAACTCCTATAAATTGGCAGTCCCTGATGGCTGTTTTATTTAAAGTGGCCCTTTCCCAGTGTCTAGCATAGTGCCTTTGGTGAATATGAAGAATATAGATTTAGAGTCAGGAAGGCCAGAGTTTGAATGCAATTTGAATACTTACTAGCTATGTGAATTCAGGTAAGGATAAAGGTTAAATTTAATGGTTGGACAATAATTTTATGAAATTATATGGTCACTAATATTTATTATACCTTGAGTCAGAAATTTACCTACAAATAGAGAAGAAACAATAAAGAAGAGAAATGTGAGTGGATTAGAGAGATTATCCTATCTTAATCTAGGCAGAGATTAATTAGCTCTCAATCAGGAAGACCAGTAGTGAGTAACCACGTGGCCCTCTCCAAGATGGAAGCTAATCTCTCCAGAAACTAGGAAAGGAGTCCTTTCATTCACCCCACAAAGTAGTCCAGGAGTCAGAGTTCAAGTTGAAGCCAAGCTGTAAGCCCTCCATCCAAGCAGCAGTCTCCAGCAAAGCTCCTTCAAAGACTCTCTTCATTCAGTCTCCATAAGACTGATTTAAGCTGAAGGATTCATAGCTTTTATGGTGACTTTTTGTCCCTGCTCCTCTTCACAAAAGCCAATCACAGTTTCCAAATTATCTAGCATTGCCTAGGTAGTGCTTGTGGGAACCAGTTCTCACCTTTTGGAAGGGTGAATACTCATCAAAAGGGTTCACAGATTCCTGGCTGATTGAGTTTTTGAGGGTGTAAACTCTGATCACAGGATCTGCAAGTTTGGGACTAGTTAAAAGGGTGGAACTCTTTAAGTAAGTGACTTGTGAATTCTCTAAGTATCTTGCTAGCTTCTCACCTAGTACCAAGTAGAGTATTCAATCTTTTGTTGATTCAATTCAAAAGTAGTTTTTATAAGTGTAAATTCAGAAAAGAGAACAAAGAATTCCCTTTCACATAAGACACCAAACCTTTCTGAGTCTTACTTCCCTTTTCTGTAAAATCAGAATAATTTCATTTACCCTCCAGTTATTGAGATAATATATGTAAAGTACTTTGGTATTATCATTATGAAATTTTCTCGAATCATTCTGGGATCTTTTCCATTCTTTGAAATATCTTGAAACTAGATCCCAGAGTGCCCTTAACATTGTAACATACAAAATTATACAGAAGAAATTTGGTCAACTCCAGTTGCTCTTCCTAATCCATCATTTTAATCTAGAATTTAGTATTGCTACTTAATTAAATAGTGCCTCTGTTATACCTAAGGTCAGATGTTTGTGTTTTATGTATGTTTTTATATTACTCACTTGTTAGCTTAAATTCCTATTCCTCATTTCATGATGTTCTTTTATATTGGTACACTACAATTTGTTCAATCATTCCCTAACCCATGGACAAAGAGTTTTATTTCTAGTTTTTCATAATTACCAATAAAAGATCTATGAATCTCCCCCCTAAATTAAATTTTATTTTAATTTCTAGCCAATCAACTAGCATTTATTAAAAGATTTCTATGCCTCAAGCACTTGTTCTAAGTGCCTGGGATACAAAGAAAAAGCAAAAAAAAAAACAGCTTCTGCCCTTAAGGAGCTTTTAAAAATACTTAGGACAAGTATTCACATATATAAGGAAGAACAAAATACAAGAGAATTAGGAAAAATAAAACAAAGGTTTGGAGAGAGAATTGCATGTAAATTTCAATTATTTTCAGATTATTAAGCAAACAAAAAAATAAGATATGCATATGAATTTTAGCTACTTTAGCTACTATAGCACAAAATCAACTTGTTTGGTTTCATAAGCCTTTTTGAATGTCTTTTGTATTTATTTAATTGTATTTTTATTTCTGTTGCTGATATTGTCTTTGCTTTGCTATGTGTGTGTGATAGTCAGTGTTCAATTTTTGGTGAAGGGAGTAAAGTTCCTAGAAAGTGGCCCTAAAATAAAAAATACAAGTCCTGATATTGAACCTATGTGAAATAAGGGGGTACATTCCCACAACACCATGACTGAAAATATATTTTTCTGCATACAATTCTTTACTAAAAAAATTTGGCTAATATGCACTTTTCCTAAAATAAGTATCCATTAAATAATCCTTAAAATGCCAGGGGAGGAGAGGCAATATCAGATTGGACTAGGAGGGGCTGGGGCTATGATGTCAGAAGAGCCCCAAGGTAAAAAAGGGAAAGGAGGAACCTATCTCTAATCTCCTTTTCTTCTCAGTGTTTGTTGATAACAGTCTCATTCACTCACAAATTTAGCTGCTTTTTCCAATTTTCCAGTTCCCTCATTGCACACTTAAGAGGTTACTTTAGTATTTTCTGGAGTGGTTCCATGAACACTTTTATGAACACTTTATTCGTTTTTGGCAGATAAAAATTTGCCTTATTGCTCCTCACTTTTTTTCTCTCTAATGCATGTAGCCTCATGCTCAATTTCCAACTTGAAAATGAAAATGAAGTTACTAATAAAGTCACATGAATAATGTTGAGGATTGACTGTATGTGTATATATACATGTATATTTGTGTATACATGTGTACATATATTCTCTTTTCTTTAGTTTGCTTAACCTCAGACAAGTTGTCCATTGTTTCTTTGGATTCATTACGTTCATATACATTCTGTATATTTTATTTTGTTGAACCATCCCCTATCATTGAATTCATACTTAATTTTTAACTTTTTGCCAAGCCTGCTAGTGTTGCTTTGAATGTTTTTGTACAGATGGGTTTCTTTCCTGTTTATAATCCAGTTAGAGTAGTGGAATCACTGGGTCAACAGATGAATATTTTTATAACTTTTAATTTATAATTTCATATTGTTTTCCAAAAATATGTCCCACGGTCTCACAAACATTAGCTATTTCAGAAAGATATTCAGAACTTATGAATACTTTTCAAAAAGGAGAATTTCAGGGGGCAGCTGGGTAGCTCAGTGGATTGAGAGCCAGGCCTAGAGATGGAAGGTCCTAGGTTCAAATCTGGCCTCAGATACTTCCCAGCTGTGTGACCCTGGGCAAGTTATAGTATTGAGTCCAAGGCAGAAGGTAAGGGCTTAAAAATAAATAAGATACGGGTTTAAAAAATAAAAAAGGAGGGGGAATCTGGGTAGCTCAGTGGATTGAGAGTCAGGCCTAGAGATGGGAGGTCCTAGGTTCAAATCTGGCCTCAGACACTTCCCAGCTGTGTGACCCTGGGCAAGTCACTTAACCCCCATTGCCTAGCCCTTGCCACTCTTCTGCCTTGGAGCCAATACACAGTATTGACTCCAAGACAGAAGGTAAGGGTTTTAAATAAAAATAAAATAAAATAAAATAAAAAAGGAGAATTTCAGTCTCCAAATCAATAAGAAGTAAAATGCTTACTAAAACAACCCTGAGCTTTCACTTCACACCTGTCACAGTTTCAAAGATAATAAAAAATTGATATAGACGTTAGGGTATAAAAATTTTAACATGCCACTATATGTTGGTAGAAATATAAACTGATCCAGTGTTTTTTAGGCAAAGGTTAAATTAATCATTTGTAGATTATAGACTATGGGGAGATCTTTATTCTGTCTGACACCCCTTTGACAGTGAAACCCCATGGACCCCTCAGAATCATGTTTTTAAATGTATAAAATAAAATACACAGGATTTTAGAAGAAACCAGTTATATTGAAAAATAGTCACCAAATTTTTTCTTTAAACCTTTATCTTCCATCTTGGAATTAATACTAAGTTTTGATTCTAAGGCAGAAGAGTGGTAAGGGCTAAGCAGATAGGGTCAAGTGATTTAACCAGGGTCACACAACTAGGAAGTGCCTGAGTTCAAATTTTAACCCAGGGCTTCCTATTTATAGGCCTGACTCTCAATCCACTGAGCCAACTAGCTTCTCCCAGTCACAAAACTAAACAAATTCACAGACTTGGTGGTAGTTAAGAACCTCTCTACCACCTTAGACGAGGCCTATATTTTTTGGGCTCTGTTTCTGTGTTTTTTGTTTGTTTGTTTCATTGGTCTACTTTTCTATTTTTCATTAGTAGTTATAATAATAGTTTTATATAGTATATTGTGAAACCTGTGAGGGCAAGCCATTTTCCATCAGCTCTCTTTTTAGTAGTTCTTCTGTTTACTCTTACCTACCTCCTGGAAGGAGTCTTGTTAACATCTGATCAAACCCTATCAAATACCCAGGCATTTATTCCTGTGTACATTAATTTAACAAGAATTGATGTTTTAAAAAGTTGTATTGACATAGCCTAACAAGGAGATATGACTCCATTAATTTAGTTCTTTTAAACTTTTTGTCAAAATCATTTTTGAGATTGTTTTGATGTAGACCTCTTTTATATCTTAATAAGTTGACCTATTTTGACATGATTATGAAGGTTTATTTTTATTTCCCATTATTCTTATTGCTGTTGTATTAAGATGTTGATTATTTTTAGTATTATATTCTGATGATATGTAAGTGTTTTATTACAGAAAGCTTTTTGTTGTCTTGCTTTTTTAGCTATATAGCCATGCTATTTTTTTTTAACTTTCTTGTTGCCAGTGCTTTTTCATTTAATTGCTTCTTTTTAAAAAATAACCTTAACCTTTTCGCTTAGAATCAATACTGTGTCATTTCTAAGGCAGAAGAGGTATAAGGGCTAGACAATTGGAATTAAATGACTATCAGAGTCACATAGCTAGGAAGTATCTGAGATCATTATGAATCCAGGTTCTCTCATTCTCAGCTTTGGGACTCCATCTGCTATCCACTGTTACTTAGCTACCCCTAATTTAATTTCATCATGTCTTATTGCTGTTGCTAATTTTTCTAAGACTATGACAAATAGGGGTGGCAAGCAATGTTAAGCATCTATTAAGCACTAAAATGGAATATAAAAAGTGACAAAAAGGCAGTACCTACAAGAATGAATATTTTGCTTAGTGGCCATTTTAATTGTGAATGTCTATTGTTTCTTCACTGCATATTGGATCATTATTTTGATTATATAGAGTCATTGGATGGCACAGATTTGAAGTTTATTGAAAGAAAATCCATTCTTTCTTATTCTTGCAATTTCTGCTGTTTATCCAAACTTAATAAAACTACTTTAAACAAAATTCTTCTTTTTTTAATTAATATTTTATATGTAGGTTCTTTTAAGTTAAATTTCCTTTGGTCAAAAATAGGAAGTTTGTTTTGGTATTACTGTATAACACCCTCCCCCCCATCTCTACTTTTCCTTGTTTATATTAAACTTTTAATGGTTTAGTATATACTACTTGTAGAGCTCTCATATTTTGCTAGCAATTGGTTTATCTTGATTTGCAGAAGTGTGAGGTTATTATTTTTTTTTTAGTGTTTATCTTTTTTTGGCTTAGAAGCTGAAGAATTTGGCTTAATGGCTGAAGAATTTAGCTTAATGGCTGAAGAATTTAGCTTAGCGTGAACTTGTTCAAGGACTTTCTTGAAGTACCTTTGTCCTTTTACAAAGTTTTCAGAGTCCAAAGTTTTTACAAAGTTTTCAGTCCAAAAGTCCATCTCTTTGCCAGTTAATTATCAAGCATTTATTAAAAGCCTACAGTGTACTGATCATTGTGTCAAGTACCAGATACAAAGGTAAAAAAATAAAAGTGTTATAAATTTGGGGGGGGATTTGGAGAAGGAGGAAGAAACACTAATAAAAAGCGTGTAAATAGTAGTGTAGGGAGATAATAACTAACATTATAGCACATTGCTAGGTTTGTACAACCAATGTGTTAGAGGTAGTGCTGAACCCAAGCCTTCCCGATTCCAAGACCCGCTCAATATTTATTACACTATACTGCTCTTATTTATAAAACAACATATTTTGATGTCAGTCAGTCAAGAAACATTATTAAGCCTTACCATTACTATTTGCTAGATACCTTGCTAAGTGTTGAGAATACAAATATGAGTAGAAAGAAAATACAGTCCCTGGCCTCAAGGGAAGGGATTACATTTGAAGGTACTCTGCTTGGTGCTTGGCAGAGAAAGTCCTTATTGCAGCCTGAAGAGGAATGAGACTTGGCCAGCTCAGGCATTCTCCTTAAATGGAGTTTCTGGAAGGGTCCATCCAATCTAGGGAGAGGTTACAGGGGTGGAGGATCCTTCTCATATGTGAATTCCAGAGATAGAGTGGGTCTTTGGGATAAAGAGCTGAGACTTGGCTGAGGAAGTCTGCTCTGCCCTTCCCTCCTCTTACTTGGTAGTGGTGGGGGTAGGAAAGGCATCACTTAGGATTAGGTTTCCCTTAAGCCTTAGGTCTCCATAAAAGAGGTCAGGAAGGGGCTCAGTGCACATTGTAGATATATTACATTATATATTTATCTTTATATTCTCTATAGAAAAGAAATGTTTAAAACACTGAGATTCATATCATAAATATACTTTGTCAAAGCCTTAATACATGATATACAGTAACCTAAAATTCACATTCTATTCTCCCGAGAAGTTGATACTTAATACATTAAAAAGTGAACCAGTGGCCCTGTTAAATAGTTTGGTCTTTAAGGAAGCTTACTTGCCTTCCTTTTAGACTCAGCTCAAATCCCACCTAATATAGGAGTTCTTTTCTGGTCTTCCTCACTGCTGGTGCATTTCCTTTGCATCACCTTCTATCTACTCTGTCTATATCTAGTGTGTACAATAGTTGTTTGCATGTTGTCTTCCTGATTAGAATGGGTACCTGGCACATACCAAACATGTAATATTTAGTGATTGATTGGCCAACTGGGCAGTATCCAAACATGTCCATCAAGGGCCATATCATTTGGCAAATGAGGACAGGGTTTGAACTCATCTTCCATTGGTACTCATCTTTTCGAATGGGGAAAATTACTGTAGCTCCAAAGATCATCTTTGATGGTGTGGATGCAACTGATAGAAAAAATGATAGGAAGGAGGTTGTCCAAGGCTGAAAATGGCCTCAGGGTTTCTATTTTGTCACCTGTGTACAAAGAAAGAAGAAACAGAAAGAGTTCGGGTAGGTTAGCTTAATGGATAGAGAGCTAGGCCTGGAGACAGGTGGTTCTGGATTCAAATGTGGCCTCAGTTATTTTCTAGCTATTTGACTCAGGGCAAGTCACTTAACAACCGCATTTTCCAGCCCTTATTGCCCTTCTGCCTTGGAACTAATACTTAGTATGGTTTCTAAGACAGAAGGTAAGAGTTAAAAAAAATTTTTTATGAGGCCTTTTGGGTATTGTTTATTGAATTATGTATAAATGATTAAATTACCCGGTATTCTTTGTATAAATTATACTTGGTGGGGGGCAGCTGGGTAGCCTAGTAGATTTGAGAGCCAGACCTAGGGATAGGAGGTCCGACGTTCAAATCTGGTCTCAGATGCTTCCTAGCTGTGTGACCCTGGGTAAGTCACTTGACCCCCATTGCCTAGCCCTTACTCCTTGGAACTAATATTTAGTATTGGTTCTAAGACGGAGATAAGAGTTTAAAAAAATTATATTTGGTCATAGTAAATAACTTTGATACATTAAATTTGTTAATATTTTTGTAATAATGGTAAATAGATCAGTATTTTTCTTCATTCTTGACTTTGCCATGTTTGGCCAAAAAACTAATTTTTTTCATAGAAGTAATTTAATAGTATACCATCTTTTATAATATTAAGATATGATAGATTTAATAGGGATTATTTATTCTTTGACAGTTTGAAAAAATTCACTTGTGACTATCAGCTCCTGATGGCTTTTTTACATGGATACTCATTAACAGTTTATCAGAGATCCTACTATTTAGGTTCTTTATGCTCTCTATTGTCAGTTTGATTATTATATATTTGGGGGAGATTTTCATAGATTTTAATAGAAAACTGAAATGTTTTCATGTATGTTTTTACCATATAGATGAGCATTGCAATATCTAATAATTTTAAACATTTCTTTTATTTATTTTTTTTAAACCCTTACCTTCTGTCTTGGAGTCAATACTCTGTATTGGCTCCAAGGCCGAAGAGTGGTAAGGGCTAGGCAATGGGGGTCAAGTGACTTGCCCAGGGTCACACAGCTGGGAAGTGTCTGAGGCCAGATTTGAACCTAGGACCTCCCATCTCTAGGCCTAGCTCTCAATCCACTGAGCTACCCAGCTGCCCCCTAAACATTTCTTTGATATTTGCTTCCTTAAAGGAAGGCTTTTCCTTCTAAACTTCTAATTTTTGTATTTTTTTCCTTCTCTGATTAAATTTTCTATTTTTATTGATCTTTAATTATAACTAATATTTATATAGCACTTTGAGGTTTTTAAGTGCTTGAGGTTTTTAAGTGCTTTACGTATTTGATTTCATTTACCTTTTGAAGTAGTTACTATTATTCTCATTTTAAAAAGGAAGAAACTGAGGTTAAAAGTGACTAAATGACTTGCTCAGGTCAAACAACTAATGTCCAAGGTCCTCCTGACTCCAAGCCCAGCCCTCTCTTTGTTCTGCTTTGTATCAATGGTGGATGCCAGTTGGTTAAAAACAATACTTTTACTTCACTTTGAGTGAGAGGATTTGAGTTTGAATCCTGGCTTTACTACATGTTCTTTGAACATAGGTTACTTTACCTTTTCCCTAAATCTGTGACCCTCTAAGGCTTTTTGGTGAATATAGAATTGGAATCTGGCCTTTCCACCTGTAAAAATGTAAGCGGGTGGGGCATTCCAGATATAGGAAGTGACATGAGCAGAGGCACTGAGAGTTCCATGTTGGATTTAACTAACACAAGGAATCAAATTTTACTCAGAATGCAGCAGTGCACACATATTTTGGAGCTATACCATGGAAAGGACACAACCATAAGGCCAGAATCAGGAATTTGAACATTTTGGCCTATCATCAGTGGGGGAACCTTTGTAAATTTTTCGAAGAGGGAAATAAAAAGACCTGAGCCATATCTAAGAAGATTGACCTGGATGTTTGTGAAGTGTGAATTGGAGAAGAGAGTAAACTACAGTGTGATTTACATCTACCAATCATTTGAGGTTCATAATGCTCCTAGAAGGTAGGTAGTACAGTTTTTGTTGTTATATAGATGAGAAAATTAAAACCCAGAAGGTGAAGTCATTCACCCAATGTAACATAGTTAGGAGAATAGTCAGGATTATAGGATTTAGAGACAGAAGGGAGTTATTCATCTTTTAATTCAAACCACTCATAGATGAGAAAACTGAGGCTCAGAGACTATTAAGATTTTTATGTAATTATGTGATCTTCATAGTCCTGTGAGGTAGGTGACCTTATTATCCCTGTTTTACAGATGAGAAAACTGAGGCAGAGAGAGGCTAAATGATTCTTCCAGCATCACACAGCTAGTAAATGTTTGAAGCAGAAGTCAAATTCCTTGGGCCTTCCTGTCTTTACAAGTCTGGCATTAACAGATAAAAGAATTTTCTCTAGAAATTCAAATTGTTAAGAATTCAATCTAGCCTGATCTAGTATCAGCTATGGAAATGTAACAGGTATTTGTTAATGTCTGTTCTGTGAACAGCCCTGTGCCAGGCACTAAATGGAGTGGGTGAGGTATCTCAAAGGCATGAGACATGGAGAAAAAAATTACAATGCCAAGAATGGGGTTATGGTCAGTCAAGGTAGAAACCAACTGGTACAGATTTCTAGGATGACAGATTTAGAGTTAGAAGAGAGCTCAGAGTTCATTTGGTCTAAGCTCCTCATTTTATAGATGAGGAAACTGAGGACAAGAAAAATTAAATGACTTCCTTAGATCATCTCAGAGAATAAGCAGAATCAGGATTCTAATGGAGGGCTTCTGGCTGCCATCTAGAGCTTTTTTGTTGCCTTATGCTATATGACGTGATAGATATATTAGAATAAACAGGGGCTCATACAGGCAAAACATGTGTTCTTCCACTGAAGGTCAGAGTAGTAAACCATACAAACTCAGGAAGCCCATATAAGCCCAGCCTGGGAAACCAAGACCCCGAGAAGGGCAGGTACTTGTTCAAAGTCACAGAATAAACTGGGACATAGCTAGGACTGGAACCTAGGTCTCCTTATTTCCACATACATTGTCCTTTTCATGACACTCGTTGCTATTCTAGAGTCTGTCTTACTTTTGTTCTATTACTGCTGTCAGTTCTCTTACTTCTCAGCATAACCAGTTTCACCATGGTAGAACAGAATGGTCACTAGACTTAGAGACAGAAAAACTATAGTTGGAATTTAGACTCTACTGTGTATAGGCTAGATCATTTTAGGTAAGTCACAACATCTCAACCTCAGTTTGCTCCTCTGTAAAATGAGGATGATAATATTTGCATGTCTTCCTTTATAGCATTGCCAAGCATTAGTGAGATATATATCAAGTGCTTTTGTAAGCATAACAGTTATATAAAAATGAACTATTAATAGTTCCATTATATTGAGTATATAGCACTAGCCAGGACCCAGTCACTAACCTTGAAGAGTTTCTTTTCTGTTGTCCAGCTAGCATCAGAGGATCATAGAACTTCAGCTTTCAGGAACCAGGCCTTCTAGCTTAAACCCCTTATTTTTCAGATGAGCAGATAGAAACCCAGGGAGGTCAAGAAGCTTGCCCATGGGCATATAGATAGCAGTTGTCAAGGGCAGTATTGAAACCCAGGTTAGCAGTGTGAGTAATCATTATGAAAGAAGGAAGAAAGGAAGGAAACAAGCATTTATTAAGTGCTTATATACACCAGGTTCTGAACTAAGAGGTTTATAAATATCACTTTTGACTCTGGACTACTTTGTAAGTGCTGTTATTATCCTCATTTTATAGTTGAGGAAACTTAGATGTTTAGTGACTTGCCCAAGGTCACTCAGCTATTAATTGTCTGTGGTTGGCTTTAAATTCAAGTCTTCTCAACCCCAGGTCACTCCAGCACTGTATCCACTGTGCCACCTAGCTGATAAGGAACTATTTAGAAAGGTGGTAGGATCTGAGTACATCAGGTTACCTCTGGTGGGATTGGGGGATGGCTGGGGTAAGCATCTGGGATTTTCAGTACCTGAAAGGGACTGAGAAATAAGGGTGTTTGGACTGATCTCTTATGAGCTCATTGGGATCTGGATTGTCAGTAAACATTTTATTGAGTTCCTGGTGTGTATGTGTGTATAGGGAGCTGGAACCCTCATAAAGTAGGGGTCAGGGAGAAGGGCTAGGAACCTTAGGAAACAAAAAGGAGAACTAAAAGTCCTAGAGTCCTAGAGAAGGATGTAGAGTTGAATACGAACAGTTAGATGTGTTAGATTCCTGATCCCTGAGCGTGGCCAACTGTCAGGTTCTTTGAGGAAGGGCCCAGTCCCCTTTGACTGATGGCCTCTCCAGGAATATCCATAGTAGGGAGCCTTGAGAGTGGAGGCAGATTTCTGGCTCCCTTTTGTCTTTTTTACTTCCAGGATGTCTGGGCCAGGCCCAGCACAGGGGGTCATTATGGCTGCTGCACTGGAATGCCTTTCCCTTCCATGACATAAGGAGATTATCTTTGTATGAAATTCCAGGGAGCCTGGGAGGAGGATTTGTTAGCAGTGCTTGCCTTCTTTCTTCTATCTAGGCAGTGGGTCTGGCCTGGGCTGGATTCGGCTGGCTAGAAGCTCCTTGCCTTGGTAAGTTTGGAATTTTCAGTGCTGTCCTGGGCAATGTGTGACTCCAGCACTAGGAACCAAGGTTGGGCACAGGTGACTTGGGGGACCAGATGGAAGAGGAGTTGATTGATTATGGCCAGGTAGGGGTGAGCATGCCTAGGGTAAGGCTGAGCAGTCATGAGACCTGCTAAGCCGTAGCATTTGAAAGAAGGAAACAGTCTTCCTTCCTTTGCTCACCGTGGGAAGGGAGCCAGGTGTAAGTTTTATGTGACAAGTCTGAAGAACTGGTTTGTCGTGGCTGGGAATGGATAGGTGGGATTTGCTGCATGAAAAGATTGCTGGCTGGTTCTGGGGTCCTTGTCTGTGGTGTGTGATTGGTAATCCTCCTTAGATAGGGGACTAGGGGGTGAAGGGACAGGAAGAGTGCTCTTCATGCTTTTGGTGTTCCTCAGAACCTTCCTGTTCTTCATTATTGCCCCAGGCATCATAAATTACTAAACTTTGTGGTGGAGTGAGGAAGAGAGAGAGGAGAGATAAGGCAATGAAACTGACCAAAAGGTTACTACTTAGAGGTAGAAGCCTGGCTTTAATCCTACCTCAGAGACCTCTTGGTGGCTCTGGATAGGCCATTTTCTTCCTGTTTTTTTCCTTTCAGGAGCAACTAGTTCTCTTTTATTCCTTGTTTTATGGGTTTCTGTTTTTCCATTTTGTGAAGTAAAAAGTTAGATTAAATGATCTCTAAGGTCTTTTGCAATTCAATTCAGCAAACATTTATTAAGTACCTTCTATGGATGTGAGATGGGCAGCTAGAAAGACCTGAGTTCAAATCCAACTACAGGTACTTACCAGCTATGTGACCCTGGGCCACATAGCTTAGGCCACATAGGTTAAAGTCATTTAACCCCATACACCTAATTTCCTCATCTGTAAAATGAACTGGAGAAGGAAATGGTAAACCACTCTAGTGTCTGTGCCAAGAAAACATAAAATGAGGTCACGGGGAATCGAACATGACTAAAAAGCCTAAACAACAAATGAATATAGGGCTCTGACAATGGACAAAGGGTACAAAGGTGGAAAAATAGCCCAGGCGTTGCCCCAGGGAACCTGAAATCTAGTAAGATTTATACAATCTTTATTACATGTCCACCATATATACTGATTTAGGCACTAGGATACATACATAAAGTGAAAAATATCCCCTTTCCCCAAGAAACTTTCATTCTCCAAGGGAGGTGCCACTAATAAACATCTGGGCTAACCTGACATTTTTAGTTTGTAGATTTGTGTTACATATATTATGTATACTATTTATATATTGCATCTGCTATTTGAATAAGACATTTCCCTTTTGTCCTACCACTGTCACCATAACTTTCCCTCCTAAAAATCATAAACTGTTAGAGCTGGAAAGGATTTTAAAAGATGGTATAGTTTGAGCCCTCCATTTTCCAGATGACAGAACTAAGGTCACGAAAGCAGAAGTGACTTGCCTAAGGTCAAAGGACTGGTAAATGAAAGAGCTAGGACTCCAATAGTCTTGCCTATTCCTAGTCCTTGTGGAGAAAAATAACCACTCTACCACACTGTCTTTCTTAACAGCAAGTCTCTGATGGGGTCTTGATGGGATTGAGATGGATGTCTTAATGTACAAACATTAGAACTGGATTCAGGGGAAGCTAGGTAGCACAGTAGATAGAGCCCCAGGCCTGAAGTTGAGGATCTGGTTCAAATCTGGTCTCAGATATTTCCTGACTCTGTGACTCTGGGCAAATCTCTTAACCCCAGTTGCCTACCCCTTGCCACTTTTCTGTCTTACAGTTCATACTAGAAGGTAAAAGTTTTTAAAAAAAGAATTGGATTAAAATACAAATATATGAAAGAGCACTGTGAGTCAGATAGATGAGTTCAGTTCAGATCCTTCCTATCACTTGCTTCCTTTGTCTTAAGCTTTCCCCCTCTTCTCAGCTCATTCTTACTGAGCTTAACACTGTTGACACTATTCTCACAGGGCCTTGCCATGCTTTCTATTCATTCTCCATTTCCTCCTCTTTTCATCTTCTACATACATCTTGCTAGAATTTAAATTATTCAGTGAGTTCCCATTGTATCTCCATTTGTCTTTTTAAACATTTCCCCCTTTTCCTATGCATTGACCTTTTCCTTTTATTATTATTTTTTTTTTTGCCTTCAGAATTTTATTCTTATAGTTTCTACTCTTTCTTGGGCTGACTTTTATAGAAGTTTAGGCCATGGGATCTGTTCTCTGAAACTTTTGATATGTGCTCTTTCAAAATCTAGGTTGCATAGTAAACCCATATCCATTTTCTTTTTTTTTCTTTAGCATACATTTTTATTTTATTGATGCCTTTTTCTTTGTTTACATCATTGCTACTTTCTGATGGTTCTCTGTCCCCATAGGATTCTCTCATATAACAAGTACAAACAAGCAAAACAAATCAACCTATTAGTCATTATGAACATACATGCCTCATGATAGAGCAGCTAGGTGGCACAGTGGATAGAGTCCCAGGCCTGGAGTCAGGAAGACTCATCTGAGGCTAGATTTGAACTCAGGAAGTGATTTGTGACCCTGGGTGAGTTATTTAACTCTATCTGAGTTTCCTCATCTGTAAAATGAGCTGGAGAAGGAAATGGCAAACCATTCCTGTATCTTTGCCAAGAAAACCCCAAATGCTATCATGAAGATTTAGACTACTGAAAAAGAATGAATAACAATAAATGCCTCATTTTGCATCTGTTGTTCACCGTTACTCTTCTCAGAGGCATTAGTGTAAATCCTCTGAAATCAGCATTTTTCTTTTCCCTCTCTATCCAAATGACTTATTTATGTTAGGTACTATGCAATGTGTGTTCCCCCACTTCCAATGCATTTCTTTTTTTTTTCCTATCTTCACAGTTTTATTATTGACACGATCAATTATGCTGATAATTTTCCTAATATGAAACCAGTCTAGCATTCTCATTATGAATCCCACCTGGTCATAGTGAATAATCCTTGTCACTGATTGCTGAAGTTTCTTTGCTAATATTTATTACTTAAGATTTCAATGATGGCCATTAAGGAAACTCGTCTATAATTTTCTTTCTGAATTTGGTCTTCCTTTCCAATGCATTTCTATCATGATGTCATCGGTTCTCTTGGAAAATAAAAGATGAACAACAAAAATATCACTCTAAGTTCAAGAGGATTATAGTGAAGCTAGGGTCCCTTAGACATTCTTTAAAGAGGCAGCTATCCCAGAGCTTTTCCTTTTTGACTAGGTTCTGCAAAAAATCCACAGAATCATACACTCAAAACTAGAAGGAACCTTTAGTTGTTGTTTACTTGTTTCAGTTGTATCCAACTCTTTTTTTTTTTTAACCCTTACCTTCCGTTTTGGAGTCAATACTGTGTATTGGCTCCAAGGCAGAAGAGTGGTAAGGGCTAGGCAATGGGGGTCGAGTGACTTGCCCAGGGTCACACAGCTGGGAAGTGTCTGAGGCCAGATTTGAACCTAGGACCTCCCGTCTCTAGGCCTGGCTCTCAATCCACTGAGCTACCCAGCTGCCCCCTGTATCCAACTCTTTGTGACCCCATTTGGGGTTTTCTTGGTAGAGACACTGAAGTGGTTTGCCATTCCTTTTCCAACTTATTTTATAGATGAGGAAACTGAGACAAATAGGGCTCAGTGACTTGTCCAGAGTTAGTAAGTGTCTGAGACCAGATTTCACTCAGGAAGATAAATCTTCCTGAGTCCAGGCCTGGGATTATCTACTGCATCTTTGGAAGGAACTTTAGAGATCATCTAATCCTAGTTCTCTCATTTTAGGAAACTGAGGCCAAAAGAAGTAAAGTAATTTTGCAGATAGGAAGTAGCAGATCTGGGATTCAAATACAACAAGAAATCAAGAGTTCCTTCAACTATACCATATGACTTCAAATTCCTGACAGAGACTTTAGACTCCTCTTCTGAGTGGGGAGTCTATAATAAGCCACACTTATTATTACTTCAGTGTATCAGAATAAAGTAATTTGAGTAATCATAGAGGACTGGATAATTAGAGTCCTTATCTAATAAACATTCCTTCTCTAGTGTTTTTTTTTTCAGCTCTTTCTTCCTAAATTATGCATCCCTCCCTCCCTTCTTGACCCAAACTGACACCTGACAGTGGGGCCTCTGTAGTCTGCCCTGATCTGACTCAGACAACAGAGTCCTCTCTGGCATGACCTTGGTCAGCAGACCTTCTCTGGCTTGACTGTAGATGTCATGGCCTTCTTTCATTTTCCTGAAATAAAGACTTAGATAATTGAAGATCTTCACTGTTTGAAGTTCACCAATGCCAGTGTGTTAAAAATGATGATACTCCTTCAATTAATATACATGTTTAGTTCTCTGCTAATTAGACTGAGTCTCAGTTTCTTCATCTGTAAAGGGAGATGAATAATATATGTACTATTAACCCAATAGCATATTATGAGACTCAAGGGAGTTCATCTGTGTTAGATGCCTTTTAGACTTTACTATATAAATGTGAGCTTTTATTTTTCTTATCACAGACAAGCCCTATTATCAACTGCAATAATTGGAAGTTAACAATCCGTATTTAGACCCACTTCCTCTTCCTATTGCTTTTCCCTGGAATATCTATTTTTCTGCAAAGGGAAGCAATCATAAGACTGATAGAAAGATTGACAGAGGAAGGAGCCTGGAAACCTGAGCTCATTTCTGGGCTAGTGTGTGGCTGCATGGTATATATAGTACAAGGAACATATATTTGAGAGTCAGCGGTCTGAGCTCAAGTTCCCGCTCCAATCTGTGATAACTATTGGGCAAATCTTTTTAACCTGTCGGAGCCTCAGTTTCCTCATCTGTAAAATGGAGATAATAATACGCTATATATCATACCACTGTTTCTAGAATCAAGTACCTTTCTAGCTTTTACCACTGAGACTGGATTACTATTTATTTGTCAGAGACTTAGAAGTGATACCTATCTAGGTATAGGAGAAGCAGTAAGGCTTCTCCACTGAGTGGTGGCTGAATTTGGAGTGATTTCCAGGCCTGGGAGGTGGCTTAGACCAGTGTTGGTGAACCTTTTCAAGACTGTGTGCCTAAACTGAAATTTCAAGCTGCCTGTGAGTCCCACCCCCACATTACCTCAGACTGTGGGGGAAGTACTCACATATGGCTGCTGGGCAGAGGGGGTAGGACCTGCAAAAAATGTCTTCTGGCATTGTGAAGAGGGGGAACAGAGTAGCTCCTTTTGGCACACTGGGCCATGCATGCCACACCTTTGCTAACATGGGCTTACACCCATGTTGGTGAGCTTGTGGCACATTCCTGGGGTAAGGTGGGGGACTCACATACGGTATGAGGATTGCAGTTTGTGCACTTGGTCTCTAAAAGGTTTGCCTTGCCTGGCTTAGATGAATGCATGAAAGTGGGAAAGGGTGGTACAAGATTGAAGAATAGAAATTAACAGTACAGTTTATCTAGAATGTTAAGGGTTGAAAACGGAGTAGTATTAAGTAAACAAGTTTGACACCAGATTGCTAAAGATCCTTCCATACTAGGCAAACGAGCTTGTACTTTAGTTTGGAAGCAATAGTAAGCAAGGTTCTTGAACATAGAAGTAATATAGTAGGAGTTCTTGAGCTGATTTCTATTCTAGAATTACAGGCTATGGAATCAAGATTTTGATTGTTACATATATTTTTGATGGAAGCTAGGTGGCATAGCAGATAGAGGTCTGGAAAACTGAGTTCACATTGGACTATAGATAATTCTTGTTTGTAATCCTGAGCAAGTAATTTATCTATTGCCTGCCCTGTACCTGCTTCATAGAGCTATTGTGAGGATCAAGTGAGATGATATTGGGGGCAGCTGGGTAGCTCAGTGGATGGAGAGCCAAGCCTAGAGACACAAGAGGTGATAGGTTCAAGTCTAGCCTCAGACACTTCCCAGCTGTGTGACCCTGGGCAAGTCACTTAACCCCCATTGCCTAGCCCTTACCACTATTCTGTCTTGGAACCAATACACAGTATTGATTCCAAGATGGAAGGTTAGGGTTTTATTTTTTTTTAAAAAGGAGATGATATTTGTAAAGTACATTTTTTGTAAACCATTAAGTATCTCATATATAATGCTAATAATAATAATAATAATTTTTTGGTAGTTATGTTGCCTAGGCTTTATTAAGTTTTAATTGTTTTTAAATGTTGGATTTGATCACCCAAAAATACATTTGCATACCCATAGAAGAATACAAAAAGGAGATTTAGTTTCATATAGAATTCTCTTTCGCACTGCTTGCTTTTTTTTAAATTAAAAATACTTTATTTTGTTTTTTAAAAATACATGTAGAAACAATTTTTTACAATTGTTTTCTGGCATTTTGCCATTCAGACTCTCCTCCACTCCCTGAGGAGGTAAATGATATAGATTTTACCAATACGTTCATGCAAAACATTTCCATATTCTCAATGCTGTGACAGAAGACATATATTACACATATAATAAAAAAAACTTTGAAAGAAAAAAGTGAAAGATCATGCTTTGATCTACAGTCAGATTCTAACAGTTCTTTTTTGGCTTTGAGAGTTAACTTAGGACCTTGTTTTGCTGATAATAATTAAGTCCTTCGCAATTGATCATCATATAATACTTCTGTTACTGAAATTGTTGTTCTTTTGATTCTGCTTACTTCAATTTGCATCAGTTCATATAAGTCTTTCCATGTTTTTCTGAACTCATTCTGTTTATCATTTCTTCTGGCACAATAGTATTCCATTACAACCATAAACCATAAACAAGTTATGTTCATCCATTCTCCAATTGATAGACATTCCCTCAGTCTCTAGTTCTTTGCCACTACAAAGAGAGGTGCTAAAAATATTTTTGTGCAAGTAGGTCCTTTTCCTCTATCTCTGATCTTTTTGGGATAGTAGTATTGCTGGGTCAAAGGGTATGCTTAATTTATGGTCTTTTGAGCATGGTTTCAGATTACTCCCCAGAATTATTGTATCAGTTCACAGTTCCAACAATGTATTAGTGTCTCAGTTTCCCTACATCCCCTCCAATGTTTATCATTTTCCTTTTTGGTCAGATTAGCTAATCTGAACGTATGAAGTAGTATTTCAGATTTGTTTTAATTTGCATTTTTCTAATCAGTAGTGATTTGGAGTATTTTTTCTTATGGCTGTAAATAATTTTAGTTTCATCCTCTGAGAACTGTTCATATTCTTTGACCATTTTTCAATTAGCGAATGAGTCTTTTGTCATATACTTGCTCTAAAATTTTTTCCTTCAATTTGTTGTTTCCCTTCAAATCTTGATTGCTTGGTTTTGTTCGTGGGACAACTTGTAAAATTTGATATAATCAATATTCTTTAATTTTTTGTTACGTTCTTTCTATGCCTTTGGGCATAAATTCTTCTCTCATCCATAAGTCTGACAGATAAACTTTTCTGTGTTCCCCTAATTTGTTTAAAGTATTTCCCTTTATTTCTATTTTTTTTTAAACCCTTACCTTTCGTCTTGGAATCAATACCGTGTATTGGTTCTAAGACAGAAATGTTGTAAGGACTAGGCAATGAGGATTAAGTAATGTATGATTTAAAATAATATATGACTTAAACTGTAATAATTAAAATAGTTGTGGGTCATAAATTGTAAGTAGTTAAAAGAGTTAAGGGTATAAACTGTTATAATTAAAATGGTTGATGTTGTAAACTGTAGTGAGTTAAAATGGTGGAAGATATAAATTGTGATAGATATAAGAGAGGGTGAGTAAATTTGACTGCAGAAAATATGTTTCTCTACGGTGTCTTGGTTTTTAAATCAAATATAAGGTGGTCACCAGGGAATATATTCCCAAATTATGAATATGCCTAAGTCAACTGGGTTTTTTAGAGAATTTAATTAATAATACCATGAGGAATTAAAGAAAAGGAGAAGGAGAGCGAAAGGGAATTAATGAGAAAAAATAGGTTGGCCAGGGCAGGCCTGGCCAACCGAGGCCTAAGCCTTAAGAGAGAAACCAGTCAGTTATCACTCACCATAAGATTTGTCTTAAGCAAGGATGTCTGGGGAACAGAATCTCCCCAGAGGGAGTTCCAGCCAGAGTCAGCCTCCCAAGGGACTTCTTCTCAAGAGATCTTCAAAGGGCCTCCTCCAAAAGGATCTATTTCCAAGGATCTATCTCCAAGGATCCAAGGATCTCCAAGCCTCTCCAAGCCTCCAAGGATCCCTTGCTCAAGAGATTCCTTTTCTTATATAGGAGGTTTTTTCCTATGTCACCTCCCCTAAGTTCTTCCATCTACCAATCACCGTAGATGTTTTCTAAAAGACAGAGTAAGTCTGAACCAGAGAAAATGCTGCTGTGTGGACTAATCCCCTCAGTAAGTCTGAACCAGAGAAAACACAGCTGAGTCGACTAATCTCATTAAGAGAAAACTTGCCTGACCCTTTTAGGTACCTAGCATCCCTTTGTATCAATTCTAAAAAACAAGCATGGCTCAAAGAAATCCTTGCCTTATTATAAGCATGGGTCCAAGTACTTTCAGTGTTTAGCAAGGAGTTTTCTCCCCTAAAGCAGTCTTAAGTACGGGTGGAGTAGAGGTCCTCCCATTTCTGATCCTGGCGAGTTCTCACATCAAAATGGGGAATGTTTCCAGTAGGGAATTTGTTCCAATGGAGGATTCCTCAATGTGGAAATTTTTAACATTCACAAGTCTGAGAAATTTCAAGATTTACAGTAACTTGCCCAGGGTCACACAGCTAAGAAGTATCTGAGTTAAGATTTGAACACAGGACCTCCCATACCTCTGGGTCTGACTCTCAATCCATTGAGCCTAGTTGTCTCCAACCTTTTATTTCTAGATCAAGTATTCATTTTGACTTTATCTTGGTGTATGCTGTGAGGTCTATGCCGAGTTTCAGTGATACTGTTTTCAATTTTCCCAGCAATTTTTGTCAGATAGTGAGTTCTACCAATAATTTGGTTCTTTGGATTTATTGAACACTAAGTTACTATGGTAATTAACTACCCATGTGTTGATTTCTTAACCTATTTCATTGATCCACTATTCTACTTCTTAGTAGTAACAAATTGTTTTGATAATTGTCACTTTATAGTATAGGTTTTTTAGAAAAAATATTTAATTAATTTAGAATATTTTTCCATGATTACATGCCAACAAGCAGTTCCACTGGGTTTTACATGTATCTTTGATCAAAACCCATTTCCATATTATTAATATTTGCAATAAAGTGATCATTTAGAGTCTACATTCAGAAACATATCACCATTGACCCATGTGATCAAGCAGGTGTCTTTCTTCTTTATTTCTACTCCCACAGTTCTTTCTCTGGATGTGGATAACATTCTTTCTAATAAGACCCTCAGAATTGTCCTGGATCATTGCATTGCTGCTAGTAGAGAAGTCTATTATGTTCGATTGTGCCATAGTATATCTGTTTATGTGTTTAACTATAGTATAGGTTGAGCTGATGCCCACTCCCCTATCAATTCCCCCAAGTATAAGATGATAACAACAACAATAATAGTGACATCAGTAGCTGATATTTAAATAGAGCTTGCTATGTGCCAAGTACTTTACTGTTATTCTCTTATTTGATCCTCACAATAACCTTTGGATATAGGCATTATCCCCATTTTAGAGATGAGGAAACTTGGGGGAAATTAAGGTTAAGTGACTTGTCAGGGTCACACAGCTAGCCAGTGTCTGAAGACTTATTTGAACTCAGGTCCTTCTAACTCTAGGCCTGGAGCTGGCCAATAGCAAGTTCAAAATCTTGTTCTTCCTTTCTACAATATTGTATTCCTCATTTTACCTTCCTTCTCTTTCCCTAATCAAACTCCTTAGAACAGAACCAGCCCATCCTAGGACCTCTGTTTTTCTAATTGAACTCCTTTAGTACCACATGAAAACATTAAATTTCTTTTTTTTTTTAAATTTAATATATTTTATTTGATCATTTCCAAGCATTATTCGTTAAAGACATAGATCATTTTCTTTTCCTTCCCCCAACCCCCCATAGCCGACGCGTAAATCCACTGGGCATTAGATGGAAAACATTAAATTTCTAAAGGGGTACTTGTTTCTTCATCTTCATTAGTGTTAGTACTACATCATCACATAGCTCCTTCCAAATGCTCAGATAAATGTATCTTTCTGGGTTTCCATGGACTCATATGTTTGTATTTCAGTGTTCCTATTCATTTCCAGTCTTTTATATTAGAAATACTTAAAAGTCCTCAATTCTATTAGCAAACCCATGTTTTCCCTTGTAGGATTATACTCAGTTTTGCAGAGTAAGATATTCTTGAGTATAAGCTCCTGTCTTTTGCTTCTTGGAACACAGCTCCCAGGTCCTAAGTGAACCTCAGTGTAAGGTCTTGATTCTTGAGCTGCTTCTTTCTGGATGTTTCTTTCAATTTTCTTCTTTGATATGACAGCTCTGGATTTTGGCTTTTACATGTATGGGAATATTCCTTTTGGGGTTCCTTTCAAAAAGTGATTGGTGAGCTTTTCATATCAATACATTGCCCTCTGGTTCTGATAGGGGCAATTTTCATCTACTTGTAATAGAGTGCTCAGATGCTTTTAAAAATCAGAGTATGCAAGAAGTCCATTGATTCTTTTTTTTTTTTAACCCTTACCCTTTGTCTTAGAATCAATACAAGTATTGATCAGTTCCTAGGCAGAAGAATAGTAAGGGCAAGATAATTGGGGTTAAGTGACTTATCCTGAATCACATAGCTAGGAAGTGTCGGAAGCCACATTTGAACCCAAGTCCTTCCAATTCCAGGCCTGGCACTCTATCTACTGAGTCACCTAAATGTTCCAAGTCCATTGATTCTTAAATTTTCTTTTTTCAACCTGTTTTCTAGATGGTTTTTTATTTCAAATGTATTCCACAATCATACATTTTTCTTTTCATTTTAAAAAATTTCTTCCACTATTTCTTGCTGTCTCATGGAATCATTGATTTTTATTCGACCTATTCTGGTTTTCAGGGATTTTCTTTATTGGATAAGGTTTACCACTTATGTCTTTTAATTTATTTATTCTCCTTCCAATTATTTCCTTCAATGCTTTTAACAACTTTTTTTTTTAATCTCTGGGTCTGTTTCTTTTAGGTATTCATATGTTCCTTGTGGAAATCATTTTTATATTGATTATGGTTGTTACAGAGTTATATTTACAATAATTATTGATACTTCTATGTGTTTTATTTGATTTATTTATCTTTCTAGCTTCATTTTCTGAATCTTAGCATTGTGCCAAATCCTGGGTCTACTCCTTGGTGTACTTAAAAAAACCCCAAACAAACCTTACCTTCTATCTTTGAATCAACACCAAGTATTGGTTCCAAGACAGTTAAGTGATAAAAGCTAGGCAGTTGGGGTTAAGTGACTTGCCCAGGATCACTAGGAAGTGTCTGAGATCAGATTTGCCCTTGCTGCACTTTTAAGTGGAATAATCAGCCTGGCTTAGCCTTACCTTGTGTTGTCTGGGCACTAGGAATGACCTCTGTCTCTTGGGCTTAGGCTCTCTTGGATCTTTGAGGTTTAGAGCACTGGATCTTTAGGACCCTCTCAGAATATTAAGTAACAGCCCCTAGGCCTGGGCTGACCCAGTCTGAGCACTGTTGCACTTTACTGGTCAGCATTATGGCTAGTCCACTGCCTAGTACTGTTCTCTGAGGCTTCAAAGATCTCTAGGGCTTTCTGACCATCCTAGGATTTTCTAAAGAGGACTCTCTTCTCTTGTTGCCTCCCAACATAGAGACTTGTAGGCTCCATTTGTTCTATCTCTGGTTATGTGGATATCTCATTGCTTGTGGGGGAGGGTCCTTTTTTTTTCCATGTATACTTCTGGTAGACCTGTAGCAGAAGATGTCATTCACTGAAGCTTCTCATTAGAATTCTGGATCACTTTGAGTCTAGTATGAACTTTAAGATTTTGTTGGAGTAGTTATGTGTAAGCTGGGTGACTTACCCTCTTGTTCAGGCAGCCATCTTGGCCAAAGGTTAGCTCCGTTGATTTCTGCTGCAATACTCGTTTGTTACTGTCAGAATCAGATGCAATGCTGCAGTCTCCTTTTCAGCTTCCTTTTCTGGAATAAACCCTTGTTCTTTAAGAGACACCAGGACTGGGAAGGCAATCGGCCCCTTTGCCCTCCCTTGGCCCTGATCAGACTATATCTAGAGTATTGGGTTCAGATCAGGGTTCCTAAGGACAGTAGGACAGTGTGGAATGAACATTGATAAAATGGAGTGTGTCCAGAGGAGCATAACTAGGATGATTGAGATGGGGCCATATGAATTCATTTCTTGAGCTCTTGCCACATGATTCTCTGAAGGAACTGAGTATGTTTGGCATGTGGAAAACATTAGGGGGATATTATAATTATCTTCAGGTATTTGAACTAGCATGTAAAAAAGGGATTACATTTGGTCTGTTTAGATCCTAGTTCTACACTAGTTAGGGATGGTAGAAAGAGAGATTTCAGCTCCATGCAAATAAAAACTTATAAAAGTGAAATGAGTTGCTCTGGGAAGTAGTGAGTTTCTTCTTACTAGATTTTTTTTCAAGGGAAGATTGAATGATTATTGTCAGGTTTGAATGTTTATGGAAATTGAACTATATGACCTTTGAGATTCCTTCCAATTCTGAGATGTTTTGCTTTGGAACTAGATAGGAATAACTTATATTTATGTAGTCCTGGAAGGTTTACAGGTACCTGCTAGGTGGTTCAGAGAAGAGTGTTGGGCCTGAAGTTAGAAAGGTTCATCTTCCTGATTTCATATTTAGCTTCAGACAGTTACTAGCAGTGTGACTCTGGGCAAGTTACTTAATCCTGTTTATCCCAGTTTCCTCATCTATAAAATGAACTGGAGAAAAAAAATGCAAAAGCACTCTAGCAACTTTGGCAAGAAAACCCCAAATGAGGTCACAATGAGTCAGATACACCTAAAACAACTTGAACAACAAAAGCAGGGTTTTCAAAGCATCCTCTTCATAGTGATCCTATGGAGTTAAGTAGTGCAAATACTTCCATTCCCATTTTACAGATGAAACTGAGACTTTGAAAAGTTAAGTAATTTACACAGTCACATAATTTTGGGAGATTTGAAACCTACTCACCCGAATCTGAGTCTGTCACTTAGCCAGCTCTAATATTATTTGTTTACTCTTCATTTATTCAGCAAGCATTAACTACTTATTAAGGCTTTGTGTCTGGGCAGGGGTTACACCTGTGAGTGACAAGTTCCCTCCTAGCGTAGCTCACTAGTAGAGGAGATTATACATGGATAGAAATAGAGTTTTGATGTAGGGAGGTGACTTTCATAAAAGGGGATTGAGGAAGGTTTCTTGCACCTGGGTTACCTCTAAAAGAATAAATAGGTTTTTAGCTTATAGACTTTTAGCAGGATGGTAGGGAGGTGAAAGCAAGTTGATATTTTAGGGAACGGAAACAGTTGTCAAAAGTTCCAGTGTGGGAAAACATGGGCTACATTAAGAGGGTAGCTAATTCTCTAGCTGAAGATGTACTTGAGGAGGGTAGTTTAGATCCAGATTGTGGAAGGCCTTGAATGTCAGAGTGAGTTTGACCTTCATTCACCAGGTAATTAGGTTTTAAAGGCATTAAGGCATTTTAAGCAATGGTTTTCCATATGCCCCACCTTAGGAAAACATGACGTAGGCTCATACTGAATGAGTATCCTATTCATTCTGTTGACAGTGGGTGGAGGGGGGAGGGAAGATGCGTTGTAATGTTGGGATAGCAATGAGGATGGATGTGGAGATTGGGGCAAACTTCAGGACCACATAGTTTGGAAGTATCTTATGCTCTTGTCTAAATTGTGGCTGTTTTTAGATATTGGCCTGGTCCTGACTCAGTCAGTATGAGAGTGGCTACACCTTCTCCCTTCTTCCCTCTTCCCTCCCCTTTGGTGCCTTCTTTGATGTTTCCTTGTTCTTTCCTCCTCAGATCCTTGGGAGCCACCTGCCTGTCTGTCTGCCTGAGTGGAGTGGCAGGGCAGCCATACTTCACTGGGGAAGAGCTAAGATACTGGCCTAGCACTGAATTGTGTGTCTACCTATCCACCTGCTCACCTACCGTCGTCTGCATTTGGACTGAAGAGGCCCACTCCTCTGCCGAGAAGGAGCCAAAGAAACTTGGGCAAATCAGTATACCACAAAGAAGAGAGCCAGGTGGCCAGCCTAACTCCAGCAAGGCTTTTGTGAGCAGGCACCTGTTGCAAGACTTGGGTAGGAGAGAATTGGAAAGAGGAAGCTGCTAGAGCCTTGCCCAGAAAGACCCCATCAGCATACTGTCTTGACAGTCTCCTTCTCTTCCTTCATTGATAACTGATCTCCTGTCCCCTCCCTTTGGGGAGGGGCTGCCCCACTGGGGCTTCATGTGTTTATGATGGTAATGGAAGCTATAAACTGATACTGGAAAGTTCAACATTCTGACTAAGTCAGGAAGGAGGAAAAAGGAAAAGGAGTGGAAGATTGGAGAGGTTTGATGATGAGGAGCTCTCTGGTTGTACCTGTTGATTCTTTTACTTGAAAGGAGGTCTGGGGTGCTGCCAGGACCCTCAGAGGGACCATCACTTATTGGTGATTGTTTTCCTTTCTCTTGCTCTTCAGTTGCCTGGGAAGTTGGAGTCTTCTTATCAGGGTAATTAGCAACAGACCCTGGACTGAGACTGGCCTCTGTCTCAGTGACTGCTTCCCTGCTGAGTGGATCCTGCCTGCTGTGTGCCACACGTACAAGCTGTGCACCCTGACCCTGTGGGGGGAGGCGACTGTGAGAAGGAACAAGAAGCAGGGGCAGGCATAGATCTTCCCCTTTGCCTTGGGCACTGAACCTAATTGCATAGTCTCTGGACTGTTCCTTGACACTGAGGTCTAAGGCTTCAGGAACCAGGGCAGGGGAATTTTGGTGGCATGTGGAATAGATAGTGACCAGTTCCCAGGCTAGGATTGAGTCACTAGGATATACTGCTGCCTAGACCCCAGTCTTCTCCATAGACTTGTTTAGGTACCACTAGTGAGAGCCAGACTTAAGGCTATGGGGCAATTTCTTGCCTTTGGGGACAAAGGTTTGGACTACTGAATAGTTAACTAATCGACAGCTGCAACAACCCCAAAGGAGGAGTAGGTGCCAGGCAGGGGATGCCCCCGGAGGGCTTGGATCAGGCCACTAGCCTCATCCCTTGGGTCCAGGCCCAGATTAGCCTGTTCCCTTCCCTCCTTTACTCTGATTCATCCCACCCTACCTGGAAGCAGTTCTTCACCATGGCTGAGCATCTAGAACTCCTGGCAGAGATGCCCATGGTGGGTAGAATGGGCACCCAAGAAAGACTGAAACATGCACAGAAGAGGAGGGCCCACCAACTGAAGAAGTGGGCCCAGGCTGAGAAGGAGATCCAAGGCAAGAAGGGCCGTATAGAAAAGAAATGTAAAACTACTGTTGGGATCAAGGAGAAACGAGTACTCTTCCCCCCGAGTATCACCTTGCTGGAAGCAGCAGCACGCAATGATCTAGAAGAAGGTAAGGGTCTTGGGAATGGCACCTCTAGACTGGAAGTCATTCTAACCTATTCGTTCTGGACTTACTTTAAGGTTCTGGCCTCTGGTCCCCTGAATGGGAGGGAGCCAGAACATCATATGTGAGGACATAGTTCCTGCTCTGGGGCAGTCAACCTTTATATCATTCAACTTGCCAAATTAGAGACTAGTGGTGGAAAGAACTTTGGTCTTAGACTCAGAAGGCTTGAGTTCAAACCTTAGTTCTGCCATGTATTAGCTGTGTGAGCTCAAGAAGGCAACATATTGAACACTGGCTCAGGAGGCAAAGGCTGTGGGTTCATTTCCTATTTCTGAAATTTACCACCCATGAGACCTTGGGCAAATCCACTTAAACTTCCTAGGCCTCAGTTTCCTTATCTGCAAAATGAGAGAGTCAGATTAGATGGTTTCTGAGGCCCCTTTATGTTCTTTGGATTCTAAATTACTTAACTTTTCTATATCTCAAATTTCTAATCTGCAAATTGGGCATAACAGTGCTTTTATTGACTTTCTCTGGGGTCCTTGTGAGCATTTTGTAAGCCTTATTTAAATATGACTTATTGGGAGCAGCTGGGTGGCTCAGCTTTTTTTTTTTTTTTTTGAGAGCCAGGCCTAGAGACAGGAGGTCCTGTGTTCAAATGGAACTTCAGACACTTCCTAGCTGTATGACCCTGGGCAAGTCACTTGACCCCATTGCCTGGACCTTATGGCTCTTCTGCCTTGGAACCAATACACAGGTAGAGTGTAAGGGTTTAAAAGAATATATGACTAATGGTCATTCTTTGTGCAAAGAAACGGGGAGGAAAAGGCTCAGACCTGCCTAAGAACTGCCTTAGGATAAGCTGCTGTGTTCTCCCTAGCCCCGCCTACTTAGAGAAAGGAGCATATGTATTGACACTTCAGCCCTCCTGTCACACCAAGGGGTGTCTAAAACAGGAGTGGGGGCAGGCAGAGAAAAGTATTTCTTGAGGTTGTCTGGTTCTAGCTACAACCTCTACTTTTACCAGCCTGGTACACCTCCCCCATCTCCCACCCACCCCTGAGCTATACTGTTAGGATTTAATTCATAAAGCGTAAATTCATGGAATTGAATGAGCTGAAAAGGATCTAAGAAGTTATCTGGTCCAACTCTCTCATTTTACAGATAAGAAAACAGAGGCCCAAATAGGTGAAGGGGGTTTGTTTTAAGATCATAAAGCTAGTAAGTGGTATGGTGGCTTCAAATCCAGAGCTATTTCCAATATACCATTCTAGTATAATTACTCTTTGAATGCTTTCTCTGTACCCAGCCTTATGCAAAGTGGTACTAGGATAGTAACTTAGAATTTTAGACTCATCATGATGTTAGAGCAGGAAGGGAACATGAAAACATTTGGGTCATCCCTTTCATTTTATAGAGGGAAAAGTGCTCTGCACAAGGTCCTATGACTAATAATTTTTGGCCTAGTATTCTTTCTGTCACATCCTACTTTCTATAGAGGAAGCACACAAATTATAGGATCATAGATCTAGATCTGGAAGGGGTCTTAGAGGTCACTGAGCCCAATCCCTTTATTTTATAATTGTGGAGACTGAGACACAGAGATGGAGAGTGACTTTCCTAGGGTCATCCAAATATTAAGTATTTAAAGTAGGTTTTTGAACCTAGGACCCTAACCTAGAGCCTATTGGAGAAGAAACATTAATATACATGAAATAATTAGAAAACCATTTTGTTAATTTGTTCTAGAGATTTTGTGGGATAGGAGAAGTCAAAATTTCCCAAGACTAACCCATATGAGGTAGTAACCAGAACTGTATAACCAAGGCCAATGTTTTATATGCTAGAGCAAGTCATTTGGTATTGGTGACAAATAGGGAGGCCAGAGAAAGGGTGAGATTGCTGTAGACTGAGGCTGTTGGAAAAGGCTTTATGAAGGAGGTGAGATGAGCTGAGTAAGCTATGAGAATGCAGAAAATAATTTCAAAAGTAAATAATCTATATCCTAAGGTAAGGCTGTATTGTTATCCCTTTATATTGGATAATTTGAGATGGGGGGAAGGGCATGAATGATGATTGCTTGGGTGCAATTAATTGTGTGGAAAAGATTGGATTGGCCAGGATGGAGGGTGTGTCCTGGGAAGCCTGGAGAGATAAAGTGAAGTTGGGTGGGGTCACACTGTGGAGAGCCTCTAATGGTACATTGAGGAGTTTGAACTATAAAGGGTCAGCAACCTATGACAAGTGGCACAGAGGCGCCATGCTGTGTGGTACTTTGAAATTGCTAATCTAGTTTACAGCATAAAAAGGTACAGAAATACTACTTTTAGGGCATAGGAGAATATCTGAAGCAGGGAACAGCACCCTTAGTTTATTCCTGCTGAACTCTCAGCCCGAGTTTTTACTTTTATCACTTTATTTAGGGACCTGGGAACTCTGCTGCCACTATTTGTGAGGAAAGGTTCCCAGGTATGAAGGACTTGGTGAGCCAGACATTCTTTTGTTGGTTGGCTTTCTCTCACAAATATGATTTTGTATTAGTCCAAAGTAGAACATTAGACTAACCTTAGTCTTTGTGTCCTTGGCACTCATCTGCAGAGAAGCAGCCTGAATTCTAGCTTGAGTGGGGAAGGGGGTCATTATGGGCAGGGCCAAAATCTGAAGCCAGGAGAGGACTGGTAGCAGTCAGTGTCATACGAGAAAGAGCACTAGATCTAGAGGCTGGGGATCTGGGTCTATGTATCTGTTTTGTCACTTACTGTTATATTGTATGCAGTTAGATGGTAAAGTAAATAGTGAACTGGTTCTGAATTCAGGAAGATTTGAGTTCTGATCCTACCTCAGAAACTTAATCGTCTTACCTTAGAAGTCATTTAATCTCTGTATATCTTAGTTTCATCTGCAAAGTGATTATTGTGAGGATAAAATGAGACATTTATAGTATTTTACAAACCCTTAAGTGCTTTATAATTGCTAGTTGTTGCTACTAATACTAGTACTACTACCTTTATAACTCTAAGCCATTTCCTTTTTCTAGGCCTCAATTTCCTAATATGTAAAATAATACTGGTACAGTAAAGTCAGTCAGCTAGCATTTATTAAAGGCTTACCGTGTGCTAAGAACTGTGCTAAGGGCCTAGAACACCAATATAGGGGTCGGGGGACAAAAGGACCCCAGTTAGGGCTTAGTGGAAGAAGTAGAGTGCCACCTGGAGAAGCCATTGGGAGGAAAGTATCTGGTCAATCTTAAAGCATGGTAGAAATGTAAGCTTCAAAGGGGAATTTTGCCAGGTTTATCCCTGTTTTAACTATGGCTACTTTCTTCTTAGCATCACCAGATTACTTGGATCATAGTCCACAATTCCTAGGGCCCTCTTTTCTTCATGACAAACTTGAGAAGAGGAAGTGAGGGACAGTTATCCTTCCATTTCCCTTATTCTTGGTAGTGCTGACCCTGATCCAGGGCATGAATTGAGCATCCCTGGTGTGGAACTCCTAATGTTGGAGATATTCCTCAAGTTTCCACAATATACTTTTCAAAGGTGTCTAACCTGCTGTTTTAATAGTAAGGAGTAGGAGGAGGAAGATCATGATTACTAGGCTTATGAATATATATAAAACCCTTTAAAATTTGCAAAGTACATGGTATATGATTGGTCATTTGGAGAAGGTATCATTAGGCAGGTACTTTAGTGATTATCATTATCTGTATTAACCCAGATAAGGAACTAATTCTAGGAAGAGTAAAGTCAAACAGCTACTAAATGTGGGGATGGTATTTGAGCCCAGTGACTATTGCCTGGATATTGTACCTAGCCCTGTATTTCCCATGCAGTGTTGTGCTTCCTCAGCATTACAAGATCCAGGCCACATCATGTTTGAGAGAATGAGAGGGATCAGGAAGAGATAGGAAAAGGGACAATTTGACCAGTCTCCCAAGAAAACTTAAATATAGGGCTTTTGTCCTGACAGTGCATTAAAAGAAGCATTTATTGATATGAAAAGGGACAGTGGCAGAAGAGATACTAGAAGGAAAGATAGGTAGGGCAGGTTCTAGACTGGAAGTTATTACTCACATAACCCTGAGCAGTGTAGTAAATAATATACAGAGGAATATGAACTCACACAGCTGCTCTCTGTCTTTTGTTCTCTCAGAAGAAGCTTAGAAACTCTTTTGAGCATTTAGCACTCAGTACTGTGTTTGGACTTATTCCAGAAGCAAGGAAAGGAAAAGAGTTCCTGAGAACCTTATGGTCTAGTTGGAGAGACAACTCACATACATCAAAAAGGAGAGAAAGTAAAATATTACTTTTTCCATCCATAAAATGAAAATAATTGAACTATGTCATGGAATCCTAGAATCCCAAGAGAAGAGACTTTAGTCATTATTTAGTCATATGTAGCCCTGAATATTTTTAAGTCTTTTCTACAGTATATCAAATAAATGATCATCCGGCCTTCAATTTAAGACCTCCAGTGATGGGAAACCTTTCCTGAGATATCATTCCATTTTTTTGGATAATTATTAGGAAGCTCTTCCATATAGCAAGTACAAATCTGCCTCTCTATCTGTCACTAGTGGTTCTTTATCTACTATTAGTAACTCAGAGTTCTGCCATCTGGGGCTAAACAGAAAAATATCTAATCCCGTTTCCCAAATAGAGTTCTCTTTCTTTCTGAAGCAATGCACATGAACATTTTTTTTTTGCCTTAATGATTATCTCACCTTTCAAAAGGAGGAGGAACCAGAGGGGATTTGTTTTTCTGGATATGATTCTCACCAACAAAGAAGGCATTGATTATTCAAGATAGACAACTAGAATTTGTGAAGGAGAAAAGCCAAGCAGAGCCTGATGTGCATCTTAAATTTTCAAAGGGTTCAGATAAAGGATAAATTGTATCCTGTGGCTTAAAATTTATAGTCCAAGATTAATAATGATCCATGCAAGAATGCATTGCTAAGTATAGAGAGTAACAATTCCAATGAGAACAAGAAAAAATTGTCTATGAAGACCACTGTGAATAGAAATCAACCAACTTTGATTTTTAAAAGATGGTAATAATAATAATAGCTTATGCTTATATAGCATTTTAAGGTTTTCAAAACACCTTTCATAGATTATCTTATAAGATCCTCACTACAATTCTGTGAAATATGTGCTATAATTATTCTCATTTTATAGATGAGGCTAAAAGGGGTTGTGACTTGTCTAGGGTCAGAAAGTTAATGATTGAGGTAGGATTTCAACCCAATCTTCCTGAATCCATGTTCAACATTCCCATCTGCCTTCTCATGTATAGAAGATGGAAGCAGGAGTAGGTAAGGGAAGATGAATACAGAATTTTGATACATCCTTGTAGGAATAGCATCAGGGATATAAAATCTCACAATGGGCTAGGACTAGGGAATAAAACTATGTATAGCAAAAAATTGTTTTTCAAGCTGTATTGGGGAAAAATGGGAGAATCAACAAAAAGGATAGTACTAATGCTTAGGAATAGATTGGATTAGAGTTGGCAGCCATTCAGTCTAGTTATTATACTGCTCACTGTAGCTCAAACTAAATTAAAGTATAATTGTAAAGTAACAAAATAAAAGTACAATAGAATATAGATAGTTTATATGTGGTTTTATGAGTAATATGCAACTGTAATGATCTTTGTGTATAATTTAATGTGTTCTACCCCCTTTTCTATTTGAGTTTGACTGGTTCAAATGACAATGGAAAAAACTGATCTTGCTTCTTTTTATCTAAGCCAAGCAGAGTGATCTCTCTTATTATTGGAAATGATAGAAAAAAAAATTGATAGGCTAGATGAACTAATCATAAAGTAGAGAATTTCCAAGTTGGAAGGGAATTTAACAACCATCTAGTCCATTCCATACTGACCAAAGATTAATCTCCACTAGCATGTACCCAACAAGTAGTAATCCAGTCTTTACTTGAATACCATCTTGAGGTAGTCCATTCCACTTTTGGTTAGCTCTGGTTATTTGGAAATTCCTCTTGACATCAAGCCTAAATTTGCTTCTTTATAACTTCCTTTTATTGTTCCTTGTTGGGCCCTATGGGATTATACAGAAGTAGTATAATTTACTTTTTACCTGATGGCTCTTTTAAATTCTTAAAAACTACTGTCAAGGTATCCTCTTAGTTTTCTCCATGCTAAATATCTCCATTTTTTTTCAACTGAACCTCATGTGGCAATAGATCTGAGAACTTCACCATTCTGGTTACTCTCTTCTGGATATTATCTAGTTCATCCATGGCCTTCTTAAACTGTGCCACTCAGATGAGAGCACAATATTACTGTGATGTGCACAGGGTAGGGTAATGATAAATATGCTGGTAAATTCAGAGAACTGATATGTAGTTTCTGCCTCCTATAGGTGTCCCAGGAAAGAATATGAGAAATGTAGGAGGTATTTCAAGGTTAGAGAAAAATGAATGTTGTCTCACTTTTCAGAAAAGTGAAGAGAGAGGAACCTGCAAATTATAGGCCAGTGAATTTGACTTTGATTCATGGCAAAATTTGAGAATGTATTATTAAAGGAATGATAAGTGAACTTCTCAAAAATGAAACAGTGAATACAAAATGCCAGCATAGCTCCATGAAGAATGAATCATACCTGAGTAACAAATAAATATAGTCTTCTTAGATTTTAACAAAATTTTTGATTGTCTCTCATGCTATTACTGTAGAGAAGATGGTTAGATAATGTACTGAACTGTGGATTCAGAGATCATAGTATGTAGTTGGGTGGATTCTGGAACTTGTTTAATGGCAGGACCTAAAGAATAGTCATTAATAGTTAATATCAGCTTGAAAAAAGGGCTCCAGTAGAGGGCTCCATTAATCTGTGAATGGCCCCATGATGTTAAACAGTTTGATCAATAGCTTGGATAAAGGCATAACTAGCATGCTTATCAAATTTGCAGGTATGACACAAAGCCAGGAGCATTAGCAGACATTGGATGAAAGATCCAAAAATATTTTTGAAAGACTAAAAATACTGGGCCAAATTGAATGAGATAAAAGTTAATAAGAATAAATGTAAACTTTTATATTTGGGATCAGAAGAATTAAATTCAGAAAAGCAAAATGGGAGAGAACACAATTAGACAAAGGTTCTCCAGAAAAAGATCTGGGAGTTTTAATGAAATGAAAGCTCACTGTGATTCAGTGTGTGACATGAGAGCCAGGAGAGCTCTTGTGATCTTAGGCTCTATTGAGTGATATAGTCTTGTTGCTCTCACTCCTCATCAGATCACAGCTTGATTATTATGTTTAGTTCTGGGTGCCCCTTTTTTGGAAAGGCCTTGATAAGCTGAAGACAATCCAGAAAGGATAGCTAGTATGGTGAAGAGCCACATGCCATATAAAGATTGGCTGAAGAAACCAAGGGTGTTTAACCTAGAGAAGAAAAGACTTAGGGGCACATGATAGTTGTCTAACTATTTGAAGAGCTGTCAGGTTTCAGAGACATTATGTTAATTTCATCTGGCCCTAGAAGAAGTAACTAGGAACAATGGGTGGTAGTTGCAAATAGGGAATTTTAGGCTTCATAGAAAGAAAAATTTTCTAATCCAAAGATAGAAGTTTATACTTCCCTGGAGGTTTTATTTGATACAGGATCATAGATGTAAAGTTGGAAGTGACCTCAGAGGCCACCTAGTTCAATCTCCTTTTACACATGAAGAAAGGGAGGCCAAGGGAGATTAAATGATTTATCCTCAGTTGTAGAGGTAGTAAGCTTCAGAAGTGGAATTTGAACACATGTCCTCTAACTTCTATCTTTCTACTGGATCATGGTGCTTCTATCTTGTTGAAGGAATTCTTTTTCAAGCATAGGATGGACTAGCCCAGTGGTATCAAACTCATAGAAACCAAAGCCACTAAGCCATACATAAGGATCCCTAGGGGCAGCATATTAAACACATATTATCTATGTTCTGTTGTATTTTTATTTATTTTGCTAAATATTTCCTAATTATATTTTAATCTGGTTGAGGCTGTACTCAGAAGTATTGAAGGTTGCATATTTGATACCTCTGGACTAGATAACCTGTTAAGTCTCTTCTAATTCTGAAGTTTTTGATTCTTGAATATTACTATCCTTCCTTTCCACTCCAGATTTTTCTTAACCCAGATTAAGCATTCCTAGGACCTTACATCAGTCCTCCTATGGCTTGGTTTTCAGTCTTTTTACTATCCTATTCACTCTCTTCATGACACCCCAGTTTGTCCTAAAATTTGACTCCCAAAGCTAAATATAATAAGAAAATATTATTTCATTTGATAATTTATAGTGCCCTGAGATGAAATTATTTATGAAAACTCAATATTATTTCATATAAGATTCATCTGAGATGTTCTTTCATTTGGTATAC
This sequence comes from Monodelphis domestica, assembly GCF_027887165.1. Taxonomy (NCBI): domain Eukaryota; kingdom Metazoa; phylum Chordata; class Mammalia; order Didelphimorphia; family Didelphidae; genus Monodelphis; species Monodelphis domestica. The sequence goes on from NC_077229.1 coordinate 103,490,964, forward strand.
TTAATAACAGGAGTATGACTTGCAGGAGTGCAAATTAATTTCTCATTCTATACAACACTTGTTTGTGTCCTGTAAGGCCTTCTCATGAAGTCTACCCAGTGCCTTCCTCTAGGTTACTTGATGTTATTATGTGTACCAGTAGAACATGAGTTGCTTCTGTTATCTCTTACCTTTGCTGCATGACCATCCCATTTCCTTTTCTGGCCTTTCATCAGTTTGATATGATTTATTTTATGAATGAACAGGAATTTATTAAGTACCTACTATTGGAATTACTTAAATAAGTCATTGAAAATTTTAAAGTAGGGGGTAGCTGGGTGGCTCAGTGGATTGAGAGCCAGGCCCAGAGATGGGAGGTCCTGGGTTCATATCTGGCCTCAAACACTTCCTAGCAGTGTGACCCTGGGCAAGTCACTTAACCTCTATTGCTTAGCCCTTTACCACTCTTCTGCTTTAGTATTATAAGGAGGAAAAAGTTTTTTTTTCCTTAAATAAAAGATTGGATTGGATTATTTATGAATAAGGTCACTAGGAATTTTAATTAATTCCAACAGATTTATTTAATAATTTATTTACAAGATATAGAAAGAGTGAAGTAAGAAAATCAGAGAGAGGATAAGGTAAGATATCTAGTCTACGCACTAAGTATTTTGCTTTGACCTCTGGCTCAAAAAACAGGCAAGGGAGTTTAGTCCTTAGCTGGAGAGGCCTCGGCTTGAGCCAAGGACCTGGGGATGCAGGGAGCCTCTCTCAAGAGGATAGGTCTCTCCTGAGGTTAGTCTCTTCATAAAATCTAGGAAAGGAGTCAGCCTTTTTCACTCACCATGTGTCAGTTCAAATGGAAAGATTTAAGAACAGCTTCATCATGTACAGGGTCTCAGGTCCAGTCAGCAGATTGTTCACCAGCCTCCAACTTGAACTCAGAACTCTAGCAGAAGATGAAGTTCTCTCCAAAGATCTCTCCAAAGATCTCTGAAGATTTCTCCACAGAAAGTTGTAACTCCCTTTTAAAGACACTTTCATTTGTGTCATTTCCTGTGCCTTCCCCTAATTTTACTTCTACCAATCACAGTTGCAGCTTTGCTTAGGTCTGCCCAGGGGGCAGTCAGTTTGATTCTGATTCGTCACCTATTATTGCACATGTGGGTCACAGATCTCTCCCACTTAATGATTAAGCGAGATGTTTACACTTTTGGTGATTAAATCTAAAAATGGGCAGGGGAGTTAATTTAATCTTCACAATTAGGGGAGAGTTAATTCATTTCATTTTCACAATCAGTGGAGAGTTGAATTTAATCTTTACAGTATTAATACATAGTATTGATTTAAAGACAGAAGGTAAGGGTTTAAACAAATTTAAATGGGAAAGGAACAACAGAAATGACATTGACACCAACTATAATAATTTTATTTAGAAGTTTAATTGATGTAATTTGCTATAATACAACTTACAACAACAAAGAGACCAAGAGAGCTCTGGAAATGCCTTCCTTATCAAAGACTTTTTTGCTAAATGGAGAGAAATGACTGCTAAAGAAAATACTTAGTTAAAATGTAACTTTATTTATAAATATTATGAAGAAGGAAGATGAACAATTATGAAAAATATCTCAGAGAGAAGCTGTGGAGAGAAATTTGGCAAGATAATACAACTAAACAGAGTCAATCCAAGCACATTCAAAGATGAAAATGGAAGACAAACAGAAGAAAAATAGAAAAGATTTATAGGAACCATTTTGACGGACTTTTTTCCATCAAAGACTACGAAACTGCCACAGTTGGACCATCATAGTTATAGATATGCTTATGGAAGAAGCAGAAATGGCACATAAGAGAACAAAGGGTGAGGGAAGAGCAAATTGGATTGGACCAGATGTAAATAGAGGAAATCCATGTGCTAGGTAATATAATTTTGAAGGTAATGAGGGGTCAAAAATTTTTTAAAAAACCTTATCAATACAAAGAACATCAATAACTACTGATCTATATGTCTTCTCTCTTGTCTGTACAAAATCTTTATGAAAATCATTTATCAATGGAAGGCTTACTCAATGAGGGTATTAGTAAGAAAAAAGCAGACTTTCCTATGCAGTACTCAACAATGGATTACATCTTTACCATTTTACCATTAAGAGACAGATGTAGAAAATATAAGATTCTGTTGTACTTATGATTTTAGATTCTCCCCCAAAAGAAGTATTTGATTCAGTAAAAAAATGAAAGCTCCATTATAGGCTTATATACATGTCTTTTTTTTTTTTAATTCAAAGGTCTTTATTTTTCAATCAACAAAATTCTGCTTTCTCTTCCTACTACCTCCTCTCATTATAGGCTCTTTTACAACAAGATGTATTGTATCCATACATCAAGACCTCATGATTATTTCATATTTCTTTAAAAATATAACCTTCTGATTATAAACTTAAGGTGAAGTATGGAACAGAGAAATGTAAGTTCACCAAAGATGTTCTTCACTGTGATGAAAAAGATCCAGTGCAGAGTACAGGAAGAAAGAAGGATTATAGATGATGAAGTCCACCAAATGCTCTTGTTTTTGGATGGCATTGTGTTAGTTGCATCAAGCTCCAGAACAATTCAGAAGGACCTATAACCACTCAAAATGGTTTGGCCTATCCATACACATAGGAAAGCCTGACTGACTGAATAATGTATATTGCCCAGATTTCAACTTCCATATAGATTTACATTCTATAGAGCTTGACTTATCAAAGTATACATAACTATACAAATTGATGAGTTGAGCCCAAAGTTGAACAAGAACATAGTAGATTGGATTATTTTCAGAAAACTGCTAAGCTTAGGAAAATAGGCATATTTTATGAATAAACAAGAAATAGCATTGTGAGGTGTAAATTGGATGATTTTGATTATATTCAGTTTAAATTTTTGTACAAGTAAAACATATAGTCAAGATTAGAAGGAAAGCAGAAAATTGGGGTAAATTTTTATAGACAGTTTCTCAGATAGAGATCTCATATCTAAAATATATAGAGAGCCTTGTCAATTTTCTAAAAAATGAGCCATTTCCCACTTGGTAAGTTGTCAAAAGATATGAACAGACAGTTTTTGGATAAAGAAATCAAAGCCGTATATAGGATATGAAAAAATGCTCTAAATCATTATTGATTAAGAAAATGCAAATCAAAACAGTTCTGAGATAACTAAAATGATAAAAAGGCAAAACGACAAATGTTGGGGAGGGATATAGAAAAATGTGGACACTAAAATACTGTTGGTGAAACTGTGAATTAATCCAACTTTTTGGAGAGCAATCCATAATTATGCCCAGAGAGCATTATAACTGTGTATAGCAATAACACTGTTGGATCTGTATCTCAAGGTGATCAAGGAAAAAGGAAAAGAGCCTATATGTTCCAAAATATTATAGCAGTTCTTTCTCTGGTGGCAAAGAACTCGAAATTGAGGGGATATCCATCAACTGGGGAATGGCTGAACATGTTGTGGCAAGTGATTGTGATGGAATACTATTACTCCATAAGATTATTAGCAGAATAATTGGAAAAAAAAACATGGAAAGATCTGCATGCATTTGTGAAAAGCAAAACAAATTGAACCAAGAGATCATTATATACAGCTTCAGAGTTATGTTTGAAAGATAACTTGAAAGATAACAACTCCAGAAAAAGACTTGATGAGCAGAAACACAAAAGATATGGTTTATTATTATTTTTTTATATTGTCAAGCAATGCCTTCTCTATTGCTAGGAGGAAAAGGAGAGAGGGAGATACCTGGGAATTTTAATGTAATCAACAAACAAATAGGCCTACACCCTAAAGAGATCAAAGAAAGAAGAAAAGGATCCATATATACAATATATTTCACTTTTTGTGGTGGCAAAGAACTAGAAAATAAGAATGTGCCCATCAATTTGGAAATGACAAAATGACTGAACAAGTTATGATATATGAATGTTATGGAATTTTATTGTGCCATAAGAAATGAAAAGAATGGTTTCTGAGAAATGTGGAAAGACTAACAAACTGATGCAGAGTGAATTAATCTTAACCAAGAGGAGAACTTTTACAATAAAACCAACATTATAAAGACAAACAACTTTGAAAAGAATTCTGATTAATGCAGTGACCAATCATATTTCTAAAGAACCAATGTTTCAACAAGCTACCATCCTCCTGATAGATAATGAACTTGATGCAGAATGAGACATACATTTTTGGATGTAGCTAATGAAGGGAATTTGTTTTGCTCTGAATATGGGAATTTGTTTTGCTATGAATATCTGTTATTTGCTTCTATGGTTTTATTTTCTTTTTTCTTCAGTTGAGGAAGTGTGGGGCAGAGAAAATAAATACTGTTAATTGAAAAAAATTAAAAGGGGAAAAAATTGAAATATTAAAAATATCAATATTTTATTTTACCAGTGGTATTTTATGGCATTTAGATATGGAGTACCACTGTCTTTGAAGAACTAAAGACAAATGTTACACAGATAGGCATATGGAGAGTGGAAGCAGGCTACAACATATAACCAATGGAGAAACTCTGAAGAATAGGAGTAAAGGATGTAGTCAAAAAATTGTGTCTTAGGAAGAAAAGATGAACTGATCATATGGCAGTTGTGTGAGATGACAGGTGATTGGTTAGGGTGCTCTAATGTCTAGAGAATGAAGAAAACCTCTAGCATAGGAGTTTTTAAGCTTTTTTGTGTGTGTTATGGATCCTCTTGGTGAAGCCCATAGGCTCATTTTCAGAATAATTTTTTTAAATGCAAAAAATACAGTGCCTTAGAATTATAAAGGAAATCAAGCATAATGAAATAGTTATCAAAATATTTTAAAAACAAGTTCACAGACCCCAGATTAAGAACCCCTGCTGTAGTGCAATGGGTGGACTCCCTCTGGCTGACTTTTGGGAGGATGTGGAAAAGATTTGCATAGCATTGACAGTGAAGGCAGTGTGAAGGGATTGCAGTCTGCATCAATGCATGCAACTCCCAAATTGATGAAATCATAAGTGTGGTTAAGGATTAAAGGATATGTGCCAGGCATTGTGTGCCAAGTGCTGAGGATACAAAATAGAAATGAAACAGGCTCTGTCCTCAAGGAGTTTAAAATCTGTTAGATGAGACAATCTAAACATATATTAATATTACAATATATACATAATAAATGGAAGGTAATTCAGGAATAGTAATGTGGTGAGGCATTAGCAGCTCACAAATGAGGAAAGGCCTTACAAAGAAATTGGTACTTGGTCAACTGTGACAGTACACATCTGAAATCCCAACTGCTAGGGAGCTGAGGCTAGAAGACCTCTTAAAATGAGGATTTCTGATTTGTAGTGGGCTCTCTAACCCAGGTTAGAAACAAAACTGATCAAAGCTCCCATGCTGATCGGAGTGAAACTGAACTTGTGAGTAGCCTTTGCCTTTCCAGTCTAGGTGAGATAGGGAGACCTGGTCTTTAAAAAAAAAAGTAAAAAGTTGGACTTGAGTTCAGCTTTTATAGTAAACTAGGTCAATGATGATGATGATGGAGGTGGTGGTGGTGGTGGTGGTGGTGGTGGTGGTGATGGTGATGTAATGGGGGTAAAGAATACCTGCCATGGAGAAATCAGTGCAAGGGCCTGGAGATAAGAAATGGAGAATCTTTTGTGAGGGACAGAATGTGGATTCATTTCCCCAAAATGTAAAGAAATAAGAAAGTAAGGCTTAGGCTTACTCAAAGTACAAGGGACCCTGAATCTTTTGACTTCTCTTCCCATTTCTACCCTAGCCCTCTGTACATACCCCAACTAGACTACATACCAGGTTCCTCTTTCCCTTTGAGGAAGGCCTTCTGTGTTTCTCTGACCACTTAGAGATAAAATTATAGATATATTGAGTTAATTTTTAGAAGCCCCCATTTCCAGTGAGCTTTTGCTTATACTTCCCACACCCCCCTTACACTTTTATAAGATAACAAAACATTCTAGTACAAACTACCCATTATAGAAGGGCTGTTTTGACGCCTGTAGGTTAGGGCCCAATTTGGGGGCCTTAAATAGCAGACTAATGTATACTCTGTGGGAATCATTGAGTAGGACAGATTTGTACAAAGTGGTTTGATAGGAAGTTGAATCTAGGCCTATGTAGATTATATAGAGAATATACATTTGCACATTAAGGTTTATCAAATGTTCTCATAACAACTCTGTAGGGTGGGTAATATAAATATTATCATCATTTGTTGGACATAGGAGGAGACTGAGACTTACAAAATGTAATTGGTTTTCCCTGAGAGACAGTTGGAGTGAACCAGGATTCAGTCAGATCTCCTGTGTCTTGTCCAATGATCACTCTTCTCCTACCACTGCCTATTTTAGTGAGACTAAAGAACACAGTCTCTGAAGCTCTCCATAGGGAAGGGGAGGGGGGGAGTTTCTGCTTCATAACCAGCCCTCCTCTCTTTTGGGAAAAGCTCTCATCTTCTTGAGGGAGTATGGACTTTTTGGGTCCAGAGCAGGCAGGCTGCCCTAGGAACCTGGGATTGGGGTCTCTCTCTATCCTAACACTCATCTCAGTGGCAGAGATCTTCACCTGGAAGTCAGGAAGACTTGAGTTCAGATTCTGGCTTAAATGACTACTGACTGTGAGATCCTGGGCAAGTTACTTTATCTCTGTTTGCCTCAGTTTATACATTTATTTTTAAAAAGCACTTCCCCCTTCCCCAGAGTTGATATGAGAAACAAAAACCTAAAAGTGCTATAAAATGTTAGTAATTGTTGTTGTTATTACTATAATTTTAACTATATAATATATGATATAAACTATAATTTAGCCTCCTAGGAAAGTCCCAGACAAATTCCTGGCAAAGCACTAATAGAAGGATATTGTCCAAAACTTTCTTTGCCCTGGTTAGACAACATCCAGGGTATTGTGTTTAATTCTGAGACTCAGATTTTAGGAAGGCCACTGACAAGTTGGAGCCCATTGAGAGGAGGGAGGCTAAGAGAGCTGTGTGAAGACTGGAGACCAGATAATATGAGGGCTGGTTGAAAGAGCTAGGAATATTTAGCATAGAAAAGAGAAGACAATGAGGACATGGTAACTATCCTTGTATTTAAAGTATATTTATTTATGTGGTAGGAGGATTAGACTTTGTCTCCTTGCCCTCTAGAGGCAGAACTGGGAACAAGAGGTGGAAGTTACAGAGAGATAGATTTCTGCTCCTTGGAAGATAGCGGATACTTCATTTCTGTAAGTCTTCAGGTAAAGCAAGATAAAGACTTGGGAATGTTATAGATGGGATAATTCTTATGTGTATGTGTGTGTGTGTGTGTGTGTGTGTGTGTGTGTGTGTGTGTGTGTGTGTGTGTGTATATGACTAGATGACCTCTAAAGTTCTTCCAACTCAGATTTTATCAGAGGCTGAGGCAATACTTATCTTTCTGCTCCTTGCCCTACACAGGAATCTTGCCTATGCTGTGACATAGTTCTTTCCTTTGCCTACTGCTGGCATCTTCCTAGGCACAGCTGCTACCCTAGGGTGAACACAGAGATAGTTTTTATTTCATCTCCCTCACTGAAGTTAAGCAATACAGTTTTCCTTGCCCCTAATGAAACCTGACCTAATCGAGGTATAGAAAGAGTCCGATGTATTCTAGTTACTGTTTATGCTCACCTTCTTGGTCCTTTCTACAAAATTTTCCCCTTCTGTTATCAGAAACCTAGGAGTCTGCCCAGTGAGATTGGTAAGGCCTTCCCACCTCTGTAGTATCCTTGTTTGCTAGCTTTGGTAGTAGCTAAGTTTCGTGTCTGTCCTTGGTGCAACGTGGAGCCATGTCTCTTCCTAGTGGTGCTGCTCAATGCCAGAACCATTGATAAAAGTCTCTTCACCTCCCTGGGCATGTAAACTGAACTGAGAAAGCTAGGAATTGGCATCAGATTACTGTACTGCACAAGGACAAGGAGTGGAAACAGGCAGTAGAGGCAGTGTCCTGGAAGTACTTAATGCCATTCCAGTGTGAATTCATATAACTCTTCCCCAAGAATACCAGGTCCCAAACCAGTTTCCTAGGATTACTGGGTAAAATTCCTAATAGATTCACATTCAGAGCTCCAGCTACTCTTGAAATAACTGGTTAGTCCCTCCCTCCCTCCCCGACTTAGTTTTCTTCCTAGGATGATGTGCTAGAACCTTTAGAGGGAGGGGAGGCCTTTGCCTAGGACAAAAAAATATAGTTTGAATTAGCCTTGTCAGGTGATTTTTCTTCCCCTATTCATGAACCAGAGGAAACAGAAACAGGGACTCTGGAGTCCCTGCATCTCAGAGATGGGAGGGCCCTCAGAGGTAATCTATGGGAGTAGTATGGGACAGTTGGAGTCAGAGGACCTGACTGTCATTTATTGCCTGTGTGACCCAAGGCAAAGGACTTAACTTCTTGGAGTCCTTTAATTTATTCATCTGTAAGGTTAAAATTTCTATGGTCCTTTCTAGCTTTCAATCTATGATTCCATGATCCCTAGTCTAACTTCACCTTAATAGGAATCCCCTCTTACTGAATCCTGAACAAGTGGTCATTCAGCCTCTGCTTGAAGACTTCTAGTTTCCCCAGGAGGTTCATTTTGCTTTTGGACAACTTTAAATTGCTAGGAAGTTTTTCCTTTCATTGAACTAACATCTAACTGCAACTTCAGATTGATTGTTCTAGACCAGAACAAGCCCAATCATTCTTGCACATGACAGTCCTTCAAATACTTGAAGGCAGTGAAAATATTTTCCCCAAGTTTTCCAAACTTTTCTAGTCCTAATAGCTCTAGTTCTTTGATCCAATCCTCCATATGGTCTTGAGGCCCCTTACCAACTGCCATCAGGGTATTCTCCAGCTGATCAATGTCCTTTGTACAATGTGACTACTTGAACTGAACCCAGTATTCTAGATGTGTTCTGATCAAGGACAACAATACTCTGCATTCTTTGCATGGCCCAAGCAAGATCAGATTAACTTTTTTGACTGCTTTGTCACAAGGCTGACATGAGCACAAATTCTGTGTGATCCTAGCCATGTCCTTTCTGCTTCCTAGGCCTTGGTATCCTCCTCTGGACAGCTAGGAGTTGGATTCGGTAGCCACAGTAAGCTCTTCCACTTCTGTCATCCTTTGATTGTGATCTTGAGGACTAGAGCCCATGATAGAACTAAGTAATTATAACTCTAAAACAATAGTTTCTGGAATAGGGGCTATGCATTCCTGGGGGCCCATGACATGACCCCTAGTGATATGTACTCATTTAATTGAAGGATGGGAAGATGGTTCTAATTTTACCCTTCTTGAAATTACCATTCATGAGCTTGTCTCTGACACACCATTCCTTTCACCCATTATTGAACAACACTCCCCCAGTACACCCTCTGTCACGTCTAACCTCCCAAAGTTGATTGGGCACAGGCATTGGCCCTGCAGGAACAGTTAAAATCTTAAGCACAAATCAGGTACCTGGAACAGTTGCCTAGGCACAACTACCTGCTTCCCATCCCAGCATCTCCACAGACCATCTCTTTGCTTTAGCAGGTGCCTCTTAGAGGGGTGCATTCTATGTTCTAGGTAAAGGTCTCTCCTGCCTATCTATCCCCCCCCCTTTTTTTTTTTAATTTTGGCAGGAAACAGGGTAAATCACAAAAAATAAACGGGCATGGATAGGTTGTGATCTGCATTGCTGATCTTAATACATTAGCTTTTCCCTCCAAATCCAGGTCTATTCTAGACTTCCCTATTATTGGAAAGAGCTGCCATTATCCTTCTACTTAATCTAGATTCACATTCTGTGTAATTTTGGACTCATCACTTTCCTTCATCTCACATGTCTAATCTGTTGCCAAATCTTATTGATGTTATTTCCTTGGGTTCTCATTGCCTCTTAACTTGGATTATTGCAGTAGTTTCCTAATTCATACCCCTGCTTCAAGTCTTACTTCTTTCTCCATCCTACATATTGCTACTAAAGTAATTTTCCAAAAATCTTGTTACTCCCCTTTTTCAATTAAATATTGATTCTAGGGTCAAATATAGTTTTATCTTCATCTCATCCTTTTTTGTTTTTATTTTAAAATATTTTATAATAGACATAATTATTAGTACATATACATAATTTAATGAGTAAATATGGACATATTGGACTTGCGTGGTTGGAAAATTTTTATTAGAAGCTCATTTTAAAAGTTTGTTCTAAAAGACCAGAAATGGGGAGGTAATTAATGCTTAAAGTATAACTGTGCTTTAGAGGTAAACTAGATGGTACAGTGGATAGAGTGTTGGGCCTGCAGTTAGAAGGCAGTACAAATCTGGCCTCAGCCACTTACCAGCTGTGTAACCTTGGGCAAATCACTTAACCCTGTTTGCCTCAGTTTCCTTATCTTTAAAACTAGCTAGAGAAGGCAATGGCAAATGACTCCCAATATTTTTACCAAGAAAACATCAAATGGGGTCCTATAGAGTTGGACATGACTGAAATGACTGAACAACAACAAAAAGATGGAAGAGAATCTGGAAACTATGTGTTGAAGTAGTCAAGATGGAGGAGCAAAAGGGGGAAATGAGACAGCAAGGTGGTCGAGTGGATAAGAACACTGGAAGAACCAGAAAGACCTGGTTTTGAATCATTCCATTGATACTTAATAGCTGCATGACCCTGAGCAAGTCAGTTAACCTGTGTCTGCTTCAGTTTCCTTATCTGTAAAATGATGATAATAATAGCACATACCTCCCAGAATTATTTTGAATATCAAATAAGTTAATATATAAAGCACTTTGCAAAGTTGGTGGTGCTAGAGAGCTGTTCCGTTGAAAATCTCTTCTTCCTTTTCTGGAGGATACCCTCAACCCTCATTGGAGGACTTAGAAGCTATCCCTTACTTATTTCTCTGCTGTTCAGGGAGTGCAAAGTTTGGGGAGAGATTGCAAGACAAGATGATGGAACCCTTATACTTCCCAGCTCTATCTCTCCTGTCCTACCTCATTCTACTTTGCCTGGTCAATGTCCTACCCTACCCAGAACCAACCTGATACACAAAGGACTTATGTATTATATAGACAACTATTCCTCAATCTTCTGGCATCAGCTTCAGATCTCCTTTTTGAGAAGTTTCTTCTCTAGCTTTATCTTATTAAGTTGCTTTAGCCCATTTCTTCAAAGGAGATATAGAGTAAGCTTAATCCCTCAGCATATTCCACATACCATGCCAACGCTCTACCAAGATGTTTAGGGGCACCACAAGGTCAAGTGTTTTGTTGGCTGGGAGTGGCCAGAGCCCTAACTAAGCAAGCTTTTGAGGTTCTTTGGGCCTTTCTGCCCTTTCCTACCCTGATCAGAAAGCCAGTCCAGGATAACTTGGCCAGAAGCAACATTAGAGTAGTCAGGTATAGATGGGAAAGAAGTCAAATTTGTCAGGCCTGCTAAACTTATTTAACCTACCTGGACTCAAGTGGTATGGTCAAAAAAGACCTGGAAAGAAATTGCCCTTCTTTGTCTCCAGCCTTGTTTCATGCTCCTCCCCAGTCTTTATCTTGGGTTAGGAACTTTAGGAAATGGACTGCATTCCCACTTTGTCCTTAGGGCTCCACTGGGTATCTCTTAGGTAAAGGTATAGTGGTTCTTCTCCATCTTCCCTTCCCTTACACCTCCTCACCTGGTATAGACAAATTGCTGCTGCTTCCAACAATCTTGGCCTCTAATTGTGTCCTGGTTTCTTCTGGCAGTCCGACAGTTCCTTCAGAATGGTGTGAGCCCCAATTTGTGCAACGAGGATGGCCTTACTGCCCTGCACCAGGTTAGTGTTGGAGAGTTTCTTTCAAGTCAGTGGGGATTACTGGCCAAGAGTTTGAAGTAACTGATTTCGGGAGGGGGATGTGGGATCACTAATGCCCATGGGGAACACTGCAGCAGTGAATGATCTGTACCTTCAGTAGATAAGGTAAATAGGTCTGTCTGGGCTCTGGGGGTGAGCTGGAGGTTGGAGGGTTTTCTGATGGGGAGGGGCTACCTCTGAGGGGTTATTCTGTGGCTTGCAGTGCTGCATCGATGACTACGGGGAGATGGTTCAGCAGCTTCTCGAGGCTGGGGCTGATGTGAATGCCTGTGACAGTGAACTTTGGACCCCTCTGCACGCTGCTGCCACTTGCGGCCACCTCCACCTTGTAGAGCTGCTTATTTCCAAGTATGTGGATGCAAGGCCAAGTCTTAAGCAATGCTGTACATACAACAGGCACTTCAGAAATGTTTGAATTGAGTTGATGGGATAGTCCAAGAGTAAGACTCAGCTAAGGGTCTGGAAAATGTGACTGCAACTGCATAGAGCTATAAGAAATCTTGACCTTGTCTTAGGGGAGAAGGCATTTAGCTCTGAGTGTTTTCTGGGTAGAATTTGCTGCCTGGATAACCAGTCCTGTTTAAGATCATTCTCTAGAGATTGAGCAACATGTAACACAGTAAGCTGGGGAAGAAAATTCACCTTTCCTAGGACTTGTGCAAGGTCTTCTGACTCCAAATCTGTTGGTTTTTCTACTGCACCATGCATAGCTGCTTACCTGGATGCATGATAATCAATACTTCAAGTACGGAAGAGCTCAATAGAGCAGAATGAGCCATCTATCTATCCCCTGCAATTATTTTAAATGGAATTTCTTTTTCTTCCTTCTGGACTTCATAATAATATAAAAATACTGATGATTTCTCTGAGTTTATTTTCTATCCTGCAACTTTGCTAAAATTGTTAATGATTTCAACTAGTTTTTTTAGTTGATTTCTTTAGGATTCTCCAAGTATACCATCATATCATTTGTAAAGAGCAGTAATTTTGGTGTTTTTTCCATGGTCTAATTCAAAATCAATTTCTTTTTCTTCACTTATTTGCATAGCTAGGATTTAAAATATAATATTGAATAATAGTAGTGATAATGGGAATCCTTGCCTCAACCGAATCTTTTGGTAAGGGTTCTAGTTTTTCCCCATTAGAGATAATGTTTGCTTATGGTTTTAGAAAGATAGTACATTATCATAAGGAAAACTCCTTTTATTCCTATGCTTCTTGGTATTTTTAATGGTAATGAGTGTTATATTTTATTAAATCTTTTTCTGCATCTATTGATATAATCACATGATTTCTGTTGGTTTTGTTATTGATATGATTTATTATGCTGATAGTTTTCCTAATTTGGAACCAGTCCTACACTCCTGGCATAAATCCCACCTAGTTATAGTGTATGATCCTTATGATATATTGCTATAATCTCCTTGCTAGTATTTTATTTAAAATTTTTGCATCAGTATTCATTCTGGTCTCTACTTTTTTTCCTTTGTTTTTTAAAAACCTTCTGTCTTAGAATTGATACTAAGTATAGGTTCCAAAGCAGAACATCAGTAAGGCCTAGGCAATTGGGGTTAAGTGACTTGTCCAAAGTCATATAGCTAGGGAGTGTCTGAGGCCAGTTTTGAACCTAGGCTTACCCAATTCCAGACCTGGATCTCACTGAGAATCACCTGACTGCCCTTAGTTGTTGTTGTTTTTTCTCTTTTCTTGGTTTAGGTAGTAGAACCATATTTGTGTCATAAAAGGAATTTGGCAGGACTCTTTCTTTGCCTTTTCCCCCCAAATAGTTTATACAGTATTAGAACTAATTGTTTAAAAAATCTTGTAGAATTCAATTGTGAATCTATTGGTCCTTGGGGTTTTTTTCCTTAAGGAGCTAATTGATAACTTGCTCAGTTTCTTTTTATAAGATACTTATTTAAGTATTTTGTTTCCTCTTCTGTTAATCTGGACAGTTTATTTATTTTTATTTTTGGTAAATAGTCATCCATTTCTATTAGATTGCTAGATTTATATATAATTAGGCAAAATAGCTCCTAATAATTGCTAGAATTTTTTCTTCATTGGTTGTGAAGTCACTCTTTTCATTTTTGATACTGATAATTTGGTTTTCTTCATTTTATTTTAAAATCAAATTAACCAATGACTTATTTTATTATTATTCCTTCCCCTCTCAAAACCAGCTCCTTGTTCTATTTATTAGTTCAATAGGTTTCTTTCAATTTTATTAATCTCTTTGGTTTTTCAGGATTTCCTATTTAGATTGGAGACTTTTAATTTGTTTTCTGTTTTATTGATGGGCATACTTAGAATGATAAATTTTCCTTTAAGTACTGCTTTGGCTGCATCCCACAAATTTTGGTATGTTGTCTTATTGTTGCCATTCTCTGTCTCTCTGTCTCTGTGTCTGTCTCTCCTCCCTCTTCCCTTCCCTTTATCTTTTGTAGAGATTTCTAATAATCCTTAATTTCAGTTCCAAGGCAGAAGAATGGTAAGACCTAGGCAGCAGGGGTTAAGTAACTTGCTGAGGGTTACAAACCAGAAAGTGTCTGAGGTTAAATTTGAACCTTGGACCTTCTGTCTCCAGGCCTATTTTTATAATTTGTTCTTTTGTTCACTTATTCTTTAGGATTAGATTATTTAGTTTCCAAATAATTTTTAATCTATGTTTACATGGCCCTCATTGAATGTAGTTTTCATTGCATTATGATCTGAAAAGGTTGTTTTTAATATTTCTCCTTTTCTGTATTTGGCTGTGAGGTCTTTATGCCTTAAACCTCGCTGGCGAAGCCGTGGCATACATGCACAGCCAGCACTCAGGGAGCTGCTCTGTTCCCCTTTTCCCAGTGGTTGAGGACTTTTTTGGCATGCCTGGCCCCTCTGTCCAGCCACCCAAAGCAAGTACTTTCTCTTTCAATACTTTCAGGTAATCCTTGGGCTCATAGACAACTTGAATTTGCCCTGTGGGCACTCATACTGAGAAAAAGTTCACCAACTCTGCCCTAATACATAGTTTTTGTGTAGGTGCCATGAACTACTGAGAAAAGGGTATATTCCTTTCTATTTCCATTTATTTTTCTCCAGAGGTCTAGCATATCTTATTTTTCTAAAATACTATTTATCTCCTTAACTATTTTCTTATTTATTTTTTAGATAGATTTATTTAGTTCTGAGAGAGAAAAGTTGAGGTCCCCTCTCGTGTTGTCTTACTATCTGTTTCCTCTTATAACTCATTTAATTTTTCTTTTTTTTTAAATCCTTACCTTCTGTCTTAATATCACTTCTAAGATGTGTGGTAAGGGCTAGGCAAGTTGAATTTAAGTGACTTGTCCATGTTTACCCAGTTAGGAAGTATCTGAATCCAGATTTAAACCCAGGTCTTTCTGACTCCAGACATGACTATCTACTTAGCATCCCTGATGCTTTTTTTTTTTAAACCTCTTACCTTCCTGTCTTAGTAATAAATCTTAGATAGAAGGGCAAGGGCTAGGCAAATGGGTTTAAGTGATTTACCCAGGATCACACAGCTGTGAAATACCCAGTGCTTTTTAGAACATGATTTTGGGAAGGAGTCCATGGGCTTCACCAGCCTGCCAAAGTGGTCTATGATATCGAAAAGGTTAAGAATTTCTGTTCTTAACATTAAGTAATGACTGATTCTGCTCCCTCATTGTTCCTTATCTTTCCTTTGTTTGGATGACATTGTAGTCTAATTTACTCAGGTTCCAATTTTTTTTAAATTAAATTTGATATTTTTCTCCATGGTTACATGATTCTTGTTGTCTTCCTCCCCTCTTCCTTCCCCCTCCTTCAACTTAGATTCTGACTCCTGGACTACTTGTTGGGTGAGTGAAAGGCTGACTCCTTTCCTAGTTTTCTAATAGTCTAGCTTCCATCTTGGAAGAGGCCTCACCACCAGCCTTCCTGATTGAGAACTAATTAATCTCTAAGTTAGCTAGCTAGATGGGTAGATAGAGCATTTAGTAAGTAATGATTATTGACCAAGCACTGAGGGAGGAGAGATAGGGATGATGGCCAAAGTGAAGGCAGCATATTTTTGAGGTGGCCAAGAAAGATCATTAGTATCCAGGGTTGCAGAAAAACTAAGGAGAACAAAAAAGAGGTTGTCACAAAGTCTGCTTTGGAATAAGTCTCTACCCTAAAGACCAACTAGTCTGATGCATTCCCGAATAAAAAGTCCCTGAGTGATCCTACAGCAGTATATCTTGGGTAGCTTTAATTGTAAGAAAGATTTTATTTATCACAAGCCTAAATTTGTCTTTTTTGCAATGGGATACATTAGGTAATAAGAAAGTTTCTGGTGATCTTTGAGAGAACAGAGATTGAAATGTTAGCCTTGTTTGACTTAGCTCCAGAACACAAGACATGAGGAGCAGTGGTAAAAACTGCAGAAAGGCAGATTTCAATATGAGGAAAAACTTGCTGATAATTAGAGCTGCCCCTAGTCAGAAAAGGCTGATTTGTGAGGTAGTAAGTTCCTCATCACTGGAGTACTTCAAGTCAAAACTGGATGAATGTTTTGTTTGAGGATATTATACAGGGAGGATCCTTCTTCAGGTATTGATTGAAGTAGGTGACTTTCAATATTCTCTGATTCTGTTTGACAGAAACCAAATTAGACTCCAGTGGATTAGGGAAGGGATGAATATATAATTAGAAAAGATGCCAGATGGTGAGAATCATTGAATCATAAAACATGAGTGTAAGAGGGCACCTTAAGAAGTTATCAAATCCAATTCTAGATAGGTAAACCAATTTTCCTAAAGTCACACATCTAGTGAATCAGGTCAGCCAGAATAAAGATCCAGGTTTTTTTTGACCCCCAATCCAGTCTTGTTTGGTGGTACAAGGTAAGAAGGAATTTGTGTAAGCTTTGATACCCATTAGAGAATATTTTTATTTTTTTAGATTTTATTTAATTGATTAAGAAAAATTTTCCATGTTTACATGATTTATGTTCTCTCCCTCCCCTCCTCTCACCCCGCTCCCATAGCCATTGAGCAATTCCACTGGGTTTTACATGTGTCATTGATCTAGACCTATTTCCATATTATTGATATTTGCACTAGAGTGATCATTTAGAGTCTACATCCCCAATCATATCCCCATCATCGACCCGTGTGATCAAGCAGTTGTTTTTCTTCTGTGTTTCTACTCCCATAGTTCTTTCTCATAAGTCCCTCAGAAATGTTTTGGATTGTTGCCTTGCTGCTAGTAGAGAAATCCATTACATTCAATTGTGCTACAGTGATTCTGTCTCTGTGTATAAGGTTGGAGAGTATTTTTAAAGATGGGAACAATATTTTGTACAGCAAGGGAGCCAGGGGAAGGAAAGAGCAAAGATTCTGAATAAAAAGAAAAAAACAGGAATGAGGTTTATCATAGGGGAGAGGCTGAAATCTTAAGTTAGTTCAAGCGGCAGGTGAGGGCAACAGGATGAGGGAAGAGTTGAATATGTGAAGGAATTGTTTCCTAGGCCTAGACTTTGTATCACTTCCATTCTAAAGATAAAATCTAGTAGGAGGGTTGGGGACAGGGAGAAAAGCTATAGAATGGTGAAGGGCCAATATCATCTGCTAGGGTTTATTTGTTTATCACTTTGTGTATTCTGGGAAACTTCTTAAATTTCCCCTGCAGATCCTGGGTAGGTGGGGCCTATTTGAGGTTTTTTAAGAGTTATTACATCTAAACTACTTTAGTTATTAGCCTTACCTTAACTGGAATGAATGAAAGTTCTGGGTCACCCCACCATGAAGAAAACTAACCTTCAGAGGGGACAAGATAGAAGGTTCTGTCACAGTTCGTCACCTTCCAGTCAGAGTTAAATGTAACAGTAATAACAGTTACAGAGTACATTATAGCTAAAGCATTTATTGAACATTTGCCATGGGCCAGATACTGTGCTAAGCATTGAGGATATAAATAAAAGCAAACAAGATATTCCTGGCTTCAGGGAGCATACATTCTCTTGGAAGGAGACAAAACCATAAAAGAAAGCTGGAAAATGGTGGGTAGAGAGAGGTAGCATATAGTAGAGTTGGCCAGAAAGGAAGAGTAATATTACCTGGGGTTGCAGAAATGCCAAAGAGTATTTTTTAAAAAAAATTGTCACAAAATCTCAGCATTTGTAAGGGAACTTAAGCCAGTTCATCTAAACTGTGCCTGAACAAGAATCTCCTCTACAACAGAGGGGTCAAAGTCATGATCTACAGACTGTTTAGGTCCCAAACCAGATTAAAATGTAATTGGGAAATGTTTAACAAAATAACTAACAATACTAAAACAAAAAACATAGATAATGCTATTTTGAGGTTTTTTTCAGTCAATATGTGGCTAGAAGGGATCCATTTCTATTTGAATTGTATAACTTCTTTATAATATATTTGTCAAATAGTCATACACATTGTCACAACAATCCTCAGGGGGTAAGTATAGGGGTTATCCCTATTTTACAGATGAATTTGTAGAGAGCAGAGAACCAAGGAATAGGGGTGATTTGGCGTTAGAGCTTTGTACATCAGACTTGGCAGATGCATTAAGGCACAGACAAGGAAGTCTGTTCCCATGAAAAAGTCATTAGCCCAGTATTGTTGTTCTTCATTTATTTTCAGTTGTGTTCTACTTTCATGACCTCATTTGAGGTTTTCTTGGTAAAGATAATTTAGTGGTTTGCCATTTCCTTCTCCAGCTCATCTTACAGATGAGGAAACTGAGGCAAACAGACTTAGTGACTTGCCCAGGGTCACACAGCTAAATAAGCGTTTGAGGCTGGATTGAACTCAGGAAATCTTTCTGACTCTATCCACTCTGACTTAATCCACTGTGCCACCTAGCTACCTTTTGAGGAATGTTATGTGTGTATAAATGCAGTGTGGGTAGACTTTTCAGCTTTCTTTAAAGAGTATATAGTTACTTAGGGGGCACTGTAATAATATAGCTTGTTTTCCTGGAAACCTAGCACTACCCTTAAAAATAGTATCACTGGATGGTGAAAATTTAGGAAAACAGCACATCTGTATACACTTTTCCGAACCAGAACATAAGGACTCAGATCATCTATTCTAACCCATACTTAAAGAGAAATATCCTCTACAACAATGATGCCAAACTCAAATAAAAATGGGGCCACTAATCCACATATAAGGATCTCTGTGAGCCACATATTGACTTTAAGATATAATAGGTTTTGTTTATTTTTTTTTATTTTGTTAAATATTTCCCAATTACATTTTTTAAAGAAACCTTACCTTCTGACTTAGAATCAAGTATCATTTCCAAGGCATGAGAGCAGTAAGGGTTAGGCAATGGGGGTTAAGTGATTTGCCCAATGTCACACAGCTAGGAAGGGTCTGAAGCTAAATCTAAACCCAGGACCTCCCATTTCTAGACCTGGCTCTCTATCCACCGGAGAGATCTAGATGCCCCTCCTAATTACATTTCAATCTGGTTTTAGACATATTCAGAAGTGTTGTGGGCTGCATGTGACCCATGGGCTATGTTTAACATCTCTGTTCTACATCATCCCAAACCTCCTGTTGAGAACTACGCAGGTGCAGGAGCTCCAGGACACTGACCAGGGGCTATTCTGGGGATGCAAACCAGCAAAAGTGGCTTACCAGTGCAGGAGAACATATGGAGCTGCCTGGGCTCCTTTCCCCCTCCCCCCCCCCCCCCCTTCTTGGTTACACTATCACAGAGATTTCATTCTAACAGCAGTTAGACAAGAATCTAGACAAACAAGGTTAAATGATTTGTCCAGGGTCACACACTGAAGCCAAGTTTGAACCCAGGTCCTCCTGACTTCAGATGTCCCTCTATCCATTGTACTACCTCACTTCCCCTCCAACAAACATTTATTAAGCACCTACTGTGTGTTAAGCACTGTGGCACTTAAGTTGAGCATGTGCAATGTTGTGCTCAACTTGAGTGTCACAGTATAGGATAGGCATTGGTAAATGCTAGATAGCTTCCTGGCAGAGTAACCAAGATGATCGAAGACCTCTACAGATAATGCCATAAAAGGACTAGTTGATAAAACTAGGGATGTTTAGCCAACAAAGATGCAAGTATTTTAAGGGCTAATCAAGTGGAAGGTGAACTAGGCTTTGTAGAGAGGCAATCCTCTTCTAATCAGACCTATACAAACTAAATAGCTTGCCATAATAGGGGAAATCATATAGTAGAGATTATATTTCCCAACATAACAACTTAATCCTTTAAAACTCCTCCAAGTACAGTTTATTTCCCTTTTCTCTTGGAGGCTTGGTGGCAATTTCATTACTAGATTAGAACTTCACATGAGAAAGGAAGATATGGAAAATGAACAAGCAATGATAGAGAATAGCTTTGGGAGCTGTCCAGCAGTCTCTCTGAAGGTCCGGGCTTGCTCCATCTAGATGTGATGAACCAGTCGAATAATGGATATGAGAAGCACTGTATGTTCAGACCCACATGCATAGGTGTCACATATCATTCTGCCACAGCACGGAGGTTCATTTATTATATAGGCTGGTGATTACATACTTCTTTGGCACACAATCAATTTTCTACATATATGTTTCCATGGAACTTAATAACAGATGTGTAGCCTAAGGAGATAGTGAATGAAACATTGTTGCTATGGATGAATGACATAGACAGGGTGATCTAGAGGTTCTCCTTGACCTAAGGAGAGTCATTGTTATTTTTGGTCAGTTTTCACAATCAATCACAATTACTTAGGAGATGGGTAACAAAACATTTTGTAGCTAGGTACATGGTAGAGGGCAATTTATTGACAGACCAGATTTGGGGTTTTCCTCAATTTACAAGTCACATTTTTCTTGTGTTTCACTGGGGTACTTGGAGATGTTGCTCTGGCTATTGTAACATAACAAACCAGCAAAGTGTGTCCTGCCAACCTGGGCTTGAAGGTGATTGATGTTCTTGGCTTGCTGAGCTTGTAATGGGAGTGAATGTAACTCTGTGGAGAGGGAAAGGAGAGGGGTAGTGGGTCATGATCTTTAGGTTTTAATTCTCTGAATGTAATCTTTTAGGGTAATAATTTGGAGGGATTAAGATGGGATATATGTGTGTTAACTTTATAAGTCTTTGCTCTCATATTATTTCTCCTGTATTGGGGAGGGAACAATAATCATAACAATTCCATTAGAGAGAGAAGTCACAGAGGGGGGGTTCCGTGGGTGCCTTATTTTTCCAGAAAGTCGCTTTGCAATTCTGGAACTCATGTATAACCATGTCAGACAGCGTGGACTTGATGGCTTCCCACAGAATAGTATTAGATTTTCTAGACTATGGCTTAACATACTAGACTATGTACTGTTTCATAGAGATGGAAACACTTTCATCAGCTTTAGGAAATTCATTTTTTAAATTTTAAAATATTTTCCCAAAGTTACATAATTAATTTTTTCTCTTTCCCCTCTACCCTCCCCACTCCCAGAGATGACAAGCAATTCCACTGGGTTTAGTGTTATTACTTGATACCTTATTCTGTATTATTCATATTTGGAATAGAGTAATCTTTTAAAGCCAAAACCCTAAATCGTATATCCATATAAACAAGTGATAAATCATATGTGTTTCTTCTGCATTTTTATTCCCATAGTTCTTTCTCTCGATGTGGATAGCATTCTTTATCATAAGTCTCTCAGAATTGTCCTGGGTCATTGCATTGCTACTAGTAGCAAAGTCCATTTCATTGTATTTTTCCACAATCTTTCTGTGTACAATGTTCTTCTGGTTCTGCTCATTTTACTATGTATCAGTTCATAGAGGTCTTTCCAGTTCACATAGAAATCAAGCAGTTCATCATTCCTTATAGTAAAATAGTATTCCATCACCATAATTTACCACAATTTGTTTAGTCATTCCCCAATTGAGTGTCACCCCCTCATTTTCCATTTTTTTGCCTACTACCCAACTTTGGGTCACAGATCATTTTGCATTTGCTTCTGAAGGCAATAGGAAGCCATTGGAGTTTATTGAGAGGGGGGACATGATTAGACTTGAACTTGAGAAAAAATACTTTAGTGGAAGAACAGAGGGTAGATTGGAGTGGGAGGACAGATTTGAGGCAAGTAGACCCTCAAAGGCTATTGAAATAATCCAGGTATGAGATGACAAGGGTCTGTACCAGAGTGGTAGCAGTGTTAGAGGAAAGAAGATAGTATATTGTAGAGGTGTTGCAAAGTTGAAACTGTCAGGCTTGGATATGGAGTGAAGAGTCCAGAGTGACTCCCATGTTGTGAGCCTGAGACACTTAGGAGCATGGTGGTGTTCTTCACAGTAACAGGAATAGAGTTTAGAGGAGGAAATTAGTAAGTTCTTTTTTGAACATACTTAGTTTAGGATGTCTACTGGACATCTAGTCTGAAATGAAAGACAGTTGGAGATGAGAGATTATAGTTCCGAAGATAGATTGAAGAAGGAAAGGTAGATTTGAGAATCATCATCAGCATAGGGATTGTAATTAAATTCATGGTCATTGATGAGATCACCAAGTGAAATAGTCCAGAGGGAAAAGAAAAGAGGGTGCAGGACACTTACAGTAAGAGGGCCTGATCCGGAGGATGATCCAATAGAGGAAACAGAAGTAGTCTGATAGGTAGAGGAAAACCAGAAGAGAGTGGTGTTCCTGAAAATTTAGAAGAGATTATCAAGGAGGAGAGAGTGATAACTATATCATAGACTTCAGCGAGGGTCTATTCTAAACAATTCAGTTCAACAAGTGTTTTATTAAGTGCTTACTGAGTGTAAAGTGCTATGCTTGGAATTGGCCTGTATCTTTAAATCTTAAAACATTTCCATAATTTTACGTCAGTGACTTAGACAGAGATAATAATAGCATTCTTAGCTTGCATGTGACAAAGCTGGGACTAATAGCTATTAGTTATAAAACATGATAGCCAGAATTTTAAAAGATGTTGATGGACTAGAATTTTTCTAGAAATTGAAGTCAAGTTCATTGGTTTGCAGACTCTCTTGTCTTCTCTTTTTAAAAAAATCAATACATTTGCCTTATTTTTTTTTGTTCTATGACATCTTTCATTATTTCCTGTGGCACAATAATATTACTTTATTCATATAAGTACCTTAATATAAGGCACCACAGTTCAATCATTCTCCACATGTCTCAGAGACAATCTAAGGCACTCCTTTAGATATTTAGGGGTTTTTTTCTTCTCGTTAATCCATTCTTCAGGATTAGGAAGTTTGTTTTGC
Source organism: Monodelphis domestica (assembly GCF_027887165.1). Lineage (NCBI taxonomy): Eukaryota > Metazoa > Chordata > Mammalia > Didelphimorphia > Didelphidae > Monodelphis > Monodelphis domestica. Next base: position 103,514,053 of record NC_077229.1, read on the forward strand.
CTGAGTCTTAATTCTTCCCTGGTACTATTCTCCACTTGATTATTTATCTGCTCCCCAACTTTATTTTATTCTTGTATACTCTTCTTGCACCCAATTATGAGAAATAGTATGTTGAGCAGTTGCATTCTCCTTTTCTATACTAGCATATTTCTCCTTTTTAATCTTCATCTTTCTCCTCATTGAACCTTTTTTCTTAACTGCCTCAATATCTTTAAATGAATACTTGTCTTTTTTCCACCTCCTTTAGAATGTTAATACTTCATCATATAGCTCCTTCTAATTTCTCAAATAAATTGACCACTCTAGGGTTTCTCTGGGGTCTTTTGTTTACATTTGAGAGTTCTTATTCAACTCGTCTTTTTTTTTTTTAAATCAGAAATGCTTGAAGAGGGATGGGAATGAGCATTTCTATAGATCATATAATATACTGAACAAAATGCATTTTAGGACTAGCATTCTATCCATTGAACTTCTTAGCTGCCTCAGAGGATTGCTTGAATGTCCTCAATTTCTTTAAAGACAATGTTTTCCTTGTAGAATTATACTCAGTTTTTCCTTTTGGAACATCATATCTGTGACAAGGAAATCACTTTAAAAGACTGATATATATTAATTTAAGGTCGGCAAGGAATTCAGCTATGTAATTCCTAAATGAAAACTCAAGTCAGCAGTCAACCTTTTATGGAGTTTTTAATTACAAACAGGAAGAAGAAAGGTATGAGAGAGAGAGAGAGAGAGAGAGAGAGAGAGAGAGAGAGAGAGAGAGAGAGAGAGAGAGAGAGAGAGAGAGAGGGGAGAGAAGGGAATAGGGCTTAAATATCCCCTCTGTTTAGGCTGGGCCAAAAGGCCCAAGCCCTTAGATAGCTGAGGCAAAGAAAAGAGATCAGTTCCTATCACTCACGTGACCAAAATGGAGAAACAGTCTCAGGGGCCTCCACCTCCAGCTTCCTTCAGAGCAAGCTTCTCAGAGCACAACCTCTCAGAGCAAAACCTCTCGAACTCCTTCAGAGCCACCTCGCTCAGAGCAAAACCTCCTCCCCTCTCTCCTCAGACCCCACTATCTTTAAGGAAACCATCTAAGTTCCCTCCCCTCAGTTCTCACATCTACCAATCACTGTCGATGTCTCCCCTGTGCCAATGGTGGTTCTAGTTTAACCCAGGACCGCCCAGAGGTCTGTGGCTTTGCACATGTCTGTTGAAGGTCATATTCTCAAATAATTAAATCTTGATCCTTTGCTGCAGCCCTTCCTAAATCCTGTTACTCTAAGTAGGGTGGAAATTGTATTTTCCAAGACCTGGTTCTGTCATTCCAAGTATCTCTATTGTATCAATTCTAAAATCAATCATGACTCAAAGAACTTCCTGTTCTATGCTTAAGCATAGGTCAAAGCCCTTTCCATTGTTTAGCAAAAGGTTTCTGGCCTAAAGTAGTCTTAGGTAGGGAGGAGAAGGACCCTCCCTACCTAATGTTGGAAATGGGGAAATTTCCAACATTCATAAGTCTAAGAAATTTTAAGGTTTACATATCCCAACATCTCATTTTAGTTAGAAGCTGCCAGATCTTTTATGAACCTGGTTGTAGTTCATTGGTACTTAAACTGCTCTTTCTGGATGCTTGCTGTATTTTTTTCTTTGATGTAGTAATTCTAGATTTTGACTATGACATTCCTGGGTCTATTCTTTTTGGTATACCTATTAGGTAGTAGAATTGGTGGATTCTTTCTCTATTTTATAATCTGGTTCTAATAGATCTGGGAAGTTTTCATTTATGGTTTCTTGAAATATAGCAGCCTGACCTTTTAAAATCAGACATCCAGTGATCCTTAAATCTCTCTTCTTGACTTGTTCTTGTGATCTGTTATATGTGTGTGTGTGTGTACATGTATATATGTATGTTCCAATTACATGTAAAAATAATTTAAAAAAAATTTAAAGTCTACCTTCTGTCTTAGAACCAATACAGTATATTGGTTCTAAGGCAGAAGAGTGGTAAGGGCTAGGCAATGGAGTTAAGTGACTTGCCCAGGGTCACATAGCTAGGTCTGAGGTCAGATTTAAATCTAGGACCTCCCAACTCTAGGCTTGGCTCTCAATGCACTGAGCCCCCAGCTTCCCCCTAAAAATAATTTTTAACATTTGCTTATTAAAAATTTTGAGTTCCAATTCTCTTCCTTCATTTCTAACCTTTACCTACTCATTGAGAAGGCAAGCAATTTGATATAGGTTATATATGTTGAGTCATGCAAAACATTTCCATATTAGTTATGTTATAAAAGAAAACAGACCAAAAAAATCCACGTGAAAAAAATTAAAAAGTAGTATACAGTATGCTGTAATCTGCATTCAGACTCCATCAGTTCTTTCTCTTGAGGTGGTAGATAACTTTTTTTTTATCTTGAGTCCTTTAGGAGGGGGGCAGAGCCAAGATGTTGGCTTAGTAGTAGTGAAAGCTGAAACCACTCTGACAATATTTCCAAAATAATATAAAAAGTACCTCAAAATGACAGGAGTCAAAAACCAACATCAAGAAGGTGGAGTGAGAAATTAATATTAATTAGGCAACCACTTTATACAGGTACTGTGTCAAGTAATAAGGACACAAAGATCATAAGTAAATAGCCCCTGCTCTCAAATTTTACATTATACTGAGTAGTTTTATAAAACATGACAATAAGTAGGCAGATATAAATGATTTGAGGAAAGAGAAAGAACTAGGAACTTGAGGCATGAGGGAAGATTTCATGAATGCAGTATTATCCTAGGAAGATAAGAATTCTAAAACTTGTTCATCAAGTTTTCCCATCTGGACACAGTATTGCCTTAAAAAAAATCTTGTTTTGGGTAAACAATTAAAACCATTATCTATTTTGGATAAATCCTACCTTTAATTTAGAAAACTAACTTCTTAAGAGAAGTTATATGCAATTGAGTTTTGAAATTAATCAAAATAAAAAAAATGTTGAAAAACAAAATAAAAGAAGGTGGAGTGAGGGGGCTCTTGTAATAGAGGGTTAAGTCTGGTGGTAAAGAGAGAGAGGGAGAAAGAGTGGAGACTTCTCCTCAAATTTGGGTTCAGGGGGAGACAGCTGCTGTTTAATTTGGGCTAGGGAAAGGAGAGGGGGAGTGAGTAGTTTCCCCCTTCAACCTCCCCTCAGCTATGGCTGCTCAACCCCAAACTCCCTTTTGACTTCCCTCTACTACTAATGTATAGAGAGGTTCCCTTCTCTGAGAGAGTTACCCTCCCCCCCTCAAGTTGGAACTGTTTCCCACTCTAGCATCAGTTGGGGAAAAACATCAAACTTTATTCTAACTGAATTGCTGCGGGAAGGATTTTTGTGAGGAAAGAGGGAAAAAGGCATCACTATTTTAGCTACCCTTCTCTCCCTCCTCAAATTGGGGAACCCAGGCCTTGGCAGCCTTGAGTCCCTGAGAGATTCAGGCTTGGATGGTGCTGGTCTTGGTCCATAGGCACAGTTCAGACCCAGGGCACCCTGAGCTATCAGGTGATCTTGTCAGCTGCTTGCCTCTCTTCTCCAATTGCCACTTCCATTGGTAATCCGTGGGGGGAAGGGTATCCAAATCACTAGGAGAAAGATGTAGATTTTCCTCAGGAGCAAAGTCTTGACCAGACCTTTCCTTAGGCGGTCTCAGGATTGAGAACTAACTGCCTTTCTGACAGAAACTCTTGCTCTCCCCAAATTCCAGAACATCTCCTGGGGCCCCTCCCCCACTATCGCTCAGACCCTGTCAATTTCCCAGACTGTAACTCCAGTTATAGGGTTTGAAACCTCTATCACACTCTCCTACTGAACACAACTTGAAAGATAGGCAGAGAGTTGCTTTTCATGTAAAACTGCACAAAGAGGAGTGCTGGCTGACTACCCCCCACCCCACTACCTACTATGCCAGATTCCACAACTGGGCATGGGCCAACTTTGGGGGATCCTGGGACTTGGGCTACACCAACAAAAGAGCACCTCAGACCCACCCTTTGAAGTCCCAGGCACTGGTACCAGCCTGTAGAGAGACCTGGAAGTCCATAGTGCTGGGCCCTTTCAAGCCTGAGCTGTTGTGGTAAGACCCAACCCCAATGCAAAATAGCCCCAGTGCTGATCTCTGCAAGCCAACAGCAGAGGAGACAGAATCAACCAGCAGCTTTCAGAATTACCAGTCCACAGGCAAAAAAAGGTTGGGAAAACGAGCAAACAGCAAAAGAAACACTTAACTCTCGAAAATTTTTATGGGGGAAAAAGAGCAAAGCATGGAACCAACAGGGGATAGTGAGATCTAAGCAACTATATGCAAAACTTCAAAGAAAAATGGGAATTGGTCTCAAGGTCTGGAAGAACTCAAAAAAGAATTTAAAAATCATAAATCCTTCAGAACTGTGTTGGACCTTTGTATTGCTGGGAAAAGCTGTCATTCTTAGTTGATCATCATACAACATTGCTGTTACTGTATACCATTTTCTCCTGGTTCTACTCCCTTCAATTTGCTTTAGTTAATATAAGTCTTTCTAGGTTTTTCTGAAAGCATCCTACTCATTTTTTAAAGCACAATAGTATTCCATCATAATCATATATCATAACTTGTTCAGCCATTCCTCAGTTGATTGCATCCCCTCCATCTCCAGTTCTTTGCCCTGATCATCCTGGGGCTTCTTTGGGAAGGGCAAGTAGATCTATTCTTGCTCACCCAAGACACAGAGATTTTCAGACTCCATGTGTCCTGTCTCTGGTAGTCTTGAAAGGCACAGACTCTTTTTTGGTGCAGAGACTTAAAAGGAGATAAATCACATCAGTTCTTTCTCTAGATGTGAATAGCATTCTTTCTCATAAGTCTCTCAGAATTGTCGTGGATCATTGCATTGCTTTTAGTAGCAAAGTCAATTACATTTGATTGTCCCACAGTGTTTCAGTTGCTGTGTATAACGTTTCCCTGGTTCAACTTATTTCACTCCACATCTTCATGTAGGGCTTTCTAGTTCTTTAAGAAATCATCTGGTTCATCATTCCTTATAATACAATAGTATTTAATCACCATTATATACCACAATTTATTCAGCCATTCCCCAGTTGATGGACATCACCTTGGTTTCCACTTTCTTGCTACCACAAAAAGCACAGTTATGAAAAATATTTGGACAAACAGGCCTGTGGGGAGCCAAAAGACCCCCCACTGGCTGACAAGGTCACAGTTTGGGAGCCGGGAACTGCAAGGCAGCCCCCAGAGAACAAAGCCCCCAGTGTCCCCCTCTGTGACTTCTCTCTCTCCAACTTTCCTAACTAATGGATTTTTTTATGATTATTATTCTCTCCCTAATACAGGAGAAATAATATGAGAGCAAATACTTATAGGATCAACACATATATGTATATATATATATAAAAATATATATATATACACACACACATATATATATGTGTGTGTGTGTGTATGTGTGTGTATCCCACTTTAATCCCCCTAGGTTATTACCCCTAAAAGATTGCATTTACAGAATTAAAACCTAAAGATCACTACCCATTACCCCCCTCCTTCCCCTCTTCACAGAGCCACATTCACTCCTATTACAAGCCAGGTAGGCCAAGAACATCAGTCACTTTCAAGACACTCAATTCTGTTTATGGACAGAAACCAGGCAAAATAGAACTTGTAAATTGAGGAAAACCCCAAATCTGGTCTGTCTCAAATTACCTTCTAGCCTTGTACCTAGCTACAAAATGTTTTGTTACTCATCTCCTAAGTAATTGTGATTGATTGTGAAAACTGACCAAAAGCAACAATGAAACTTCTAGGTCAGGGAGAACTAACCTCTAGATCACCCTGTCTATGTCATTCATCTATAGCAACAATGTTTCGTTGACTATCTCCTTAGGCTACGTGTCTGTTGTTAATTTCCATGGAAAAACATATGTAGAAAATTGATTGTGTGCCAAAGAAGTATGTAATCACCAGCCTATATAATAAACTAACCTCCGTGCTATGGCAGAACACTGTGTGATGCCTAAGCACGTGGGCCTGAGCACACAGTGTCTCTCATCTCCATTACTCAGCTGGATTGTCACATCTAGACAACTGGATCGTCACATCTAGATGGAACAAGCCCTCACCCTTGGGGAGACTGCTGGACAGCTCCCAAAGCAGGTTCATCCCCATTTTTTTTTTCCTCTGGGATACAAACCTAATAGTGGTATTGCTGGATCAAAGGGCTAATTCACAACTCCACCAGCAATGCATGTGTCCCAATTTTGTCACATCCTCTCCAACATTTTCTTTACTGTCATATTGGCCAATCTATTTGGTGTAAGGTGGTACCTAAGAGTTGTTTTGATTTGCATTTCTTTAATCAATAGGGATTTAGAACATTTTTAATATTATTATTGATAGTTTTGATTTCTTCATCTGAAAATTGCCTGCTCATATCCCTTGACCATTTGTGAATTGGAGAATGATTTGATTTCTTATGCAAATTTGACTTAGTTCTTTATATATTTGAGAAATTAGGTATTTATCAGAGAAATTTGTTATAATTTTTTCCCAGTTTGTTGCTTTCCTTATAATCTTGGTTACATTGGTTTTGTTTGTACAAAACCTTTTTAATTTAATATAATCAAAATTATTCATTTTACATCTTGTAATGTTCTCTATCTCTTGTTTGGTCTTAAATTCTTCACTTCTCCATAGATCTGACAGTTAAACTATTCTTTGTTCACCTAATTTACTTATAATATCACTTTATGTTTAAGTCATTTACTCATTTTGAACTTATCTTGGTATTGGGTGTGAGATACTGATCTAAATCTAGTTTTTGCCTTACTGTTCTCCAATTTTTCCAGTAGTTTTTGTCAAATAGTGAGTTCTTATCCCCAAAGCTGAGATATTTGGGTCAAATACTAGATTGCTGAGGTCATTTACCCCTAGTCTATTTCATTGATCCACTCTTCTATGTCTTAGCCAGGACTAGATCGTTTTGAAGATCACTGCTTTATAATGCAATGTAAGATCTGGTACTGCTAGGCCACCATCTCTCACATTTTTTTCATTAGTTCCCTTGATATTCTTGATCTTTAGTCCTTACAGATGAACTTTGTTATTATTTTTTCTAGTTCTGTAAAATAGTTTTTGGTAGTTTGATAGGTATGGCACTAAATAAGTAAATTAATTTAGGTAAGATTATAATTTTTTATTATATTAGCTTGTTCTACCCATGAGCTATTAATGTTTTTCCAATTGTTTAGATATAGTGTCATTTGTGTGAAAATTGTTTTGTAGTTGTGTTCATATAGTTCCTGTGTTTGTCTTGGGAGATAGATTCCTAAATATTTTATATTGTCTAGAGTGATTTTAAATAGTTTCTCTTTCTAATTCTTGCTGCTTATTTTTGTTGGAAATATATAGAAATGCTGATGATTTATGTAGGTTTATTTTGTATCCTGCAACTTTGCCAAAATTGTTAATTATTTCCACTAGCTTTTTAGTTGTTTTTCTAGGATTCTCTAACTATATCATCATATCATTTGCAAAGAGTGAGAAGATGCCAAAATCCCCAGTTGCCTCAGTTTATAAAACTTTTTCTCTGCCCACTGACTCTCACATGTCATGTCTCAGGAGCCAACTGTGGCTTTCTATTTTGCCTGAGCCCCCTAGGGAGGCAGTCCAGGGGACATCTGGCCTGCCCCCTGTCTCTTGATCTCTTTTCTCCTTTCTCTATTGCCTTTTTTTCCCAGCTGACTATAGGGAGCACCAAAGGTTCCATTCTATTCTTATGATCAAATCCTCAAAATTTCAGTCATACAGATTTCCCAATTGATAGACATTCCTTCAATTTCCAATTCTTTGTTACCACAAAAAGAGAAGCTATAAATATTTTTGTACAAGTAGGTCCTTTCCCCTCCTTGCTTTTAAGGAGTTTATATCTAATGATGGATTATGACTTCTTGGATAGGGGATTCCTTTCAAAATTTTGCTTGGCCTAGAGATGGTCTTCTAGCTCTAAAATTCTGTAATTTTGTGGAAAAAATCTTGAGAACTTCTGAATGAGGAAGTTGTGTGAGCCAACAATATGAAGTGACTACTATTGTACTAGATAGCATTAACAGAATGTCCAATGAAGCTGGAGCATTGGTTCTAATTTGGGGCATCACATTTTGCAAAGAGCATTGACAAGCTGAAGTATTCAGAGGAGAAAAACCACTATGGTGACAAGACTTGAAACTCAGTGGGTCTGGTTGTGTTTAGCTTGGAGAAGAGAAGATTTAGGGATAACATGCTTATTGCCTGCAGATATCTGAAGGATTATTGTATAGAAGGATGAAACTTGTTCTTCTTGGCCTCAGGAAGCAGAACTAGGAGTAATAAATGGAAGTTACTAAGGAGACCTATGTCAATTCAATATAAAGAGGAAAATCCTTAAATTTGGAGCTGTCCAAGAAATGGAAGGGTTTATCTTGTGATAAGCAGTGAGTGCCCTATGATTGGAGATGTTTAAAGAGAGCTTAACGATGACCACTAGTTGAAGATGTTATAAAAGAAATATATGTTTCAGGTAAGAGTGTAATTATTTACCCTTTAAAGTCCTTTATAGATCTTATATTCTATAACAGTGTTATACTACATAGGACTATCTTTTGTGGACAATTGTCCTAGGTTTCTGTCACTCATGGGTCTGCCCTAGAGAGGAGTAGTCTATTTGTTTCTTTTTTATTGTCTTCCTTATTGGGTTATTGTCCAGGGACAAGTATCTAGTTTGCCTACCTTCCTTCTTTGTGATTTGTAGCCTTTAGGGTCAGAACATCTCCAGAGTTTACCAAAAGATTCAGAACTGGCTCCAGCCCTTGGTCTCACCAGGCTGGCCTTGTCTTCTTTTTGAAATGCTTACCCCTGTCCTGCCCCCCAGGAATCAGTGAGCAGCTGTTCCCACTGGGGCAGATGGAATGATGGGGTAGGCAGGAAGGCAGGCCTGATGTAAATGTTTAATGGGTAGATAGTCCACAGGTAACCTGAGCCCCAGGTTTCTGGCTTACAGATCTGCCAACCAAAAGCAACTAAGAGGAATGTTTGGGACTAAACCTTTGTCTTTTTAATGACTTTTCTCTAACCTAAGGTCAGTAGAAGAGTGCATAGCCTGCTGAGGCAGTATAAAGACTATGGGAGAGATAATAAGTTAAGGGAATCATCATTTGGGCAGGGCAGATGTGAGTAAGCTCCACTTGTAGGAGCCACTAGACCTCTAGCAGGTCACTATAAAGATTCATATGCTATTAGACCAAAACCTGGTCTACCAGACAGAGAAACTGAGCCAGGCCCTGGCCTAGCAACTGCAAGTTTTCATCAAGAGCATCCCACCTTCGGATGGGAGCAGCAGCAGCAGGGAGAATCCTACCGGGCTTCTTTGGAAAACAGTGATAGCTAATGATTCTCAGGAATTAGCCTGCTTCAACATGAAAGAAAACCAGTATCACCCCTTCTAGGAATAAGAATAATACTAATAATAATAATAATAATAATAATAATAATAATAATAATAGCATTTTATATAACACTTTAAGGTTTGTTTGTAAAGCACTTTATACATATTATCTCATTTGATTTTCATTACAACCCTGTGAAGTGAATACTATTATTATCCTCATTTTACAGTTGAGGAAATGGAAATAAACAGAGGTTGAGTGACTTGCCCAAAGATCATATCACTAGTAAGTGACTAAATCAAGATTTGAATTCATGTCTTCCTGATTCCAAATCTAACAATCTAACCATTATGCTTCCTAGTTCTTTTTTCTTCCCAAAGCCAACTTGAACTAGCCACTCAATGATTGCACTTTGAGGCCTATAATGAGGATGAAATGGTGGAGCTTGTTATGCCACTATTAAGGGCTGAGGGCCAATTAGAGAACACTGTTCTCTCAAATCAAAACCTTTCTGGAGACCAGGCAGGTTTGAGTGGAGCCCTCCAATGTTGATCTTGGGGAGAATTGTACCAGTAGAGACTCCAATGCTATAGGAATAGGTTAATTGACAGCTCACTACCCACCACCTATAGGCATCAGGACTTTGGAGTTTCCTCACTCTTTCGATTGGGGGTGAGTGTAGGTTGGTTGAAAGGTAACTGAGTGGTAGAGTAGTTGGAAGAAAGTCAAATTTAGGATCCATGAAGTTGACTAGGATTACTCATATCTAAAAACAGGCTGGGTACTGTTATCTCCAGAGTAGTTTGTATAAGAGGGAAGAGTGCCCTTTCTTCCTGGCTCCTCAGAAGGGAGAACTTGGCATTAGAGGGACAGATAGGAGAACTGTCCCTCTCTCCTGCAGTGGTGCCAACCTTCTGGCCATCAATACAGATGGGAACATGCCTTATGACTTGTGTGAGGATGAGTTGACTTTGGACTCCATTGAGACGGCTATGGCTGAGCAAGGTAAGTAGAAATGTTTCTCTAGGGTATCAAGGCTGGTATTAAGCAAGTCCCCTCACTTTAGGAATCATTGATGGCCTGGCATGAACATAGAAATAATGAGGGATGGTAGAGAGCTATTTGGGATTGATAAGTTCTGGTGCAACCTCAAGCTTAGTACTCCCTAGGCATCACTCAAGAGAGTATCGAGGAGGCACGAGGAGTTCCAGAGCTGCACATGGTAGAAGATATTCGGACCCTGCTCCAGACTGGGGCTGACATCAATGCTCCCCGAGATCATGGTGCCACACTGGTAAGGGCCAAGGCAAGAGCCATTGATCAGTTCTCTTGTGGGAGGCTATTAACTCTGCTGAGTTGGTAAGGATCAAGTTGATGAAGAGGGAGGAAGCCACATTATGCATGTCTCTAGCTTACTAGAGTACTACTGGGAAGTGGACTTAGGGTATTTTGATCAGTTTGGGTCCCTGAGTACTCTGAGGGGAGGAAACCTTTTGTATCTCCCAGCTGCATGTATCCAGGCTCCCTTTACTCTTTAAGGCAGTGATGTTGGTGAGGGAGGGGAAAGAAATGGATATAAAGGAAAGAGGAAGTTTGTCCATCCCTGGGCTGATGGAACTTCCTTAGCCCAGGTTCCTACTCCTAGTTGCACATTGCCTCAGCCAATGGCTACCTGGAGGCAGCTGAGCTGTTGTTGGAGCACAAAGCCAACTTGAGCGCCAAGGACCAGGATGGTTGGGAGCCACTCCATGCAGCAGCCTGCTGGGGCCAGGTGAGTAAGGAGGGGAGAGCAGACTAGGAGGCTGTTGAGCCTTCATTCTAGGTGGAAAGGAGCAGAGCTGGTCCTACTGGGATCCAGGGCAGCACACTGATGTGATTTTTAGCTCCCTCTTCCCATTCATATACATACCTCTGTACATAGTTGCAGAATATTCCATTGCTCTCAGCCTCCCCCTCCTCCCACCCTCTTGTCATTACCCGGTATGGGTCTCAAACTTCAGCTCTACCAGGACAGTGTCAGGGGCAGCTTGGCTTGTACTCACAGGTGCATCTAGTGGAACTGCTGGTGGCCCATGGAGCTGATCTGAATGGGAAGTCACTACTGGATGAGACCCCCCTGGGTGAGTGAGTGACCTCCCCCAGGTGTCAATTAGGGCATGAAGGGCACTGTCAAGGAAAAGATACAAGACTCATAGATCAAGGACCTTCCTTTTGCTTTTCCCCTAGATGTGTGTGGGGATGAAGAAATGCGGGCCAAGCTGCTAGAGCTCAAGCACAAACATGAAGCTATCATGCGCTCCCATGACCGCCACCGGGGCTCAGGCTCCCTGCTACAACGACGAACCTCTAGTGCAGGCAGCCGAGGGTGAGTGAGGCCTTCTTAATCCAAAGCTACAGTAAGCCTGCCATCTCAGGGCCTACCACTGTGGGGAGCCCATTCCCTAGGGCTAATCAGTCATTCTCTCTCCCAAGCTTCCACTGCCTACTTTGCCCCTTCTCACAACCTCCTATTGTCCAGCTCTTCCCATATCTTAGTCTGCCTCCTGTCCGTCTAGATCTGCTATTGCTTAACCCTGCTATCCCCTCTGATGCCCAGCCTCATCTTTGCTATTCTCCCAGTCTCCTTTTATTTTGCTGCGCCCCCTCATCTTCTCATCTCTAATCTCCCAGCACCTAACCTTCTTTCTCTCCTGATAGTTCTCCTAGTTTATTGATTTCTTTTCCCCCTTCTTTCCACACTCTAGAAGGCACCATTCCCTTTATATAAAAAACTCTGTCCTTTGACTTTTTAGGATCTAACTAGTCTAGAATTTCTTGGAATGGTTGGCTGGCCTATGCTCCTGAACTGACAGAATTATTCCAGGGGTATCATTGAACCTTATCCCTTCCTTTCCATTCATCTCATCCTTCTAGAGGCAGTGAAGTGGCACAATGGATAGGCCTAGAGTCAGGAAGACCTGAGTTCAAATCCACCCTCACACATATATTATGTGATTCTGGACAAGTCACTTAACTTCTGTTAGCCTCAGTTTCCTCAACTGTAAAATGCATACCATAATAGCACTTATCTCTTAGGGTTGATGAGTGTATCAAATGAGATATTTGTAAAGAACTTAGCATGGTGCATGGCACATAGTAGGTGCTTAATAAATCATTGTTTCTTCCCTTTCCTCCCTTCTCCAACCTACCAGCTCCTGCTTCTTTTCCCTGTCACACCCCCTTCTATCTCCTATTCAATTTTCAATCCTTGCTTTCAATCTTTGGAGAGGTTTAAGCTGCTTTTCCCTCTAGGTTGAAATCCTTCCTTCAATGCCTATAGTCTTTGCCCCCTCAAGAGAATGGTTTCCCATCCCCTGCTTTTCCTAGTACCTCATGTACTGATAGAAGAGATCTATGCTGACGTCAGAGGTGTTCCAGGGATCATGTACTCTTGATCTCATTCTTGCCCCCTGAGGCACCTCCCCCAGCCCAGCTGGAGCCTCTAGGGCAGAGTCCGGAGGGAGGAGGACCTAGGTTGGTGTTCCTTGGGTGAGGGGCAGGTGGAGTTTCTCCTGTCCTAAGCCCTGGTCCAGTGCCTGACCCTGTCCTGGTTCAGGAGGCTGAGAAAGCTGACTGGGGTGGGGGTGGGGGGATATCAGGGACTTTCAGAGACCATAGGGATCCAGGGAGCTCAGAGGGGTCCTTAATGTCCTCCATTTCAGGAAAGTTGTACGGAGAGTGAGTTTGACAGAGCGCACCCACTTGTACCGTAAAGAACACGCACGTGAGGCCATTGTGTGGCAACAGGAGCCATCCACTGCCACTGAACCCCCAGAAGAGGATGAAGATAAGCAGACAGATGCTGAGCTCCAGCCACAGGCTGTGGTGAGAAGGCCAGGCCCTAAGGCCCCATCTCTTTTGCTTTATCTTTTTATCAGTCCCATTCTCTGACCTCCCTGCCTCATCTTCCTCATTCATCTCCGTTTGCCATCACCCATTCTTCGTTTACATTATCCAGGTCCTTTTTCATGTCCTCTGCCCATCTCCAGCTCTAAATCCCATTCCTTGTTTTACCCTAATAATCCTACCTGGATTCTTTTCTTACCTACAGGAAATAGACTCTGTGGCACTGAGACATCGAAATGGCAATGTAGGGGCAGCTCCAGTGGCCCCTAGCAGGCATCTGTATTCCAAGAGACTGGACCGAAGTGTCTCCTACCAACTGACCACACAGGAGCCACCTGGACCTGGACCCCTCACTCGGGACAAGGCACACCATACGCTGGCTGACCTCAAGCGCCAGAGGGCTGCTGCCAAGCTGCAGCGTCCTGTAGCTGAGGACCTTGGTTGGTCAGGGGGTGAGGGACTTCCTTGTGCTGAATCCCAGGACCCTGGACTCCCTCAAACACCAGTATATTACACCTTAGCAAGTGGGGACCCTCCCCTGCTGAAGCTGACTGCCCCTGCTGAGGAGGCCCCAGCTGAGAAGAGGCCCTGCTGTGGGATCATGTGAAGTAGACAGGAGTCATAGGGTCTTAGAGGCTAGCTGGCCTGCTTCCCTTCTCCCTCCTCTATTTCCCAGGGAGAGGGAGTGGAGCTACTCCCCCACATTTCTCCAGTGGGGGTGTGAGGCACAGGTGTGATAGCACCTCCAGCCTAGGCACCATTGGAAAAGGCCTGGATTACTTCAGTTCAGCCCAGCCCAGCCCATTCTTTACTCCCACCTAGCAGTGGCAGGACTTCTGGCAATGAGAGAGACTGACCAAGGAGTGAGTCTGGGGACCCCAACTGCAGTCAGCCTTATGTCTCCTGAACCTGAAGGTCTTATAGTTAGTCCATTACGTCTCTCCCACTTTGGAGTACGGATAGACTGAGGCCCAGCTCATTTCCTCACTCCTGCCCTGGGGGAGCCAGGGGAATCCTCTCCCCTCAGGTTCACCCTTGCCTTACCCTTGCCAACCTACTTCCTGGTAGCTTTGGAGCAGAGCATCCAGAGTGGGGGGAGTGGCACCGGGGCCTTGGTAAGGAGAAGCCCTCACTCAGGCTCCTGTCTCAGGTTCAGACCCCTTTGGGGATAGATGCCCATGATTTGGGGCAAGGGAATGGAGGAGTCCATATTTTTATTCTGTGAAACTTGATAAAGGAATTTTCTGCCAATGGCGTTGCTGTCTTTTTGTGTGTCCATGACAGATAATGGTCTCTACTTGTCACACCCCTCTTCTCTGTGGGTCTCCCAGAAGGCCTTCGTGGGTCCAGTGGGCTATATTAGTGGAGGACTTACTTGTTCACCACCATCACCAGAGATAGCATCCCTGAAGAAATTAGTGAAGGCTGGGTTGGTGTATTATCAGAGTGTGGTAGAAAGAGCACTAGATTATCACATGGGACACCTGCATTCACATTCTATCACTTCATCAAGCTATGTGACTTTAAGCAAGTACAATTTTTGCCTCTCCACATTGAGGGTAGTAGAACAGATGTCTCTAAAGTATCTCCTACCTCCAACCTATGATTCTTTATCTATGTGTAAGTCTGTTTTATGAGTTTATGTGTGTTTATAGGCATAGGAGGAGGAGAAGGGGGTATGTCACTCCAGCTCCTGTTGGAGAATAAGGCCCTCCTGGGCTAAATACCTGGCTACGGTTCTTGTTGTTTTCCTTCCTATGACCTCCTGCTGGGACTCTTAAACCTTTTCCCCTTGGAGGAGTGTGGGTGGTAAGAACATGGTGGACAGAGCTAGAGCCAAGAGGAATTCGGCTAGATTGAAAGGAATTGACCTACAGGGAGAAGGGATTTCTTGACCTGGAGGCTGGGCAAACCAAGAGAAATGTTACCTGACCAGGACTTTAGGGGGAAGAAGGAAACAATCCAGTGCCCTGGCCTTCTTCCACAGGGGGTGGATCTCACCTCGACAGACCCTGGCCTCTTGCCTAGGACAAGGGCTTCATGGTGGGGTGCGGGGGAGTGAGGAGCAGGCTGCCAGCTTCCTCTTGAGCTGTCATTGGAGAAAAGATTGGCATAGTCTGGGCCCTTCCCTCTCTCCTCCCCCTTTGACAGGCTGGCTAGGGCCCAATTTATATCAGGGAGAAGGCACCTTGGCCCCAGCTATACCAAGGCAAGGCCACAGCCTGATAAAGGAAAACACCCAGGACTGGTTTTCACCTCAGCCTCCTGAGTGTCAGAGCCTTTCCCAGTTCCCGTCTCTGTCTCATCTTCATCCTTCTTAATCAATTTCAGGCCAGGACCCTTTGGGCCCAGGAAGTCTTCAGGTAGATCAATTCATCTCTTGGCCTGTTGCTGACCCTAGACCCATTTGCATTGGGCCTGGCCTGGACCATATTCCCTACCACCTTACTTTTTTGTCTCCATGTTCCTGTGACCTCTGCCTACTTACCTTTCCTCTTTTCCCAATTTCCCCAGTTTCATTAAGCAGTGGGGAATTGGGGGCAGGGGGACAGGGGGCAGGGGCAGGTACATACAAAGGGCATGACACAGGGAGCCTGTGATTGGGTTTGGGTGCTGGGGAGGGAGGGCCCTATGGGCGGGCTGGGGTTAAATTTAGTGTGGGATGGTGCAGCTGCTGCTGAAAAGGTCATTAGGGGGAGGGGAGCTATCTGGCCCCGCCCGGGGTCCAAGCCCATATTAGCCTTGTGCCCTGGGAGAGGGAAGGGCTGAGTAGAAAGAAGCCTGCTGCCCACCAAGAGGTGAGATCTCTGGGAGAAGAGGTCCACTTTCCATTCGGCATGCAGGCAAGGGCAGGCAAGGGCAGAGTTAGACAGCAATGGTGCCCTGGGCCATTTCTGCTGCTTGGCATAGAGTGGGATTTGGGGGGATGGGCCAAGGTGACTCTAGGCAAGGCAAAAAGTGGTGGTGGGCCTTGGGACTGAAAACATGCCAACCCCAGCTGGGGCTCAGCTATAAGCCTTGGCTGGATGCACGGCAAAACTTGGCTGGAGCTGCCTCTGGCTGGGCTGGGCTACTTACAGGTGGCCCCTGAAGGAAGGGAGAGGGAGAGGTGGGGCTAGATCAGGATAAAGGACTCCTAACTCCTCCTCCTGCCCACTCGTGGAGCCCTCTGACCGTCTCCCTTACAGCCAGGGGCAGGGAACACGCTAAGGACCTAGCAAACCTGGACTCTACCCACGAGGTGAGTGGGGCTGTGGGGAGAGGGCTGGATAGTGTGGTCCACACCCTAGACAGGTGTGTTAGAGTTGGAAGTTCACAAGAGTTCCTCAGGCCTGTAGACAAAATGAACCCACATTCTGATCTGTGGCTCCAGGTTTAGTCACCTCTGGGGTCCCCTCCTGGAGCTAGACCATGGTTGCATTGACATCCATTCCTCAACTCCTTCCCTCCCCCAGATTAATGTCTCTGGAAACTGGTTTTATGCTGCATTTAGCAGCAGCAGCAGCAGCACCCTATTTTCCCAAACTTTTGATGCCCAAGAAGCCTAGAGTAGCTCTAGTTTGGCAGATAAGAGGGAGGAGGGGCCCCAAGAGCCTATCAATAGCTCCTATCCAATTTCCCCCACCAATTAAGGGCCTAGAAGATTGGGGAATGAAGGCTATCACCAGGGGGCAGCACACCTAGATGGATCTGAGCCCTTCTGGGGACAACTACTTTGTCTTGCCTGCCTCATCTCTAGCCCCATCCCTATCTTCCCTAATTCAGGATTTTGTCCAAGGCTTGGGATCAGACTATGCAACAACTCAGTAAATCCCTCCTCATTTCTATCCCTAACCACCCTTCTGCACATCCTTGCCCTTGGATTTGTTCTTGTTTCTCCCCTCTTCTCTTTCTCTGATTTGTGTTCCGAGGCCATGGCGCTAATCCCTTTTCTGCTTATGTTGGTCTCCTTTTCCTTTCCCCGTTTCCCTGTCCTAGTGTATCCTCTGCCCTTATATGTACCCCCATCTGCATTTCTGTCCCTGTACCCACCATCCTAGTCTTTCTACATGTCCCTGGACCCAAAGCTGTAATTTGCTGAAAACTAAGTTCATTTAGAGCAGGAAGTGAAAAAGACTGACCCAGTCGAGGACACAGCTGTTTCAGGAGAGGCCAGCCGCTTCTCCAGTACATCAGTGGTGGGGTTGTGGAAGGAATTCCCTTTCCTCCCCCCATACACCCTCCCATGTTGGCATCTAAGGGGCAAATTCCCATCCATTCATGTTCTGTGGGGCTCCATTCTTGCCTTGTGTTTTTCATCCTAGCTAGCTCTGGGGACTTGCTCCTGCTTAATTTCACCCCCAGGGAATGGGAACTTGAGGCAAGTGAGATGCCAAGACAGTAGGTGTCTACTTCCAGCTCTGCTGGGTCCTTGGTCTCCCACCCCTGCTATACAGATCACCCTTCTTCCATCTCTCTGTCCTTGGTATCCAAGGAGTCTCTTTCCCCCATGGACCAGAGCACCAACCATTTAGGGAAGCAAGACATTCCCCTTCAGAGGGACATTTCCCAAGGACAGGGCAAACACATCTCCATTCTCACCTTGGGTAAGAGTTCTGAACTGCCACTACCTCCAAAGCTCTCCTCCCCTTTCAGGGCTCCCTGACCAGGCAGGCTGCATGGGAGTGAGAGGAAGGAGGGAGCAGAGCCTGTGAGGTTGGAAGACTGTCCCCCCTCCAATATCTAGCAGTTCCAGGTGTTCATGTCAGCTGAGTGGATATAGAATGATGGTATCAGAATTCCACCTCTAACCAGAATTCCCCACGGCCCTGCCTAGTTGTCAGGGAAACACATCCCTGGTGAAAGGACAAAATGAGGGTGCTGAAGCTCACTAGAACCCTGATAGGGTAACAACCCAAATTCTGGGGGCAGTGGCAGGACTGGCACCATGCCCCAACTTGCTGACACCCTCAGCCTAGTCCTCAAACTTGAAGCCTGTGCACTCTTCTTTTCCTTCCTCATCTCATCCTGTCTCCCATCTCTTCTTGGTCCCTCATCTCCCTCATCTATCTCTCTATCTGGTCTCTATCCGGTGGACGCTTGAGCATATCTCCCTCTCTCCCTCCTCTCTCTCTCTCTCTCTCTCTCTCTCTCTCTCTCTCTCTCTCTCTCTCTCTCTCTCTCTCTCTCTCTCTCTCTCTCTCTCTCTCTCTCTCCTCTCTCTCTCTCTCTCTCTTTCTTCCCCCTCCCCCTCCTCCCCCCCCCCCCCCCCCCCCCCGTCTCTGTCTTTGTCTCTGTCTCTCTCTACCTCTCTCCTCTCCTTAGTTATGTGACTGTCTCCCTGCTCCCGGCAGTGACAGGCATCTTCCTCCCAAGCCCCGCCTCTACCTTCCCTCCCTCCCCTGCCCCTTCCCAGGGCAGAGCTATGCCAGGGCTGCTGGGGCGGGGCAGGGGGCCAGGGGCCCCAGCTCATTTCTCACTCTATCCTCTGTGGGACAATCCTGGATCTCAAGGCTCAGTGGGAGAGGGAACTGCCCCACCCCCGCACAGGTTTCCCACCCTCTCACTTTTCTCTCCTCAACTCCTGTGCTTCTGGAACCATTTCCTCCTCCCTACCTTTCTCTTCCCTTCCCGGATCTCTGCCCTTTGCCTTCCCACCCCCTTTCTCTTCTTTTCCTTCACTTTCCTCCCCCTCCCGCCCCCTAACCCTTCTTTCTGACATCCTGCTCTTTGCTCCTTCCTTCACTTCACCTCACCTCACCTCTCTGGCTACCTTCCTCCTGCCTGCCCTGTCTGTGCTCCCTCTGCGGCCCCAAGCCCGATGTTTCCTCCTTCCCCTCTTCTATAAATTCCTTCTGGTCTTCCCTGCTTCCCCAATACTCTTAGGTGATGCCCTTCTCTTTGGCGCTCCCCTAGTCCTCTTCCTTTACCTGCCCCCCTCCCTTGGACCCTCCCAGGGCCTCCTACCTCACTCTGTCATGTGTGGGGCTGTATGGAAAGCCGGTACATGGTGGGGAGCACTGAGTAGACTTCCTGGGTTCCTCCCATGCAGGACCAAGATGAACATCAAACAGCTAAAGAAGCAGGAGATTCGGGAAAAGGTGCTCACCATAGACACCATGAACCCACGAGTGAAAAACATCGAGTATGCTGTTCGAGGGCCCATCTTGCTGCGGGCCATGGAGCTGGAGAGAGAGTTGAAGCAGGTACTGTCATGGGTTCCTCCTGCCCCTTTGCCCCAGGGCCCCTGGGTGCCTTCCCAAACACTCAGTCCAAACCTGTAACCTTTCCTTGGGATAAGCGCTAAATCTCCCAAAGACCTGCCTTCCACCTACATCTTTCCTAATTCAACTCTCAGCCCTGGCCATACTCACTTCTTTTTTTTTTTTAAACCTTTACCTTACACATCTTAGAATCAATCCTGTATACTGGTTCTAAGGTAGAAGGGCTAGGTCATGGGGGGTTAAGTGACTTGCCCAGGGTCACTAGTATCTGAGGCCAAATTTGAACCCAGGACCTCCAATCTCTAGTCCTGACTCTCAAATCTACTGAGCTACTTGGCTGCCCCCATACCCACTTCTTGAGGTTCTCTCTCCCTAGGAACACAGTCTCCCCCTATCCCCCATCCCAAGGAAGTCACTCTCCCTGCCTCACAACCACATACTCTTTATGCCAACCTTTTCGCACGCCCTGAGTCAGGGGCACCTTGTTCCCATGCTTGAGACTTTCCTTTCTGCAATTGAAATTGCCCAAGGAACACAAGGACCCCGAGTAATAGGGTTGGGGAATATACCCAATACAGGGTTAAAGCGGGCTCAGCTCACTGAGCCAGACTTTGGTCCAAGTATCTTGTCCCCTAATGCCCAGGGCTCCTTCCCCAGGCAGCTGCAGACTCTGGGCAGGAAGAGAAAGTGGACCCAAACTGCCTTGTCATCCTCCCCAATTCTGGAGCTTGAGCAGGGGCTGAGCACTTCTCTCAGATCCTGCCCATCGCCCTCTCTAGTCTCCTTATCCCCGCCCCCCCCCCCCCAGTACAGCTTTGGGGCTGCAGGGAGAGGCTGCATGAGTAAGGAATTCTCCCTCTGCTCTCCTACCCCTTGCCAGGGGCCCTATAGCTTGTCTAGGCAGAATGGGGCAGGCAATGGGAGAGGCAGGGCCCCTTCCCCGCCTCAGGGTGATTTGGTTCTGGATGCCCAGACACCTGGGAGGGAAGGAGGGAAGAAGGAAGAAGAAGCTACAGGAAAGAAGGAAAAGATTTTCAGGGTCCCCCTCCCACTCTGGTGTGTCTGTGTCCCTTCTCTGTCTGTCTCTCCAGGGGGTGAAGAAACCCTTCACAGAGATTATCCGGGCCAATATTGGAGATGCCCATGCTATGGGCCAGAAACCAATCACCTTCTTGCGCCAGGTGAGAGGCTTTGGCCCCCCACTCTCCCTTCCACTTTAGCACTTGTCCCTACCCCCCAGGCCCTCATTTAGTGCCCCTCTCTTCTCCCTCACAACTCCCAGGTCCTGGCGCTCTGCCTCTACCCAGATCTCCTGAGCAGCTCATCCTTCCCAGAAGATGCCAAGAAACGGGCGGAGAGGATTTTGCAGGCTTGTGAGGGTCACAGTGTAGGTGAGTCCTTTCCCAGCCCACGCCCACATGGCTCTCCTCCCTCCTCCAGTACCTTGTCACTGGGTTTATAGCAGAGGAACCCGGTTTTGAATCGTAGCTGGTTCCTACCTTGTGTGTGACCTTGGACAAGTCACTTCACTTCTCAGGGCCTCTGGTTCCTCATCTGTCAAATGAAGGGGTTGGACTGGATGACTTGGGAGGCCCCTTGCAGCTGTGAGTCTGCCTATGACTCTCTGGTTCTAAAGGGGTCCCCTAGTCCCACCCTCAAGGACCCTCTGATTTGGAGGGAAGTATGGCTCAGCCCGTGGTCCACATGCCCTTCTTTCTGACCGTTGACCATTTTGTAATCTCCACTTCCCTGCTTAGGGGCGTATAGTGCCAGCCCTGGCATCCACGTGATCCGAGAGGATGTGGCGAGATACATCGAGCAGCGTGATGGAGGCATCCCCTCTAGCCCCGAGAACATTTTCCTGTCCACAGGGGCCAGTCAAGCCATTGTGGTACACCTCCCTCTTTCTCGTCCCTTCCCTTCCCCCCAATCCGATTGCCTTAGACCCCTCCCCACCCCACCCCTCGCTCAGCCTGTCCCCTAGCAGCCATCGGCACAGAGGCCCCCATTGTGCCCAAGCCTGGCACAGCCCATGCCCAGTTGGCACGGAAAGGGGAGGGGGAGGGAGACGTACAGATTCCTGATCAGTGCCAGGGGGCCGGGGCCCCAGCCATCCCGTGCGTGTCAGGAGGAGGAGGTAAAGGGCACCGAGTCCCGGCCCGACTCAGCTTTTGCCTCTCTTCTTTAGACAGTGCTGAAGCTGCTGGTGGCCTCCAGGACAGGGGTCATGATTCCCATCCCTCAGTACCCGTTGTATTCCGCCACCCTGGCTGATCTCAATGCTGTACAGATCAACTACTACTTGGATGAGGAGCATCAGTGGGCGCTGGACATGGCCGAGTTGAAACGGGCACTAGAACAGGCCAGAAACTCCTGTGAGCCCCGAGTCCTGTGTGTCATCAATCCAGGCAATCCCACAGGTGGGTTTCCCTTCCCCCTCCCCTGCCAGCCCAGTCCCATCCTCCATCCCAGCTTCCCTGGTGCATCGCCCTCCCCCAGGCTTGGGTTGGGATGCTGCTTATGCATCTCACTCCTCATCCCCGGCCTGGTCCCCTGGGCCTTCTCTGACTTCCTCCTTTCCCTTTTTGTACTCCCTAACCTAAAACCCAGGGCAGGTCCTGAGCCGTGAGAACATTGAAAGTGTCATCCGCTTTGCCTTCGAGGAGCATCTCTTCCTGCTGGCTGATGAGGTGTCTAGGCAGGGCCTCTGCTAGGGGAGGTAAGGGCTGGCGGGGGGAGGCCTCAGGAGGACTTTTGACTGTGAATGTGACCTCCCCTCTGCCTGGACCTTCAGGTTTACCAGGACAACGTGTATGCGGAGGGATCCAAGTTTCATTCATTCAAGAAGGTGCTGATGGAGATGGGATCACCCTATTCCGAGCAGCTAGAGCTCGCTTCCTTCCACTCCTGCTCTAAAGGCTACATGGGCGAGTAAGACACCGGGACTTCTTCCCCTCCTTGGCCAGGGCTCTGAGCCCGGGAGCCCTGGCTGTCCCCTTCACTCCTCTTCCCGATTGATAAGAAGCCATCATCCCCAGAAGTTTCCTAAGCCCCAAACACCCCTTGGCACAGCTCAGCCACATCCACAGTCCTAAGTCCCCTGAGGACCCTTCCCTAATTCCTTCTGATCCTCTGACACTCTCCTTCCCAGGTGTGGGTTCCGGGGGGGCTACACAGAAGTGGTGAACATGGACCCCGCAGTACAGCAGCAGATGTTAAAGTTGATGTCAGTCATGCTGTGCCCACCAGTACCAGGGCAAGCTCTCATGAACATGGTAGTGAATCCCCCTCAACCTGGTGAGCCTTCTTATCAGCAGTTCCAAAAGGTGAGTGGGACCAGAGCCAAGGAAGATGGTGAGATGGGAGGAACAGTTCCAGGGGTGAGTGGAGCCAGGTTTCACAAAGATGGCCCTAGATTTAGAGCTGGAAACAGCCTCACCCATCATCTGACCCAACCCTTCATTTTAGAGATGAGAAAACTAAAGCCTAGCAAAGGGGACAGTCTTGCCCAAAGTCACATACCTGGAGAATGATATCATGAAGAATCCATCCAAGTTGCTCTTGACTTAGATTCAATCCAGCAAAGTCCAGAGTCTCAGGCATGAGCCTTGTCCTCATGGAGCTCACAGACCAATGGGGGCATAAGAGACAAACACAGGTAACTAATTACACAATTGCATGAGAGAAGGGCAAAGAGAGGGGAAAGGCTGAAACCAATCAGGGGCATCTAGTTAGAGGTGGTGCTCTAGGAGTTAGACTTTAAAGGATGAATAGATATAAAACTCATGGCATGACTGTCAAGAACCCAGGGATATCCCTAACTAGCAATGAAGCACGTGAGGAGATTTACTGGAAGTACTTTGGAAATGTTGAGGAGCAAAGTCAGCTGAGAGACGGCGAAGTCAGAAAGAGGAGGCAGCTTAGTTAAGGGGAAACACTACATGTCAGACATGTTGGATTTGTGGGGCCAGTGATAAGTGGCTTTTCAGCCTTTGGGAATGTGATCGTATGACATCCTCAGAAACTTGGGAATTGTCTACATAAATGTAAGGTCAGTCAATTGGCACCTGTGCTCTACAGGTACAAGGGATTAAATCATCCCTATTGGGAGTTTACATTAGACTGGGGGGGTGGGATATAAGGCTGAATGGGATTGTCAAGGGAGAAAGGGTAAATAGAAAATGAAAAGGGCCAGGGCAGACCCCCATTCAGGGGCTGGAGGAGCCAGTAGAGACAGAGAAGGAATAGTGGGAAGGGATGGTTAGAAGAACCAGGGGGCAATGTGCTCTCTCTGCCCCAGGAAGAGGAGGAAGATAAGTAGTTTTTTGGCCAGGATCCAAACCTGCAGAGGGTGAGGATTGAGAATTTGCTATTGGACTGCCCCTCTGAAGTTGTGGAGTGGGAGGTGTCCAGCCTACCGGCCAAGTCCTGACTCTTCTTCCCACCCTAGGAGAAGAAGACTGTGCTGGCAGATCTGATGGAGAAAGCCCTGCTCACAGAAAAGATTTTCAACCAGCAACCTGGCATCCGATGTAACCCAGTGCAAGGGGCTATGTACTCTTTCCCCCAAATCCAGCTACCCCCCAAAGCACTGGAGCGTGCAAAGGTGAGTGGGAATCCACCTTTGGGATGGGGAGTGGGACTGGGCTATGAGAGACTCGAGTAGGCTGGATCCCTTAAGAGTGTGTGTGTGTGTGTGTGTGTGTGTGTGTGTGTGTGTGTGTGTCCTCCTGTATCTTTTGCTGTCCAGGAGCTGGGTCAGGCTGCTGACATGTTCTTCTGCATGCAACTCCTGGAGGAGACTGGTATCTGCGTGGTGCCTGGCAGTGGCTTTGGCCAGAAGGAGGGTACCTACCATTTCAGGTAAAGGATAGGAAGTTTCACTGAGAGCTTCAGGTCAGTGGCTTTAAAGGCCCCTTCCAGAGCCCTGAAGGAACATGCTAACCACTGACCTTTTATCTCCTTCCCTTCTATCCCCAGGATGACTCTTCTTCCCCCTATGGAGAAGCTGAAGACACTTCTAAACAAACTGAGCCAATTTTATGTCAAGTTTACTCAGCAATATTCCTAAGGGGCAATGGCTGAAGGAAGAAGCTGTGAGGAGGACTTCCTCTGCTCTTCTGTCATCTGGTTCTTCTCTGGAAATAGGTCTTCACCTCCAACCTGTCTGTGGTTCCCTCCTTTTCCTGTATTCCCTATCCCCTCCTTGGGGGCTGTTGGGAGAGGGTGGTGGAGAGGGGTCTGATCCCCAGCATCTCTGAGGATCCCAAGTGAGAGCCATAGGGATCCCTGGGAGGTACCAGGGCTGAGAGCCTGGGGCTCTGGACCCCTCTTATAGGGCATCCTAATAAAGACATTTATGATGTTTTTGTGCCCCTTCTTCTTATAGAAAACAATAAAGGGAGATGTGAATTTATGACTCCTGAGGATCATATCTGGGCTCAGGGCATGTGGATAATGAGGCAAAACCATACAGAACAAATCCAAGAGACTGACCTCTCCCTTACATCCATCTTCCCTCAGCCTGAGAGTCACCTCCCTCCAGCTTCTTAAAGGCTGGCTTGCTGTTAGGCTTCCATTGTTCCTTCCCCAATGTTCCTATCTTAGTACCCTCCTCATGGGCTTCTATCAGGCTGATTGGTGCAGCTTTAGAGCCCCTTTAACCCTAGACTCCAATGTATAGCCAGAGCCTCCGCTGGACTGGCACAAAGCCTGCCTCTCACCATCCTTCAGGATGAGGAACAAGCCAGTTTAGAAATTCAATTCAGCAAACATTTATAAATAGTTGACTATGGGAGGAGCCTTTGGATTAACCCTCGGGTGGCAAAAAATACACGAGATCACAGAGCACAGGCTAGTAGAAAAATGAAATGTTTGCTAAGAGACAAAGACAGTCTCAAGGGCTAGCCAGGCTCCTGAGAAAAGAGAATGTGGGGCAAAAATGACTTCCTGATGAGATGGGAGGGGGGGCGGTACTGGAAGGAAGGATTGTGGCTTTGGCCAACATGGGCTTCAACTTGGTTGGCCATGGGGCCTCTGGCTTCTCTGCACCTCAGCTTGTTCACCTATAAAATGAGGGAACAGTATTAGATCATCTAAGGCTCCTTCAGGTAATACACCCTGTAATCCTGAGTCAGCCTTTGCCCTTCAGCTTCAGGATTTTCACCTTTCATTTGGATCCTTCTTTTGTCACCAAACCCTACCCAGAGACCTCTGAGCTTCCTCACCACCACTCCCACACTGCTTGGTGCCCGGATTTCTGTTTAGATCAGCAATACTGAATTCCCTCTACTGCAGGCTTACTATTCTAGATCCTCTTTTCCACTTAGTTGCCTTTCTCGCCCTGAGCACAAGGTGTATTTTCTAGAGTTTGCTTGCAATGCAAAAGAAGAAGAGCTGGAATCAAACATACTTCACCAGGTAATGATTGTTAGGTTCCTGGACAAAAAGAAAAAGTCTCATGATAGACTTTGGGCCTTTTAAAATTAAGTAGTTCCTAGGTTCTAACTGGACTCATCTATATTCTTTCCCTGCTTGAAGGGTCCATTTCTTCAGGATCCGTGGTGTCTTCCACTGTCTTCAGCCATCAAATGCCCCGTGCCAAATGAGATTTGTCCGTCTACACTGGCTCTGGTGAGCTCATTGATCTAGGCTATGGGCCCCAGTTCCTCAGCCAATATGGAAACATCTCCTTGGGTTTTTCTTCTCCACCAGTTATTTGTAGCAAGGACTCTGAGCCAGATTTCTCCTTCTGAGCCATTTTACCTGTAGTCTAGGGGGAAATGAAGAATATGAATACAGAGTTCTTACTACCTCAAAACTATGACCTAGATCACAGTTTGCCTATTCTCATCTCACCTTAAAGTTAAAAAGAGAATCATAAACTTGGGTGAGGTGTTAGAGATCGTGTAGTTCAATGTGTGTTTTAACATCCTCTACATGCGCTTGCCAAGTGGCCATAGAAACTTCCAGTTTAAGAGACTCACTCCCTTCTGGGGCATCCCATTCCACTGTGGGACAGCACTCACTGCTAGCAAGGTTTGCCTCACATTACACCAAAATCCAACTCTAATTTCTACATGTTTTCCCCCCTAGTTCTACCCTCTGCAATCAGGACAAGTTTAATCTCTCTTCTCTGGGACATATTTTAAAACTGTAGAGTCTTCTTTCCACCAGGCTAAACATCCCCAATTCCTGCATTCAGTTCTTAGAGGGCACGTCCTCCAGGCATCAGATGAACCTTCTGGCTTGGGATGAGTTGCCCTCCCCCTCTGCTGTCCCAGAGCTACCCTGGATCTGGTGTTTAGGGTAGAAATGGGATTTCTAGGTAGAAAGACCCCTTCCTACTGCTTCTAGCCTCCCTTTGCTGCCTCTTCTAGTCCCTTAGCCCGGAAATCCTAATCTGACTCCTTAAATCTGGCTTCAGGCATAAAAAAGCTGAGTTGACCTCTTTGCTAGTGATCAGCTCAATAAATACATATTCAGAGCTTATTGCACAGCACCTGGATTTGACTTTCTAGTGGTGACTTTGACCGGGTCAGCGCTAGCTTGTTTATCCTTGGAGCAGACACGCTGCATTGCTGTCCTGGATTGCCAAGCCTGGAAGCCTCTCATTGCCAAACTTCCATAGCTCCCTTGTCCTTCACCTGCCCACTGGCAAGCCTGATTCTGCCTTCCCTTCCCACTTCCTGGTGGAATTAACAGCCTTTCCCAATCCCCAACATTCTTAGGTGTGAATCATCAACCCTAAATCCTCCGGATGAGGCCCATCCCGAATCTCCTCACTTTTTTTGGCCATCAAACTCTGAGAAGTTCTGTAGTAGGGAGGTAGTTGTGGTCAGTTGCGTATAGGGATGGGAGAAGAGAAGAGCAGTCTACAAAGCCTGCTTGAGGGAGGTCATTTAGGGAAGGGGAGCCAATGGGGAAAAGTGATAAAATTGGTGCAGGAAGGAGAGAAGTTGGAAACAGGTACTGGGCCAAGTTATAGAAGGGACCCAGTTAACTGATGGTTTGATGGCAGAATGGGCAAAAGCAGACGAGAAGGGCCACTATGTTGGGTTTTCAAACCCTAATCATCTCATTGCAAATGCCTACCCTTATTCCACTTTTCACACTTCCTATTATAATCACTTGTCCTCAGGGTCCCTGGTTGGCCAACCTGTGGCCACTCAGCACCCAGTCTCTTCTACTGTTCTCTTTGGAACATACTCTTTATCATTAAGTGACTATATCCTCAAGACTTTCAACCTACACATTGCCCCTTCAGTTTATTATTTTTTAATTTTAATTTTAATTTTTTAAACCTTTACCTTCTGTCTTAGAATCATTGCTGTATATTGGTTCCAAGGCAGAAGGTCTACAGATGGGTTCAAATATTTTAATAATATATATAATATATATTAAACATATATAAAGATTTATTAAGCACCTACAAAGGCAAAAGACAGTCCCTGCCCTCAATGAGCTCACTATCTAATGGAGGAGACAACATGCAAACAACCATGTATAAACCAGTTATATACATACATACATACATACATACAAGGCACTAGAGTTAAGAGGAATAACCCGTAGGTCAGACATGACCCTGGAGGAGGTTGCTTCCAGAGCCAATGAAGGACTCTATAGGAATGGATTCCTCCATGTAGAGGAATAGTGGCACTGGATGTTGGTGCCCTGGAGCAAAGCCCCATTTGCCCTGTGCTAGTAATACCTCTCCTCTCTACTGCTCCTACCAACTCTCAGTGACCTTTCATCTTTCAAAGTCCATTCAATCTGTTTGTACCTCCCTCTGCCCATCCTTATTGCTGTTATCTATTGACCAAGATATCCAAATCATCTATCCAACTTTTTCAGTAATAAATAGGAACGTGAGCTATTATTTGTCAAGTGGAAAACTTGGAGGGGTCAGGGAGACAGAAGATTCAAAGGTGAAGCATAGTACATTATGGGAGTGGTTGAATTCTTGAACCAGTTAAGCTTCATCAGTGTTACCACCTGGGTAATAATAGCTGCTCATGTTTCTATTATGTTTTGAAGTTTGCAATTCATTTAGGTAGACCAGTGCAAGAATGACTAGTCTCATTTTACAGAAGAGAAAGTCGAGGTTCAGAGCAATTAAATGACTTGCCCAAGGTCAGTAAATATCAGAGCATAGGTTCAAATCCAGGTCACCCAATTCTAAGTCTTCCACTATACTGTAGATGTGATGGAAGAAAGTGCTGACTGGGATTCTCAAAAGTTTGTGCTGTCTAATCTCAACTCAGTAAGTCTTTTTAATCTTCACATTTCCCACAGCATTCTCCCCTCCATGCCTCAACCCTGCTCCCATTCTCTTACCTCTCTTCAGACTATCTTGCCTCCTTTACTGAGACATCTGGGAGTCCCTTCATCTCCCTACGTAATAATAGCAAGGATTTTTATAGTGCCCTAAGGTTTACAAAGTGCTTTACAAATATGATTTTATTTTTGACCCTTACAAAAACCCTGTGAGGTTGGTGCTACTATTATCCTCTTTTTGCAGGTGAAGTAGACAAA
The DNA here is from genome assembly GCF_027887165.1 of Monodelphis domestica. NCBI lineage: Eukaryota > Metazoa > Chordata > Mammalia > Didelphimorphia > Didelphidae > Monodelphis > Monodelphis domestica. The sequence goes on from NC_077229.1 coordinate 103,543,088, forward strand.
GGTTAAGTTGACTTGCCCAGGGTCACACAGCTAGTAAGTATCTGAGTTTGGATTTGAACTTGGGTCTTCACCTCTCACAAGCTCTCTACACATTAACCAGTCTTCTCATCTGCTTTAGATTCAAAGGATTAAGTGACCCCTCTTGCCAAGGCCAAAACATCATTTGCCCTTCTTCACCCTCAGACCTTACTCCATCCATCTCTCCATAACTACTGCTTGTTCCCCTCAGGGCCCACTAAGATACACCCAAAGAACAGGGTCTCTTCTTGAAAAACCTGTGCTTGATCTTGCCAGTCCCTCAAGCTATTGTCTTTCCTCTCCTTCACTATCAGATTTGTCTGATTTGTGGTCTGACCTTGATTCCTAGTAACATGACTTGTGATCCCCAGACTATACGGAAACTACTTACTTTCAAAGCCACCGAAGACCTTTAGATCATTTTTTAAATGACCAACTTAAAAACATCTACAAAAGCCAAAGTAAGGAGCTTTCTCCAGCTCACCACAACCCTGAACCATGTTAAAACAGCTCAGGCAGAAAAGTTGCTATATTTGTGGACGAGCCAAGCGTAAGAGGATGAACACATAAGAGAAGACAATGGATAGAACATGCCAAAGCTGACTCCTCAATCTTTGACACCCACTATAGCCAATCTGTTACCAAGAGCAGCTGATTTCACTTTTTGTAGCATCTCTTGAATAGGCCCCCTCTCTCCTCTGACTCCACCTCCTGGCCACCACCAGTATAGGCCCTCATGACCTCATACCTACATCACTGCAATAGCCTGCTGCTTGTCTCAAGTCTTTGCCCCACTCCAGTACATCCTCTACTTAGCTGTCAAACTGATCTCACTAAAGCTCATCTTAGCCCCACCTCTTCAATAATGAAAGTAGGCAATGGGGAAGCTAAACTATCACTCTTTGCGGATGATATTAGAGAATCTGAGAAAATCACCTAAAAAGCTAGTGAAAATAATAATTTTAGCAAAGTGTCAGGGTACAAAATAAAACCACATAAATCATCAGTATTTTTATACATTTCCAAGAAAACTCAGCATCAAGAGATAGAAGAGAAACTCCATTCAAAATCATTCTACAGCATATAAAATTTTTGGGAAGACAAGACAAATTCAGGAATTGTATGAACACAGCTACAAAACACTTTTCACACAAATAATGCTAGATCTAAACAATTGGAAAACATTGATTGCACATAGGTAGGATGAGTTAATGTAATAAAAATGACAATCACACCTAAATTAATTTACTTATTCAGTGCTATACCTATCAAACTACCAAAAAACTTTTTCATAGAATTAGAAAAAATAATAAAGTTCATCTGGAAGTACAAAAGATCAAGAATATCAAGGGAAATAATGAAACTGTACTATAAAGCAGTAATCATCAAAAACAATCTGGTACTGGCTAAGAGATAGAAGGGTGGATCAATGGAATAGACTTGGGGTTAATGATCTGAGCAAGCTAGTGTTCAGCAAACCCAAAGATCCCAACTTTTGGGATAAAAACCCACTATTTGGTAAAAACTGCTGGGAAAATTGGAAAACAATATGGGAAAGATTAGATTTAGATCTGTTGATCACACCCTATTCCAAGATAAATTCAAAATGGGTAAATGACATAAATATAAAGAGGGAAATTATAAATAAATTAGGTGAACATAGAATAGTGTACCTGTCAGATCTATGGGTGAGAAAAGAATTTAAGACCAAGCAAGAGATAGAGAACATTACAAAATGTAAAATAAATAATTTTGATTATATTAAATTAAAAAACGGTTCCATACAAACAAAATCAATGCAACCAAAATTATCAGGGAAGAAACAAATGGAAAAAAATTTTATAACAAAAATCTCTGACAAAGGTCTAATTTCTTAAATTTATAAGGAACTAAGTCATTTATAATAAATCAAGTTATTCCCCAATTGACAAGTGGTCAAAGGATATGAAGTGACAGTTTTCAGATACAGAAATCAAAACTATCAATAATCATATGAAAAAGTGTTCTAAATCCTTCCTGATTAGAGAAATGCAAATCAAAACAACTCTGAAGAACCACCTCACAGATTGGCCAATATGACAGAAATGAAAAACAATAAATGTTGGAGAGGATATGGCAAAGTTGGGACACTAATGCATTGCTGGTGGAGTTGTGAATTGATCCAACCATTCTGGATGGTAATTTGGAATTATGTCCGAAAGGCCTTAAAAGAATGCTTACCTTTTGATCCAGCAATACCACTATTGGGTTTGTACCCCAAAAAGATATTATGAAAAATGTTTGTACAAAAATATTCATAGCTACACTATTTGTGGTGGCAAAATATTGGAAAACAAGGGGGGGATGCCCCTTGATTGGGGAATGACTGAACAAATTGTGGTACATGATGGTGATGGAATACGATTGTGCTGTAAGGAACTGGAGGATTTCTATATCAGTTGGAAAGACCTCCATGAACTGATGCAGAACAAATGAGCAGAACCAGGAGAACATTTTACACAGAGAATGAAACTGTGGAATGATCCAATGTAATGGATTTTGCTACTAGTAGCAATGCAATGATCCAGAACAACTCTAAGGGACTTATGAGAAAGAATGTTATCCACACTGAGAGAAAGAACTGTGGGAGTAGAAACACAGAAGAAACATACAATTTATCACTTGGATGTGGAGTTTTGGTTTTTAAAAGATTATTATAAAAATGAATAATATGGAAATAGATATTGAGTGATAATACATATATAACCCAGTGGAATTGCTTGTTGGCTCCAGGAGGGGGGAGAGAAAAGGGGAAAACATGAATCATGTAACCATGGAAAAATACTTTAAAATAAATTAAAAAAAAAATAATGCCCTTTGTAACCTGGTCCCCTTCCTACCATTCCAGGCTTCTTTTTTTTTTTTAAACCCTTACCTTCCTTCTTGGAGTCAATACTGTGTATTGGCTCCAAGGCAGAAGAGTGGTAAGGGCTAGGCAATGGGGGTCAAGTGACTTGCCCAGGGTCACACAGCTAGGAAGTGTCTGAGGCCAGATTTGAACCTAGGACCTCCCATCTCTAGGACTGGCTCTTAATCCACTGAGCTACCCAGCTGCCCCCCCATTCCAGGCTTCTTACACTTTATTCCCTAACATATACTCTTCAATCTAGTGATACTGACTTCCAGCCTGTTCCTTGAACACAATGCTCTTTCTCCCAATCCTGGGCATTTTAACTTACTATCTCTCATACCTGGAATTTCCCCCTTTTTCATCTCTTTCTTAATGTGATAGAGACATGAAGAGAGAGAGGTTTTGCAGGACTTGTGGGCCAAGAAACGAAGATGCAAGGTTGGAGACCTAGCTCTAGCTGTCAATCAAGAGAGGATTCCAATGGAATGTTCCCAGGAGTGGCAGTTGGGGGTTTGGTGGACACACTGGTTAAATTGGGTCCTCACCATAGATCATACCTTCTTGTTGATTCCATTGTGCCCAGACAACCTTTTAGGACGTGATTTTTTGTGCAAGATACAGGCAACATTACAATGTGAAAAATCTGGGGAAATTTATTTGCATCTACCCAGGAATTCATTGAAGCACTATCCATTGTTATACCTAGAACAACTTGAGGAAGACCTGAAAAGATTCAAGTTGTGACTTCTATGTATGACATATCCACAGATATACCACAGGGGGTGTTTGCAAAACATCAAAATAATATGGGTAGGATTAAATCGATTACTCCTGTTAGGATTGAGGCCAGGGAAGGAATGCCACCTAAGATACCACAATGCAAGTTGAGTAGAGAAGCAAGGGAAGGGATTACACCCATTATAAATAGCTTGCTTGGGCAAGGTATATTGAGACCAACAATATCTGAATATAATAGCCCAATATTAGCTATTAAAAAGAATAAGCTGGGGGCAGCTGGGTAGCTCAGTGGATTGAGAGCCAGGCCTGGAGATGGGAGGTCCTAGTTTCAAATCTGGCCTCAGACACTTCTCAGCTGTGTGACCCTGGGCAAGTCACTTGACCCCCATTGCCTAGCCCTTACCACTCTTCTGCCTTGGAGCCAATACACAGTATTGACTCCAAGACAGAAGGTAAGGGTTTAAAAAAAAAAAAGAATAAGCTGAATGAAGATGGCACTCCTGCCTGGAGATTTGTCATGGATCTGAGGGCTGTGAATAATTTCATTAGGAAGAGACATACTGTAAAACCATCTCCAAATTATATTATAACTCAGATACCTGCAGAGGCTAGGTGGTACAGAGTGTTAGACCTGAGCAATGCTTATTTTACTATACTGTTGCACCCTAATTCTAAAAATATCTTTGCTTTCCAATGGGGACAAACCCAGCTGTGCTATACTAGATTAGTGCAAGGATGTTGCGAGTTGGCTTCAATATTTTGTCAACTGTTGCAAAGAGATCTAGGTACCATAACTTTCAAATGCAGCAGATTGATACACTACGTGGATGATTTGTTTCTAGCATCTCCTGACCCTAAGACTTGTTTAGAAGATTCAAAGAAATGATTAATAGAACTTTATAAGAGGGGACATAAAGTTTCTAAAAAGAAGATTCAATGGGTCCTGCCAACAGTTGAATATTTAGGATTTGTCCTGGAGGCAGGTACCAGGAAAATCTATAACAAAAGGATAGCAGACATACAGAAGCTAGGCATCCCTAGAATTAAGAAAGAACTTAGAGCTTTTCTAGGGGTTGCTGGTTTCTCGAGGTAGTACATAGTAGATTATTCTCATATTTCCAAGTGCTTGACTGATTTGACAAAGAAAGACATCAAAGAACCATTGCAATTGAATAAGGAACATTTGCATGCTTTGTCACAGTTGAAGGGAGCTATTCTATCAGCTCCAGCTTTGGGAATACCTGATTATAAGAAGAAATTCCACTTGTATGTCCATGAAGCAAAAGGCATCGCTTCTGGAATGTTAGCAGAGTATTTTGGGTTGAATCTAAGGGCTATTGCATTTTACAGTTCTATCCTCAGACTTGGTTGCACAGGGCATGGTGCATTGCCTCAGGAGCATAGTAGCTACTGCTCTAATGGTCAAGAAGTCCTATGACACAGTATTGGGATGTAAGTTGCATGTGTATTCTGCACACCAAATTGAAAAACTTTTAAGGTTGCAGAGTATGCATTCATTCACCGATGCAAGAATATGCAAGTATGAAGTCATTTTGTTGGGCAATGATAACATCACAATTCATAGATGTGCATCATTGAACCCAGCAATTCTGATCCCTGATTTGCCAATGGGTGGAGAAGTGTTGCATGCTTGTGATCAGATAGTGGAACTAATGCATAGGCCAAATGAATGCCTGAAAGATACACCTCTTGTCGATCCAGAAATAGAGCTATATACACAGATGGGTCCTCCTATGTTCATGATGGGAGAAAATTCACAGGAGGAGCAGTCGTTGGCAATGACAAAACACTTTGGCATGCATCATTACCAAGTCATATCAGCACCCAGGAAGCCAAACTCAAGGCTCTGCTCATGGTCCTAGAATTAGCTAGAAGGAAAAGAGCTAATATTTTTCTGGATTCACAGTATGCTTTCTCCACTGTACATTGGTCATCATACATATGGAAAAACAGGGGGTACAAAACCAGCTGGGAAACCAATTGTATATGGCAATCTGATAGACCATATTATAAGTGCTGTAGACTTTCCTAAGGAGGTGGCCATAATCCATTGTAAGGCACACGCTCATGGGAAGGACAGGGTATCCCTAGGGAATGACAGAGTAGACATAACATTGAAATATGCTGCTAGGTTCGGTCCCCACCGTGTGTTGAATTTCCCTCTGATCAAAAGGCATAATCTCACTGAAGCCTACGACAGAGAAGAGGTACAGTCATGGAAAGAGCAGCTAGGCACTATACTAATCAAAGGCATCTGGATTGCTACAGGGGGTAAACCGATTCTCCCTAAAAAGTTATATAAACAATTATGCACCATAATTCATGCAAAGGGACATTATGGAGTGCCAGGGATTTTGGATACCATAAAGAGATATGGGACAGCACCAGGAATAACTACCAATGCCATTAGAACTTGTCAGGCATGTGAAACATGCAGAAGATATAATCAGGGTCATTTTAAGACTGTTGCATTGGGAGGCAGACCACTCAGCTATATGCCTTTCCAGTGTATTCAGATTGATAATATCAACATGCCTAAGGACAAGGGATACAGATATGCATTGGTTATAGTGGATAGATTGACTAGATGGGTTGAAGCATGTCTGTCCAAGAAAAGTGACACTGCCATAGTAGTGAGATTTCTATTAAAGGAGATTATACTGAGACATGGCATTCCCGATACCATTGACTTGGACAAGGGGTCCCATTTCACTTCCCAGGTTCTACAAGAAATCTATAATAACTTGGGGATTAAGTGCAATTACCATTCAATCTATCAGCCCCAGAGTTCTGGGCAGGTCGAATGGATGAACAAAGAGTTAAAAACACAAATAGGTAAACTCTATTCAGAAACATTTAAAATGGACAGATATTTTGCCTCTTGCTTTGTTCAACATTAGGACCAGGTCTAGAACTGACCTGCACATATCACCTTTTGAAATGCTGTATGGTCAGCCTCTTTTGCATGGTAGGACAGTAAAGCCACCTTACTTGTCCATGTTAAGAGGGGAATGTGTTCTTCATGAATACTTAAAACAGATACAACGTAGGATTGAAGAACTAAGGAAACTGGATTGGCTTGTGCAAAGAATACCAGTAGATTTTTCATTGCACAAGATAAAACCAGGTGATAAAGTCTATGTCAATAACTTTAATAGAGAATCTCCTACAGAACCTAGATGGATTGGACCAACAATGGTCATAATGACAACCCCAATATCTATAAAGGTTGATCAAAGAGATCCATGGTTCCATGCTTTGCATGTGAAATTGCATCATACCCATAATATTGAGTAGCCCTAGAAAAAATAATTGATAAGCAAATGCAGTCCCTACCAGAAACAGAAGAAAGCACTGGAGAATACTATCCACCAGAATACAGTAGAGAGAGAGCCCTGCACAAGTTAAAATAATGAAAGAATAGCACCCATGAAAATATACAGCCATTGACACAGAATACAAAAGGAAAACCTTGCATTTGAAAGAGTAGCAGCCACAAAGAAAAAAAGCCTCAATGTAAAATATAAAACAGTCTCTGTCTGACATAGTAATACGTACAATAACCATCCAAGTAATACATACAATATCATACAGTAACCATATGATAGATCCATGCAAGAAGAAAAACACAAGTTTGAGCTAACTTGCATGCATGAAGAGGTACACATGCAAAAGCTTACCCCCCATGCATGAAGAATATCACATGTTATCTTGTTTGCACACACATAAAATTGAATTCTGGCACTCATGAAAATTTCAACTCACTTCCATGCAAGAGTAACTTTTCACTCTTACTTGCACACACACACATGTAAATCTCACACACATGCATTGTTTGCATGTTCCCAGGTTCCTGATTATTGCAACGGATCCTGATTTAAAGAACACAAGTCTTCAATCAAGACTGGACAATGGCGAATGGAATGCAGACTAGACGAAGGACCAGAGTGGAAAGGAAGAGAGTTTCTACAAGCAACATGAATGGACATGGAAGGACTTTGGAACTTTGTTTTTGGAACTCTGGATTGTGAGGATGTGTAAGAAAGCATCATACATGTGAACATCACATATATTTGCATGCACATCCTACATAGCAAAGTAAGATATTCCATGGATTGGGTAAGTATACAATGTACACAGTTACATGACAACAAATGAACACACTGACAAAACTTTCTGTGGGAAATTCAAACAGAAAAAGATTTTCTTTTCTGCATGAGTTTGCACAGAAATCCACAAAGATGTACATATGTAAATTTGTATGTACACATGTAAGTTCCTAAGTTACTAACAAGCTAACTTTTTAGAGTAAGTTTATTAACAATCTAACTACTAACAATAGTGATAGCCTAGTGAATTTGCCCAAAGCTTAGGAAGTAGACACATAGAAGTTTTGAAGTATAGTAGTTAGATTATATTATGATTGTAGGTTAGCAATTGTTACTGGTAGGATATTTTTCTTAGTGATTATATAGACATTAGGATAAGTCATTTGCATATTCAATATGTTAGTGAAATTGTTGATGATTTGAAAAATTGTTACTTATTTATTGTGTTATGGAAAACTATATTCATGTAATTCCCCTACCTAAACCATTTTCCTATGGCCCATTCTTAGCTTAGTATTTCGTTAGATAGGTAGAACAGCTAAGATGAGTTTAGGATTTTGTTATTTGGGGGGGGAGGTAAGAGTATATCTCAGATAGCAAACAGTTATGAGAGATAGGATTATTCTTATTAATATTGTTATTAATAAGGTAAGTATCATGTCCTGCAAAACCTCTCTCTCTTCATGTCTCTATCACACTAACTACCCTTTCTTTCTTTACATCCCAGCTGAAATTCCACCTTTTACAAGAAGCCTTTCTTGAGAAGTCTCACCACCCCACATTGCTAAGGCCTTCTCTCCATTGATTATCTCCAATTTGTCTTGTATATTTCTTGTCTGTATGTAGTTGTTTGCTTGTTGTTTCCCCCATTAAACTGTAAGCTTCTTGAGGGCAGGGACTATCTTTTGCCTTTGTCTCCCTAGACCTTAGCACAGTGCCTGGCAGGAGCTTAGCTGACTGACTTGTTGACTAATAATAAAAACTAGAATGTTCTGCACTGGGCAGAGGATTCCAAGAGGCAATCACAGCTGTTTTCTGGGAGGCCCTTGTAATGGTACTTCTATAGCCTCTGTGGATTGAATGAGAAACATTACCTATATTTGTGTTACAACAGCCTAAATTTGACCTTGGGAATTTTGTCAACAAGTGGGTAAACATGCCAATATATCCATACACTTATGGATATACATGTCTATTCCATGAGAAGATACAGGAACTGTTTCCATTTTGTCTCTGTGTCACTGGTACCTGGCATATAGTACATACTTAATAAGTCCTTAAAGATTGTCAACTGAGTGACTTTTTTTTTTGTTAAAGCATTGTTATTTTATTTTTAAAAAGAAGAAAACTAAATTACAAGTATCAGAAAGAAACAAGATAAATTCAAATCCAATGAAGATGAAATAAAAGCAATTATTGGGAACTATTTTGCCCAACTATATGTCAATATAACTGGCAATCTAAATGAAATGGATGAGTATTTACAAAAATATAATTTGCCATATAAGTATAGCAGGAAATATAATATTTAAATAACTTTACTTTAGAAAAAGAAATTGAACAAGTCATTAGTGAGTGACATCTTTTAAACTTTGATAATAATTTACTTATTCCTTAACAGAGATTTCTTGATATCATTAGCATTTTCTCTAAACTACTTCCATATTTCATTTTTTTCCAAATACATATAAAAACAAATTTTAACATATTTTTTAAAATGTTGAGTTCCAACACAGAATAGTATACATGTCAGACCTTTGGGAAGGGAAATACTTCAAAACCAAGCAAGAATTAGAAAGAATTACAAAATGCAAAATAAATAATCTGGATTACATCAAATTAAAAAGTTTTTGTACAAACAAAACCAATGTAACCAAAATCAGAAGGGTAGCAACAAATTGGGAAACAATCTTCATAAAAACCTCTGACAAGGGTTTAATTACTAAAATTTATAAAGAACTAAATCAATTGTACAAAAAATCAAGCCATTCTCCAATTGACAAATGGGCAAGGGACATGAACAGGCAATTCTCAGCCAAAGAAATCAAAACTATTAATAAGCACATGAAAAAGTGCTCTACATCTCTTATAATCAGAGAGATGCAAATCAAAACAACTCTGAGGTATCATCTCACACCTAGCAGATTGGCTAACATGACAGCTATGCAAAGTAATGAATGCTGGAGGGGATGTGGCAAAGTGGGGACATTAATTCATTGCTGGTGGAGTTGTGAATTGATCCAACCATTCTGGAGGGCAATATGGAACTATGTCCAAAGGGCGATAAAAGACTGTCTGCCCTTTGATCCAGCCATAGCACTGCTGGGTTTGTACCCCAAAGAGATAATGGACAAAAAGACTTGTACAAAAATATTCATAGCTGCGCTCTTTGTGGTGGCCAAAAATTGGAAAATGAGGGGATGCCCCTCAATTGGGGAATGGCTGAACAAATTGTGGTATATGTTGGTGATGGAATACTATTGTGCTAAAAGGAATAATAAAGTGGAGAAGTTCCATGGAGACTGGAACAACCTCCAGGAAGTAATGCAGAGCGAGAGGAGCAGAACCAGGAAAACATTGTACACAGAGACTGATACATTGTGGTACAATCGAAGGTGATGGACTTCTCCATTAGTATCAATGCAATCCCTGAACAATCTGCAGGGATCTAAAAAAAAAATACTACCCACAAGCAGAGGATAAACTGTGGGAGTAAAAACACCGCTGAAAAGCAACTGCTTGACTACAGGGTTGGAGGAGATAAGACTGAGGAGAGACTCTAAATGAACACTATAATGCAAACTCCAACAACAGGGAAATGGGTTCGAGTCAAGAACACATGTGATAACCAGTGGAATCATGCGTCGGCTATGGGAGAGGGAAAGGCGGGGGGGGGAGGGGAGGGGAGGAAAAGAAAACGATCTTTGTTTCCAGTTAATAATGTATGAAAACGACCAAATAAAATAATATTAAAATTTAAAAAAAAAGATCAACAAAGAGAAAAAAAATGTTGAGTTCCATATTCTCTCTCTTCCTCATCTCCCTCCTCCTTGAGAATTGAAGCAATATGATAGAGATCATACATGTACGGTCATGTAAAACATGTTTCCATATTAACCATATTGTGAAATAAAATATAGACCAAAATAACTCCCAAGAAAAATAAGTTTTAAAAAATATACTTTGGGGGGCAGCTGGGTAGCTCAGTGGATTGAGAACCAGGCCTAGAGACGGGGGGTCCTAGTTTCAAATCTGACCTCAGCCACTTCCTAGCTGTGTGACCCTGGGCAAGTCACTTGACCCCCATTGCCTAGCCCTTACCACTCTTCTGCCTTGGAGCCAATACACAGTATTGACTCCAAGACGGAAGGTAAGGGTTTAAAAAATATATATATATATATATATATATATATATATACTTTGATCTGCATTCAGACTCCTTAAGTTCTTTCTCTGGAGATGGTTAGCATTTTTCATCATAAGTCCTTTGGAATTGACTTTTTTTTAAAGTCTCAGTTTCCCTATGTCCTCAAGGTGGAAATTACAGGTACCATGCACAAGCCAGATCACACTCTGATCAGCATGAAAGCTTGGACTTTAATTTCTCTGATTTCGGTCCATTGGTTCCTTTTCAAGCAATGTGGTGGATTTCTCTTCCAGAAGCTAACAGTATTGATGCCAAAGTTAGTGCAAAGCCCTGATTGGCTCCAGCTCAAAACTCCTGAGTCCAAAAAATGAGCCAGCCTTCCCAGGGATTACAAGTATATGCCACATCAAGCTTGGACTGACACATAACTAGCATTTTCAGACCTATTGGACATCTCTGAAATGTCAGCAATGATCAGGGTCAACTCCAACCTGTTCAGAATCTTATCAGAGTACTAGAGGCAGAGGTCTGGGGTTCATTGCCTGGTGACTAGCAAGCCATCCCTCTAGTACAAAGACTTACAGGAAGAGTGAGGCCAGCAATGAAAGAGGACATCAGAGAATTACACACACACACACACACACACACACACACACACACACACACACTATGGCATAGACATAGAGAAGTTTGAGTTTGGTGACTCCTCAAGAATGGTGGGATTGTCTGAGTGCAAAGACCAATGTTTTCTTACTGAATGAGTGGGATGTGGAGTGCTCCTAGGGAGTAGGACATAGAATCCACCTCAGTGACTCCCACCCTTTATGAGGGTTTTCATGGAAAATTGCCCTTTTTAAGGTGAAAAATCTCAGGAACCACCTGAAGAAAAATTGTTCTGAAGTCCCACAGCCAATAAGTAGGCCTTCCCCCAAGTTTTAGTACATAAAAAGACAAAACAAGGATGAATAAGTGGGTATTTTCAGATTGAACAAGAGAAAGAATGGAGATCCAAACATCAGGTCCTGAGTTCATGATGCCCTGCACTTTGTTAGGCAGCCAAGGGTTTTCACTGGTCTGTGTGTTCTAGACTGGGCTGATGATGAGGAGGACTCAGACTTCATCATCTTACAAACTGAGGAAGTTAGGAAGGCTAAATGATGTGCCCTAAGGAGGAGGTTTGGTATTTGTAGGTAGATTGGAAGCAAGTCAGTGGTAAGGGAGAGATAGAAGATGCATGTGAGAGATGGGGATAATAGTGGGGGGAAATGTCATGTGTTTGGGATATTCCTTGGGCACCCCCCTGAAGGGCACCTCTCTGAGGGTCATTAGTACCTCGAGTATTTTTTGGACGAGCGCCATTTCTCATATATTGTTATTGTTCATTATCATTATAATTTTCTTCAATTGGAGCATTGTCATTATTTTCCCAATTCCTATTTCTATAATTCTGGTTTCTAAAGTTCTTATTTCTATATTCATTATAGTTATTTCCATAGTCATTATTATAATTTCTAGAATTCTGGTTTCTATAACCATTATCATCATTTCTATAGTTATTATTTCTAAAGCTATTATTAAACTGTGTATTCCTTCCAATCATCTTAAGAAAGGTTCTACATTCCATCATTTTATGGCCCTTCTTCTCACAGAAGTGGCAAGTAATGGATTGATAATTGGATTTCTGGAGAGGGGCAATTGTCGTTGGTTCATTATCATGCCCACTTTCTAATTTAGTTATCCTATCTATTAAATATCTCATTTTTTTCTTCAGTTCCTCCATGTCATCATTATTTTCTTCCCCCTTTTCTTTGTTTCCCTTTAAAACATATATAGCTATTTTTCGCAATTCTTCAAGGTCCATATCTGACCATCTTGGGCATTGTGTTCTAAAATAATTCTTAATTGCTTTGCAAGAGTTATTTACAAAGATTCTTCTAACTTGTCTTAAACTACTCTCTTTAGTTAAGTCCCAATCTAAGTATCTGTCCCCAAACTCGATAATTCTATCCATAAATCTAGAAGGTGTTTCTTCTTCCTTTTGCTTAATTTTTCCAGTTCCATCCACTTATCTGTACTGTCTGCACATTCCTTCATTGCCGTGAGGATGGCCTCTCTACAACGGTATAGTTGTAGATAATCCTCAGGATTGTTATAGTCCCATTCGGGATCCTGAGATGGCCAATGTGCTGCATTACGCCCCCGGGTTTTGTTGACATGAGCAATTATTTTATTTTTTTCACGTTCACTTAAAAAAGGCTGCAGTAAGTTCTCAACGTCCTTGTAAGACGGATTATACTGAAAAAATATGTCTCCCATCTTTTTTGTTACTAGAAAAGGATCTTGTTCATATGTGGGGATATTTCGTGTAAATTCATTTATTTCTTGGGGAGTAAACGGTATCCTATGTCTTAAAGTGACCACATCCCCATTCCGTCCTATTTCAGGTACTTCTCTTAGAGGAAACAGGCCTCTAGTTGAATTTTGTACCTGTGGGTCAGTTTGACAAGGACAGGTTTCTCTAGGAGGACAAGATCTCCTTTGCGTTGGAATTTGGTTTTCTGTAGGAGAGGGAACATGAGAAACTGGGATTGCAGGGGAAGGGTTTTGGGGATTAAATTCAGTCAAGATTTGCACTACACGAGAGAAGCAGTCTGTTAACTGGGCTATAGGGAAGGTGTTTTCCGTCTCTATTTCAGGGAAGGAAATTTCCTCATTCAAAGGTTCAGAAACAGGTCTGTTTCTGGTAGAGTGGGTGTTTGCCCATTGATCCTGTAAGAAACATTTTAGATCTTCTAATTGGGCTTGCATTTTATCCTCAATTTTTTCTATTTTATCCTCAATAATTTTTATTTTAGCATCTCTAAATATAGTATTGAGGAGTACAAAAATGACAGTACCTATTAATATAAAAATTTGGAGGTATCCTTCATTCCTCAATGCCCCTAATTCTTCAGCTGCCGTATAATTGTCAAAGAATGTAGTACTCATTTATATATATATATTTTGTAATTTCACAAAACACGTGGGGAGCAGGGCAAAGCAACAAACTTTCCACAGAGTTTTTTTTTTCTAATCCAGGAAGTTGTTCCTTAAGGGAAAGGATATTTAGAAACAGCTCTTCCAGCCAGGACTTTAGGGTCCTGTTGCTGAGATTTAAAACAGCTGTTTTCTGCTTATCAGAGTCACACAGCTGGGAAGTATCCGAGGTCCAATTTGAACCCAGGACCTTCTGTCTCTAGGCCTGGCTCTCAATCCGCTGAGCTACCCAGCTGTCCCTTAAGATTAAAGGGAAGAAAAAGAAAAACTGCTGATTCCAATTTAACTTAAGGAGAAAAGAGAAGAGAGAAAAAGTTTTTTATACTCACGTGTTCTAGCAGCTGTGTCTTTAAGCCAAGTTTTTTGTTAAAAGGGACTAAGTGGTAAGATGGTATAGAAAAAAGGCAAGGAATTTCAGAAGTTTATTGAGAGAATTCTTTAGACTCCTGTGTGGTCAGCCACAATGTGACAAGGAAATCACTTTAAAAGACTGATATATATTAATTTAAGGTCGCCAAGGAATTCAGCTATGTAATTCCTAACTGAAAACTCAAGTCAGCAGTCAACCTTTTATAGAGTTTAATTACAAACAGGAGGAAGGAATTGGAGATAGAGAGAGAGAGGGAGAGAGAAAGTGGAGAGAAGGGAATAGGGCTTAAATACCCCTTCTGTTTAGGCTGGGCCAAAAGGCCCAAGCCCTTAGATAGCTGGGGCAAAGAAAGGAGATCAGTCCCTATTACTCACGTGACCAAAATGGAGAAACAGTCTCAGGGGCCTCCACCTCCAGCTTCCTTCAGAGCAAGCTTCTCAGAGCACCTCTCCAACCACTCAGAGCCAAAACTCTCCAACCACCCCTCAGTCCTCAGACCCCTCTATCTTTAAGGAAACAATCCAAGTTCCCTCCCCTCAGTTCTCACATCTACCAATCACTGTCCATGTCTCCCTGTGCCAATGGTGGCTCTAGCTTAACCCAGGACCGCCCAGAGGCCTGTGGATTTGCACATGTCTGTTGAAGGTCATATTCTCAAATAATTAAATCTTGATCTTTTGCTACAGCCCTTCCTAAATCCTGTTACCCTGAGTAGGGTAGAGATTGTAATAATTAAAATTTGATCTATGCTGCAGCCCTTCCTAAATCCTGTTAGGACTGAGTAGGGTGGAGATTTCAATTTCCAAGACCTGGTTCTGTCATTCCAAGTATCTCCATTGTATCAATTCTAAAATCAATCATGACTCAAAGAAATTCCTGTTCTATGCTTAAGCATAGGTCAAAGCCCTTTCCATTGTTCAGCAAAAGGTTTCTGTCCTAAAGTAATCTTAAGAAGGGAGGAGGAGGAACCTCCCATGCCAATGGGGTTCACATTCCAATAGTGTTCCCACTCTCAATAGGAAATTTTTCAAGTATGAAATTTCCCAATGGTGAAATTTCCAACGTTTATAAGTCTAAGAAATTTTAAGGTTTATAATCCCCCCTGATGATCATTGGGAGACTAGTCTCCCCATTGATCATTTAACATAATCATTTTGTAGTTCTAAATTCACTTCTAACTAAAGATATACACAATATTCAATTTTCTAAGAGAAATTAGAATAGTGAGAGAGGAAATAGAAAAGAAAAGAAAGCAAAACCAATGTTTGCTAGGTGCATTGACTGAAAGCCAAATTAGGGGCAGTCCCTTTTGGCATAAATGTGTACAGTTACAATAAATGTTCAATCAAAAGTTCAGTCCAATCAATCACATCCAAAGTTCATTCTTGATCTTCTTGATGAAGTGTAGGTTTTTGGCATCTTTCTGCAACAGTTCATTCTCTGGATATAAAAGTTTCAAGCTTCTTTCTTGAAGATCTTTTCTCAAACAGAATCAAAATCTTTGAATTTTTTTAACAGTAAAATCTTAAACAAAATTCTTGGATTTTTATAAAAGTGCAATCTCAAACCAAAAATAAATTCAAAAATAAAAAAAATTCTTAGATTTTAAATTAAAATACAATGGTTAGATAGTTTTTAAGAAAAAAATGATGCCAGGGTTTTAATACACTGTAGCTCAAAATGTATCAACAGTGTGATATGGAAGTCATGAAATGGCTTCCAAGAATTTGGGCTGCATTAAGACAAGTTAGGACTCACCCTCCTATACTCTGTCCTGGGCAGATGCCATTAGGAGCATTACATTCAGTTCTGAGAACTGCTTTATAGGAAGGATGATAATAAGAGGAAAACTGTCCAAAGGAGGGCAAACAATGTAATAGATAGATACTTGAGGGTGTATATTTGATTGTATATTAGATAACTAATGGATCAGGTTTGCCTACCCTCCTCCCTATATCTCCTGGTTTCCTCCCTCTCTTCAGAAGCCTTTCAGCTTCCCCCTCCCCCTTTTCTTCAGTCTCCCTCAAATCACTCTTATCTCTTCTTTAACTCAAGTAAGGGTTTATTGGGGAAAACAGGTCAAGGATAGAGGATAAGGTAAGAGGAGTAGGATTTCCCTATTCTCTATAGAGACTGGAGGATATTGAGAGTATGGCAATTCTGTCACAATTTTGACACAGGGTCAGTCAGAGAGATATGAGGACAATTGTCTTTCTTCTTCTTCCTTTGCCAATCAGTCAGGTAACCTCCAACTTGATTAATTCAAGTCCAGAGACACAATTAGCTGCTTTCCTTCACCTCAACCAGCCAGCCAAAACCTTCAGGTTTTCACCATCATCAGCCACAAGCCACAAGCCACAAGTCACAAGCCACAAGCCACAAGCCACAAAACCACCTTCAGCCCAGTTCAGCCGTTGACTTGGCTCCAACTGTCTCCCAGTCACATTCCAAAAGGAATCTTCATTTGACTGACAGCTGATGTCCTTTGCATGCATGCCTCTTTGACAATACCTCCTTTTTTGTCTTAAAATTTTTTTTATGATAGCTTTTAGATATTTCTAGCTATCTATTCTTAATTCTGTACAATCTTAAATATTCCTTTACCCTCCCAAAATAACAAATCCTAAACTTATCTTAGCTATTCTTATCTATCTAGTTCTATGCTAAGTTTAGGTGTAGGAAAATGGTTTAGGTAATAGGGATTGTACATGAACATGGTTTTGACATAACAACAATTCATGTAACAATTTCAAACAATTTCCACAATTTCAGTAGCATTTTGAATATGTAACTGTCTTAGCTCCTAATGTCTATAAACTCAACGAAGTAAAACATTCTATCAATAACAATTGTTAACCTAAAATTAGAATGCAATCTAACATCTATACTGAAATAGTTCTCTGTCTGTTTCTACTTCCCTAAGACTTTGAACAAATTCTCTAATCTGTCCCTATAGTTTAGTTATTAGAATATTAATAAATTATTCTAATATAGTTAGTTCATTAGTACATTAGTATCTACTTGTGTACATAGGCTTTATTTATACAGATTTACATATGTACATCCATATACATTGTTCTAGATTTCTGTGCAAACTCATGCAGATAAGAAATATCTTTGTCTGTTTGAATTTTCCACAGAACTTTATATCAGTGTGACTTTTGTTTTGCAGCTATGCTGTACATTGTATACTTACCCATTCCATGAGATATCTTCCTTTTCTATGTAGGATGTGCATGCATATATGTGATGTTAACATGTATGATGCATTCTTACATATCCTCATGATCAAAAGTCCAAACTTTCAAAGCCCTTCCATGTCCTTTGATGTTGATTGTATATACTCTGTGTGTCCTTCATCTTTTGTCATCTGGTCAGCATGTCACTCTCACTCTTGATTGTAGTCCTTTGTTCTTCAATTCAGGAACAAACTGGAACAATCAGGAACATGGATGCGTGTAAGGTTTTTACATGTGCATGTATGTAAGATTGAAATTTTCATTGTGCATGGAAGTAAGCTTTGTTCATGAATGCTTGTCAGAATTCATCATTTATTCTTCATGTGTGAAGTAAGTATTACATGTGTTCATCTTCATGTGTGGAAGTAAGCTTTGCCTATGTACATCTTCATGGGTGGGTGTAAGCTTCATAGTATTGTGCATAAGTTCTAAGAATTTTGTTAAGAATATGAATATTGATTTGAAGTTTGCTAATCTTTTTGATGTTTGACTTTTTCACAAGGAGGTTTATTGTATGTTAACTTTAACTGTGTCATGGAGATAGAATTTGAATTTAATATATTTCTTTTGATAATGGAATTATGTTTTCATTTGAAATAACATTGTTTCTGTTCTGTTACTATGGCTGGCAGATAATTTGTATAGAATATGTAGAGATTTTTCTTTGGCTGCTAATCTTTTAAATGCATATTTCTTTTTGTCTGTGTTGCTGGCTGTATTTCTTTCTGGACTGTGTTATTTGCTTCAGGGGTGCTTTCCTGGTATCATTTTAACATGTGCAATGCTCTCTTGTCTATACTATCTGTTGATATGTACTCTCATGTGTTTTACTTTGTTTTCATTAGGGATTATTATTGATTATTTATTATTTTCCTACAGCTACTCAACATTGTGGGTGTGATGCAATTTTACATGTGAAGCATGGAACCATGGATCTCTTTGATCAACCTTTATAGATGTTGGGGTTGTTGTTACAACTGCTGTTGGACAGATCCATCTTGGTTCTGGAGATTCTCTATTAAAGTTCTTGACATACACCTTATCACTTGGTTTTATCTTATGCAATGAAAAATCTACTGGTATTCTTTGCACAAGCAAACCCAGTTTCCTTAGTTCCTCTATTCTACGCTGTATCTGTTTTAAATATTCATGAAGAACACACTTCCCTTTAAACATGGACAAGTAAGGTGGCTTTACTGTCCTACCATGCCAAAGAAGCTGACCATACAGCATTTCGAAAGGTGATATGTGCAGGTCAGTTCTAGACCTGGTCCTCATGTTGAACAAAGCAAGAGGCAAAACATCTGTCCATTTTAAATGTGTTTCTGAATAGTTTACCTATTTGTGTTTTTAACTCTTTGTTCATCCATTCGACCTGCCCAGAACTCTGGGGCTGATAGATTGAATGGTAATTGCACTTAATCCCCAAGTTCTTATAGATTTCTTGTAGAACCTGGGAAGTGAAATGGAACCCCTTGTCCAAGTCAATGGTATCGGGAATGCCATGTCTCGGTATAATCTCCTTTAATAGAAATCTCACTACTGTCACTGTGTCATTTTTCTTGGATGGACATGCTTCAACCCATCTAGTCAGTCTATCCACAATCACCAATGCATATTTGTATCCCTTGTCTTTAGGCATGTTGATATTATCAATCTGAATACACTGGAAAGGCATATAGCTGAGTGGTCTGCTTCCCAAAGCTATGCTCTTAAAATGTTCTTGATTATACCTTCTGCATGTTTCACATGCCTGACACGTTCTAATGGCATTTGTTGTTATTCCTGGTGCTGTCCAATACCTCTGAATGTTATCCAGAATCCCTGGCACTCCATAATGTCCCTTTGCATGAATTACAGTGCATAGATGTTGATACAGCTTTTTAGGGAGAAGAGGTTTACCCCTTGAGCAATTCAGACACCTTTGATTAGTTTAGCACCTACCTGCTCTTTCCATGACTGTATTTCTTCTCTGTCGTAGGCTTCGGTGGGATTATGCCTTTCAATCAGAGAGAAATTCAGCACACGGTGGGGTCTGAACCTTGCAGCATATTTCGATGTTATGTCTGCTCTGTCATTCTCTAGGGATATTCTGTTCTTTCCATGAGTATGTGCCTTACAATGGATTATGGCCACCTCTTTAGGAAAGTCTACAGCACTTATAAAATGGTCTATTAGTTTGCCATATACAATTGGTTTCCCAGCTGAAGTTTTATACCCTCTGTTTTTCCATATGTATGATGACCAATGTACAGTGGAGAAAGCATAGTTTAAATCTGGAAAAATATTAGCTCTTTTCCCTCTGGCTAATTCTAAGGCCATAAGCAGAGCCTTGAGCTCGGCTCCTTGGGTGCGGACATAACTTGGCAGTGATGCATGCCAAAGTGTTTTGTCATTGTCATCTACCCTTGTGAATTTTCTCCCATTGTGGACATAGGAGGACCCATTTGTGTATAACTATTTCTGGATCAATAAGAGGTTTGTCTTTAAGGTGTTCATTTGGCTTGTGCATGAGTTCTACTATTTGACCACAGTCATGTAATTCTTCTCCACCCATTGGCAAATCAGGAATCAGAGCCACTGGGTTCAGTGGTACACATCTATGAATTGTGATGTTATTGCCCAACAAAATGACTTCATACTTGCATATTCTTGCATCGGTGAATGAATGCATACTCTGCAACCTTAAAACTTTTTCAATTTGGTGTGCAGAATACACATGCAACTTACATCCCAGTATGATATCATATGACTTCTTGACCATTAGAACTGTAGCTACTATGCTCCTGAGGCAATGCACCATTCCTTGGGCAACCAAGTCGAGGATAGAACTGTAAAATGCAATGACTCTTAAATTTAACCCAAAATACTGTGCTAGCATTCCAGAAGCGATGCCTTTTGCTTCATGGACATACAAGTGGAATTTCTTCTTATAATCAGGTATTCCCAAAGCTGGAGCTGATAGAATAGCTCCTTTCAACCGTGACAAAGCATATAAGTTTTCTTTGTTCAATTGTAATGGTTCTTTAATGTCTTTCTTTGTCAAATCAGTTAAACACTTGGAAATATGAGAATATCCTACTATGTACTGTCATGAGAAACCAGCAACCCCTAGAAAAGCTCTAAGTTCTTTCTTAGTTCTAGGGATGCCTAGCTTCTGAATGTCTGCTATTCTTTTATTAGAGATTTTTCTGGTACCCCCTTCCAGGACAAATCCTAAATATTCTACTGTTGGAAGGACCCACTGAATTTTCTTTTTTGAAACTTTATGTCCTCTCTTATGAAGCTCTATCAACAGTTTCTTTGAATCCTCCAAAAATGTTTTTGGGTCAGGTGATGCTAGCAGCAAATCATCCATGTAGTGTATTAATCTGCTGCGTTTGAAAGTTATGGTGGCTAGATCTCTTTGCAAAAGTTGACAAAATATTGAAACAGACTCACAACAAACTTGCACTAATCTAGTATAGCACAGTTGAGTTTGTCCCCATTGGAAAGCAAAAATATTTTGAGAATCAGGGTGCAACAGTATAATAAAGTAAGCATTGCTCAAGTCTAACACTGTGTACTACCTAGCTTCTGCAGGTATTTGGGTTATTATGTCATTTGGCGACAGTGTGACAGTGTGTCTTTTCCTTATAAAATTATTCACAGCCCTCAGATCCATGACAAATCTCCAGGCAGGAGTGCCATCTTCATTCAGCTTGTTCTTTTTAATAGCTAGAATTGGGCTATTGTATTCAGATATTGTAGGTCTCAATGTGCCTTGTTCAAGCAAACTATTTATGATAGGAGTTATTCCTTCTTTTGCTTCTTTACTCAATTTGTATTGTGGTATCTTAGGTGGCATTCCTTCACTTGATGTGACTACCCACATCATTTTAATGTTTTGCAAACACCCCTTGTGGCATATCTTTTGGAATGTCATACATATATGTTACAACTTGAATTTTTTGAGGTTCTTCTTCTAGTTATCCTAAGTATAACAATGGGTAGTGTTTCAGTGAATTCTTGGGTAGATGCAAATACATTTTTCCAGTTTTTTCACATTGTAAAGTCACTTGAGTCTTGCACAAAAAATCTCATACTAAAAGGTTATCTTGACATGAGGGACTTAACAAGAAGGTATGATCTATGGAGAGAGGACCCAATTTGACCACAGTGCTTTTGAGCTCAGGGACCTGTTGAATTTGTCCCGTTGCTCCAGCTACAGAAACCATAGCCTCATCTGTGGGTGTGTCCCTTCTGACTTGGAATGAGGCAATGGAACAGAGGCCTAGATTGAGTTCAATCATTCTCCTGGAAGCTTTTAATGACTCAGTCTCCTTGCTTCCTCCACCCCCCACTCCCTCGTGTTTGGGGAGAGAGAGAGAGAGAGAGAGAGATTTCAATTGTAATAGATGGTATTTGGAAGGTATTTTTGATGGATACTAGATAACTAATGGATCAGGTGGTTATCTTCTTTTTGCCTAACCTCCTCCCTTTTGTACCTCCCTCTTCAGAAGCCTTTCAGCCTCCCCTCCCCTCTTCTTCAGTCTCCCTCATGAAGCTTATAAAATTGATAAGGCATCTGTTCTAGGTCATCTTGGTCCATTATTATTACACCCTCTGGTATTCCTTCTGACTCTGTATCTGATTCTGAATCACTGAATCCTGTAATCCTTATGTTATTCATTGGATTTTGTTCAGTGCCATATAAACTTGTGTCAGATGTTGGTAACTCTGGCTTTGTATGTTGATCTAAGCCTATGTCACCAGCTTTTATGCTTTCCAAATCAGTTTCTGGTTGTTTCTCATTGCTAAGCTTTAAATTTTTGTTTTGAGTTGGTAAACTTGATGGTATGGGGTAGTTTCTTTTGCAGATATGCTATGCTGTTACTAATATTTATAGATTTTACTCTTTCACCAGTCTGAGGTTTATGCTCATCTTCACTCTCTTTTGATTGTGTAGAGATAGGAATCTTTCCCTCTATGTTGTGTTGTTCTGGGAATAAGTATAGTAAATCTGCATGTTCCCCTGCATCATTAGGATGTGTGCCTTCATTCTTTCCCACAGTAGTACATACATATGTTTCTGGTTGTGTACTTAAGGTGTGTATTGCTACTGAGTCACTGTTCATTTCTTTGCTACCCCCTGCCAGCTGTATATTTGGATCAGTTAACTCTTTTTGATCTAACTCATTTCCTATGAAGTCTTCATATGAGGCTGATTGTACTATATCCTCTACCACATTGGAACATGAATTTAAATTATAGCTGTTTATGTGGCCAGATTCCCCTCTGCCACTTAGAATGCTGGCTTCAAGTCTGCCATTTGAATCCTTGGTTGTTCTTTCAGTTACTAAGACTTGCATTCCATTCCTCTTTTCAAATTCACCTGTCATGTCACCTCCATCACTTTGATTAGGATTATTATTTTCAAGTGTAATGTCAGCTCCATTTTCAGTGAATTTTGTCTTATCTAAATCAGTCATTGATGGATGGAAAGTTTCAGCTTCAGGATTCAGATTAGATGTTGTTTCTCAGGGTATCTTTGCCATATAGCTACTTGAATAATTAACAGAGTTTGGTGGGATGTCATGCAATTCTGTGAATGATTTCAAAGTATTTATATCTCTAGCAATAGAAACCTGTAGGGAATTGAAATTATGTTTCTCTGTATCTCTCACTAACTCCTGCTTGAGTTTTTGTGACTTTGTCTGTCTTTTACCTTGGCACAATTTAATCCCCAGGCCAACTCTGCACTGAAAAAAATTCTCCAAGAGTGATTTGACTTGATTTGCACTTTTTTCCTGTGTGGTTACTAGACAGTCTTTCTCTAAGTCTCTTATCTCAGTTGCTATTTGGGACATGTAAGGCTAATTTTAGGGTTGTGACCTAATCTAAATTAATTTTGGTCCCCAGGGAATGTTCCAAATAAAATACCCAAGTCAGCTGAGAATTTATGGTAATTTTAATTAGTATAGAGGAAGATATTTAAGAAATGAGAGAGAGAGAGAGAGAGAGAGAGAGAGAGAGAGAGAGAGAGAGAGAGAGAGAAAGCTCTGGTTTCTAGTTAGAATTTCTAAGTCCCAGCCAGGGGAAGAAAGTCTCAAGAAGTTTGGGCCTTTCCTGGAGGCTTCACACCTCCAGAAAGATGGAGTCACTAAGTCAGCTTTTCACTCACCAATGGTGACAATCTTAAAGAAGTCTGGATGTTGGTCTTCCAGTCGCTCCTCTGAGTCAGTGCTCGAAATGTCTGAATGAATGTATATTCTCAAAATGAATGCATCAATCTGAACTTTTCTCCTCTTTTATAGATCTTTTACTCTTGTGTCCTGTCCTCTAAATTTTCATGTCTACCAATCACATCAGATGCTTTTCTCCAGGACTGCCCATTCTTTAGTTCTCATCTTCTTTGGTTAGATTATATCTTTTTGAGTTACTTAACACTTCTTTAAGTTCACCTTTTGTTAGTTACTTAACCTTTTTGTAGTAAGATCTAAAAATAGATTGTAGCTTAAAGTTCTAGCTTCACCATAAAGTAAGAGCTAAGTACCTTCATTGTTATGATCAGGAGATAGCTAAATCCAATTTTCATAATCCCCCTGATGATCATTGGGAGACTAGTCTCTCCATTGATCATTTAACATAATCATCTTGTGGTCCTAAAGCACTTCTAAATACAGATGCATACAATATTCAATTTCTAAGAGGAAATTACAATAGGGAGAAATAGAAAAGAGAGAAAGCAAAACCAATGTTTTGCTAGGTGCATTGAAAAAAAGTCAAATTAGGGGCCAGTCCCCTTTGGCATAAAAGTGTACATTTACAATAAATGTTCAATCAAACTTCAGTTCAATCAACCACACCCAACGTTCATTCTGGCATCTTTCTGCAACAGTTCATTCTCTGAATTTGGGAGTTAGTAAGCTTCTTTCCTTGAAGATCTTTTCTTGAACAAAAATTCAAAATCTTGGATTTAAAAAAAATACAATCACCCCTGGATTGGGTGTTAAGAAACATCCAGTTCAGCTCAGGATGCATGGTTTAGTATGGTGGTATATGAGTCAATTATCAAAAGAAGAGAAAAACCAAAAACCAAAAACTTAAGAGAGAAAAAAAGGGAAGAAAATTGAACTTTTGGGAGAAAGGGAAAAAATTCAAAATAGACCCTTATTTGGGTTTAATACATTTCTAACAGGCCCTTGTATTAGGGTCTAATTAAAGTAATTTCTAATCCCACAAGTCTGTAGGACAGAATGCAGTAATATTTCATGTACCCATTTGCAGCTAAGACTACAGGAAGTTGCCATACTATGAGAAGAAAAAGAACTAGAATTTTGTTTTGATAGGGAAGTGTCATTCCCTGGTCTGATTTTTGTCATTCTCAGGGATATGCGGATCCAGGATGATAATCAAACTTTGGTACTTGTCTGAGTACTTCACAAAGAGTGTAGATACAAAGAAGTCCTATGACTTAACCTATGTCAAGCATCTCAACCTTGAGCCTCCTACCTGTGTGCCCTTTTTGGCACTATTCAGGTTAAGTCTGTGATCCTTGTTTTTATCCCATTTCCCAGAATCAGACACAAACATTAATCACAGTACCATAACATTTTATCAATAAATGGCAGGTTCCCACAGTTTAAAGCTTTTTGGGTATGCTTTAATATTATAGCAAGTATATATATATATATCAAACATATTACTACAGAAAAAATAATATTAATTGTATATACCTTTAGAACAAGAAATGAGAAAAAAGAAAAAATCAAAATTTCTAATAAAAGTAAAAGAAAAGCAATAATAAAAATAATGGAAAAAATTCAGGAATTCAATGTGTTCTTGAAAAACAACATCTGTCAATGGATTATTATCTCCAATGCATGTGATAGGATACAGTCAATCAGTATCAACAGAAGATTCACTCTTTACATGTGAGCAATGAATCCAAGAGTCCTTCTCTCCAATATTTATAGATGTTGGAGTAGTTAACAATATTTGGAATGGCCCTTCCCAGGAAGACTGAGTTGCTCCAACATGCTGGAAATTCTTAATATACACCTTGTCTCCTGGGTTCAGGTCACGAAGTGAAAAGTCTAGTGGTCCGGCTTGTACTGCAGCTCCAGATTCATGGAGTTCATGCAGTTTGTGCTGTAATTCCTGTATGTAAGAAGCAATAGTAGTATCTCCCCCTAATAGTGATGTATATGCTGGGGAGAAAGGCTTAGCCTATATAGGTGGATGTCCAAAAAGCATCTCAAATGGTGAGATGTGTAGGTCTCCTCTAGGCCTGCTTCTAAGATAAAATCGGGCCAGAGGGAGAATTCCAGGCCATTTTAAATGGGTCTCAGTGCATAATTTGCCAATCATAGTTTTAAGTTCCCTGTTCATTCTTTCATCTTGGCCTGAGCTCTGAGGATGATATGGAACATGGAATTTGGGAGTTATCCCCAAGCAAGAATATATCTGATTTAGGACAGAATCAGTAAAATGACTTCCTCTATCTGAATCAATATATGCTGGCAGGCCAAAGTGAAGAATAATTTCTTTTAAAAGCACAGTAGCAACAAAAGCTGCTGTGGCTTGGGTTGCAGGAAATGCTTCCAGCCATCTGGTCAGTTGATCTACTATGACAAAATTTATAATGTCCAGTCTTTGGCATTGTTATGAAATCTATCTGTAGGTGCGCAAAAGGTATGTAAGCCAGAGGAAGCCCACCAAAGACTTTGCCACGAAACGCGTGCTGGCTATATGAATGGCAGGTAGAGCAGGCTGTACACACTTTAGAGGCTATAGTAGTTATACCAGGGGCTATCCATACTCTCTTAACAGAGTCCACGATGCCCTGGGTACCAAAGTGACCATTTTATGAGTAGATTGGCAAATTTGGTGATAGAAACTTCTAGGGAGCAGGGGTTTTCCTTCAGATGACACCCACAGTCCATTAATCTGTTTTGCTTTGAATTTTTGCTTCCATTTTTCCACTTCCTTTTCATTATAGGAAAGTGATAAATTTAAGTCATCAGTGGTTGTTAATGTGAAAATTAACTCAGGTCCTTCTATGGCTGCTAGTTTTGTAGCGGCATCTGCTCGATCATTTCCCCTAGAGACAAGATCAGTGCCACCTGTATGGGCAGAGCAATGAACTACAGCTAGGGCTTCAGGCAGCTAGAGAGCAAAAAAAGCTTCATTAATAATTTCTTCATTAGCTATAGATTTTCCAGCTGAGGTTAAAAATCCTCTCTGGAGCCATAGCATCCCAACTGAGTGACAAATGCCAAAAGCATATCTAGAATCCATATAAATTGTTGCCTTTTTATCCTTGGCAATTATACAGGCATGTTTTAGAGCTATGAGTTTTGCACCTTTAGTGCTAATATTAGAGGGCAGTGAATCTGACCACTCAGTGGCAAATTCTGTGACTACAGCAGCTCCAGTGTAGCATATGCCATCCCTCATAAAAGAGGAACCATTAGTAAATAAGACCAGATCTGGATTGTCTAAGGAAGTGTCCAAGAGATTATCTCGAGACTTTTCTGCCATGGACACTAGTGCTTCACAACTGTGTAATAGTTCTCCTGAAGTTGGTAAATTGGGAAGCAAGGTGGCAGGGTTAAGAGTTGTACAGTGTTTCAGAGTAATATTTTCATTGTTTAACATGTTTATTTCATACAGTGTAATTAGCTGATCAGAGAATGCCTTATGTTCTATGTTCTATGCCTTAGCAACAATGCTTCTACCTCGTGTGGGAACATAATTGTTAATGGGCATCCCAATACTAGATCAATAGTTTTTGTCACTAGTAAGGCTGTAGCGGCTATTCCTCTAAGATATGATGGTGCTCTTGATGCTACTGGGTTCAGTTGGGCAGAATAATAAGCAATTGGGAGCTGATAAGGTCCCAAAGTCTGAGTTAAAACACCTGAAGTTACCCCTCTTTGCTCATGTACCTACAAAGTAAATGGCTTGTTGTAATCTGGGATTCCTAGAGCAGGGGTAGACAGGATAGCCTGTTTTAGATCCGATAGAGCTGACAGGTGTTCTGGCTCTAATTTGAGGGGTTCAGGGACCAAATCCCTTGTTAGTGCTATAAGGGGTTTAGTAATTTCCCCACAGCAAGGAATCCATTGCCTACAAAACCCTATTCCTCCTAAAATTGCTCTCAACTGTTTCTTAGTGGTAGGAGTGCTTAAATTTTGAATATTTTCAATTCATTTGGGAGATATAGAGCGGGCACCCACAGTCAGGATGAACCCCAAATATTCTACTTTGGGGAGACACCACTGAAACTTATCCTTTGAAATCTTATGCCCTCTTTTGTGCAATTCCAGAAGAAGGTGTTTACTATCTTCCTGACATGCTTCTGTGTCTGTTGAAGCCAAGAGTAGTTCATTTATGTATTTGATTAATTTGCTGTTTTTAAATGTTATATTATCTGTGTCTTGGCTCAAAATTTGTGCAAATAAACTTGGGATTTCCACAAACCCTTGTGGCAGCCAACTCCATGTATAATTTGAGCCCTTCCAGGTGAAAGCAAAGATATGCCTGGAGTTCTCATGTATGGGTATGGAAAAAAAGGCTGAGCACAAATCCACTACTGTAAAGTATGTAGCTGTGCTAGGAACAGAGGAAATAATAGTATTTATGTTGGAAATTATGGAGTGTCTCTTTATAACGTGATTGTTCACAGCCCTCAAATCCTGTACAAATCTATAGAGGTACTTGCCATCGGGCCCCCTTTTTGGTTTTTTAATGGGCAGGATGGGTGTGTTGTATTCAGATTTACAATGGATTATTATTCCCTGGTCAATTAATGAGTTTATTACTGGGGTAATACCTTCAATTGCCTCTTTTGAGAAGGGATACTGAGGAATGGAAGGAAGTGGGCTAGACTTAGTTTTAATCTGCACAGGAACAGCTGATTTAATAAGCCTACATCAGAAGAAGATGTGGCCCAAAGAGACTCTGGTATATCTGCAGGTATTACAAAGGTGGGATGCTCTTTCCCCTCCTGACTCTCTGAGAGAAGTACAGGGAGTAATTTCAAAGATCCCTCAGGTACTTACAAGGTCATAGAGCCATCTGGGGTGCAAATTATTGTGGCTTGTAGTTTGCATAGTAAATCCCTCCCCAGCAAGTTTGTGGGGATCCAGGTATTAAAGGAAAAGAATGTTCAATAGTTAGGGGTCCCACACATACCATGCGAGGAGAAAGTTTTGGGACCTTTTAAAGGTGTTCTTGATATACCTACTACATTTAGAGTTAATAGAGTCACATTTTGCATCTGGTTTGCTTACCAAAACTGACCTAGATACCCCAGTGTCCAAAAGACAATCCTAGTATGAATTTCCCACCTTTAAAGTGACATGAGGTTCCTTACTATGTGAGGGGGGGGGATGTATAGGGATTACTGGCATTAAAATATCAGGATTTGGAAAATCTAATGTTTCACTCTTTGATACCAATGCCTTCTTCCCCCCTTCACATCTTCATAAAGGTGCTTGGGCAATTTTCTGGGATCCCCCAAGCTGATGGGGATTCTCACTCAGAGTATAGCATGGACGAGCTCCATTTTTTATATATTGTTGTTGGGCATTGTGTTGAGTTTTATCATTTTCCTCATTTGGAGCACTGTCATTATTTTGTTTGGCATTACGATTCCTATAGTTATTATTTCTAAAGTTGTTATTTCTTTTTTCCTGTAGCCAGCGCCTATAGACCATCATTACATGGCCTCTCTTCCCATAGTAAAGGCTTGTTAATGATTTATCTGTGGATTCCTGCAAAGGGGCTATGGTCTCTCCCTGATTTTTCCATTGTTCTTTTATATAGCAACCCCCCCTCGGGAGTCCTATAACATTTATCTGTAGGTAATGACCTGAGGTGGAAAGAGGGGGCTAAGGAAATGGGAGAATAAGAATGACTCAAGGACAGAAGTTGAAACAATGGGGAGTAACGCGAACTTACTTCCTCAATAAGAGAATTAAGAGAATAGGTGGGGAGCGTCAACCCCTTGATTCTCCTAAAGACAAGAGAATCTGCTTTGTGGGCAACAGCATCGCTAGGAAAAGTGGGGAGTCTCAACTCCTTGGTGCCTCCTATCACAATAGAAGGCACTGGGGGTGACTGAGGCACTAGACAAAGTGGGGAGTCTCAACTCCTTGGTGCTCCTATAGACAATAGAGTCTAAGCTTTAGTAGGAGGCACTGGGGGCGTCCGCGTTGCTAGGAAAGAGATACAGTGAAGCAAGAGCGGTAAGAGGAGAGGAGGGTAAGGAAGAGAGAAAGGGAGGCAGTGAAGGGCAACAGCCAGTAAGTGAGAGTAAGAGGAGATTTGCGCTAGTACCCCAGAATTTATTGAGGGTTTTTGGAACGTATACATAACATGACATAGGTTTTAACATTGGTTGAATTGACAATGACAATATCAAAGAGGTGGAGTTTAATCCATCCCGTGCTTTGCAAATGAGTGTACTCCTTGCTGAGGGCTCTAATAGAACCGTGCTATGTTAATGACAGTACTCCGAGCTGAGGCAGCATGGCCCTGAGGCAGCATGGCCAAGGCCCAGCTCATGAATCTGCCTGTCCCTTTCTAGTCCCCTGGACTGTTGCTATTACACAATGAGTATTAAGAGGTCTGACCATGTGTCTGGTAATACAATATCAATACATCAATCATACTTCCCAGATGCTATTTTGCTGGTATGCTACATTTTAACATTTCAATTTCTTTCTTTAAGTCTTCCGCTGACGTATTGTGTTCCTCACATCTTTCTGCATGACCCTTATAAACATAGGCTGCTACTCTCCTCAATTCTTTGAGGTCCATAGAGTCTCAATTAGGACAGCTAGTTTTAAAGTAGTCTTTTACCACTGAACAACATTTCTCAATGAATTGCCTACGTATTTGCCTAAAGTACCTTTCTCTGGACAAATCATGGTCCATATATGTATTTCCCATGTTAATAAGTCTATCCATAAACTGGGAGGGGGGCCTCATCAATTTCTTGTTGGGTTCTTTAAAATTTTGACCATTTTTCAGGTCTATCAGAGCAAGCCCTCATGGCTGTCAATGATGCTTCTCTGGCCTTGTTTAGTTTTGTGTAATCTTGTTCAACATTGGGGTTCCAATGTGGATCTTCAGTTAGCCAATAATTTCCTTTCTTACTTTGCTTCTGATTAGCCAGAGAGATGATATTATTTTTCTCTCTCTTTGTCAGAAATTTTTCTAATAAATTTTCAACATCCATCCAAGTTGGGTCAAAAGTTCTGAATATGTTCTCCATTTTTTTAATAATTAATATTGGTTCTTCCTCAAATGATGGAAGGCCTTTCTTGAATTTATTTAAATCTTCAGGGTTAAAGGGTGTATGGTGTCTTATAGATACCAAGTTCTCATTTTTAATGAAAGTTGGAACTTCCCTTAAAGGAAATAAACTATCTGAATTTTATCGTGTTTCTGTTTCTAGGCCTCTTGCTTCATTCTCAATGGGGTAGGTATGAGAAAGGGAAGGGTTGGGCACACTGAGGAGAGGGTTTGTTGTTGTCCCATAGTGCCAGAAGGATGAGAGGTAGGAATGGTATGGGAAATGAATTGGGCCGGGTGGGAAGGAGGGGCAAAGGAAGAAGGGTCAGTAGCTGGGGAAAAGGATTCAGAGGGGTTAGGGTAGGAGGCTTGGGCAGGGTGTGAATTTAGATGTGAACTTAGGGTGGAGGGAGTGGGGTAGGAGGCATGGGCAGGGTGTGAACTTAGGGTAGAGGGGTGGGGTAGGAGGCATGGGCAGATTGTGAAGTTAAGGTGGAGGGGGGTGGTCAGTATAGGTGGGGGGAAGAATGGGTTAGGTAGTAGTAAGTTGGGTATGGGAGGGACAGGGGTGGGACAGAGATTCTGATAATGAGGAATTATTGAGAGATAAATCACTCTTATTCTGGAATGTTATTAAATCTCTTTTAATGCTTTTTATAGAAGCTTTGAGCTCCCCCAAACTTTCCTCTACAAGCTCAAGCCCGGAATTTAGTTCCACATATTGTTGAGTAGTAGAAGGAACAATTGTTTGGTTTGGCTGGGAAACATGTTTTTCAAGGGGAGACTAACCTGAATCTCTTATCTAATTCTCTAGCTTATGTATGGTATTTTCCAGGTTTCTCTTAGAGATAAATAGATATAATATTACAGCTCCAAAAATTAAAATCCAAACCAGGAGCAGTGTGGAGTATAGTCATTGCCATACATACTCTGGGATTATGAAATAGACAAAGAACAATGTTTGTACAATTTTGGTCATTTTACTGAAATCCTGAAAAGTAAGTTGTTAACTAAGTTGTGTGCTGGCTGTAGCCACATTTTAAGGTGTTTGTGTGTGGTCCTTTTTAAAGTTTCAATCCAATTAAGTCTTTTGTGTGAAAAGGTCAGAACAAGACAAGGCTAAAATTTCATACAATCACCCTCTCTAACAGGGCTACTTTTCTCCATTTTTTTTTCATAGCTACTTAAGAACACTCAGTCAATTAGTATTGCCAGTGAGGATCAGCTAATTGGGTTGTTTGTTCCCTAAGGCAAGGGAAATTTAGAAACAGCTCTCCCAGTCAGGACCTTAGGGCCCTGTTGCTAAGATTAAAACAGCTGTGTTCTACCTAATTTAAGGATAGAGGGAAAAAAATCCAAATTTACTTACCTCTACAGCTGATCAAAATAAGCTATTAAAAACTGACTTCAGGAAGTAATAAAGAGAGAAAGGAAAGAGATTTCACAGAAATTTGGGGGTCCTCATCAGCCCTTCATGGCTGCCAGACTGTAAGGCTAATTTTAGGGTTGTGACCTAATCTAAATTAATTTTGGTCCCCAGGGAATATCCCAAATAAAATGCCTAAGTCAGCTGAGAATTTATGGTAATTTTAATTAGTATAGAGGAAGATATTTAAGAAATGAGAGAGAAAAAAACCTCTGGTTTCTAGTTAGAAATTCTAAGCCCCAGCCAGGGGAAAAGAGTCTCAAGAAGTTTATGCCTTTCCTGGAGGCTTCACACCTCCAGAAAGATGGAGTCACTAAGTCAGCTTTTCACTCACCAATGGTGACAGTCTTTTTTTTTTTTGAGTTTTTTTTTAATTAATATATTTTATTTGATCATTTCCAAGCATTATTCGTTAAAGACATAGATCATTTTCTTTTCCTCCCCCCCACCCCCCATAGCCGACGCGTAAGTCCACTGGGCATTAGATGTTTTCTTGATTTGAACCCATTGCTTTGTTGATAGTATTTGCATTAGAGTGTTCATTTAGAGTCTATCCTCTGTCATGTCCCCTCAACCTCTGTATTCAGGCAGTTGCTTTTTCTCGGTGTTTCCACTCCCATAGTTTATCCTTTGCTTATGAATGGTGTTTTTTTCTCCTGGATCCCTGCAAGTTGTTCAGGGACATTACACCGCCACTAATGGAGAAGTCCATTACGTTCGATTATACCACAGTGTATTAGTCTCTGTGTACAATGTTCTCCTGGTTCTGCTCCTCTCGCTCTGCATCACTTCCTGAGGTTGTTCCAGTCTCCATGGAACTTCTCCACTTTATTATTCCTTTTAGCACAATAGTACTCCATCACCAACATATACCACAGTTTGTTCAGCCATTCCCCAATTGATGGGCATCCCCTCGTTTTCCAGTTTTGGGCCACCACAAAGAGCGCAGCTATGAATATTTTTGTACAAGTCTTTGTGTCCATTATCTCTTTGGGGTACAGACCCAGCAGTGCTATGGCTGGGTCAAAGGGTAGATATTCTTTTGTCGCCCTTTGGGCATAGTTCCAAATTGCCCTCCAGAATGGCTGGATCAATTCACAACTCCACCAGCAATGAACTAATGTCCCTACTTTGCCACATCCCCTCCAGCATTCATTACTTTCCTTTGCTGTAATGTTAGCCAATCTGCTAGGTGTGAGGTGATACCTAAGAGTTGTTTTGATTTGCATCTCTCTGATTATAAGAGATGTAGAGCACTTCTTCATGTGCTTGTTAATAGTTTTGATTTCTTTATCTGAGAACTGCCTATCCATTTCCCTTGCCCATTTATCAATTGGAGAATGGCTTGATTTTTTGAACAATTGATTTAGCTCATTATAAATATGAGTAATTAAACCTTTGTCAGAGGTTTCTATGAAGATTTTTTCCCAATTTGTTGTTTCCCTTCTGATTTTGGTTATATTGGTTTTGTTTGTACAAAAGCTTTTTAGTTTGATGTAGTCAAAATTATTTATTTTACATTTTGTGATTCTTTCTATATCTTGCTTGGTTTTAAAGCCTTTCCCCTCCCAAAGGTCTGACATGTATACTATTCTGTGTTTACCCAATTTACTTATGGTTTCCTTCTTTATGTTTAAGTCTTTCACCCATTTTGAATTTATCTTGGTGTAGGGTGTGAGGTGTTGATCTATTCCTAGTCTCTCCCACACTGTCTTCCAATTTTCCCAGCAGTTTTTATCGAATAGTGGATTTTTGTCCCAAAAGCTGGGATCTTTGGGTTTATCGTATACTGTCTTGCTGAGGTCGCTTTCCCCCAGTCTATTCCACTGATCTTCCTTTCTGTTTCTTAGCCAGTACCAAATTGTTTTGATGACTGCTGCTTTGTAATATAGTTTTAGGTCAGGGACTGCAAGGCCCCCATCGTATGTGTTTTTTTTTCATTATTTCCCTGGATATCCTTGATCTTTTGTTCTTCCAAATGAACTTTGTTATGGTTTTTTCTAAATCAGTGAAGAGGTATTTTGGTAGTTCAATGGGTATGGTACTAAATAGATAAATAAGTTTGGGTAGGATGGTCATTTTTATTATATTGGCTCGTCCTATCCATGAGCAGTTAATGTTTTTCAATGGTGACAGTCTTAAAGAAGTCTGGATGTTGGTCTTCCAGTCGCTCCTCTGAGTCAGTGCTCGAAATGTCTATATTCTCAAAATGAATGCATCAATCTGAACTTTTCATCCTCTTTTATAGATCTTTTATTCTTGTGTCACTTCCTCTAAATTTTCATGTCTACCAATCACATCAGATGCTTTTCTCCAGGACTGCCCATTCTTTAGTTCTCATCTTCTTTGGTTAGATTATATCTTTTTGAGTTACTTAACACTTCTTTAAGTTCACCTTTTGTTAGTTACTTAACCTTTTTGTAGTAAGATCTAAAAATAGATTGTAGCTTAAAGTTCTAGCTTCACCATAAAGTAAGAGCTAAGTACCTTCATTGTTATGATCAGGAGATAGCTAAATCCAATCTTCACAGATATGATGTCTTTAATTTCTGCATCTGTCTCTTTTACTTGTCTCTGCCTTTCTCTTGATTTATTGAAATAGCTATTACAGATTCACCTTCTTGTATTGAATTTTCACTATTTCTTCTATGTTTCCTATTAATTCTATTGGTCTCTTTTTCACCATTTCTTCTATCTCCATGTACTAAACTATATACATTACAGGCCTGGCTTCATAATTCTCTCCTAACCATGTCTGAATAATTAGGTTTGGCTCCTGATTTAATAGCCTGTTGCATTTCTTCTAAATCATTTGCCTGTTGTGTGGATTTTAGCTTACAATGAGAACAGCAAGTGGAATTTTGTTTTTTGTATCTAGCTTGTATGGTTTTGTTGTTATTTACTTCATATTTCTTTTTCATAAAACAGTCTTTAATCAGGTGTCCTTTCTTATGGTAGAAAAAGCACTGTCTAGCTACTCTCTGTACTGTTTTTGATTTATAAGTAGGTTTTGTGTAAGTTCTAACAGTATTCAGTTTCTTGATTTCCTCAATCTCCTTGTCTCAAAGTTTTCTCTGTTACCTCTAATTTTTCTTTTTAAATCTTGCATTTGTTTTTGCTGTTCTGAATGATTTTCATGAAGGTAACTTGCAGTTTCATGTAATTTGATCAGACTCACAGTATCATACTTTGGGAAGTAATGTTTAAAAAAATTCTTTAAGTGAGGTGTGCACCCTTTCAAAAACTGTTTTCTCACGTGATTTGTAGGCTCCTCAGTATTTTCCTCTAAGCCCATAATTAATTCAGCCATTTCAGAGAGACAAGCTATGAATGAAGCTGGATGTTCCCCTTTATTTTGCATGAATTTATCAAATCTTGCCCATGCATTAGGCTTTGAGCAGCAGAGCTTAATAGCTTGGAGCAAGTCTTCCCTACATTTCCTTAAGTAGGTCATGCTTGTTGGATTTGCAAAATCAAGGTCTTCTCTTTGCTTCTCTGTGGGCCAACTAGTCAGGTTGTTTTCTGACCTGGTCTTCTCAATGAATTGGTGATGCTCATGGGGACTGAAAAGTTCAGACAAGAGAAATTCTACATCTTGGAAATCTGGATCAAAGATCCTGAAAGCATGTTTCAGTTCTTTCTGCATCTTAAAAGGCTGATCAATAAATTTTGGAACCCGTTTCTTCAGGGAATCAAGCTCCTGAGTTGTAAATTGTCTATTCACTTTTGATTGTAGCACACCAGCTATACTTGATAATTTAGTGACCTCCTTCAGTGTAAAATTTTTTTTCAGGTTCACTATCAGACTTAGTGTCCTTGTCACTGTCATTTCCCTTTACATTGACATTTGATTTCTTTGTCTTTCTTTCTTTTTCTTTGGGTCCTCTATCTGTCTTACCATTGTTCTTGTCCTTAATCTGGCCTAGCCCCTTTTCCTTGATAAATTCCTCAAACATGTTCTTAATAACATTTTCCAAGTTAGTATCTACCACCATTATCTGTGCTGCCTTTTTGGGGATTACAAATCTATAGATGTTCTTCTAATAGGTCAGAGTCTGTAAAGCTGCCATAGAAATGATGTAAACTTGAGTCAAAATCTGCCAGAGTATAGTTTCAGTTTGAAATGGCAACTGGAATATGAACATGGTGGTGTTGCCAAGGTAATCCAGAGAATCAAAAATCATGTTGGTCATTTTGCTATAGAGGATGTTATATACCCAAAATCTAGTAGTGGCTGCCATCACAACAGCTCCACAGAGTATTTGCTTAAACATTTTTTTTTCTGCTGTTTCTTAGGGATTGTAAAGTTCAGTCTTTTAGGGTACCAATCTATAATAGATATTTGGAGAGTACATTTGATGGATACTAGATAACTAATGGATCAGATAGTTATCTTCCTTTTGCCTAACCTCCTCCCTTTTGTACCTCCCTCTTCAGAAGCCTTTCAGCCTCCCCTCCCCCCTTTCTCAGTCTCCCTCAAGTCACTCAGTGTGAGCTGTGAGGTTTCAATGAAATAGTTCTTAATCTTCTTTATCTCAAGTAAGGGTTTATTCTGGAAAACGGGAAAAATGGAGGGTAAGGTAAGAGGGATAGGGTTTTCCCTATTATCTACAGTGAATCTTAGGTTGGAGGATATTGAGAGAAATGGCAATTCAGTCACTAGCATGAAACAGAGCCAGTCAGAGAGAGATATATGGACTATTGTCCTTCTTCTTCCTTCAAATCAGCCAGGCCACCTCCAACTTGATTGTCCCAAGTCCCAGAGATAAAACCAGCTTCTTCCTTCAGGGTCAACACCATCAGCCAAGAAGCCCAGGAAAAGTCAAGCAGTTGGCTCTTGCCTCCAACTGTTTCCCAGTCACATTCCAAATGGAATCTTCATTTGACTGACAGATGATCCATCTCCAGCTTCTGTCCTTTGTGTGCATGCCTCTTCCACACAATCAAATAGTACTTCTCTTTTCCTATAGCTGAGCTGGCAAGTTCCCTGCTCTCTTCTCTTCATCCAGCTTAATTCTCCCCCACCCCAGTCTCTTTTCCTCCTCTACTTTTTCCTTTTATTGTACCCTCAAAGACCTCCCTTCATCTCAGACCTTTCCCTCTCACTCTCTTTCTTTATGGCATTCATGAAAACCTGACTCCATTCTGCAAGACACTGCATTCCTGGCTGCCCCCTTCTACACCAAATACTTCTCTCTTGCCTCCTGACCTATTGGATTGGAAGGAAGAATAGGCATATTCCTGGTTCCCCACTACTTCTAGACTTTTCCTTGGTCACAAATACTCAGTGAACTTTTCTCCTTTGAGGTTCCCTTCATCCATAAATATTATTTAGTCCAAGACCTTATTATTGCAATATATTAATCTCCAGTCCATCATTCTCCCTCATTTTTCTGGATCACCTCAAAAGGGCTTGGGTTCACCCTTTTTGGAGGCCTTCATGCAGAGGCTAGGTGAGCTTTGGTATAGTGTTTGAGGGAGAAGATTCCTTTCAGATATGAAAAGAATTTTCTTTTTTTTAAACCCTTACCTTTCATCTTAGAATCAATACTATGTATTGGTTCTAAGGCAGAAGAGCAGCAAGAGCTAGGTAATGAGGGTTAAGTGACTTGCCCAGGGTCACACAGCTAAGAAGTATCTGAGGTCAAATTTGAATACAGGACCTCCAATCTCTAGACCTAGTGAAAGGAATTTTTCACCTATGAAATTATCTGAGTCTAGGATTTTAGTCCCTGACATATGGTCTTCCTTTTCACCCCAACCTCTACCCTCCTACTTAAAGAATTCAGAACAAATGATCAGGACTACTCAAACATCCTGACCTCCTAGTTCATCAGTCCCTCAGTTTTTATCATTTATAACTTCATTCCACCTCTTATACCCAGAGAGACTGTCATACCTAGTCAGGATCCTAGATCTAGAGCTGGAAGGAATCTCAGACTTTTCATTTTATAGATGAAGCCCAAGGATTTACCCCAGGTCACACAGTGAGGATTAGAGGGAAGATTTGAGCCCAGGTCCCCTAACTCTACAGCAAATCTTTCCATTATCCTCCTGTATCCCTAATCCTAGACTCTGAAACTCCCATCTTCTGACCATTAAACTATAGTCCTTCCATCTCTCCCTTGCTTTTTCCCTTCTAAGCCTATTTCCTGTCCTCATCAAGAACTCCAGTGGCATCTCTACCCCTCCTCATTCTCCTATTCCATTACACTGTTCTCTGTCTTCACTTTCTTCTCTTCACTGTCTTGGCTCTGTAGTTGATCTGCTCAACTCTACACTATTTTCTATGCTTAGGGATATATTAGGAAATGTTTAATAATCAGCTCTTTAGGATCTGATTCTTTATGATCCCATTTAGGGTTTTCTTAGCAAAGTGGTTTGTCATTTCCTTCTCCAACTCATTATATAGATGAAGAAATTGAGGCAAACAGAGTTAAGTGACTTGCCCAGGGTCATACAGTAGTGTCGGAGGCTGGATATGAACTCAGATCTTTCCCAACTCCAGGCTTAGGATTGTTCACTATACCACCTAGCTGCCCATTCAATAATTAGTGTGACATTAATTATTGAACCTTCCTCTTTTGGGGGGAAAAGTTCAAAACCAGCCATGTCTGATTTTCTAGACAACACCTCAGCTGCTTCCTGATTCAGCTCTTTTCCCCATTGGTGAATTCTTCCAGAAACTTCCATTTTGAGGAAGGGCCCAGCCCACTTATCCCTCATTCTCTGGACTTAGCTACCATGCTCTTATGAAGAGACAGATTGTAAGCTCCTTGAGGGCAGGGATTGCCTTTCTTTTTGCTTATATTTGAGTCCTCTGTGCTTATAGCACAATTTCTGGCATATCATAGACACAAAAGAAATGTTTGTTGACTTGTTGAATGATATTCTGTTTCTTCTCAGCTGTAGACAGGATCTGCCTGGTGTGGGCTTCTGTAGGTTCTGTAGCATCTCAAGTGGCACTTGGGTCATAACAATGAAACATTCACCTGTCTGTGTGCCACAGTAACCCTGAGTAACTCTTGTCACTTTTCTTCTCCAACCTTCTGCACTTCTGGGTCCTGCTGGGGAAGGCCACCCTGCTTTAGGGACCTTTACAGATTTATATTCTCCTAGCTCTACTGAATCCTCACAAGCCTGGTCATCCTTCCAATGCTTCTTCCCTCCCCAAAAAGCTTAAAAGTCTTTTACTAGCTCACAACCTAAGCTTGTTAACAACGTATAACGAAAACGTACGAAGAGTAATGTTGTCATTTTGTTTTTTAAATTAGATTTATATCAAAGATATTCCATCAATAACATCTGTAAGTATGAATTATTCTAAAAGGTTTCTCTATGCCCTACTGGTTAAGAACAATTGCCTCTAACTGGAATTTCCACAGGAAAGTATAGCCTTATGTTTGAACTCAATCCCAACTTTCTTTCCTGATTAACCCTCACTAGGGCTCTTCCAAAGCTCTTCTTCATGCTTCTTCCCATCCCTCTAAGCAGAAGGCCTCACCTCCAACTATTAAGAAAGGTGCCTGTGAGGCCTCCCCAGTTCCATGCCTCAACCCCTCTTGAGATTCTCCCCAATTCTCTTCCCCTTTGCTCTGGTCTCTATCTCCTTTCCCAGGCCAGACCTTGACCCCATGGCCTATTGTTCCTGTTGGGAACTTGCCCTTTTAATCATTCCCTTTCTTTCCCTCACCTTTCATCTCTCCTTGTCCACTAATTCCTTCAATCTCTAGTACAAAGGATTTTTTGAGTATAAGCTCTTTGAAGGCAAGTCTATTTTCTTTTGACTTTTATTTGCACTTAA
Organism: Monodelphis domestica; assembly: GCF_027887165.1. NCBI lineage: Eukaryota > Metazoa > Chordata > Mammalia > Didelphimorphia > Didelphidae > Monodelphis > Monodelphis domestica. The sequence goes on from NC_077229.1 coordinate 103,583,393, forward strand.
CGTAATTTATTTCCCACCATGCTTAGCACACAGTATTGCTTAATAAATGTTTTATCTCTCTATAGTGGAAATCATCATAACAACAGCTGACCTTTATAGAATACTTTACGGTTTGTAAAGCACTTTACATCATGCAATATGGAGCCTCCTAGCAGTCCTAGGAGGATGCCAATATAGAGGAAGCCCTGATGCAATGGATGGAACATTAGACCTGGAGTCAGGATCCACCCATGGACACTTATAGCTAGCTATGTGACTTTGCACATCACATCTTCTCTAACCTCAGTTTCCTTATTTATAAAATGGGAATACTAATAGCACTTGCCTCAGAGTATTCTTGTGAGGATCCGTTATGATCCTGTATATAAAACATTTTGCAAACCTTAATGTGTACTTTCTGTCTTTTCTGTTTCTCTGGGTCTCTCCCTTTTTCTCTCTTCCTTTTCTCTTCACATGAATTATATATGTGTGTACCAGTATGTATGTACATATATATATATTTATATATATATATATATACACACATACATAAATAAAATTCTTTTACTGGGTGTGTGGAATGTTGAGGAAGGACAAGCACCTCTGGTGTGAGGGCTTGCCAAGCCCTTTGCAGGGTATGGTGTTCACCTTTCATTTGACTCTCACTTGGGGTTCCAAGAGTCTAGAGCATGACTGATGGGTTTGAGGGTGACCAAGAGGTCTCAGATCCCTCAGTGCATTAGGGAAGTTGTCTACCCCAAGCATGTGAAGACTTCCCCAAACAGAATGGGCAGCTGAGAACAATTTATTACAATAGCCATGAGAGGAACTGAAAGCAGGCATTGTGGTGTGCTTAGAGCTTGGTCTCTAAGACATGGAAGATGTTGAGATCATCCACTGCATCTGGGGTCATTGCTAGTTATCCTGACTTTTGTCTTGCCACAGGACCTCAATGACTCTAGATGCAAAAATGAAGATAATGAATTTGTGCAACTCTGCCTCACTTAGATCCAATCCACAAGTAAGTCAAGACATCACTCACGATGCCATTGGTCCTCTTCCAAATGAAGAACGAACAACAACACATATATACACATGCACAATTTACATGTATATACAATATTTTATACGTGTACACATTTATAGCTATATATGCATTATCTATCTATCTATCTATCTATCTATCTATCCATCTATCTATCTGTCTGTCTGTCTTTTTCCCCCACGGTTACATGATTAATTTTCTCTCCTTCCTTGCTCCCAGAGCTGACAGGCAATTCCCCTGGGTTATACATGTATTAATAGTCAATACCTATTTCTATATTATTCATTTTTTAGTGATCTTTTAAAACCAAACCTCCAAATCATATACTCAAATAAACAAGTGATAAATCACTATATATGCTTTATTAATCCTGTTTTAGACATGAGAAGACTGTGACTTACAAAGGATCATTAACCGCTAGTTAATTTGATTTGAATCCATGCCTACCTGACTCCAGCCCAGAACTCTATTTATTATGTGACACAGGTTTCTAACTTATCAGCCTTTCCTAATAACAGCAGAAGTTGACAGCAGAGAAAGAAACTGAAACAAGCTGCAGCCATCCCTCCCAATTGTGTACTTTTGCTACAGGTGGATTCAGATGTATTTAGAAATATATTCAGGACTTTGGAAACTCCCAAATTTCAACCAATAGGTTTTCCCATCCCATATTCAGTTCCAAGCAATAGAAGCCATGGTCCCTAACGTGCCTTGTTCCCCACCTTCCCCACAAACACACAGAAAACATAGCTTCTCTACAATGGTCCTCAGAATTCTGGTAGCCATTGGATTTGCTTTACAGAGCCCACACAGCCTACCCAAAAATGTCTTTTGGGAACTTAGCTGTGTTCAATAGAAGTGCCTGGGATTAAGAGGGCAGACAGAACCTTACACCAAACAACCAAATAAGAAAAGTAAACTTTTTGTCCTCTGCTCTAGCCATCAAAATTCAAGTCTGAACCTCAGTTCTGCCTCAGTATGTTAAAAAACAGCAATGGCAATAACAACAACAATAACAACAAAAACCTTTAAAAAAGGCATCATTTTTACCCGGATTTTTTTCTTTTAAGTACATATGGTTGAAAAGCTGAGGCTCCAAAATATCTCCATGTCTTTCTCTGCCAACATCCCAGGGCAACGATGCAGACTCTTTAAACAAAGGACTTTCTTGAATGGGGCTGGAATGATGTCATTTAAAGTACTTTCTCTCCTTCCCCCATCTATAAACAAAACCCTTGGGTGCCCCTGTCACAGGATCCAATAAGTCACAGTGTTCCTTCCTCACTAACTCTACTGTTACTGGATGCCCACTAAATTGCAGAGATTTCTTTGAGAAAATTCAGGAAGAGTGAGCCCTTCCTTTAGGGGGAGGCCAGTGTTTATGAGAAAAAAAAAAGCTGGTGAGCCGAGTTTATAGGAGATTGAGGGCTGGGGACTGCTAATGTGGCGAGGTCCAAGTCACTGAGAACTCATTTCAAATAAAGTTCATTTGTTTTCCCCTGGTTGGGGGAGGCAGGGGAAGAGGCAAGAAGGAGAAGGTTAGGAATCAGCTCCAGCCCCCCTTCTCCTCCCACCATTTCACCTGAAGCCATGGGCCCAAAGCCCCCAAATCTGAACTTTCAGGTTATTTCAGTGCTTTTCAGACTAAGGAGGGACTGAAGTTCAGGCTTTATTAGACTAACCGCCTCATTCTGGACTCGCCAATAATGGGGAGTTTGATATATCCTTCCAGTTGCCATTTACTACTTTCTAACTTCATCTTTTGGTCTGGACTTGTCTTCATTGGGGTGAGAAATTCCTAGTGAGGCAACTCCCTCTTCCCAACACAGGATCATCTGACAACTGCTCTGCAATACATAGCTTTAGTCTTACAAACTAAGAGGTTAAGTAATTTGCTCAGGGTTCTCACAGCCAATGTGTCAAGGGTGGGATTTGAACCCAGAACTTCTGGCCTCTGAATCTGGCTCTCAATTCATTATGCCACATTGCCTGTCTTCATACTATGTAAGTGAAAAAGTAATAAATGCCTGTGCAAGGAATGATTTTGCATGAAAACTGGTCAGAATATCCACCCTTCAATTATTAAAGATTCTGTGATTTCATGTATATATACACACTTGTTCCACAGACACAGATCAAAGCCCTGAAAACATTTAGGAGATGACACAGCTAAAAAACTCAGCCTTACTCTGGTGATGAGCCCCTTCCACCTTACTAGGCTGATCCTTGGACAGCATCAGGGCCACCTTCATGCCAAAAGGCATCAGAGTAAAACTTTAGTGATGGCAGTCTATCTACATGTGTTCTAAAAATTTAAGGAGAAACTAACCTTATATACTACTCACCATTATGCCCAGTCCTATATCAAAATATGAGTTTAAATTGAGTTTTTAAAAAAGGGCACCCTGTCCATTTCTCCCTTAAAATTCATTTCTCTTCCTTCCTTCTTTCCTTCTTTCCTTCTTTCTTTCTTTCCTTCTTTCCTTCTTTCTTTCTTTCTTTCTTTCTTTCTTTCTTTCTTTCTTTCTTTCTTTCTTTCTTTCTTTCTTTCTTTCTTTCTTTCTTTCTTTCTTTCTTTCTTTCTTTCTTTCTTTCTTTCTTTCTTTCTTTCTCTCTCTCTCTCTCTCTCTCTCTCTCTCTCTCCTTCCTTCCTTCCTTCCTTCCTTCCTTCCTTCCTTCCTTCCTTCCTTCCTTCCTTCCTTCCTTCCTTCATCTCTTTCTCTCCTTTCTCAAGAATGACAAACAAAACCCCTAATACCAAAGTAACACAAGACAATCTGAAGTACAATTTATAGGAATTCTGAACAAGGAAAAGGTCACAATGCCATAAAATAAAGTTTGAGGCTAACAGAATTACTTAATATTTTCCTAAAACTACTCAATTCCATCTTTGTCTATTCTCTTCAAGAGTACTCTGTTAATCAAAGAGACATTTCCTTGGATCAATGTCCTAAGGCCTTCAGGAAGGGAATAAAGGGTACTGCCCCCTCTTCCCTTGGCTTCTATGACTTTCCTCTCTCTTAGTTTTCCCTTTAACTGTCTGATTGCTCCTTCTTTGTTTCCTTTGCTGCATATTCATCTATTTCCCCAACCCACTAATTTTGGAAGGTCCATAAGGTTGTAGCTTGACTTCTCTGTCTCTGTCATTTTCCCTCGGTCTCCCCTCCCTCCTTCTCTCTGTCTCTGTCTCTCCTCCCTCTCCCTCTTCCCTCCCTCCCTCTCCCCCTCTCTCCCTCCCTCCCCCCTCTCCTTCCTTCCCTCTCTCTCTTTCTCTCCCTCCCTCTCTCTCTCTCTCTCTTTCTCTGTCTTTCTCTGTCTCTGTCTCTCTCTCTCCCAGAAATACAATTCTGTTATTTGACAATATAACTATCATCTCCTGTCAATAGAATACTTTCTTAAAAGAATATAATTAAACAGAAACAAATCAACATGTTGACCATATCGGACTGTGCACATCTCATTCTGTTTCTGTAGGGCACAGCTTCTCTATTGTGGTCCTTTGCCTTCAGTGCCAGTGCTGTCACCTACAAGGAAATCTGTTCTGATCCTACTAATTATGAGTTCTCTTCCTACCCCTAGAACTTTGTATCTAATTATCTGAATGTGGAAGCATATTTAAGAACTTTTGTCTCTCTATAAATATTAAGCAATACTATTTTCTAAAGGCAGCCAAGTGGGGCAGTTGATATACTGCTCAGCTAGAAGTCAGGAAGATCTAAGTTAAAATTTGGCCTCAGATACTTAAAGCTCTGTGACTCTAGACAAACAATCTCTGACTGACTCAGTTTCCTCAACTATAAAATAGAGGTAGTAAGAGCACCTATTTCCCAAAGTTGTTATAAAGATCTAATGAGATAATATTTGTGAAAAGCTTAACTTGGCACAATACCTGCTACATAGTAGGTGTTTAATAAATCCTTCTTCCCTTCTCTCCATTTTAAGTCCCTTAGAAAGATAAGTGATAGGAAAAGGACGAAAAGGTCTTTCTTAGAATTAAGGATGGTCTCCAAAAAATTTTTAACATGGAATAACTCTTGACTTATTTATATTATTGCCTTCCCTACCCCTGATGCCACTGGGTTACTGATTCATCCTAGCAATCTCTGCTTGATCAATAGACCCCCTCTTCTCCATTGAGATAGTCTTAAGACAACTCCAGGAGAGCAGTAAATGGATGGAGACTTGGTTACTCAACAATTCCAGAATGTTAATCCAAACTTTAACACATTTTAAACATATTTGTTCAAGATTCCTTTAACTGTTGCTTGAAATTTTCTTGGGGCAGCCTTATGTTAGAAAGCAATTGAGTTCATGGCAGTTTGGATATATCTCTCTTTTCAAGGGAGAAGTAGTTCAGATACAGAAGAATGTAAAATTAAATAAAATTGTTTCTGACAGAGGAGGCTGAAAATATCCAGCATGGTTTTAGTATGAATGATTTTTCTTTAATGTAAGCATATGTAGTATCTTCTTAGGATTCTCTGAAACTGTCCTTTCAGTCATTTCTTACAGTGAAATAATATTCTATTACATCCACATACTGTAATTTGTTCAGCCATTCCTCAACTGATGGGCATCACCTTTGTTTTTGGTTACTGCAAAAAGAGGTGTTATAAATATTTATATCCTTATGGGCCCGTTTCCTCTTTCTTTGCAGTCTTTGGGGGTATTGTCCTAATAGTGGCATTTGTAATGAAAAATTGATGATCTGCGTGACAGTATTTCTGGTTGTGGTAACTGGGATGTACTCTGGCTTGTGACTAGAGAGAGCTGCTAGTATGGGGACACCCCTGAGGGATTCCTAGTTACAATGGGGATAGATGAGAGACACTGCTTGAGAGACAGAGAGGGGCTGCCACAGGGGAATGCTCTGGGGTTTGCCTACTGATCTCTACTGATGACTGGTAGATCAATATATTTCCTAACCTCCTCCACCCTTTCACTCCCAGATCCCACACACTCCCTCACCCCCCTCCCTTCTTCCAGCTTCTCCCTCCCAATTTCTTCTTGAAGCTTGTGGCTTCGCTCCTCCCTCCCTGAGTGGACTATGAAGATTCTCTTGTTTTCTTTCTCAGGTAAAGGGTTTATTGGGAAACAACAGGATAGAAAACTGAGGAAAGAGGGATGAGGGCTTCCCTAAACTATAAGGAGAATTTGAGGGTTTGGGAAATCTGTCCAATCACAACTGTGACAGAGGGACAGTCAGAGAGATGGAGGACAACTGTTACTCTTCTTTTCTTTTCCACAAAGCCACCAAGGTCTCTCAGCCTAATTTCAGAAGCCCCCCTCAAGGGTCCTTCAGCCTGGGACAAAAGTTAATAATATTAGTTCTCAGCTTTTTCCTTCAGCCAGCCACCCTTGGTCAGAAAAATCCAGAGAGCCAAAGTCTCCTGGTCAGTCAACCCCAGAGAGAGAGACAGAATCAAAGTCCCCTCCAGCTTCAACTGCCTCCTCCTCCTCCTGGGAACATTCTTTTTGGAACCTTCTCCTTGATTGGCAGACAGGTCCCCAGCCTTGTTTCTTGCATGACCTGGCTTGCAAGTCCTCTCTCTCTCTCTCTCTCTCTCTCTCTCTCTCTCTCTCTCTCTCTCTCTCTCTCTCTCTCTCTCTCTCTCTCTCTCTCTCTCTCTCCATGCCTTTTCCACACATTACTAGGTCAAAGGGTATGCAGTTTAGATTTTGGGGATATAGTTCCAAATTGCTTTCCAGAAGGGCTGGACCATTTCACAATTCTGCTATTCTCCTGATGTACCTCCTTTCCCATAGATTCTCTAACAATGGCCATTTTTACATTTTTATCATCTTTACCAATCTGGTATGTGTGAGGTGGAATCTCAGAGTTCTCCAATGATTAGTGATTTGGAGCACTTTTCATAGGTCTGTTGATAGCTTATATTTTAGTCTTTTATCTTTTGACCATATATCTACTGAGGAATGGCTCTTGTTTTTTTTTCAAACTCTTACCTTCCTTCTTAGAATTACTACTGTGTATTGGTTCCAAGGCAGAAGAGTGGTAAAGGCTAGGCAATGGGAGTCAAGTGACTTGCTTAGGGTCACATAGCTAGGAAGCGTCTGAGGTCAAATTTGAACCCAGGACCTCCCTTTTCTAGGCCTGGCTCTCAATCCACTGAGCCACCCAGCTGCCCCCTGTGATCTTCTTAATGACTGTTCTCCAAGTCTGCAATGCTCTCTTTCCTCTTCCTCTCTGCTTCCTTTAATACCTTTCCTCTATTGATGATCTCCACCTTATCCTGAATATATCTTGTTTGCACAGTTACTTTTATGTAGTCTCCTTTTGATTGTGAGCACCTTGAGGGCAAGGACTGTCTTTTGCCTTTGTAACCTCAGTGCTTGGCACAATGCCTGGCACATAGTAAGGCATTTAATATAGGTTTATTGACAGACTCCCCCTATCATTTTATCATTAGGTAAGTGTCTAAGGTCTCTTCTAGCTCTAATTCTCTCGCTTTGTATGTCACAGCTTAGTGAGACTGGTTCTCATCTGAAATCCATCAAACAACCAACACATTTTTTTTTAAACCCTTACCTTCTGTCTTGGAGTCAATACTGTGTATTGGCTCCAAGGCAGAAGAGTGGTAAGGGCTAGGCAATGGGGGTCAAGTGACTTGCCCAGGGTCACACAGCTAGGAAGTGGCTGAGGCCAGTCTGAGGCCTAGGACCTCCCGTCTCTAGGCCTGGCTCTCAATCCACTGAGCTACCCAGCTGCCCCCAACAACCAACACATTTTTTAAAAAAGCATCCATGATGTGGTAGGCACTTAGCTAGGTCTTGGGAATACAAAGATAAAAAGCAAACAGTTCCTGCCCACAAGAAATGTACATTCTATTAGGAGAGACAGCACTAAAACAATAGAACAATTCTATATAAATTCTATACAATAATTCCATACAACATATACAGAATAGGACCATCAATCTAGAGGAAAAATAACCTCAGAGGCTGTATAGTCCTTTGCTCTAATTTTACAGATGAGAAAACTGAGGCTCAGAAAAGTTAAGTGACTCACTAGCCCAAGGTCACACAGGTAAGTGACAGAGGTGAGATTTGAACTTAGATCCTCTGAATATAAAGCTAGTGCTTTCCCTACCATGTTACTTAGCAACATATATTTATATAAGATAAATATAAAATAAATAGAAGGTCATTTGGGGGTGGGGTGGGGCTGAGAAATACTTCACTAAGTGTCAACTGTGCAGTTTTGAAAGAAACAAAGGATTCCAGGAGGTGGAAGTGAGATGAAGTGAGTAGAGAGTATATGCTAGGGATGGGGGACCCCCAAGGCAAAGGTAGAGAGGAAAATTGAGTGTCACATATAAGGCTAGTTTGGCTGGGCTTGAATAGCTTATATTTGATCCAAGAGGCAATAGGAAAACCAGCGAATTTATTGAGTAGGGGAGTGACCTCATCAGACTAGCACTTTTGGAAAATCACTTTGCCAGCTTCATGGAGGACAGCTTGGCTAGGGGAGAGACTTGCATCAGGGACAATAACCAACCAACCAACCAAAATTTATTTAAAAATTTTAAAATAGTGTTTTATTTTTTCCCTAATTGCACATTAAAAACAATTTTTAACATTAAAAAATTTTTTTTTAATTTTAAAAGTTTTTAAATTAAAAAAAAATTGAGTTCTAAATTCTCTCCCTCTCTCTCTCCACCCTCCCGGAGATGGCAAGCAATTTGATATAGTTTATACATATGCAATCATGCAAAATATCTTTCCACATTAGTGATGTTGGGGAAGAAAACACAGATAAAAAAAAGGCAAAATAAAGAGAATGAAAACTCGTATGCTTTGATCTGCATCTACACTCTAACTCTTTCTCTGGAGGTAAGTAAAACCTTTTTCATCATGGCTCCTTTGGAATTATCTTGGATTATTGTATTGCTGAAAAGTCATTCACAGTTGGTCATGAGGCAATATTGCTGTTTCTGTGTACCATCAACAAGTATTAAGTGCTTACTAGGTTCCAGACACTGTGCTAAATCTAGGGCCACAGATATGAAAGTGAAGCAGTCCTGGACCTCAAGAAACTTAAATTCTAAATAATACATGGCAGTTTGGGGAGGCATGTTATTAGGAAAATCTTCACAAAGAAGATCGCACTTGAGCTGAATCTTGTAGGAAATCAAGAATTCCAAGAGACTAAGATAAAGACAGAACAATTTCAGGCAAGGGGGAAGAGTGGGTGCAAAGGCAGGGAGATGGGAAATGAAGTGTTATATAAGAAGGAAGGAGATAAGTATTTATTAAACACCTACTATGTGCCAGGTACTTGCTAAGTGCACTTGACAAATATTAACTTATTTGATCCTCAAAAAAAACAACAACCCAATAACTTGGGAAGTAGGTACTGCTATTGAGGAAACTGAGGCAGATAGAAATTAAATGACTTGTCCAGGGTTACACAGCTAGTAAGCATTTGAAACTGTATTTGAACTCAGGTATTCTTGATACAAATCCATGGTGATTTCTTTGCTCCTCAGTGCTCTATCCACTTTGTTACCTTGCTGCTTATAATAGGAGTGAGAATAGTGAGTAGGTCAGTTAGGAGGCTATTGCAATAGTTCAGTCATATGTAGGAAAGAGAATGAAAGATATTGTAGGAAAAGAAATAAATTTAAATTTATATTTGGGAACTGATTGGATATGTGGGATTAGGGAAAGTAAGGAATCAGGGATAATGCCAAGTTCAAGAATGTGGCTAACTATGAAGGAGAATGGAGTCCTAGACAGAAACAGATGCCAACGCACAGTTAGGTAGTATAGTAGATAGAGTACCAGGCTTGAAGCTGGCCTGGGTTCAAGTCTGACCTCAGATATTTCCTAGTTGTATGATTCTGGGCAAGTCACTTAACTTCAATTGCCTAAGCTTGCTGCTCTTCTTTCTTGCAATTGATTCTAAGATATAAGGTGAGGGTTTAACAGAAATAAAGAAATAAATAGATGCTGGTGGGACATTCAGTTTGAAATGTTTAACAGGCAGGCAGTAGGTGATGTGGGAATGGAGCTCAAGGGAGAGCCTAGGGCTGGATATATAGACTTAGGAGTCATCTTTAAGGAGATGATAATGGAGTGTGGAGTTAATAAGGTCACCAAGGGAGAAAGAAAATAGAAATAGGTTCAGGACAGATTTTGGAGCACCCAGAATTTAGGGGGTATGAAAAAGAAAATGAACATGCAAGGGAAAATGAGAAAAAGCAGAAAAAGAAGGAGGAGGAGGAGAAGGATAGGAAGAAGAAGGAAGAAGGAAGGAGGGGGGAAGGAAAAGGAGGAGGAGGAACTGAAGATGATATCCAGGAATTCAACAGGATGAAATGGAGCAGAGGCCAAGAAAGATCAAGATTAAGAAAAGGCCATCAGATCAGGCAATCAAACAATCGGTAACTTTGGAGAAAGCTCTATATTGGATAAGGAGGCAAATATTTGAAAGAAGAAGGCAATATAGTGTTAAAATGTTTAACTATGGAGTCAAGACTGGGAAGGAAGGAAACACAGGTTAGGGCATGGGAAAGTACTGAGGTATGGGAAGGATTAGAGTTTGAAGACTAGGTTTAGGAGGGGATAGGCCTAGGGAGAGACAAAATGGTAGCTGGTTATATGCTGAGAGGATTTAAGAGATGAAAAGTATGGCCATCCTTTCATATAGCTGAGTTTGAGTGCAGAAATAGTTTACCAGAGTTTTAAAGACTGGAGAAATGGACAATTAAGATGTTTGAGATGATGTTAGTATGAATATTGAGTCTCCTAGTCTAAGGGCAGCCATTGGGGTACAGAAGAAGATTAAGCCAGTCACTGAATTTCTTAAGAAGGAAAAAAACCCACTGAGGACCAATAGATAACAACTTCTAGAATCTTGATTGTTGTACTTCAGTTGTTTCAGATTCTTTGTGATCCCATTTTGGGCTTTTCTTGGCAAAGATTCTGGAGAGCTTTGCCATTTCCTTCTCCAGCTCATTTTACAGATGAGGACATGGAGGCAAACAGGGTTAAGTGATTTGCCCAGGGTAAGTGTCAGATTAGATTTGAACACATGTCTTCCTGACTGAAGGCCTGGGGTTCTCTCTATTGTACCATCTAGCTGCCAGAAAAGAAGAAGACCTGGGTTCAGTTTTCTTGAACTGACCCTGCTTGTGTGACCTTGGGTAAATCACTTAATCTTTTCATACACTAGATTTTAAATTATTATAAGTTACTCAGAAGGTGCCAGTCTTCATCGGCATAGGCAATGTCCTCAAACCAGAAATCCCCTCTATTGATCGGTGAAATCACAGGTCCTTCAGGGTTATTCCTCCATATTCCCTCTAAAGTTAGGTCCTCTCTGGAACTATCCCAGGTTTAAGTTACTCTGTGAGAACACATTCCTAAAACTATAGCTCCCAAGCCCTTACTGGTACACTTGCTTTTAGTAAACAGTAGATACAATTCAAAGCAAAGGCATTTACTAAGGAAATATTGTAAAAACAATAGTAACAAGAAATTTCCCTTCTCATAAAACTGGCTGTGATCTTCCACAAATCCCCATGGTAACAGTAAGAAGAGTGCATTCAGTGTGATAGTGTAAAGAACATGGACTCTGGACCTGGGCTTGGAGTCAGGAAGATGAGTTCAAATCTTCTCTCAGACATTTATTTGCTGTGTGACTCTCAGCTAATCATTTAATTTCTTTATGCTTAGCTTCCTCAACTGTAAAATGGGAATAATAACACTTGCCTCATAGGGTTGTTTTGAGGATAAAATGGGAAAATATTTTAAAAGTGTTTAACACAGTGCTTGGGCATAGTAAGCAAATTGCTTTCCAGCATGATTGGACTAGTTTCCAGTTACACGAACAATGAATGCATCAGTAGACCTATTTTCCCACATGCCCTCCATCTTTGCCATATTAGTCAATCTGATGGATTTGAGGTGGTTATCTCAGAGTCGTTTTAATTTGCATTTCTCTAATTTAGTGATTTGGAGCATTTTTTCCAAAGGCTATGATAGCTTTGTTTTCTTCCTCTGAAGCCCAGAGAGGAGTAGTGACATGTCCACACGAGGTCCTCTGTCTCCAAGCCCTTGGCCTTGCACCGTTCGTTCTCTTTTAAGCTTCAAAGACTGCAGGACGCAACAGTTTGGACAGCGAACACGAAAGCGTGCACGTGACTTGGCAGGCACAGCGTACTATTAGAGCGACGAGCCCGAAAACTGGGCTACTGTGTCTGTCTAGCTACCAGCCTCGTTTCTCTATGATCTCCATTCCAAAAAGTACTCCAGAGCTACCGAGAATGCGGTGGGTGGTGCCTAGAAAGGCGATTGAAAATCCATTCAGTGGCTCTTGCTAGCCGTGGGGGTGGGACTGACAACCGGAAGTCCAGATGACCCTTCTAGCCCACTGACGTACTCTATGGCCTTGGAGGACCTCGCTGGCTGAAAGTCCATGGGGTTGCTGCTGACTTGGTGAAGAGCTGGGGTTGGGGAATTCTGGTGAAGGGCAGGGTGGGCGGGGTCGGGGTTCCTCCCATCCCACTGGTCCCAGTTTTTGCTCCCATCTCGGCCGAGGCCGCTTCTGTAGCCCCCCAGGGGGGCATCGGCATGGCGGGAGCCCTAACACCTGCCTTCCATCCTAGAAGCCCCGCCCGCCACCCAGGAGCCTTACCTGGGTTGGGGGGTAGACACCGAACTTGACCGTGACTTGGCTCCCGGTGACCTGCGGTGACCTCCGATGGGTGGCAAGCTTGCGTTGCTGGGCGTGCTGTACCTGGTGCAGGGCTTGCCCCACGGGCTCCAAGCCGGGCTCCTGCCGCTGCTGCTCCGCTCCCACGGTATCTCGCTGACCCGCGTGGGTCTGACACGCGCCCTGCACGCACCCTGGTTGCTCAAGGTGGTCTGGGCCCCGCTAGTGGACCGGCGCGGCTCCCAGCGGGCCTGGCTGGCTCTGAGCACCGGGGTGCTGGGGCTCCTGTGCTCGCTCCTGGCGGCTCTGCCCCCGGTTTCGGGGCCCGCCTCCAATGGGATGCCTGCAGGGGCAGCCGTGCTGCTGCTACTGCTGAATGCTGGGGCAGCAATGCAGGACGTGGCCTTGGACGGACTGGCCGTGCGATTACTGGCCCCCGCCGAACTGGGCCCGGGCAACACTGTCCAAGTGGTGGCCTACAAGCTAGGAGCGGCCCTCGCTGGTGGGGGGCTCCTGGCGATTGCTCCCGACCTCACGTGGGGACCCCTCTTTCTTGGGCTTACTGCAGCCTACGTGCTGGCTGCTGCTGTAGCCTGGTGGGCCCCTGCTCTGCAGCTCCCACCCCTCCAGGCCCAAGAGAGCCATTGCCTCCCTTCCCGAGGGTTCCGAGCCCTCCTGGCTGTGCCCGGGACCCCTTGGACTGCTGGCTTTGTCCTTCTTTATAAGTTGGGTGAGTGTCAAGGTCTCAGCCCTGGGCCACACAACTTCTTTGGGCTTTAGTTTCCCCATTTGTAAAATGAGCAGTTTGGTTGGGGAAAAGCCTTCCACTGGTAGTCAATTTGACTAGACTCCTAATTTGCTGTGTGACTAAGCAAATCCCATCAAGCCACCAGAAGTTTTCCTCTCTGAAATGAGGGGTTTGATGTACTGGTCTTTCAAAGCTCCCGCCCCCCCCCCCCAAAAAAAAACCTTACCTTCTGTCTTAAAGAGGTAAGGGCTATACAATAGAGGTCAAGTGACTTTCTCAGGGTCACAAAGCTAGGAAGTTTCTAAGGAGAGATTCAAACTTAGGACATCCTGTCTCTAGGGCTGGTTCTCAATCTACTGAGATACCTAGGTGCACCGACCCACACACACACACACACACTTTTCCAGGCCTGATTAGATGACCAGTTTTGAGATTCCTTTTATATAGACAAACATGGTAGAATGAAGAGCACTAGATTGGTATCAGAGAACCCGAGTTTGGATCCTGCTGCTGCCACTAAGCAGCTGTGTGCCATTGGGCTTATTCTGTAAAACAAGGGGATTGGCTTCTGATCTAAATTCTGAGATTCTCTAGCAGTGAGGGAAAGGTTTCTGGAGGAGGCTAGACAAGTGCCAAGGCCCATCTTTGGAGAGGAGGCTTGAGATTCCTTGCTTAGCTAACCTTGTTCCATGCCTGTCCCATGCCCAGGTGAGCAGGGTGCCATCAGCATGTTCCCTCTCTTTCTGCTGGACCAGGGGGTGTCAGCTGCAGAAGTGGGACTGTGGAACGGCATGGTGGCCGTGGGCTTCTCTATTGCTGGCTCTTCCCTGGGTGGTGTCCTTCTTGCCAGGCACAGGTGAGAGAAGCATCATGGAGGGGAGGGACAGAGGGGAAGTTGGGCCAAGGCTGACCTTGAGCCTTCCCCCCTTCCCCTCTGCCTAGGCAGCCTCTGCCTCTCCTGAAACCTCTTCTCCGCCTGCGTATCGGGGCCCTAGCCTTCCAGATGGCTCTGCTCTTCTGCTTCCCTAGCTCCAGCCTGGGGAGCCTTTTAAAAGGTGAGGGGGAATGCAGGGGCTTGGCACAGGTAGAGGTGCTACAGAAAGGAACTGATATGTAGATGGCGGGGTCCCTTGAGGTAGACTTTGGGGAGGCACTGAAGGACGGAAGGGGACTGTTGACTGGCACTGAACTTTCACCCCATCAGGAGCTGCTCTGGTGAGCCTCGGACCCCAGCACTTTCTGAGTGGCACTGTGACTACTCTCACCTTTGCTCTCATGATGCACTGCAGCCAGCAAGCACACAGCACAATCCAGGTAGTTGGCAGGGTGGTGGTGTGTGTTGAGGGTAATGTTGGGTCCCCTAGCCTTATCAGGCTCCATTAGAGCCTGGATGGAGATGAGACTGCTCCTTCCCAAAGATGGCAAAGGCTTAGCATAAATGGCAGCTGAGGCTCCTCCCAAATGGCAAAGGACTCACTCTGGGAAGCATCTATATTCTGGGACCCTTGCAGCACTCAGGGGAGCACTGTCAATGCGGGAAAGGGAGATGCATGCTATGAATGGTCATTTTTAGGGGAAATTGTGGTGCATTGTAGAGTGTTGGGGTCCCTTTAGGCTCTGCCCTCTCTTCTTCCTAGTCTACTCACTACAGCTTCCTGGCCACACTGGAACTACTGGGGAAGTTGCTGCTGACGACAGGGGCTGGAGCCCTGGCAGATGGGCTGGGCCTAGGGCTATGTTTCACACTCTTCCTTGTCCTCTCCTTGGTAGCCCTGCTGTACTTGGACTTAGCTCCCAGTAACCTGGGTTGAACAGGGGAAGGAAATGAAGAGAACACTGTCTCATGTCCTGCTTCCCACACCCCAAACCAAGGCTAGACCCTGGAATCTATTTTTAGTATCAATAAAAATATTGAGTTTTTAAATTTTCTGCTTTGAAGATTGTCCTTTCTCCTCTTAGAAAGTAAATGGTAGTTGGGGTGTGTTTCCAGTCTGGTACCATGTGCCTTTTTCCTGGCAGAAAGCAGGAGGTGGGCATCTGATCAGCCAGCACTCTTCCTCACTGAGGATGGCAGCAACTATCTGATGGGAATGATGGGATGAGACCCTTTCAGATTCACTTCCAGGCAAGAATCTCTCTTGTGGCTAGGCGGAGGAGGCTGGGGAAGCTCACGTGCAGGTATTTCCGCCAGAATCGACGGTCCTTTCCATAAACCTCTGCTGGGTAACAGGGGCTTCCTGTGGGCATGAGATAGGGATACAGTGGCATGAGACCCAGGACTGAAGAGCTTAGCACCCTACTACACTGGGACTGGAAATGCTGATGCCAGCAGTGGGCCCAGAGAAAGTGGGAATTCCTCTCAGGGGAGTTGGGTGCTGAGAATAATCCCAGGGATGTTCAGTTGAGTCCTAGTGATGGGGAATAATAAGGCAGCAAAAAAGCAGGAGGCCCATCTCTCACCAATGCCATGAAAGATCCTGGCAAGAGCTCTGCCTGAGAACTTCTCCTCCTGCCGGATGGATAGCAAATGGCGGATGTCAGAACAGATTGAACTCTCCCAGTCTTGGAGCTGTGTGAACATAAGGGTAAATAGTGGAGGAGTTGGACCAGGCCAACCAGACTGTACTAGCCAGCCAGAAGATTCAGGACTCTAGGCAAATGGGTCAGGCCAAGTCAAGTTCTCTATTAAAGATGATGCTTAATCCATAATCCTCCCCAACACCCCTCAGTTTGCAGCAGGGCTGAAGATCAAGCAGATAATGGAGAGAATCTTAAAGAGCAATCTCTAGCTTAATAATAATGAATGTCCCCCCCCACCCCCCCAGTTTACCCAAATTCATTCTCAGTAGGCCTCTGGTCAGACAGGTCTCATGGTCACCTCCCACTGACAAACCAGTCTTTTTCTTGTCTCTGCACCTGTGAAGTCTACCTTCTGAGATTCTCTAACCATGGCACACATTTCAAATGTATGAAATGGGTAAGTAATGTCTCTCACTGAGGGGACGGTCTATGGTTCTCCCTTGTCTGTCTCCCACAGTGCATCCAAGCCTAGGTTCTTTTCTAAGGGAGGGACTGTGACTTTGGAGACTAGTGATACTTACTCTGGCCTGACCAAAGTCATGGTTCTGCTCACTCTCTTCTCTGAATTGGTCTTCAAAAAGTGCTGCTGTCCCCTCCTCAAAGTAACGGGTAAGCAGGGCCTTCAGTTGGTCACTCCTTTCTTCATCTACATGTTCCATGCAGGGCCCACAGTTGGGGAAAGCCACCCTAAGAAGCAGGGCAGGGCACATGATAAAATAACTCAGCCAAAGGGACTTCAAATGATGTCTGCCAGTATGTGCTGGGTGGTTCTGCCTTCCAACCTCTAGGGCCTATGAATTTTAAAACTATTCCACCCTAATCAGACCATTCTTTAGAAGATCTGATTTAGCTATTTCCTGATCAATAACAATGGAGATACTTGGAATAACAGAATCAGGTCTTGGAAACTCTACATTCTCCACCCTTCTTAGTTTAATAAGATTAGCAAGGTCTGCATCAAACTCAAGATTTAATTATCTGAGGAAATGACCTTCAACAGACATGTGCAAAAAAAAGGGACAAACCTCTGGGCTGTCCTAAGTCAAGCTAAGTCATCATTCGTACAGAAGAGATGCAGGAAAGTGATGTAAAACTGTCTATATAAGGCATGTCACTTCCTGTCTCTTCCTCTTTTCCTGGAGAGACGACTCTGGCTGACAGCATGCTAGGCGGTCCAACATCTTGGCGTGGTGGTCACTATTGTCTGAGTTTGGTGGTGAGTTTTGCCCTGGAGCTGATTTCAGGTTTGGGCATCTTAGCTGAGCCCCTTTGGAGGTCAGGTTGATTCTTTCCTCCTTCATACTCCAAAACCTTATCTCCTAATCTCCCCGCTTGGTACCAGCCAGGCAGGGGGGAGAAAACCTACTCCTTTCCTTCTTCCTTCTCCTTAATCTCCTCCACTATCAATTAAAACAACATACAATTTCCCACTGACTTGGTTTTTTCATTAGGATTTTATAAATTAAATCCTTGGCGACAAAAACAATTATTGCATTCCGTCTCAGCCATAATTTTATCCTTTACAGGCCCCAGCCTTATGAATTGTGTGGAAGGAGGCAGGCTTCTGACACTCCTTGTAGTAACCAGTACCAAGCCTTCCAAGCGGGTAGCAGAGCACTTCAGCCTCCAAGGAGGGAAGAAGGCTTTCATAAGAGGTGGGGGCCAACACTGTCTTCAGTTCCTGGCTCCTAATTTCCCCATACCTTTGGAAGGCCTGGAAGGTGGCCCGTAGCTGTGCCAGAGCTTCTTTTTCTCGAGCTTGGATTCGCTGGTGCAGAAAGTCACAAATTTCATCCTGTTCAAAAGCTGTCAGACCTGGGGATCGCATGTGGAATGACAGGTCCCTAAACTCCACCAGGACCCCTGTACGACGAGGAGCTCCTGCATCAAGGAGGGCACAGAGGTCATTCAGGTCATCTAAGAATGGTTATTTTTTTTTGCTCTTAACTTTGCTCTTAACTAGTCAAAGGTCCTGTCCCAGACACAGCCCCTTTCTTCTATTCTCCTTGCCCCCAAGATGGCCCTACTCATTGTGAGGTATACATATCTAGGGAAAGAGGAAGCCTCATTGTAAGACATCTTTAATAGGGTAGCGACCAAGCTAGAGGAGAGGAGGCAGGGTATGTATAGGGGAAAGAGCCCACATATACCCCCTTACCCTTTCCAGGAGTCACTTCCCATTGCAGTTGGTTCAGTGTCCGCCGTACAAGGGCTGCTTCCCAGCCCATGGAGTCAGCCAGCTCCACCACGTTGAAGTCTAGGGAACTCCTGCCTTTGTCTTTGGCTGACTGCTGTTGAGCCAGGCCCACAGCCACAGCGGGGCACCTGACATGGGGCAGGAAGGAGAAAGAGGCCTGCTTTGGCCCCTAAAAGACACATTCTTAAACTCCCACCATCATCTATAAAAAGGTACCTGCCCTGGAACTCTAGG
Organism: Monodelphis domestica; assembly: GCF_027887165.1. Classification (NCBI taxonomy): domain Eukaryota; kingdom Metazoa; phylum Chordata; class Mammalia; order Didelphimorphia; family Didelphidae; genus Monodelphis; species Monodelphis domestica. The sequence goes on from NC_077229.1 coordinate 103,601,853, forward strand.
CTATGCCAATCATATTGAGTAGGTCTCAGTTCTACCTTTTTTCAGTGGCATCCTTCCATGATCCAGCCTGAGGCTGGATTTCAAGCCAGAGGTAGATGTGATTCAGAATCACCCAACTCTTGTGGGATATTGGTCACAAGATCTCCTTACCTCTTGGCCAAGGCCTGGAGCTGTGGGGGCCCACCATAGCATTTCAAATGGCAAATGGCGAAGATTGGGGCCAGCAGCTTCAGCCAACTTCTAGGGTGGAGCTCCAGGTAGCAGAGCAGTGTTTCAATGGCTGGCAAAGTGCAAAAAGGGAATAGTTGTGGGAGGCCTGAGACATCCTGATCCCAGGTCCTTCTCTTTCCTATAGGCTAGGGTCAGAGATTATGTGTACCATAGCTTCTAATGTCTGACTGGTGGACAATTTCATGGGGAAGATGGAGGCTAAAGCAGGGTAAGAGATGGGATGACCAACTTCCTCATCTCATTTAATGAAAATGAAGAGTTAGAATTCCAGTCTCCTTCATTGGTTATGCCAACTAACTGGAGGTGCCTTCATCAGTTCCTGTAGATTAAATTCTCTCTGTGCTAATTATTCAGATGTACATATCTAGCCCTAACCTTCAGTCTTCCATCTTCAAACTGAATGTCCTTTGCATATCTTAAACTCAGCATGTCCAAAACAAAACTCATTTATCTTTCTTCCCAAACTCTTCCCTTCTTCCTAATGTTCCTATGTTGGGGCATACCTTTGACAGTACCATCTTGTCACCCCAACCTTGCATCCTGGGTTTCATGCTCAGCTCCTCACCCTTAATTCCTATATCACATCTTTCACCATATCTTGTCAATTCTACCTTCATGATATCTCTCATTTTTCCTGTGACACTGCCACCTGCTAGGTGTGGGCCCTCATCACCTCACAGCTGGATGCTAGCTGGTTGGTCTCCCTACCTCAAATATATGCCTTCTAGTCCATCCTCAGTCACTCTGCTGTCAGGCTGGCACAGATCTGACCATGCCACCTCCCCAATTCATTAAAATCCAGTGGTTCCTTTTTTGGTTCTAGGATAAAATGTAAAATATCTGTCTTCATAACCCCTCCTACCATTCCAGTCTTCTTATACTTTACTACACATACTCTGTTATCCAGTGACATTGGCCTCCTTGCAGGTTCTTGCATATCACTCGCCATGTTCTCCAGGTCCATTTTCACTGACTGTCTTCCATGCTTGGATTCTTCCATCACTTTCCCTCCCTGGCTTCCTTCAGGTCCCAGATGAAATCCCACTTTCTATGAGAAGTCCTTCCTGATTCCCCTCAATACTAGTATCTTTCTTTTTATTGATTATTCCTCATTTATCATAAATATTTCTTGTTCGAATGTAGTCTCCCCCATTAGCCTGTTGAGCTTTCTTTTTTTGTTTGCCTTTTTGTTGTATCTCCGGTGCTTACTTAGCACAGTGCCTGGCACACAGTAGATGCTTAATAAGTTCTTGTTGACTGTCCAGATGGGCCTTTTCCTGCTCCAAAATCTATGATCCTTTTAAATAATGAGTAAAGATACAACCTGGGGATGAGGACATTTCCTCAGAAGACAGAGCAATGGGGAGTTTTGAGTCCTGTTTCTGACAGTAACCATGGGCAAGTCATTTGACTTTCCAAACTAGCTTCCATTTTCTCATCTATAATACTGATATTAATTTGTACAGGATTATAAGCACTATAGAAATAGAAGAGAGAGCTAAGAGAAACCAGGATCAGGGCTTGCTTGTCCAGCAGACAGAATTTCCAAGTCTTACCCTCTTCCCGCATGTCCAAGGTCTCCACCATCTGCTGAACAGAGAAGGCACGTTCATGGCCTGGGCAGATTCTCAGTACATTGGCAGGAACCTCACTTTCTTCCTGGGGACCAGCCTCCTGCACACCCTCTCCTCCTGAGCTGGGTACTTCCTGCATCTCTTGACTGCAGTGGGTAGAGCTCTCTTTCTCCAGGGCCTCCCCATCATTCACCTCAGCATCCTGCAGGAAGACATCTCCCCACCCCAAAAAAGTCACCAGGGTTCCCCAAGTGAAGATCCTTCCCCAGTGGGTACAACATATAGGACCAGGGATTGAAGAAGCTCCTGTGTTGACCCCCTAGTCCCCCCACTCCACACTGATCCCTCGTTTCCAAAGGCTCAGCTTGGAAAGAGATGGGTCATGGGTTCCTCTAATGAAAGTCTTCTGTCCTCAAACCCACCATCACTTGGGGCTGTTGGAGCTGCTTTGAACAGGTGCATGGGGGAAACAGCCTCTGCACCAGTTTCTTAAGAGTCAGGTAATCTACAGTGTCAGCGTAGATGTGTCTGCGCAGCTCTCGAAGGTCTTCTCCCTATAATGAGGAGAAGAGTAGGGTCAGGCATTTGTCTTTCCATGGGCTTGTATTGAAGAGGAGCCAAAGAATATCCAAGATTATGAATCATAAACAGTGTTGTGAGTTGTGCGACAAGGCTCAGGTAAAGGGACGTAAAAGGGGAACCTGCCATCTCCATGCCCCACCAGGGTCTATATGGAACTGAGGGGCAATACCAAAGGGTGCAGACTCATCCTGGAGAGTCTGGGCACTGGGGACTGACCTGAGGCTGTAGGAAGAGGTGGCAGTGGGCAGGCAGCCCATCCCGCCCAGCCCTCCCAATCTCCTGCACGTAGCTCTCAATGCTTCCAGGGAGCCCATGGTGCAGCACAGCTCGTACATCTGGCCGATCCAGTCCCATTCCAAATGCTACTGTGGCTACCACCACCCGAAGCCGGCCTTGCATGAAGGCCCTCTGTACTCGCCGACGCTCTGAGGCTGATAGGCCTGCATGATATGCTTCTGCCACAGCCTCTGGCAGGCGCCCTGCAAAAGGAACAGGGAAGCTGGGAGGCAGGTTTATTAATAATAACTCACATGCATACAGGCAATAATAACATTTACTTAACTCTTTTAGGAAAAAAATTTTTTTCTACTTTAAAAATTTTTTAACATTCTTTTAAAAAATGATGAGTTCCTAATTTCCTCCCTCGTTCCCTCCCCTTTCCAAACCCTCTTTGAAAAAGCTTGCAATTTGATACACAGCACTTTAGTGCAAATAGATAATACCATTTCCACTTGACATGGTATGACACAGATTTGGAGGGAGGCCTAGAATTTCAGAATTCAGAGACCCTGGATTTCATTAAGTAGAGGCTCCTCATTTTACAAAGGGAGAAGGTGATGCCAGATATGTTTAGGGACTTGTCTATGGTCACATAGCTGGTAGGTAGTGAGGCTGGAATTCAAACTCCTGTCTTCTGATTGTAAGGCTCCTTAGAAGGTCACACAATTGGTGTGGTAAAACTCAGGCTTGGGTACTTTGATTTGAGTCCTGGCACCTCTTTCCACTACATAAAATGGTGACTAGAGAGCAGACCCAGGAATAGGAAGGATTCCTTGGGGATCTGAGGAAGGATCAGAGTGCATGCTTTGTGGGAAATGCCACTGAGGAAAGTGAGGGAGCTCCCTTTCCCCAAAAGGAATGTGCTTGGGCTTTGGCCTAAAGCCCTGGTGGTCTTAACCTAAGGAGAAATGCTTTGGGGGTCCAGTAGTCAGACTGGGACATGGGGAACTTGGGTTTTTAGGATTCTATTCTCATTTTGTTGGGCCTATATACCTGGCTTCTCTTGAAGCAAGGACTGGAAGGACCAACCAAGGCTGGTAAGAATAGATTAATTTTCCCCATTCTTGACCTGAAGTTATCTCCCCTTTCTAGGTTTTGATTAATTGATCTGTCAAATTACTAGGTAGTTGGTGGTGAGAGTGCAGGATCTTAAACTGGTTAGGATCTGAGTTCAAATCTGGTCTTACACATTAGCTATGTGATACTGGGTAAGTCGCTGAACAACTTTCTAATTCTGTTTCCCCTACTATAAAATGGGGATAACAACAGCATCTACCTCCCAGGATTGTTGTAGGAACCAAGTGAGATATTTGTTAAATGCTTTGTAGACTGAGGCACCATTATCATTATTGGTCCAATTTAGTTCTAAATCCTGTGATCTCCTAGTGCTGAGGTAATCCCCATGCTTCTCTCAAGGCTTTACCTCTGGGTCCTGGGGAGTCCTTAGAAGGTTCTAGGCGCCAAGACTCCTGAAGACAAGTCCTGATTAGGGCAGCCACACGTACAGTTTCATCCCTCCGGTTACAGTATACAATGATGGAGCTTAAATCTCTAAACCGCTCTCCCTGTAGCAGGCTTACAAGGGCCTGTGAAAACAAAGGACCTTTTTCTCAGGGCTGCTGGGAATTAGACCTTGGGAAAACATATTAAAAACCCCTTTTTAGTTTCTCTAAAAATATGAAATACTACTCTCTAGCCTAAAATCCTTTTTAGACAATTGGTAGAACAAAAGCTAAAGGTGTTTGTTTTTAAGAGAGAAATGACTTAAGGATGATGGCCAAATTTGACATTAGATAAGATCGCTGTCTTCCCCACCCATGAAGGGATAGGAAGCTTGGATCCACTTAGGAAATTTCCCTCAGCCACTGAAAGGGAGGCAGTTTTTATTCTCACTTTGGTTGAACTTGTACACTTGGCTTCTCTAGGGGAGGAGCTGGGACTAGAAGGACCAACCAACACTAGCGAGAATAGAGTATTTCCTCTATTCTTGACCTTTTTTTGTGGGCTGAAATGTCCCACAAACCCTGCCAAGGAGCTGTAAACAATCAAAGGAACATGGAAACAATAGCTGATTAGTATGGGACCCCCTTTCAGATAAGACATATGAATTGCTTAGATTCACAATTATGAGAAAACACAATTATATCCTAAATCAATCTTGAGGCTATAACCTAGGTCCTTGGCTGGGGACCTCTGAATAGAAGGGGTTCAGTTTTCCATTCACACAGAACTGGATTCAAACAATGCTCATTTTCTACATTTGCTGCCTTCCTTAGAGTCTGCAGAATCAGGCAAAGGTAACCTGAAGTTACCCCAGGGTGTTTAGCATATCATTAGCATTCTATTTACATTTCACTTTGTTCCCAGCAGTGGACAAACAGTGAATTATGGGTAAAACCACAAAGACTAAAGTGGATTGTGGGTAAAGCCATATCAGTTCCTTGGAAAGAACAAGTCAATAACCCAAATGACCCCTTTCTTAGTAACTAATCAAGATAAAAAAGCATTCCTGTCAACTCTGCAGTGCCACTCAATCACCACAACTATACCACTGCCGCCCCTCCCTAAAACAATAAAGCTTACTGGCCATGGAGATTGTCTGAGTCATTACTTCTTTGGACAAGACCTTGATCTTGCACCCCCCACCCCCACCCCCCATCAACCTTAGGCCAATAATCTCCTTCCTCAAGGCTTTGGTTAACTGACCTGTCAAGTGAGGAAGGTTGGACAGCTAGATGGACCCCAAGGTGAGCAGAATCCTAACCAACAGATATTAAGGAACTATACTGCCTGTAGAAGAGGTGATAGTAACTCCTGAAGGGTAAGAAGCAATGGCTGGGGCAGCTAGATGGCTCAGTGGATAGAATGCCAGGCTTAGAGAGAAAAGATTCTGGGTTCAAATTTGACCTCAGACACTCCCTAGCTGTATGACCCTGGGCAAGTCACTTAACCCCCATTGTCTAGCTCTTATTGCTCAGTGTCAATTCTAAGACAGAAGGGAAGGTTTAAAAAAAAAGAAAAAGAAGAAGCAATGGCTGCTGGGTGCAGTAGCAGGTATCCTGTGTTTCCTTCTTAATTAGAATAGCTTATATGCCTTAGAATCTGCAAAGTACTTGGTTCACCACCTCCTGGTCAGGTGCTGCTAGTGTAAGTACCTCAACTTTACAGACAAGAAAGTTAGAGGTCAGAAGAGATAACTTGTCACTGAACAGAGACCCAAACCTAGGCTTCCTAACTCCAATAAAAAATGTTATATAAATTTATGTAAAAAAGGTTATATTAAAAAAAAAACATTGAACAGAGAATGATATTCAAAAGCATTCTCCCTTAATGCCTTCTTAGAAAGTGGTGAATCTCACTGTCTGAGACAAATTGCAAGTAAATCTGGGATGGGAAACTCAACTATAAATTGAAGGAGATTCCATCCCATGAGCCAAAGAGGATGCCAAATGAGATCATGCGGCTTGCTACTATTCTGGGAGGCACAGACTGGAATAGGTGACCCACATGGATAGTGAGCCACACTGAGGGGTGAGAGAATCTGGGAGCATTTCAAAGGTTAGAAAGTGTTCCTGGCTGATGGGGGCCAGAGTGAAGAACAGATATACCCAAGGTCCTAGAAGAAAAAAGGGAGGGAGGGGGACAGCGCACATCCCTTTCCCAAAGCTGTGGTTAACATGAAATCCCAAGGAGTACACTTTAGTCAAAAGAAGAAACCTAGTACAGGGTCCTTCTTAGAAGAGCTTTTCTACCCTAAGTTTTTCCTTTTTATCCTTCAGTAGAGTTCTAAGTTCATACTGTGTGTAGGACACTTTGCTAAGTAAACTCTGGGAATACAAAGGCAGATACAATACAGATCTTGTTTAAGGAGATCACAACTAATAGAAGGAAGGACCAGTATACAAATCATGATGCAAGGGACAAAGTGCTATGAAGAATTTGACCAGTGCCCCGATATTCACATTACCAAGGAGAACAGAAACAAAAAGATCTCCCTTATATAAAAATATCAATGGCACTTTCTATGGTATCAAAGGACTGAAAACAAAAGGAATGCTTAACGATAAGGAACAGCTGAACAATCTGGATAGAGGAATGCAACAAAGGAGGGGCCTTGAAAAATTATAACTTCCCAATGTATGAAGAAACCACTGGAAGCCCAGATGAAGTGTATGTTTATCATACCATTATTCCAGCTGAGAACTTAACTTTCCTACCTTACCAATCTCAACCGTATAATTAAGAAATACTCTTCTCCTCTTGAAATCTTTGTTCTCTTGTCCTATCATTACTTATCCTTTTTTAAGGTTGGATTACTCCTATCATCTGCATCTTCAGCTCTTACTCATGTGCTGCTGAATGGAGTTGAAGGATTGAGTTGCCTGGGGACCCCATTAGTTTATGGTTTCCAGCTTTAAGTGGGCCTCTGTCCCTGCCAGGCAATATTTTTATTCTTCTCTAAGTGATTCCCTATCTCATACTCCATAGAAGTTATTCCAAATCTCCTCTTTTCTCAAGTCTCCCACACCTTTCCTTCCCCCCACCCCTACTTTTAGTTGAATTGGCTTCTTACTTTACTAAGAAAGTTGAGGCCATTTAACAAGAGTTCTTTCTTGTTCTCAAAAGCCCTCAACATCCATCATCCCTCACTCTACTCTCCTTTTTTCCAGCCTCTGATGAAGAGGTGATCTTTCTCTTTGCCAAAGTCAATCCCTCTCTTACATGTACACTTGACCCCATCTCTTTTCTTCTCCAATAAGCTGTCCCCTCAATCACTCATTTTTCTTTAATACTGAATTTCTATCTACTAGTTCCTTCCCTACTTCATTCAAACATACCTAAGAATCCTCACCCCTCCCAAATTTTTTTTATTAGCTCCTACCATCCTGTTAAGCTAGTTTCCTGTGTTTGGTTTCCCTTTCTCAGCCAAGCTCCCTCTGATCCTTATTATCTGTACAACTTTGGGCAAATGTGAACTTTAGATTACTCCACCCTACTTAGTCTAACAAAAATAGGAATGTCTATACCCCTACTTAAGGATTAAGTATTTAGGAGAATGGTCTATGACAGACATATGCTAGCAAATGACAAATCAGAAACAACTGACAGACCCCTGGGCTGTCCTAAGTCAAACTTAAGTTACCACTGGTACATGTGAGATGCAGGAAAGTGATGTAAAAACTGTATATATATTTCACATCACTTCCTCTCTCTGGCCTCTTTTGGCGGAGAGGTGGCTCTGGAGGCAGCATGCTGAGTGTTTCGGCATCTTGGTGTGGTGGCAGCTATTGTCCAGTTTTGGCGGTGAGTTTTCCTTAATACTATACTGGGAGAAACTGAATAGCTTAGTTCATGTGAGGCATCTTCACTGAGCTCTCTCGGAGTTTAGGCTGATTCTTTTCTCCTTTACCTTCCAAACACTATCCTCTTAGAAAAGCCTCTAATCTTCTCCAAAAACCTCTTGGCAGAGGTCTTTGAACTAACTCCCTCTGGCACAGGCCAGGTGGGAGCAATCCTATACCTTCTTCTCTCTTCTTAATTCCTTTCCTCTATATTAATTAAAATCATCATAAATTTCCAAACTGACTTGGGTATTTTATTTGGGATTTTCTCTGGTGACCAAATTAATTTAGATTAGGTCACAACTCTAAAATTATCCTTACACAAGTCTCCTAATCTCAGGTCTCATTCTTCTTGTCTTTAAAACAAAAGGCCCCTGAGGTCCCTTCCAGCTCTAAATTAATGATTCTGTGGACTTCTCTTAACCTAGGCAATGGTAGGCTAGAAATATTTCTGTAGAAATGGAATGAGAGGGCGTCAACTAGGTAGCACACTGGATAAAGTGCCAGATCAGGGGCTAGGTGGAATTCGGTTCAAATCTGGCCTCAGTCACTTCCTAGGTATGTGACCCTTGGCATATCACTTAACCCCAATTGCCTAGCCTTTAACAACACCCTTCTGCCTTAGAACTGATACATGTATTGATTCTTAAGATGGAAGGTAAGGGTTTAAAAAGGAAGAAAGGAAGAAAGCAAGCAAGCAAGCTATATATACTCACTGCCTCCACTTCCTTTCACTCACTCACTTCTGATTTCCAGATTATTGCTTAAATGAAATTTCTCCCTCCAAAGTTACCAGAGATCTCTTAATTGACACATCAGAGGATCTGTTCTCAGGCCTTGTATATCTAGATCTCTCTGTTCATTTGATATTGTTAATATACCCTTTCCTCCTGGATATTCTCCTTAAGGAACATTTTCTCATCTAATCTGTCTCACTACTCTATCTCTATCTCCTTTGCTGTCTCATCAATCATATCACACATCCTAACTGTTCTACAAGACTCTGTGTAGTAGCCTCTAAACCAGGGGTCCTTAAACTTTTTACACAGGGGATCAGTTCACTGTCCCTCAGACCATTGGAGGGCTGGACTATAAAATAAACTATGAACAAATCCCTATGCACACTGCACATCATCACAGCCACCACTATACCAGGCAGTAGTATACACTGTGTGGAATCCCCTCCCCCAGATCACCACTCAACATGCTGATGTCTTCCATTGTGCAGCCACATAATCCTTTGTGCCGAACCTCATTCTAGAACAAGGTGGCACGCAAAGGATTGTCACCGGAAGTAGTACTGTATGTGAGCGATGCTGCACTTTAACAGTAGTAATAGTAGTAAGTACTGCTTATCATCATTCTGGCATACAGTAGATACTTAATAATTGCTTGATTAATAAATAATTCTCAAGCAGGAAGAGCACACTGATGAAGAATGTTATATAGCATCTGCCTGGAGGGGATGAGGGCTGCCTGGGTAGTCCCCTGCTCAGTCCTCCCTCAGGTAGAGCACCCTGTAGCTCTCTAATGCACTCAGTACTAAAGGACGCATTGTTACACTTCAAGGAAGTTGGGAGGCTAACCCAAGGCTTTGAAGCATTTGCCAGAAACAGAGAAACCGGATGGGGGCTGTGAAAAGCTGAAAACGGAAGAGTGGCTGAAAAAGGATGACCTGCCAAGTTGCTTCTCCTGTCCAGAAACAAGCAAGGGAAGCCAGGAATGTGCTGGGAACAGTGCTTCCTTGTGAACTGCAGAAATGCCTGTAGATGAGTGGATTATATAGCTCAGGGACAATCTTTCTTTGGACAGATAGAAGAATGCAGCAGCTGGGAAGTGCTTGGATTTCCAATTCCTATGATCACTATTTTGGGGCCTGAATTTGAAATAATTCCTGACTGTGGGAAAGGCTGAGAAATGCTGTTTGCTGGAGAAATGTCCTGTCTTAAAAGGTTCACTTGCCAGCACAAGAAGCAATGAGAATAAGACTTCAGAGGCAGCTTGATCAGAAACCTAACCAAGCCTGATCATCAGCCAAAGTAAAGTTCCTTCTCACCACGGGGAGGTAGGAAACTGAGCTCTGCAGATTAGATTTATGAAAGATGAAGGATCATTATGGAGAGCTAGGGGGCTATAATGTTAAAAAAAAAAGTCCTAGAGACAGAAGTTTTGGGCTTGAGTTTGGGTTTTGACACATACTAGTTGTTTGACATTGGGGAAGTCCCTTCTTCTCTGAGTTTGTTTCCTTTTTATTATTTTTTTAAGTCTTACCTTCAGTCTTAAAGTCAATACTGTGTATTGATTCTAAGGCAAAAGAGTGGTAAGGGCTAGGCAATGGGGGTTAAGTGACTTGCTTAGGGTATACCACAAGTGTCTGAGGCCAGATTTGAACTGAGGACCTCCCATCTCTAGGTCTGGCTCTCAAATCCACTGAGTCACCCAGCTGCTTCCCTCTTTCATTTTTAAAATGTCTCCACTGCTAAGCACACATCCTAAGGAGGTCCCATATACACCAAAAAATTCACACCACTATTTTATGTGGTAGCAAAGGTAGTAGGTGGCCATTGGGGAACCAATCTAAAGAAACAAAATACATGCATATTACTATGCCCTAACAAATAAATATGAAGTATTTGAAGGAGGCCTTAAGTGAACTTGTGCCAAGTGAAATAAGAACAAGATGACAATATATACAGTAACTATAACAATGCAAAAAATGGGGAAACCCGCCCCCCCCAATACTATGTAATTATAATGAACAGGATTGGTCCTGCAAGAGAGTTGAGAAAAATGCATCTACCTTCTGTCACTACATAGTTTCAGGAGGGGACTATGGGTCTGAGATATTGCATACAAAGGCAGTATATTGGCTACTTCTGCTGACTCTTTCCTTTATTATCCATCTATATTTATCCCTTCCACACCATAGGGTTTAGGTGCACTTTGCCCCTGGGGTTTGAAAAACCCACATAAAATGTTTTGACTTTCTCTTTGTATCAGAGAAGAAGTTTGAATTTTTTTTTTTATCTTTTATAAGATGTTTATGGTACCTTATTGTAAAATTTGGGTTAAATATGTACTTCTGAATTTTTAAACTTTTTCTGTGTTGTCTGCTGGCCTTTGTGTGTCATCTGTAGCTTCTACAAAACTCCCCCAAACTTCTTATGTAATTTCTTATGCCAACCTGTGATATATTGAAATTGTTATGGTGAAAGTAGAGATATGGAAGGAATAACCACACCCACCCACCCACACCTACCTTCTCTCTCTCTCACCTTACTGTCTTAGAATCAATAGCAAGTATCAGTTCAAAGGCAGAAGAGTGGTAAGGGCTAGGCAATGGGGGTTAAGTGACTTGCCCAGGGTCACATAGCTGGGAAGTGTCTGAGGCCCCATTTGAAGCCAGGACCTCCCATCTTCAGGCCTGGATCTCTATCTGTTGAGTTACCTAGCTGCAACTTTGATTTGTCTTAAAATCTTTGATACAAGGGATGATTTTCTAGGTAGGGGAGGGGGGGAAATATATTTCGAAACAAATGTGATATAAAAACAAAAGACATCAATAAAAATAAGACAAAATTAAAAGAACAATTTTTTTTGAAGATAGAATGAGTAGGAATGGCTCCTAAAGTTTATTGTATGGTTATAGGTATAGATATACATATACATATATTTATGTATTTATATATGTGTGTATGTATAATTCAAATGGAAAGATCCTTCCAATTCTCTTTGTAAATGGTTTTTTATATGAATGACCTTTTATCAAAGGTTTTCTAAAAATATAGGAAGATTTTTTTAAACAATAAGAATAAAAGTATATTCACAGATGTTAAAAAAGAAGCTAGAACAAGATGTCAATAAATATACTATCTACCTGGCAGGGTTGTTGTGAGGAAAGAGCTCTTCAAATCTTAAAGCATTAGAGAAATGACAATTGTTCAGGAAGGATGAGTAACTCCCTTGTCTTTGAGAGGAGGAATAAATGCTGAGACGGCTCTTCCTTCATCCTTGTTAGGAATGTTATGTGTGGAGAGGCTCAGAGAATGTTAGAACTGGAAGGAACCTCACAAAACCAGCTCTGGGGATGTTGTCAGGGAGATAAGTTACAGAATTCAAAGCAAACTCTAGTCAGGTCGTGGGATATCCACTGCAATAGCAGGTTCCCTCACCATCTGGATTCTGGCTGGTGATGACTCCGCATGGGTAATTTAAACAGAGAACTAACTCTAGCCAGATTCAGCCTGTCTTGCCTCTAGGAGGAACAGGGAAGGATCCTACCTGGTCCTTGTCTCTATCCAGGGAGACTGAGAGATGTAGATTGGGGGGGATGGCAGCCAAATGTGTCCCAAAGATAGCTTCCTCTGGAATTCCCAGGTGCTCCCCCACATCCCTGGCAGTAGCACAGGTGGCAGTGGCTGTAAGGCCCAGGAAGCAGCGCACACCCAGACGCTCTCGCAACACCTGGCCAAGGAGAATGAGCAATAACTCAGAGGTGATCCCTCTCTCTGAAGAGCCCAGCCCTGGACTCTAGGTCCAGTTCTCTGAATTGGCTTCTCAGGGGGACCCCTAATCTCTGTAATTCTATCCCCCCTCCCTTGTAGTCGCCTCTTTGACCCTCCCCCATTTCCTTGGGCCCTACCTTACAAAGCCGTAGATAGCAGGGCCGGAAGTTGTGGGACCACTGGGAGAGGCAGTGAGCCTCATCGATGCAGGCAAATGCCACAGGGGGCAGCCGGGCTGCAGGTGGGAGGCAGCTGAAGCCCCCAGCCCCAACCACTGCCTCTGGGGACAACAGCAGCACCTGCACCTTGCCAGTCATCACCTGCAAGGACCCCCATCCTAGTCAGACAGACAGACAGACAGACAAGTACTTCTCCCATAGCCCTATCCCAATAGGATTTTAGGAGCCTAAGCAAGTCAAAGGACACAGGGTTTGCAGGGTTTAGGGACCACAATAACAGCACTGGGGCCAGTGACCCTCAGGGCTTCATCTTCTGGCCAGGCTGGCAGCCTGGGAAAGGAGGCACCAGCCAGCAAAGAAGCTCAGGCCAGGTCCATTTGGGGCAGAAGGCTAAAGTGCCTTTCCTTTCTAACTCACAGATTACTGACCTTCTCCATGGCTGTCTCTCTTTGCTTCCTGGTCATGTTGGAGTGAACACAGACAGCTTTTAGCCCTGGGGGCAATCCCGACACCTGTTGGCAACATAGGCTTTCAGTGGCAGAGCCTAGGGAGGGTCCTGCTTTATTCCCACCCTAGGGAAACTCAGAGGAACAGGGGCAGAGCCAAAAGTTCCTGGCCTTATACAGCTCAGTGCTTTGCTCTGTTCAGATTGACTGGTCAAATCTCAGGTTCAAAGATCCTGGGATGTGAAACAAATCAGTGGCTTGAGGCTTCCCAGCCCTCTCCTTAGGCCATGATAGGGAAGCAAAAGAAAGAGAAGCATAGACTATCCCAAGGAGCCTGCTATCCAGGTGAGATAGGTAAGATGAGGAGGTGTGAAGAGACATGCATACATTCTGAGAAATGTGGAGATGTGAGTAATGAAGAAATGACAACCAGAGGTTCTTAGCACTAGGAGGCCACTGCTAGAGAAGCAGGAGTAAGGACCAGCTGCTTATAAAAGAAGGGTCTTGAGCTGGGTTTTAAAGGAGATGAAGGTGAAGGGCATGTATTGGCCAGATTTGGGGAACCATGGCATAGCACCAATTCCTTAAGAAGTGCTCCCCCCAAGGAGGGTCTAGTTAGAGCTGTATACGAAGTTGTCAAGAGAGGAGAACCCTGGCATGGTGTCCTGGGGAAAAAGGAAGAAGCTTTCAAGAAGTGAGTGGTTTTGGGGGCAGCCAAGTGGCTCAGTGGATTGAGAATCAGGCCTAGAGATGGGAGGCCCTAGGTTCAAATCTGGCCTCAGACACTTTCTAGCTATGGGACCCTGGGCAAGTCATTTAACCTCCATCGCCTAGCCACTCTTCTGCCTTGGAACCAATACACAGTTTTGATTCTAAGATGGAAGGTAAGGGTTTAAAAAGAAAAGAGTGAGTGGTTTGGCAAGCAAGTGGAGAGACTGTCTGAAACTGGATCTGTCCTTCTCTTTGGAGATTATGTTTGTTGAGAGGTGGCTCTGCAGAGTCCCTCAAGTCAGGGCTTCCTGGAGTAAGAGCTTCGGAGGCCATGGGTATCAGGACAGGGCAGGGAGCAGACAGAAATACAGGGAACTAAAGGACACAGAAACTTCTAGGGTCCCAAAGCTGTCTGGGAGGCTCTTTCCAAGACACACAAGGTATAAGTGAGGCTGGACACCATGCAGTTTGGGTAGGGGCCTGGCTCTGGGACTCCCACCTTAGGGACAAACATTTTTGTGCTTGTGGCTCACCTGGTCATCCATAAGTGACAGCAGGGGTGACACAACCAATGTAATGCAGCAGCTGCGTTGGGCATAAAGAAGGGCTGGGAGTTGATAGCACAGGGACTTTCCCATGCCAGTGGGTAGCACGACCAGAGTGGAAAGGCCTGAAACAGACCACAAGGACCTTGTCACCTGAGGGACTGGAAAGCAACAGCCCTCAGGTCCTTATCACAAAGGCAGCAATGACCAATTATCTCTATCTGATGCCCCATCCCAAATAAGCCTCCCCTGAAACCATGTATTGTTTTCTGGATCCCCCAGTGCTATCTTAGAGTATGGCCACTTTCAGACCCAGTAAACTGTACAACCTGCTAGGTCTAGGAAGCATCTTTAGAGCCCATGGTTGCCTACTCCCAATTTATCCCTCAGGCCTCTCTGTCTGGAGAAAAAGCAGCAAAATTAAGGTTTCGGGAAGGGTCTTAGTGCCAATGTCTTCTTTGGTCAATAAATCTGAAGGGGATATTTCTTGAGAGATAGGAGCCCATGGGTCTATCTCAGTTCTGGAGCTCTTTAGTTCCAAGGAAAGGACTGCCTGGTACCAGGGAGACTCTGCCATTGAGAAGTGCTCACCAGAGAGGATCCTCATAATGGCAGCCTCTTGTCCAGGGCGGAATGTGTGGTAACCAAACCGAGTCAGAGTCTCAAACACCTCCAATGGGGTCTCTGCAAGAAACATGACATCAATAGGGCTCAAGTAATTAAACCTGACAGAGCAACCTCATCCTATAGGCACCCTGCCTTGAGGCCAAGGGGAAGAGGAAGAGAAAGGAAGAAGCATTTATATAGCATGTATTATGTGCCCAAAACTGTGCTAAGTGCTTTTCAAAGGTTATCTTATCTGATCCTCACAATCGTTCTGTGAGATAGCTGCTGTTATTATCCCCTTTTTGTTGTTGAGGAAGCTGCGACAAACAAGGTTAAGAGACTTGGCCAGGGTAACATAGCTAGAAAGTATTTGAGGCCATTAGCCAATAGGAGAGAAAAAGAAAATGATAAATAATGGAGGGGATGTGGGAATATTTGGGACCCTAATGTACTGCGGGTGGCGTTGTGAAGCAGTCCATCCATTCTGGAAGGCAATTTGGAACTATACCCAAAGGGCCATAAAACCTTACATACCCTTTGATTCAGTAATATCACTACTAAGTCTATTTCCCAAAGAGATTTTTTAAAAAAGAGGGAGAAATATATTTATCAAAATAGTTGTACATATATTAACAAACAAGGGAGAGCAGAGATCAATCAATTGGAAATGCAATTGAAAAAACTCGAAAGCGATCAAATTAAAAACCCCCAGCAGAAAACCAAATTAGAAATCCTAAAAATTAAGGGAGAAATTAATAAAATCGAAAGTGATAGAACTATTGATTTAATAAATAAGACAAGAAGCTGGTACTTTGAAAAAACAAACAAAATAGACAAAGTACTGGTCAATCTAATTAAAAAAAGGAAGGAAGAAAAGCAAATTCACAGCATTAAAGATGAAAAGGGGGACAGCACCTCCGATGAAGAGGAAATTAAGGCAATCATTAGAAATTACTTTGCCCAATTATATGGCAATAAATACACCAATTTAGGAGAAATGGATGAATATATACAAAAATACAAACTGCCTAGACTAACAGAAGAGGAAATAGAATTCTTAAATAATCCCATATCAGAAATTGAAATCCATCAAGCCATCAAAGAACTTCCTAAGAAAAAATCCCCAGGGCCTGATGGATTCACCTGTGAATTCTATCAAACATTCAGAGAACAGTTAATCCCAATACTATACAAACTATTTGACATAATAAGCAAAGAGGGAGTTCTACCAAACTCCTTTTACGACATAAACATGGTACTGATTCCAAAACCAGGCAGGTCAAAAACAGAGAAAGAAAACTATAGGCCAATCTCCCTAATGAATATAGATGCAAAAATCTTAAATAGGATACTAGCAAAAAGACTCCAGCAAGTGATCAGAAGGATCATTCACCATGATCAAGTAGGATTTATACCAGGGATGCAGGGCTGGTTCAACATTAGGAAAACCATCCACATAATTGACCACATCAACAAGCAAACTAGCAAGAACCACATGATTATCTCAATAGATGCAGAAAAAGCCTTTGATAAAATACAACACCCATTCCTACTAAAAACACTAGAAAGCATAGGAATAGAAGGGTCATTCCTAAAAATAATAAACAGTATATATCTAAAACCAACAGCTAATATCATCTGCAATGGGGATAAACTAGATGCATTCCCAATAAGATCAGGAGTGAAACAAGGATGCCCATTATCACCTCTACTATTTGACATTGTACTAGAAACACTAGCAGTAGCAATTAGAGAAGATAAAGGAATTGAAGGCATCAAAATAGGCAAGGAGGAGACTAAGTTATCACTCTTTGCGGATGACATGATGGTCTACTTAAAGAATCCTAGAGATTCAACCAAAAAGCTAATTGAAATAATCAACAACTTTAGCAAAGTTGCAGGATACAAAATAAACCCACATAAATCATCAGCTTTTCTATATATCTCCAACACAGCTCAGCAGCAAGAACTAGAAAGAGAAATCCCATTCAAAATCACCTTAGACAAAATAAAATACCTAGGAATCTATCTCCCAAGACAAACACAGGAACTATATGAACACAACTACAAAACACTCGCCACACAACTAAAACTAGACTTGAACAATTGGAAAAACATTAACTGCTCATGGATAGGACGAGCCAATATAATAAAAATGACCATCCTACCCAAACTTATTTATCTATTTAGTGCCATACCCATTGAACTACCAAAATACTTCTTCACTGATTTAGAAAAAACCATAACAAAGTTCATTTGGAAGAACAAAAGATCAAGGATATCCAGGGAAATAATGAAAAAAAACACATATGATGGGGGCCTTGCAGTCCCTGACCTAAAACTATATTACAAAGCAGCAGTCATCAAAACAATTTGGTACTGGCTAAGAAACAGAAAGGAAGATCAGTGGAATAGACTGGGGGAAAGCGACCTCAGCAAGACAGTATATGATAAACCCAAAGATCCCAGCTTTTGGGACAAAAATCCACTATTCGATAAAAACTGCTGGGAAAATTGGAAGACAGTGTGGGAGAGACTAGGAATAGATCAACACCTCACACCCTACACCAAGATAAATTCAAAATGGGTGAAAGACTTAAACATAAAGAAGGAAACCATAAGTAAATTGGGTAAACACAGAATAGTATACATGTCAGACCTTTGGGAGGGGAAAGGCTTTAAAACCAAGCAAGATATAGAAAGAATCACAAAATGTAAAATAAATAATTTTGACTACATCAAACTAGAAAGCTTTTGTACAAACAAAACCAATATAACTAAAATCAGAAGGGAAACAACAAATTGGGAAGAAATCTTCATAGAAACCTCTGACAAAGGTTTAATTACTCATATTTATAATGAGCTAAATCAATTGTACAAAAAATCAAGCCATTCTCCAATTGATAGATGGGCAAGGGAAATGGATAGGCAGTTCTCAGATAAAGAAATCAAAACTATCAACAAGCACATGAAGAAGTGTTCTACATCTCTTATAATCAGAGAGATGCAAGTCAAAACAACTCTGAGGTATCACCTCACACCTAGCAGATTGGCTAACATAACAGCAAAGGAAAGTAATGAATGCTGGAGGGGATGTGGCAATGTAGGGACATTGATTCATTGCTGGTGGAGTTGTGAACTGATCCGGCCATTCTGGAGGGCAATTTGGAACTATGCCCAAAGGGCGACAAAAGAATATCTACCCTTTGACCCAGCCATAGCACTGCTGGGTCTGTACCCCAAAGAGATAATGGACAAAAAGACTTGTACAAAAATATTCATAGCTGCGCTCTTTGTGGTGGCCCAAAACTGGAAAACGAGGGGATGCCCATCAATTGGGGAATGGCTGAACAAACTGTGGTATATGTTGGTGATGGAGTACTATTGTGCTAAAAGGAATGGTGAAGTGGAGAAGTTCCATGGAGACTGGAGCGACCTCCAGGAAGTGATGCAGAGCGAGAGGAGCAGAGCCGGGAGAGCATTGTACACAGAGACTAATACACTATGGTATAATCGAACGTAGTGGACTTCTCCATTAGTGGCGGTGTAATGTCCCTGAACAACTTGCAGGGATCCAGGAGAAAGGGACACCGTTCATGAGCAGGGGATAAACTGTGGGAGTGGAGACACCGAGAAAAAGCAGCTGCCTGAATACAGAGGTTGAGGGGACATGACAGAGGATAGACTCTAAATGAACACTCTAATGCAAATACTATCAACAAAGCAATGGGTTCAAATCAAGAAAACATCTAATGCCCAGTGGACTTACGCGTCGGCTATGGGGGGTGGGGGGGAGGAAAAGAAAATGATCTATGTCTTTAACGAATAATGCTTGGAAATGATCAAATAAAATATATTTTAAAAAAAATAGTTGTACAAAAATATTTGTAGCAGCTCTTTTAGTAGTGGCAAAGAATTGGAAATTGAGGAGGTGTCCATCAATTGGAGTATGATTGAACAAGTCGTGCTATATGATTGTGAAAAACAAGCAGAATGCATTGAGAAAAACCTGGAAAGACTTAAATGAATTTATAACAAAATGAACTGAGCAGAATCAGAAGACCAATGTATACAGTAAAGCAATACTGTTTGATGAACAAGTGTGAATGACCTGGTTATTCTTAACAATACAATGATTTAAGACAATCCTAAAGAGTCGTGATAAAAAATGCCACCCACCTCCAGAAAAAGAACTGATGGAGTCTTAATGTAGACCAAAACTTGCTATATTTCAATTTCTTTCCTTGTCACTCCCTTTTTTTTTTACTTCTACGTTTCTTTCACAAAACGACTCATCTGGTAAAATGCTTTACATGACTGCATATATCAAATCTATATCAGATTTGAGGGTAAGATACCAGGTAATGGGGAACAAGAAAGGTTTCCAGTAGGAGATGCTTCCCGAGTTCAGTCTATTATAGAAAATATAGATTCAAAGATGCAGGAAGAAAGAGGGAAAGTATTCCAGGTATGGGGGCAGTAAAAAGACATGAAGATATGAGTTGAAATATTGTGTGTGAGGGAGAAAGGCCAGCATGGAGAACAGTAATGTGTAAGAAGGCTGGAAAAAGGATGATGTGGTCAAGTTTAATCAGTTTTAAAATCTAAAGAGAGAATTTTGTAGTTGATCCTAGTGGTAACAGGGAGCCACTGTAATTAACTGAGATGGTGGATGGTTAGGTAGGGCAGGCATGGTCAGAGCTGTGTTTTAGGAAAATCATTTTGGCAGCTGTATCAGGGCAAAGAAGGGAGGCAGGAGGACCAATAATCAGGAGGTAAGTAGGGCCTAAACTAGGGTAGCAGCTATTTGAGTGGAGAAAAAAGGGCATGTGTGAGGTGTAAAGCAACAAGATTTGGTAACTGATAGGTGGACAGACATAACTAATAACGGATAGAGTTCTGGGCTTGGAATCAGGCGGACTCTTCAAGAGTTCAAATCCAGCCAAAGACCCTAGGCAAGTCACTTAACTCTGTTTGCCTCAGTTTTCTCATCTGTAAAATGAACTAGAAAATGAAATGGCAAATCATTCTAGTATCTTTGCCAAGAAAACCTCAAAACAGAGGTCACAAAGAGTTGGACAAAATTGAATGACAACAACAAAAATACTTGGGGGGGAAGAAAAAATGAGGATGATACCTTAAGAAAATTAGGGAAAGGTGAGTTTAGAGGGAAGACGAGTTCTTTTGAACATGTTAGGCTTAAAATGCTTATAGAACATCTATTTCAAAATGTCCCATAAGCAGGTAGTGATGAGGGACAGAAGATTAGGAGAGAGACCAGCTCTGCAAACATCAATCTGAGAAAACAGTAGAAAGAGAAGGGAACCCAGGTGGGGGGTGTAAACCTTAAAATTTCTTAGACTTATAAATGTTGGAAATTTCACCATTGGGAAATTTCATACTTGGAAAATTTCTTACTGATAGTCTATTGGAATGTGAACCCCATTGGCATGGGAGGTTCCTCCTCCTCCCTTCTTAAGATTACTTTAGGACAGAAACCTTTTGCTGAACAATGGAAAGGGCTGCAACATAGGTCAAAATTTAATTATTCCAATCTCCACCCTACTCAGGGTAACAGGATTTAGGAAGGGCTGCAGCATAGATCAAAATTTAATTATTCCAATCTCCACCCTACTCAGGGTAACAGGATTTAGGAAGGGCTGTAGCAAAGGATCAAGATTTAATTATTTGAGAATATGACCTTCAACAGACATGTGCAAAGCCACAGACCTCTGGGCGGTCCTGGGTTAAGCTAGAGCCACCATTGGCACAGGGAAGACATGGACAGTGATTGGTAGATGTGAGAACTGAGGGGAGGGAACTTGGATGGTTTCCTTAAAGAGAGAGGGGTCTGAGGACTGAGGGGAGTTGGTTGGAGAGTTTTGGCTCTGAGTTGGTTGGAGAGGTGTTGGCTCTGAAGGAAGCTGGAGGTGGAGGCCCCTGAGACTGTTTCTCCATTTTGGTCACGTGAGTAATAGGGACTGATCTCTTTTCTTTGCCTCAGCTATCTAAGGGCTTGGGCCTTTTGGCCCAGCCAAAACAGAAGGGGTATTTAAGCCCTATTCCCTTCTCTCCCCTTTCTCTCTCCCTCTCTCTCTCTATCTCTAATTCCTTTCTTCCTCCTGTTTTGTAATTAAACTCTATAAAAGGTTGACTGCTGACTTGAGTTTTCAGTTAGGAATTACATAGCTGAATTCCTTGGCGACCTTAAATTAATATATATCAGTCTTTTAAAGTGATTTCCTTCCCACAGGGGTACAGTTAGGTGGCACGATGAGAGTAATGATTCTGCAAAGAAGACTGAGAAGGGGCCAAAAGAGAGTAAATTGGCAGGAGCTGAACCAAGAGGGAGTGATGTCACCAAAACCCAAAGAGGAGGAAGTGCCTAGGAAGAGACAGCAGTGCTAAATGCCACAGACATCGAGAAGGATGAGGACTGAGAAGAGGCCATCAGACTCTGCAATTCAGAGATCACTAGGAACTTTGGAGAGAACAGTTCCAGCAGAGTGCTGAATGGCACTCTGGGTCAGATGGCACAGGGTTCTGAAGAGACTGAAAGATGAGGAGAGAAACAAGGGGCAAAAAAAGCTTTTTTTAAAGGAGTTCAGCTAAGAAAGGGAAGAGAGATACAGAATAGTAGATAAGGGGGGAGACAGGATCTAATGAGGGATTTTTCAGGATGGGGGAAGAAACTCAAAGTGATTTACTGCAAAGAGAACAGACTTGGTGTCTTGGGTTTGAATATAATTCGTGGGTTCCTTCAATTAGCAGCCATGTAGTTCTGGGTAAATTACCTCACTTATATGAATCTTTGGTTTCCTCATCCATGAAAGAGAGTTAATGATTCTGGGTACACCAGGAAATTGCTAATAATAAAAGCTAATATTTACTTAGTGATTTAAGGTTTGCAAAGCACTGTACAAATATTAGCTCGCTTTGTCCTCACAATAGCTCTGAGAGGTACATGCTGTGATTATGTCCATTTTACAGGTGAGGAAACTGAGGCAAAGTAACTTGCCTAGGGTCACAGCTACTGTGAACATAGTTGAAGCCACAGCCCACAGCACCACCTAGTGGCCACTGTGGTTGTGACAATTGAGTCAGAGTGTCTTCCCAAGAGTGCTTCATGAGTGCATCGTGCTGTGCAGCTGTGGGCCCTGGATGGAATGCAGCCTGCCCTTCAGTGCCTCCGTGGCCACCACAGATGCAGAGAGAACATCACATCATCCTCTCTATTCTGCAGCCTACAAATGCTATATATCTTACCTGCCACTTGCCCAGAAGGCCCCAAGCCATACAATGGCTCCACGGCAGAGGGAAGCTCAGGGGCTTTGCACTCAGGCCCCTTTGGGGGCACTGGCTCTTCTGGCTGAGATTGCCTGCTCCACTTCTTACTCTCTGGGATAGAGGAGAGGACAAGAGAGATAGCTTTAAGCACAGAGCAAGCTACCTTTGGAAGCCAACTCTCCAAACCAGGGTTATTCCTTTAGGAAAAGTCACAGACACACAGGCCTACAATCCCCAAAGCCCAGGATGTGCCACAGGGGGAAGAGGCACTGAGAGAGGGCACTCCCCTTAGGCTAAGAGCCCTCCCAGCCTGGAAAATCCCCATAGAGAAAGGAATACAGAAATTCACACCTCTGGTCCATGGACCCACAACCCTGGATCCCTGATAGGGTAGGGACAGAGGGGGCATAAGGCTCTGGGCTCCTGAATGAATCCTGATTTTGGGGGACTAAAGAGGCCAACTAAGGCCTCCCTCCTCCTCCCCTTTCCCCTCCAGGTACCACAAACAGCTCACCAAGGACCCTGCAGGCAGCAGAACTGACTCTCTGGGCCACCTCCTCCAGCGTGGGAAGGGGGGGCTCTTCCTCCTCCTGCTCTTCTAAGGTCTTACTGTCTCCCTCCTCAGAAGACTGGTGAGAAGTGAGAGCTGCAGGGGAAGGAATGACCTGCAGCACTTCCTCCACCTTCCCTTTAAGCTCTACCCCCCACCCCCATACCCACCCTCTAACACTATAGTCTCCAAACTTTTTGTGCACTCTTATCAATTAAAAAATATTTTTGAGCAAGAACCCTCAATGTACATATATTTACAAATCAGACAAATATATATTGTGAAATCCATCCTGTTCTGTCCAAACCAGAAATGGGGGCACAGGGGTATGGGGCTTTTACTCACTGGTCACTGTCCCCAAGGGCAAAGCCTACCCTTTTGAGGGTACCTGCCATAGCCAAGAGGTGATGTGGGGCAGAAGGTTGGAAGGAGGAAGGAAGGAGATTTTTCCCCCCAGTGATTAAAACTGCCTGGAAGAACTGAATGTAAGGGAAGAAGAGAGAAGGATTTAGAGGATTCACAGCAAGTCAGGGTCTAGAGTGGGAGGGGTGTGTGTGGGGCAGTATAGGTACTGTTGCAGGGAGGGCAAGAATCAGATCATCTTCCCACCCTCTGGTGGATGGCACACTGTCGGGTAAGGCCTCTGCCTCTGCTTGGAAGACAACTGCTTTTCTGGCACAAACCCAAGGTCTGCTTCTCCTCCTGAAAACGTTCCCAGGTAGGTCATGATAGGACACAGGGCAAGGGTTCCTACTGCTGTACTGCCAAAGGAAGGAGGTGGCCTGCCTTCTGCCTTCTCTTCTGTACAATGAGAAAAGGTCCTTATATATTCCTTCTAGTTTTGGCATGCCGAGGACTATTGTACATCCATGTCTAATGCACTAGCCTATCATGTTCCCTAAATGAACTAGATTGTAAATCCCCAAGGGCAGAAATCATGTCTTGATATGTGTCACCCTTGCCTTTTATCCTAGTAACTAACACATAAGTAAGGCAGTATAATGTCCAAAGAAAAATGGACTTGGAAATATGAGGCCTAGGTTTGAGTCCTGGGTCAGGACTAGCTGCGTGACCACTGATAAGCCATCTCCTCTCCGAGCCTCAGGTTCCTTTATCTGTAAAATGCAAAAGAAAATCCTAGCACCATTTGCCTCATGGGCTAATTTTAAGAAAAACAGAAATAGGAATTATTACCATTATAGAACAAGCACTTGCTGAATTGAACTGAACTCGCCCTGCCCATGCCCAGCTCAGAGCCAGCCTCTTCCCAGGACAGCCTCCTGTGGCTGGAACATGGGCTTCCTTCACAAAGAGCCTCTGCCCTTAGACAGCAGAAAGAATGGGAATGAGTGACTATTCCAGATCAGAATTTAACCAGACCTGGCAGAGGCACCCCTGTGCAGTCCTGCCTTGGCACTCCCTGTTACCTCTTCCAGGGCACTGTGAAGCCCAATGCCCAGCGCCTCCACATCTGAAGCAGGATTCTTTACCCCGACCTCTGGACCAGCCACCCCCAAACTGCTCGCCTTTCATCTGCCACTTCTTCTTCCATATCTGCAGGTGAGGAGACATGAGTGAGATAAATCTAAGCCTGCCATACTGCCAATACCTCTGGAACATAGTTATTCTTAAGATACACCAAGGCTTAATCTCCAATGAGGTGGCCATATACCCTTGTATCTCCAGCCTCTCTGAATGGGTATGAACTGAGGACAGTGGTTTACCCAGGGTCAGAAATAGAGGCTAAGGACCCCTTACCTGCTTACGGAGGTGTTTACCCCTCAGAACAAAGCCCTTAGCATAACATTTCTTCTTTAAGTTGAGACGTACAAAGTTACCATTGGCCTTGGAGAATGTCCTGAAAAAGACCCAAAGTTCAGTGACTGAGGAGCTCTGCCACCTCTGGAGCACAGTTTTCCAACCAATCTTAGTGGACCCTGCTTCTTGCTGAACCTTGGGCCCTGAGACAGTGATCACTGTGGTTGGAAGTCTGTCTCCCCAACTTAACCTGTGAACAGTACCTGGGGGCTTTGGCCCCAGTGACAGTCTTGGCCATCCTCTCCACGACCATTTCTCCCAGAAGGTCTTCCTTGGGGATCTCCAGAGCTGCCACTCTCCCAGACTCCCTGGTATGCTCCCCATTAGACTCTGGTGCAGACTCGCTCCTGAGCTTCTTCTTCTTGGTACCAATTTTCTGGTGCTTCAGAGTTCTATCTTGGCTTTCATCCCTCTGTCTCTTCTGAGTGAGATTTCTCTGCAATGTTCTGACCTCACTCATT
Organism: Monodelphis domestica; assembly: GCF_027887165.1. NCBI lineage: Eukaryota > Metazoa > Chordata > Mammalia > Didelphimorphia > Didelphidae > Monodelphis > Monodelphis domestica. The sequence continues at coordinate 103,626,969 of NC_077229.1, forward strand.
GAAGGGGCATCTTCCTTCTCAGGGAGGCTGCCAAAGACTGGCTTTGTTGTCAGGGTCTCAGGCAGTGAAGCATCACTGAAACCATCACCATCGTTAAAGACTGATCTCAGATCTGTCTTAGCAGAGTGCTGGGATTCTGTGCATTTCTTTTCTGGACAAGGTTCTTGGACCTCTGATAATGAGCTCAGGGAACTGGAGTGTTCTAACCTCTCTGGCTTCTCTTTGGCCTCATCCTGGCACCTCTGCAACCAGCCAGGATCCAGGGAGCTCAGTCTCTGGCCCAGGGTGTGTTGTAACTGCTTCAGTTTCCCAAGCTGGGGAATGAACTTTGGTCCACAGCTCCAGGTAGGTATGGAAGGCTTAAGCATGACAACATCTCCTTCACAGGAACTGGGTATGACTTCTGGTGGAGCAAAGGGAACCGACAAATGAGATTTGGGTGATGGGCATGTCTTTGGCTGCTGTCTGCATGGAAGCCGAGGTATCCGGCCTGAGGAGGGTCCTACCTATGAAAGGGAAGAAGTGCCTCAGTTTCCTTTCCATACCCAAAAAGGACAGTCCTTTGATTTCATAATCATACCAACTCCAATCCTTTCAACAATTCTATCTGACCGAGGCCATGACCCCTCCTACTACCATCCTGAGAGGATTCAGAGACCTATTCAGGACCAGAAATATCCATCAAGAAAGAAATCAGGCCAGATATATCAGTGTATTTTTTTTTAAATCCTTACCTTCCATCTTAGAATCAATACTATGTATTGGTTCTAAAGCAGAAGATAGGTAAGGGCTAGGCAATGGGGGCTAAGTGACTTGCCCAGGGTCACCTAGTTAGGAAGTGTCTGAGGCCAGATTTGAATCTAGGACCGCCTGTCTCTGGGCCTGACTCTCAATTCACTGAGCCACTCAGCTGCCATCTGATACATCAGTATATTATTGATGTACTATGGGTGAAAACTTGGTAAGAGAAAAGTTTGGAGTATGCTGTGAAGATCCAATTACTGAAAAATTTCATAGTTTCTTTCTCCCTAGTCCAGTGTTTTGGCCAATCATTCCTCCGCACTCCCACCTTCTACAAACTTCTAAGTCATAGTATGTTGTCATAAACTCCTTCCTTCCTGGGTTCCCCCAAAACACACCTGCAGGGCAGCTTTTAGGTTAGACTTAAGCTTCTTCCCATAGCACTGTGAAGGCACCTGGAGGATGGCCGTCTGGGTGGGCAGTGGTGGCTTGGTCATATTCCTGTTCAGATGTGCACCCCAGAAATCCAGTTCTGGTGTCTGCTGAGAGGAGACAGAGAAGAAAACAGGCTGAAGTCAAAGCAAGGTGGTTGGAGAAAGAGTTGGCAAGGTGAAACTGCAGAGGAGGCTCTCCCCCTGAGAGAGGCTGAGTGCGGTATGGAATGACAGCCTAGGTAGTGGACAATATGTGCATCCCACTCAATCACAGATCTGGGTCCAGCTTCTAGCTCTGCCACTCCTTAGCTCTGTGTCCTTGGCGAAAGAAATCCTGAGCCCTCTCTCTAGGTCTCAGTTTCCCCATATGTAACAATCCGGCCTGTAGTTGCTATATAAATTTTCCTGTGGGTTATAACTTGAGAAGGAGAAGGGAGCCTGAGGGAAACGGATGATAAATGAAGACTCAAAGACAAGTAAAAGATATGGGGAGAGGCGCTATCTCCTTATAATGTCTTCCTTGGATAATCAATTAAAGGAAAACATGAGAAATAAGAAAACACGTGGGAGTAAGAACTCCTAGATAGAAAGCATGTGAGCGACAGTGTCGCTAGGACAGATAAGAAGAAATTAGGAGAAAGAACTCCGAGGATCCAGGAATCAAGAGAGAGAATAGCGCTCCCTACCCCAGCATTTATTGTGGATTGAGAGGTGATCAATGAATACGTAACATAGCACAGGTCTTAACATTGGTTGAATAGACAATGACAAGATCAGAGGAGGTGGAGATTCCCCTGACATGCGCTTTTCAAAGGAATGTGGTTTGACCAGGTGAGAGCTAAGCCTTTGTGGCGGCTCAGGAATTCTGTTGCCCTTTGGACTGTAGCTTCTTATACAAAGATCATTAACTGATCTGACCCAGTATCTGATAAATGAATATATATATAATACAATATCAATACGTCAACCATACTTCCCAGATGCCAACATGCCTGGTATGCTACACCATATATAAAACAAGATGGCTGGATGTGATCAAAAGTCTTTTCGAGTTTGAAAACATCCTGCAAGTCTGTGGCTAAAAAGGGAGACCCTTGTGTTTGGGAAGCAGGTCTATGCACCATATGAAGAAGGCTAAGAGTGCCTTAGAACCTCACCCCTACTCCTAAGCAGACCTAAAACCCTCTTACAGGACCAAAGTTAGTCACAGAGGGGAAGAAGCATCTTAACAGCACCCTACTGCCATATTTAAGGGTGAGATGGCCTTGGAGGCTGCTTCCTATTTTAAGACTGAGATCCTACAATTCTATTATTCCTCAGGTGCCCTTTGAACATAGCAAAGAACATAAGAAAGGGGAAAGAAAGATATAATCATGTTTGAAGGTCACTTTTTGTCTTTCTAAGCTTCAGTCTTCCTGTCTGTAAAATCCAATTGAATCAACACTCATTTAAAACAGGAAGGGGCAGCTGTATAGCACAGTGTATAAAGCACTAGGCCTGGACCTGGAGGACCTCGCCTCAGACATTTCTTAGTTGTGTGATCCTGGGCAGGTCACTTAACCCCATTTGCCTAGCCCTTGCCTTTTGTGTCTAAGAGTTACTAAGACCAAAAGTAAGGGTTAAAAAAAGAAAATCTCTCAATGGTAAGCTGCATGCAATGTTGCCAGGATGGAAACTGGCAGCAGCCTATCACTCACTAATGGTGACCTACATAGTAGCAGGGATATAAAAGGACCAGAAAAGGAGGTCAGCTGGAAACAGATGGCTTGCCTGCCTGCCATCTTTGTGTCTGCAAAATATTGAAAGAACTAGAGAGGCCTCCCATGTATTAGGTAGATTCTTTGTGACAGATTCATAGGATAGTCAAAAACCACATTTGATAAAAAGGTACAGATGGGTTGCAATCTGCGCCAGTGGAGAGCATGCCCATAATAATGAGAGCATGGCTCACTCTACCAAAGTATCAGAGAGAACCCTCCCTATCTATATCTCCAAGTGGTATGGGAAGGAACAAATGAGATCCTGAATGGAAAAGTGTTTTATGAACCATAAAGGGCCATAGCAATGTAAGAAAGGAGGATTCAGGTTAATTAGAGAAGCATATGGTAGAAGAGAATGGAAACCCAGGTGAGCTGGGAGTTTACACTGGAGTGGGAGGAGAAGGAGACTGTAGCCCAAGTCACCAGCTGGGATCCTTTGAAAGCATCAAGATGAACCAAAGGCCACAGCTGGCTGTCCCTCTACCAGTCTTCTGGGACTCCAGCATAGACAGGGCAGAGAACAAATAAGTTGATTATTCACTGCCTTAGCAGCTCAGCACTCAACCCTTTTCTCAAGCTCTCTCTATGCCTACAATCCTTTCCCTCCTCGCCTCTACCTCCTGGTTTTCTTCAAGTCTCAGCTAAAATTCTCCTTTCTGCAAGAAGCCTTTCCCAGGTTTCATTCATTTTAGTTTAGTCTTTAATTGAGCCTTCCCTGCAAGAATATCCCCAATTTACACCACATATATATTGTTCATAGATAGTTGTTTGAATATTGTTTCCCCTATTAGATTGTGAGTCCCTAGACAGCACTGTTTGACCCCTGTTTCTGCTTTGTATCCTTAGGCCTAGCCCAATGCCTCGCACACAGTAGGTGTTTAATAAATGCTAGCTGACTAAGAGAAAGAAGGAATAAAAGGTCAAAGGCTTGTAGTTTGCATGGAAGGCTTCTTCTCCCTTTATACAATGAACATTTTCTTTTGACTTAGAATGCATTGGATATGGCCAGCACTATAAAGGATAAAATTGATTATATTTAAGCAAAGAAGTAAAAATTTGCTATTGATTCCCTGGGAGTTATTCTTGAATCAACTATATATGTACATTCAGATCACTTATATGTCAGAACTAAGATCAAGATTAGTTATAAACTAGCAAGTAAATAAACAAAACAAAAATTAATGAGCAAAGAGATATGGCACACAACCAAAACAAATCAATCCTGAAAGAATCAAGTATATAATTAATAATCAGAAATGAGAAAGACATGACACCAATGATAAAAATTTCATCTAGAAGTTTAAACAACACAAATTGCAACAAGGAGACCAAGAGCCCAAAAAGTACCTCTGTCAGCACATATCTGACCTAACTGGCCAAATGGAGAGGAATGGCTGCCAAAAGCAACACTGAGTTAGAATAAAAAGCCTTACAAAGAAGAAAGATGGGCAGTTGTGACGCATGTCCTTTCATAAAGCAGAAAGAATTCTAGAGTTTAGCTAAAAACCAGTTTAAAGAAAGCACAGCAAAATATCCAACTAAGCAAAGAAACCTCAAGAGATTTCAAACATGAAAATGGAAGGACCATAAAGAGAAGGAAAATGGAAATGTGTACAAATCATTATAACTTATATAATAATCTTTTTATATATATATACAAATTATATATAATCTTTTTTTTCACCAAGGAGGGTGGAAACACTGTGCTTGGACACTTATAAGGGAGTTGTGGAAATAAGACTAAAAAGAACAAAAGGGAAAAGCAGATCTTTTGGACCAAATACATATAAAAGAAATCTGTGCTAGAGGCAACACAATTCTGAAGTCATCAAGCAACTGACAGTGAAGGAAGGAAAAACATCAAAAGTGTTGAAAAAACTTTGGTTCTCATTAACAATGAAAAAAACTGATGAGAAAATCACTGACCTTTTTATTGGTACACAATCTTAATGAGTAGTATGGTGAATTGAGGGCACATTCCAAGAGGGCAGGAGCAGGGAACCATCCAGGCTCTCATGAGTGATACTCAAAAATGGATACTATGCATTTTTAACATTTCATAATTAACTTAAAATGTAGGGGATAAGTTTCTGTCATGTTTATTGTTTGTTGATTATGAAAAACCACTTCATTCATTAGAACAAAATGTCACCTTAGAGATTCTTTTTCAACAATGTGTCTCTCATCTTGACATCAAATTTATTCTTGAAAGATAAAACAGAAATAACCCTGTTCAGCAATCCTCTGATCATAAATATCAGGAGAGGTATAAAATAGGGAGAATATCAAAGACATTCACCACTGTGATGGAGAAGATTTTGTCCAAAGACCAAGTTGAAGAGGGATTACCCATTTATGGTGAGATCCTCAAGATGTTCCTGTGGCCAGTGACAATGTACTGACTGAAACAAACAAACCCTGGGACAATGTAGAACCTCCTGAAATCTGACCATTTACATAGGAAACACCAAGAGAGGCCCAAACACACACACACACACACACACACACCACACACTCTCTCTCTCTCTCTCTCTCTCTCTCTCTCTCTCTCTCTCTCTCTCTCTCTCTCTCTCTCTCCTTTATACTCTCTTCTTAATCTCATTAGTTTTTCTGGACTTGATTATTATCTCTATGTTGAAACTTCTCAGATCTATTTATACAGCTCTAATTTTTCTCCTATCTCCACCTGACCTTTAGACACCTCAAATTGGATGTCAAACTTAAACTCAATTCATTATCTTTCTTCCCAAGTCCTCCCCATTTCCTAACTACCCTATGAATTTGAAGGCACCACCAGACCAGACTCCCTGTCACCCAAGTATACAACCTAAGTGTCATTCTGGACTCCTCACTCTCACTCCCCATATTGAATTTATTGCTGTCTTGATGCTACCTTCAGAACATCTCTTGTACCCTGCCTCTTCTCTCCTGACACCGTCACCCTCATCACTTCATGTCTGGACTATTGCAATAACCTGCTGGTGGGTCTCTCTGTATCTAGGCTCTCCTCAGTCCAGTCCATTCTTTACTGGGCTGTCAAAGTGGTCTTCCTAATGCAAAGTTCTGATCAAGTCACCTTTCTACAGGATAAATTCCAGGAGTTCTTTATTTCCTCAGGATCAAATATTAATCTTTTTTTTACCTTAAAAGCCCTTCATTAATCCAGCCCCACTCTATCTCTTCAGTATTCTTTACTACTTCCCAGGGTTGTGAAAAAGATCAAATAAATTAATAATTGTAAAGCACTTATCATAGTGGCACACAGTAAGCACTAGATAAGTGTTAGCTATTATTATCATTATTATTATTATATTACTTCATAGTTAACCAAATGTAACTTAATTCCAATAATTAAAAAAAAAAGAATAGGCTGAAGCAGCTAGGTGACTCAATAGATAGAGAACCAGGCCTAGAGACTAGAGATCCTGGGTTCAAATATGACCTCAGACACTTAATATACAGAATTGATACTAAGACAGAAGGGTTTAAAAAAAGGGAATAAGTTTGGGAAATTTTTCATGTTTAAGTCAGACAAAAGCCTAAGACCTAGTGTTCATGGGGAATGGTATCAATTTATGAGGGAAATACACTATCTTGAAATGATATGAACAAATAGTTCACAGAGGATACAAATATGGTAAATAACAACTTTGGACAACTTTTAGTCTTTCTAGTAATCAAAGAAAGTCAAATAAAAACTCTGGGGCTTGACCTCACATCCAGCCATCTGGCAAAAATAATTAAATTAATAAAACCCAACATCAGGTCCAAGAATGCTGATGGCCTTGCAATATGGTGCAGTCTCTTTTGAGAACAAGTTAGCAGTGCACCCTAAGAGGTTGTGAACCTATTTCCTCAGTTTAGTAATCCCATTTTGGGGAATATACCTGAAGGAAATCGAAAGAATTATTTGTACAAAGGTGTGGATTTTTCTGGCTGTACCTTATATTGTGGGAAAAAGCTGTTAATAACCTAGAAACAGAGGGGCAGCTAGGTAGCACAGTGGATAGAGCACCAGACCTGGAGTCAGAAGGACCTGGGCTCAAATCTGGCCTTAGTCACTTTCTAGCTGTGTGACCCTGGGCAAGTCACTTAACTCCAAATGCCTAGCCCCTGCTTTTCTTCTGTCTTAAGAGCCGATCCTAAGACAGAAGGTAAGGGATAAAAAAAAATAATCATACAGACAACCAACCTAAAAGCAAAACTAGGAATATAGTACATTCAGCAAAAGTGACTACTATTACAACGTATGGTAGAAATAAATCCACACACACATATATATGCACACACTGAACATGATATGCATATACACATACATTTTCATCATTCTAGAGCTTATAAAGTGATTTATATACGCTGTCTTATTTGAAAAGCTACAGAATTCCACTTATACCCATCATGCCAATCTCTCAAAAAATACCTTGGTCAGATGGGTTCACAGATAGGATTACTAAAACTCAGAACTTAAAATGTGTCCCCAGACTTGGTCACATATAATAGTATTGAATACTGGTTAAATTGACCACCATAAATTTTTTTTATGTAAAATTTTTCTCACATTCAAAGAACAAATGGCATTCAAATTATTACATAAATTATCTCTAAGTATACACATAAGTATATCGTAGTGTTATAGGGACTACACAATGGGATTTTGAAAGTTGCTGATAAGATAAAAATCTGTCCATTAAAGCATATTTCTTATTATAAATTAGGTTAAGCATCAAACTAGCATTTTATTAGAGAAAATTCATAAAGAGAAATAGAACAGATCATTAGAACTAGAAGGTTTATCAATCTAGAGCCAGAAAGGACCTCAGAGCTCATCTAATCTAACTCCCTTATTTTACAGATGAGGAAACCGAGTCCCAGGGAATGAGGTGACTTGACAGATGAAGAAATCAAAGCCTTCAGAGAAGAAGATACTTATCCATAGTCACTAATGAGAGAATCTAGGACCCATGCTTCCTGATTTCCCATTCAATGTTCTTTTCACTTTGTTATAACAAGAAGCTTCCCCTAAAAATATCCCATTACCCCTTTATAGTCAGGAACTCTTTCTTTGGTAATACCAAGTTTGAGCAAGTTTCTGTGAGAAATTTAAAGGTTTATTTGCTGCAGTTCTGGGTCCCTTCCATTTACCTGTTCTACTGCTGGATCCTGCTGGCCTGAGTTGCTGGGCTGTGAAAGACCTACTGACTCCTGGCTTTTTCTTAGGGTTCGGTATTCTCGGTAGAGTTCTGGTAGGGAGAAAAGGGGCAGTCAGAGTCATGTTGTAAGATGAAAGAGAGACCATGAAACACAATACGAGTCAGATCTAGTCAGCAGTCAGTATGGTTAAGGACCCTAGCTGACAAATACTCCAACTTGGTACCTGGCTGTCCCAGATTTTGTTTACTCCATCAGTGTTGTAGCTCATTATGTCCAATCACACATCTTATGACACATCCATTCTTATCCTATGCTATGATCCTATCTAGGGTGGGAGCCTCTTTCCATCCCCACAAATAAGTTGCTGTTGGCTGCTCTTTTCTTTTCTTTAACCCCTTACTTTCTGTCTTAGTAACAACTCTAGGGAAGAAGGTCGAAAAGTTAGGCAACTAGGATTATGTGACTTTCCCAGGGTCACACAGCTAGGAAGTGTCTGAGACCACATTTGAACTCAGGTCCTCCCAATTCCAGACCTCTCTCTCTATCCACTGTGCCACCTAGCTGCCCCTGAAACCATCAGAAAAGTTTTCTGATCCCAAAACAGGTGTCACCCAAAATATGAACTTTGGCTTCTTCCTCTCCCTTTCTCTTTACCAAAACATTTTGAGTTATCTATCCAAAGTGTCCAAGAAATTTTACTAGAGTAAGAGAACATCTAGGTCCACACCACACAGACATTACATGAACAGAAGAAACAATCTTTACTCAATTCAGTGCACAAGCATTACATACAGATCAACCTCTGAATTACTAGTTCCCTGCTCTTATTGTTCTATACCTTGTGGAAGGATAATGCTTTTTCTGTCATCTTCCTGTTGTTGAGCTCCAGGTCTATTCATCTTAGATTGTTCTCCTAAAAGTCACCTGAATGACAATTCAGCATCCCTGGATTCAGCTCACAAAACTTCTCAAAAGTAGAATCACCTTTTGCTGGGTAGACCTAGTGCCTGCTCAGCAACTTTCTGAACTAATGTTCTTCTGGAGCTTTCTCATCAGTCTCTTTAAAAGTACCAAGTTCCTTCCTGACTCCAAAATCACCTAATCACTCAAAAGGCAAATACAGAGCTTAACATTCACCTGTTTGAATATCTGCCTTCCTAACCTAGTATAAGATACAGACTTATCTACAATCTGCTTACATTTCAATGGCTCTGGAGCCCTACCCAGGCTGTGGGTAGAATACTGTAGACAGTAGCAGCAATAATGTCAAGAACAGGGGCAGCTAGGTAGCTTAGAGGATAGAGAACCAGGCCTAGAGATGGGTTCAAATCTGGCCTTAGACACTTCTTAGCTATGTGACCCTGGGCAAGTCATTTAACCTCAATTGCCTCATCTTTACCACTCTTCTGCTTTGGAACTGATATTTAGTATTGATTCTAAGAGAAGGTAAAGGTTTTTAAAAAACAACATATGAGGATCAACTGTGAATGACTTAGTGATAGAGATATCTCAGTGATACAATGATCAAAGACAACTCCAAAAGACTCATGATGAAAAATGCTATCCATTGCTAGAGAAAAAACTGATGGAGTCAGAATACAAATTGAAGCATACCACTTTTCACTTTATTTTCTTCTTGGGTTTTGTTGTTTTTGGTTTTGTGTGTATGTGCACTGTCTTCTACAATATGAAGAATATGGAAATGTTTTGCAAGATAGCACATATATAACTTATATCAAGTTACCTACTATCTCAGGGATGGGAAGGGGGCAGAGAGAATTTCTAACTCAAATGGTAGAAAACAATTGTTAAAGATTGTTTTTACATCTAATAGGGTAAAAAAGAATTACTGAACTAAAAAAAAAGACTGGATTCTCACTCTATTGTCCAAGCTAAAAGTGTAGTGGCTACTCATAGGGCCAGTCTATACTGTAATCAGCAGGGAAGTTTTGATCCACTCTAATTCTGATCTAGGCTAACTCACTGTGGAGGATATTTTTTTGCTATTCACTCACCTTTTGTTTCCTCTGGTGCTGACTCCACATCACTCTGTAACAGACAGTTCCTGATTAGTTTATCACCATGCAACACAATATAACCAATAATCTATCAAGTCTCTACTTTGTGCAGGGCCCTGTGCTAGGTACTGGAGAAGAAACAAAAATGTGGTCTATGTCTTCAGGAAACATAATATTGGTAGAGGGATAATACATCGAAAGAGATGATCATAAGATAGAATCATATACAAATGTACTTACTTATTAATAAATGTGTATAGTGTACTGTTCAAGGCCATTTGGCGAAAAGCACTCAGGGGACAAGTTCTGCTCATAGGCTAACCCCCCCTAGTAAAAAAGTTACTGATGATCTCTTTCATACATAGTGCAGCCCCCTTTTAAAATGGAGCACTTGTTTATTCATTTGTTGCATTGAACTTACCTGAACTGTAACTAACTGTAGTTAGAATGTATCACGTGTAAAGTCTGTGTGGGAAAGGCTGCTTTGTTGGGGTCAGGGAGAGTTTCACAGAAAAGGTGGCATGAGACAGGTTTTAAAGTCTAGATAGGAATTCAACTGGTTAAGAGAGGAAGGATACTGTGTCAGAACACAGCTATGTCTGGATTTCTAAGCTGTTGTGTGGACATGACTTGGGACAACCAGAGAAAAAGATGGAACATGTTCTCATCTTTTAGGAGCAAGAGCTAAAAGATACTTTCTAGTCCATTTTCCAGATAAGCAAACAGAGACCCAGTGTGAAGAAAGCACTGATTATAGAGTCGAAGATCTCCTTTCTGACTCTAAACCCTAGTTCTTGCCACTTACAATGGGATCTGAGATGTGAAGCCTGAGTGAGATAAAGAGTCAAAAACAATGTCAAGAGACTTGATGAATTGGGTCATATCACAGTGAAGTTGGAAAGATATGGTTTAGGGAGGGAAGTCAATACCCTTGGTTTTGGTATCAGTGTTTCAACGAGTCAGAATTCCAGATAATGTTATTTCTCCTACGGTGGAAGTAATGGTTGAAGTTCTGAGAATGGCTGAGGTTCTCAAAAAAGAGAGAATATAATGAAGTCAAACACTACTCTTTGGGGAAAAAAATTTTTTTTAAAGGGCTACTAGATTGCCCAGTGGATAGAATGCCGGGCCTGGACTTGGGAGGACTTGGGTTCAAATCTGACACTTCTTAGCTATGTGACTCCAGGCAAGTCACTTAACCCTAACTGCCTAGCCTTGTTGCATTCCTGTCTTAGAACTGATACCAAGAAATAGAGTAAAGGTTTAAAAAAAAAATCTACTCCTTCACATTAATGGATAAAGAAGAGCATGAAAGACATAGAAAGGTAGGAGACTCAGAATATGGTGTCTCTGAAGCCAAAGAAGAAAAAGTGTCCAGAAATGGACATAGGGTGATAGTGTCAAAACAAGGAGGTTAAGAAGATAAGGCCTTCATTCCTGAAAAAAAGATCCTTGGATTTAAGAATGAAGAGGCCATCAATGACCAAAATACAAAGTTTCAGAAGAGATAAGAGTAACTACAAAATGAAGGTATCAGTATAGATGTTTAAGAAAAAAAAAACAGGAAAAGGGATTAGCCAGTACTTGGATAAACTAGAGAAGTCATGGGAAGGCCATAAGATTAGGGAGGTCTAAGCAACTCTGGAGGTAGATGGAATGAAGTATATAATTTCTTTCTGAATGATATCTTCCTCAGTACTCTGCCTGGGCAGAGTCTTGGCCCCAATTATATAGATCAATGATGATGAACCTTTTAGAGATGGAGTGCTGGACCCTCCCCACCCCACCCCCCCAACCAAGTGCCAAGTTGGCCCCACCCCAGAGATTGTGTGCCCTGCTCCCCACCCCTACCCCACACAGGGGAGGGAGAAAGAGCTCCCATAGAGCTGCTGGGCGAAGGGGTGGGTGATGCAAAAAAATGTCATTGGGCACAGGTAGAGAGAGGGAAGGGAGCAGCCTGCCCAAGCCCCCTTGCCTTTCTAGTAAGGGACTCTGGGCATGGGAGAGTGCCAAGTATCCAGAAAGCCCTCTGTGTGCCATCTTTGGCACCAGTGCTATAGGTTTGCCATCATTCCTCTAGACACGTTGGCAAACATATGGCACATGTGCCATAGAGGGGCTGCTTTCTTCTACCTCTCTACCATGCCTAAGGACATTCCTCACTTCATCCACCCCTTTGCCTAGCAGCCCAATGGGAGTGCATCTTCCCTCTCCTGTCTGGGATAAGGCAACAGGGTTCACATGTGGCATGAGGGTTATGATTGGAGCACTCGATCTCTAAAAGGTTTGCCATCACCGATCTAGACCTTCTCTATCTCTAAGAAATTCATCTGGACAGGGTGTAGAGGTAAGGGTAGAACCCATGCTGTTCATTTCATTCTATCAAGTGAGGCTGACATCACCCATCGTTTGTAGTGTACTTGTTTTAGGCCCCTTGAGGAAAATGGTTCTGAAAAGTCCTACTCAGAGGCTAATGCCCTACTTATTGATGACATCTTTCATATACCTGGTTCAGCCTTTTTAGTTAATAGGTCATTTGTTTATTAATTTGTTGAGCTGATTATTGTATTTTGCTTTCTCTTCAAAGTTTCATATGCATTAGGGGAGATCTTTTTAAAATTAAAATTTTTATTATTGATTTTAAAAAAAATTTCCCACCTTAGAATCGATACTGTATATTGGTTTCCAGGCAGAAGATTGGTAAGGGCTAGGCAATGGGAGGTAAGTGACTAGCCCATGATCATATAACCAAGGAATATCTGAGATCACAGTTGAACCCAGGACCTCCTGTCTCTAGGCCTGGTTCTCAATCCATTGAGTCACCTAGCTGCCCCATTATTACTGATTTAATTATCAACAAACAAGAACATTTCAGTATATAAGTAACAAAAAGGGATCTTTTGTGAAACCACAAACTTACAATTTTTAAAAAAGTAAACATTAAATTTGGCCCAGCAGTGATACAATTGACCAGTATGTCCATTTTGAACTTTTTTGTCTTCTACCTTTTAAATGTTTTTTGATGAATTTATTTTTGTATTTCTATCACTATAAGGAAGCCGTTTTTACTTTTGGGAATCCTGAGACTTCACTAAATGGAGTTACAGAATGACTGGAACAATGCCACTTATAATCCAATTAATTAGTATTAAATTTAATGAAAATACTATTAAATGCCTTAGAGGGAGGAACTCTTGATTGGTGCTGTGGATACAAAAAAATTTTAAATGACATAGCTTCAGCCTTCAGAGAGTTTATTAATCTGATGAAAGCACATGGCAAATTACAGAAATTAAGTATAAGAAGCAATGGAAATCTGAAGAGTGAACATTTTCAGTTGGTTGTGAATGTGTGTGTGCACATGCATGATGAGGTCTTTAATCTACTGAAGGTGCTGTCTGGGCCAAAGTCATCCTTCTAACCTACTTCTATAGATAAGAAAATTCCTATACCTTGTTGGGTTTCCTTTTGTGTTCTTGAAAGAATGCCTTCTCCCAGGTCTTCAGGAGGGTCCTTACTTCCTGGTACCGCTCCATGGCTAGCTGGGAAAGCAGAGGAAAAACCATGCAGAGATCAGGCTAGGCCCAAGGGACATTATTAATAATAAAAACAATCCATATTCATATAGCACTTTATCTTTATTTTATTCCAACAACAAATTTACATGTAAGTTTTCCAAAGTTTACATGATTGATGTCATCTCCCTCCCCTCTTCCTTGCCCTCCTCTAGTTGACAAGAAATTCAACTGGGTTATACTCTGTCATGGGTTTTGGGGAACCCCAAGTTTGCCCCATCCCTTGGGAACTTACCTTAAGAGGAATCCTAGAATGACTTTGTTTCAGACTGAACAATAGACCTTAAGAGTACTTAATGATTCCAGTTTAGGTGTAAGTAGTAGACATAATTAAATGTTAGGTACCCTTTTTTATCTTAGAAGTTTTTTCCATTGTATCAAAATCCTCTCCCAGGGCCCTTGGCCATACTATTTCTTTAGTATCCATTGTAAAGCATCAGCCTCCCCTGATAATCCTGTGGACTCATTTCCTTCTAGCCATTGTAAAGCCAATCAATCATACTCCCCTATCTTAGTTCCCCAAAAGGTTTATAACATCCCTATGTTCTACTGTTCTTGGAAGAATTATCTAGTGATGATTCTCTCAGAGAACTGTCCCCAGAGACCCCAGGGTTGTAACTCTGTGTAGTTACTTAGCTCTGTGTAATGGCCAATTACTAAGGACCTGTCTCTTTCCTGATGAAAATTTGGTTTTATGGCTACTTTAGTGGTTCTGTTTTTCCAAATCAACAACATGTTATATAACTCTTTAAGGTTTAGAATCATTCTTTTTACAAAAACTGTGGGGAAGGAAGTATAAGTAAATTGTTATTATACATATTGGGTAACTGAGGCTCAGACAAGTGAAGTCACTTGTCTGTGATGACCTAAACTAACTTAAAACCAGGTTGTCTTCCTGACTTCCAGGGCCAGCCCTCATTTTAAGACAAGAGGTTGTCAGGTGGCTAATAGAATAAGAGCGATGGGCCTGATTTCACACTCAACCGCAGATATTTCCTAGCTGCATATCCCTGGGCAATTCTGCCTCAGTTTCCCCAACTGTAAAATGAAGACATTAATAATAACACCTATCTTCCCGGATTCTTGTGAGGATCAATGAAAATACTATTTGTAAAAGCATTTAGAACCGTAGTGATAAACACATAATAGGAGCTTAATAGACCGATCTTCCTTCCTTCCTTCCTCTTCTCTCGGGGCCATAGGCAGGACTGCCAGACCCCAGAAAGCTTTCCAAAGAGGGTCCCCTCTGAGTTTTCAGGGTTTATGGCGGAAGGGGTGCTCAAGGCCACAAAGGCTGCACCAACTCCGGACAGAGCCAGAGTGAGTCGGGGTAGTGATGTGCCTAAGGCCAAGCCTCCAGAGGCTACCATGCGCAGACCCCCTCAGGATTCCTGGTGTAAGCGATCCCAGAAATTGTCTGACCCCTGGCAATCTCCAAGCACAGGGAACCTCGGGATCCTTCCCCCAAACCTTCCACCTCAAGGCTTCTGAAGTTGGAAAGTTTGTCCCGATTTCGATAAGGCAGAGAGAAGGGGGGAGACAAAAGCTGAGGCCCCAATTCCCGCGCTTGAGCAGACCCAAGAAGCCCCACACCCCCAGGGTTCCAGTAACTCACTCGGCACCACACCAGGCGCGGGAGAATTCCAAATCCTTTCCCTCCCGACCGAGATCGTAAATCTCCCGCTCTAGAGGGAAAGGCTCTGAGACTACAGCCAATCCGCGAGCGTACCACGGAGGCAGGGGCGGGGCGAGAGGGTACGTAACGGCAGAAGAACGGAGTTAACCAATCCTCGGGGAACTAGAGAATTTTGGCCAATGGGAGCCACTAGCGTCACCAGCCCCACCCCGCGATCTGTGCCAAGCCGGATCTACTTTTCGTGGCGGAGGGAAGTAGTTTGTCTCTCAGAGACAGCAAGTACAACAGCTGCGGGTGATCACAACGACTAAGACGGCGGCGAGGGTGGCAACCGCGCCCGGGTTGCCCCGGACTGAGGCACGGCTTGGCCCCGGGGCTCCGGGGTAACCAGGTCGGACCCACTGGGCTGCGGCGCGAGGGTGGGGGAAGGGAAGCCGCGGAGGCCTAGGGATAGCGGGCAGTGGTAGCCTCGGTTCTGGTCCAGGGAGGACGGATTGGCCATCGAACCGCCTCGGGCGGGGCGAGCTCTGTGAAGGGGAGGGACAGACCTAGGGAGAGAGGAGCGCGGGGTGGGGGAGGAGAAAAGGGGAGAGAGAAAAAGAGATGAAGGCTGACCAAGACTGTAGCTGGATGGGGCGGTCTAGACTGGGAGGAGCGTAGATGGGCGGCGGTGGTGGGGTGTAGCCCGGTTGCAGATTGAATTGGGGTGGGTACAAGAAAGCTGGACTGGAGACTGGGAGAAGGGAGCGGGAGTTGAAATGACTATATTGGGGGTGGGGTGGAGAGGTGTGTCAGTCCAGGAGGAATAGACTTGGAACAGATGGAGGGGGTTAAGTAAAGACTAAGTAAGTCTGGATGGCAGGGCTGGGCAGGAGGAGGGGGAGTCAAGAATGGAGACTACAAGGGGATGGAAGTGAATTTGGAACAGATGCTGAGGAAGAGGGAAACCAACATTTACCTAGACGGGGCAAGCAGGAATGGAGACTGTATATGCATCAATGGAGATTGCGTCCAAATTATTAGGGAGGTCTGAGTCCAGGGGGAATAGATTTAGAAAGCAGATACTTGAGGTGGAAGTGAAGATTGCATGAAGGGAGAAGGGAGCAGAGTTTAGAGGCTACAATTAGAAAGTGGGGTGGAAGGGATTTTAGACTAGGAGAAATAGACACTGAGCAGGTTAAAGGAGAAAAGAGTAGTTTTCTGAATGAGAGGGAGTGGCAGATATAATTTGCCGTAGAAGTGTCTAAAGACAGTAGGAACTGCAAAGCATTTTGGAATTTGGTGGTTGCTGGGTAAAGCATGAAGAGACCCATCTCCTCAGGTGATAGTGGAGCAGAAGCTACTTGAGGATTTGGAATCTGAGACAGGAAGTGTGTGGAAGGGATGGATAAGGATACCCAAGAGGTTTCCTTTAAGGTGGTGGGAAAGTGAATGTGAACTTTCTAGAGAAGTGGTTTGGTTTGGTTTGGTTTGAGTCCCAGGACCCACCCTTTTACACATTTAAAAATGATTGAGGATTTTCCCAAAGAACTTTTGTTTAAATGGAGTATATTTTCATATCCGCTATGCTAGAAATGAAACATTTTAGTTTCATTACAAAAGTAGTTTTGACTACACAGGTCTTCTTGAAAAGGTCTCAAGGACCTTATTTTGAGAACCCTGTTCCAAGGAAAGAGCGGAGATGGGATATTGTCTAGAAAAGGTATAAGGAATGGAGCTTCTTGAATTTCTTGGGAAGCTGGTAGGACAGTGAAGCTTGGAGAGCAATCATGGTTATATCAGCCAGGTTGGCATATATAACAACTGAAATAAAGATGTGGCTTCCTATTTCTCTCCCCTTTCCCCTTCCTTCCCCATAGTTCTGTTCCTGAGGCCAAATGGCAGCTTGAGTTTTTCAGTCTCTTAGCTGATAGTGGTAGCACCATAACCCTTTGGGGTGTTTGAACTTTCCAACTACCTCCTGGACATCTTAGAAAAGGCTTATTTTATGTTGAGCTCAGAACTAATCCCTACTCTAACACTAATGCCATATGACCTTGGGCTAAAATCACCTTCTCCCTGGACTACTTTTCCTGATGTAAAATGACAGACCGAAATCTGGTCTGTGAATTGATTTTAGAGGTTCATGAACTTAAGGAAAAAATGTTTCTTTATTTTCACCAACTTACTGAAACTTAGTATTTCCTTCACTCAAAATCATTATTTGGATAAGGATACGTTTAACTAGATTGCTACAACGACACAAAAAAGTTGAGAACCCCTGGACAAGAGGGATCTCTAAAGTATTTTTCAGCCCTGACTAGACTATGGAAGTTTTGGGAAAAAGTTGGGACAGCTGTCAGATGATTTGAATCTGTATGATGGGGAAGAATGAAAGAAATATGGAAGAGTAAATGTAAATGTAATAACAAAGCCTGAAAGGATTTTGGAATACTCAGTTCTGCTATAACATTTGTTGTTCATATGTTCCAGTCATGTCCAATTCTTCATGACACCATTTTGGGTTTTCCTGGTGTAAGAATTAAATAATATTTCTACCCAGATATATATATATTTTATAAAGTTTATTGGAAGGATAGACAAACGTAACCTGATAGCATGGTGCCTAGCCTTCCAGTCTCTTCCTTATTCCTTCCCTCACTTGCCTGCTCTGTTCTCTTCTTGGTCCTCCCCCATTCTCGATTCTCCCTCTAAGAAGCCCCCAACCTTGACCTTTATTGATGCACAGTATGTAAACCGATGCAAAACCTGATGCAACTGTGGTATGTCAGGAATGTTTGATAGACAGTTAAAGTTCCTCAGGAGGGGGAGGGGATAAATTTCCTTGACACAAATCCCCTATGATCCTTTGGGAGACCCATCTCCCCAATGGATCATTTAAATCATTTAACTATCTTATAACTCTAAATATCTTCTAGCTAAAAGTACATACAATGTTGCATTTTTTCTAAGAGGGAGTTACAATAGTTAGAGATGGGAGTAAAATACAAAAAACTGATTGATAGACGCATTGACAAAATGCCAATTAGGGGGCAGTCCCCTTTGACATAAGAGTTTACATTCAGAATAAGTGTGTTCAGCCCCTTCAATTCAGTTCATTATATCCCAAAGTTCATTCTGGATCTTTTGATGCAGTGTGTAGTTTCTTCAGGCATCTTTACAGCACCTTCTCCAAAAGGATCCGCTTTCTTGATTTGGGATGTTGGCAAGTTTCTTTTTCTGAAATTTCTCCAAAAAATTTTAAATCTTGCATTTTAGGATAATTACACAATCCCCCCCGAGGAGGGTGTTGACCAACACCAGAATCACACTGGGATACATGACTGAGTTATGAGGTTATGAGATGTATGAAACAATTGTCAAAAGAAAAACAAAAACAAACCCAAATAAAAGAGTAAAAATTAAATTCTGTATAAAAATAATAAGTACAGAAATGATAAAAAATAAATAAAAATCTTACATGTATAAAATACTGAATAAAAAATAAAACTGTAACAGGTTCTTGAATCACAGGCAAGGTCCAATTAAAGTGACTTATGTCCCACAAGCCTGTAGGACAATAGCAGAAATACAGCACTTTACCCATTTGTAGCCAGGACTATAGAAATTTTCCAAATTATAAGAGAGAAAGAACTAAGTTTTAGCAGCAAATGGGAAAAATCATTCCCTGGTCTGATTGTACCTTCACTGTCAGAGATAGGGGGAGCAAGGATGCTAGCCAAACTGAGGTACTTGAGTCAGAATATTGCACATAGAATGTGGTACAAGGAGTCCAGCGTCTTAGCATATGTCAAGTGCCGCAACCTTGATTTGCACACTAGGTTCAAGTCCTTTCGTATTGGCAAGTTCAGAAGTTCAACAATCCTCCCTGGATTGGGTTTTTGGTTCTTTTTGATCTCGGGCTCCTTGGCACTGTATAATGGCTCTTTTGTTCCCTTCTCCTGGAAGCAGACATAATCATTAAACAAAGTCCCATAATATTTATCAATAAATGACAGGTTTCCGTAGTCGAAAGCCTTTTGGGTATGCATATTTCTAGGACTATCAGATACTATAAACATTATCCTTCAAGTAAAAAAACAATAATGCTAATTTTGTGTACTTCAAGTATCACCAAGTTTCGGAAAAAAGAAAGAAAAAGAAAATAATCAAATATCCTATTGCAAACATAAAGAGAAAAAAAATAATTTAAAAAAAATCATAATTTCACAGTTCACATTCCATGTGACAGTATGTTAGCCAAACAGAGGCACAAGACAAAAAGTGCTCACTCAAAAATGAAATTTATATCACTCTTAACTTGGCCAGGATCTACAGTGTGAGTATACATAATTTTTTCACTGGGTTAAAAACCGTTTAAAAACAGTAGTACAACAACTAATACATATTCTAAAAAATACCAAAGTCCCCAAAATTATAAGAGCCCATTTAATGATAACAAATAAACCCACTATCATTAGTAGTCACATGACTTGCTGTGTGACATGTAAAAAACCTTTGAATGCATGAATACTTGTCACAAATTCTACAGATTTAGCCAGTCTTTTAACTTTGGCAAAGATATTTTTAACAAAGTCTGTTATTACCATCATTACAAAATTTGGTGGGAGAGAAACCCAGAAAAACCTCTGTACAGTTCATGAAAATATACAAATATAATAAATCCATCACAGGAAAAATCATTCCCATTTCTCAGATGAGATTATAACACATCACAAATTAACTAAGCCAATTGGGCACCTCCCTCCCTCTTGGTATGAGACTGTAGCAGTGTAAAAGAACTATATCCAATATGACCCACCTATTTTCACGTGGAGCCAAGGACTAAAAAGTGAAAATCACTGAAGATACATCATCCATTACATTTACAATAAATGCAAAGATGGGAAAATACAACAATGTCATTGCACTCTACTTAGACTACAAATGGACCCTTACCTCTTATTACAGACAACTCAAGAGGCAGACAAATGAATGATCATTCAGAGGTAGGGATGCTCCCAGATATCCGAAAACCATGTCTGAAGACACATTAAAATCAATTCAAATCATTAAACAATTGAATACTCAAAACTTGTATACAGGTTGAAACTGATGTGATGGAGTCCATCCATCATCATGTATGTGACAACAAAACAAAAAGGAAAAAATGCTGTTTATAGGCTTTTATAGTGATATCCTTCTATAATCATAGTCATAGGGGAGGTACAAATAAAGACAATGTAACAAAATTTCAATTTAGTTGACATTAAATTACATACATCTTGTATTTAGAATTGAATTACAGAGAATTCTTCATTCTGGGGAGGGGAACAAACTGCAACAGTTAACATCAATAAGGCAATTACGTCTGAAGAGGCTTAAAATTCACCTCCAGACTTTGAGGTTCCTTCCCCTCCCAAGTACCATCAATCATCACAATCCCTTTGCCCACACCTCTGGGGTCCCCCATACTGAGGGAAGTTCCCACTTTGAGTACAGGTGTTTGGGTGTGAGTTTTGATTTTCCTTGTTTGAATAACTATTCCTCCTATTAATATTACTATTTCTGAAACTTCTATTCCTTTTTCCTGATTTCTCTTCTTACAATTCATAATTACATGACCAACCTTTCCACAAAAATTACATGTTAATGGTTGTTTTATGGTCTTATAAGGGAGATATGATCTCTCCTTGCTTTATCATTTCAACTATTTCAGTTCTTTTATTTCCTTCCTCAATGTCTCTACTAAAGAAGTTTTCCTTATCCTTCTCATCCTGTTTAGAAGTTAATGCCTTTATTTCCTTCCTTAATGCTTCCACTAAATCAGTTTTCTCCTCCTTTTCCCTATGTCCCTCAAAAGCATAAACTGACATTCTTTTCAATTATTCAAGCTCCATAATAGGCTGATTTGGACAACTAGTCATAAAATAATTCCTAAGTACCTTACAACTATTTTTGACAAATATTCTGATTTGTCTAAGGTCCTGTTCTGTATCCAGGTCAAGTTCAATATATCTTCCTCCCAGCTCGATAAGTCTATCCATAAATTGGGTGGGATTTTCGCTATCTTCTTGCTTAAGATTTTCAAATTTAGTCCATGTACCTGGCCTATCAGAACAGGCTTTCATAGCTTTTATCATTGCATTTCTAGCCTGGCATGGTTGTAAGTAATCTTGCTCTGAATTTGGTTCCCATTTGGGATCTTCAGTTGGCCAATGAGCTGTTCTGTCTCCTTGGACCTGATGAACAAGAGAAATAATCTTGTTCCTTTCCCTTTCTGTTAGCAAGGCCTGGAGCAAATCTTCTACATCAAGCCATGTGGGATTATATGTGCAAAAAATGCTTTCAAACTTATTTATCTGCACCATAGGCTCAGCTTCATATGAAGGTGTTTTTTCTTTGAATCTCTCAATGTCCTGTGGAGAAAAAGGTGTATGATGTCTAATGTTTTACTAAATCTCCACATATGTTATATGTAGGGACAGCTCTTAGAGGGAAAAGACCTTTATTTGAATCATCTGTGGCAACTACTGCTTGGCCTATGTTCTAGAGTCCAATGGAGTGAGTTGTAGTGAGGCTAGTAGGGGAAGGGGGTGGGTTGGTGGAATGGAGCTAGTCAGCTGATGGGGAGGTAGAGCAAAAGGATTGGGGGCGGGGTGGAGAGGAACTGGGGAGGGGCTGGGATTGGAGTGAAGAGGAATAGGGGAGGGGCTGGGACGGAGTGGAGAGGAATGGGGTGGGACCGGGTACGGGGTGGAGAGGAGTAGGATGGGTGAGGTCTTAGAGGGGTTGCAATAAGGTGAATAGGAAGTAGAGTACGGAAAAGGATTAAATTAGGGATGGTACAGGTGGGGATATGGGAGATGAGTGGGCACTGGGTAGTTAGGGTAGAAAGGTAGATTGGGGGGAAAAGGGATGAGAGAAGTAGGGGATGAGTGAGATCTGACAGGGAGAGGAGTTGAGGGGTTCAAGTCCTGGTTTGGGTCAGTATGAGAAGAAACCTCACAGGCCAGGTGGGATGATAGAGCATGTTCCTTGCTAGATTTCACTGAAGGAGTTAAGCTAGAATGGTTTGGTTCCAAAGAAAGAAAGGTTTCCTCACTGGAGGGGATGGTCAGTTTATCAACATGATATGCCCATAAGTACCAGTATTTATAATCTTTGGAATCTTTTTTTTTTAATTGACTAACTTCAAATCTTTTAAGATCTTGAAGTCAAAAGAGCCATATTTTGGTCAGGTAAAAGATATGTCTGTCCATGCCTTACAAAGCTTTCTAGCTTCTTTCTTTGTCATCCAATTTTCCTTAGGCAAATTAGGATCTGCCCAGGAATTTAAAAATTTATGCAGGGCTGAATCAGGAAGAATATATCCTGATTTCCTTTGATGTGTTTCAGTATTTCCTATATTTTCTAGTCTGTGTGTCCTATTTAAGCTATTCTGAGTATTGCTAAATGATCAGCTTAAACAATGAAAAGTTCCTAAAACATTAAAAAAAATGGAGATACAAAGTTCTACTGTGTTATTGTGGGAGGCAATAAGAGGAGGTTTAAAACAAAAGGCTAATGTAAGGAAACAGTAATTGTTGCACAGCAATAGTATCAATAAGGAATGTGTATTTAGTGTAATTATTGTTATTATTAATAATTAATAACTATGCATTTATTATAATGTGCATCTATTATAATTATTGATGGTATCAATAATTACAATATGCATTTATTATAATTTTTAATAATTAACAACCATAAACAAGTATCAATGATCAATAATAACTGTTAGTAATAAATAATAATGACTAATAGTTATTGAAAATTAATAATCATTGTTATTGATAGTATTGATACTATTGTTTTAAACTTATTCCTTAATATTACATGTAATTACTTTGATTTAATGTTGGCTTTGTTCAATTTTAGAAATTTGGTTTTAAATTAAATTCAATATTATTAACATTTCTTATTAATAATCCTTTTATTTAAATGTATTCAATTTAATAGCATTATCTTAGATCACTAGTAGCATTAGCAAAGGAATTCTTTTTGTTTTCCTGCAAGTTTAATTCTTGACAGTAGGTGATGCTATAAATGCTTGTAGAGTGGAAGGCACCTGTGGGTAGACCTATTTAAGCAAGCAGTCAGATAAAGAGAGTGGGAAAAAATTGGCTTTTAATATGCTAAAGAAGGCAGGCAGTCTTCCAGGAAAGCTTTGAGTGGTTTTGATATGCTAAAGGAGACAGGCACTAAAGTTTGAGGGTGGGGGAGGGAGAGAGAAAAATTTAAAGAGGACTTCCAAGTAAAATGCAGTTTCCCCTCCCACCAAGATTAGGCAGTGGCCAGATTTTTTCAAAGTTGGGGGAGGGGGGCAGGAAGCTCCTAACCCTAGCACAGCCTTGAAGGAGGATTATCCTTGAAGGATTAATTTTAACAGGTGTCGCCAAGCAGGTCCCTGCTGCAGAGGCCACATAGTGGGTGTGGCATGTGGGGAAAGTTGGGCAGTCACTGGGCTGGGAAAGACCTGTTGGGTTCTAATGCCTCTTGGTTAAAAAAAAAAAAAAACAACTTAGTCCTGTTTGAAATGGGGGGTGTAGTCTTATACCAATTCCTAGTGGGCCACCCCTGAGTGCTGTTCCCCCAGTCCACAAGGGCCAGTCTGTGCCAAGTGCAGTGGGAGGGCACATCAGAGTCCCAGCAGTCAGCTCCTACATTTTCACAAGTCCAGGAAAATCAGACTGTCCTTTACCGCCCTACTCTCATCCAAAACTGGTTAGGTCGGGTGGGGGTGGGGAGCATGTGGCAGCCACTTTCCTCCCTGGGTCCTCAGTTCTCTACTGCCCCAGGGAGCCCCTAACTCTAATCTACAGCCTAGAAGGACCCCCAGATTTGTTCAAGGGGTTCCCCCTGCCCTACACTTCACTAGGCTAAAAGAAGGAACACCAGGACCTTGCATTTTGTGGAAAGGAAAAGAGCAGGAATTCCTGTTGGGTCCTAAAACCCACTGGATTCCGCATGGGCAAAAGGGCCCCTTCACCCCTATTCAAGCCAAAAGAAAAAAAAAGTGGGGTGAGGAATGGGGAGGGGGATGCCACCAGGGAAGGAGCTTTTCTCACCAATCCAGTGTGATCTGATCCAGGAAAAACACCATCCTGTTCCCTCTCTCTGATAAGGTTCCTTTCGCATATGAAGGCAGGCCAGCAAACTGAAGCAGCTTCTATCTTACCTAAGCTTTACCTAAGACTCAAAACTTCTCTCAGAAGAAAATTAAGGTCCTAAAAAAAGTCCCTGACCGAATGGTCGCCATCCTGTAAGAATTGAATATTTCTACCCAGACATATATTTTATAAAGTTTATTGAAAGGGTAGACAAATGTTCCTAAGTAACCTGACAGCATGGTGCCTAACCTGCCAGTCTCTTCCTCATTCCTTCCCTCACCTGCCTGCTCTGTTCTCTTCTTGGTTCTCCTCCATTCTCTCTTGATTCTCCTCCTAAGAAACCCCCAACCTTGACCTTTATTGATGCACAGTACATAGTCCAACGCAAAACCTGACGCAACTGTGGTATGTCAGGAATAAGTTTGATAGACAGGTAAAGCTCCTCAGGAGGGGAAGGGGATAAACTTCCTTGACACACTGGCAAAGATATTGGGATGGTTTGCCATTTCCTTCTCTAGCTCATTTTTACAGATTAAGAAACTGAGGCAAATGGGATTAAGGGATTTTCCCAGTTAGTAAGTGTCTGAGGTCAGATTTGGACTCAGGAAAATGAGTCTTCCTGATTCCAGGCCTAGCATTCTATCTACTGTACCACCTAGCTGCCATAGATAACAAGTATTCCTAAAAATCACTGTGGTATGCAAAACCAAGCAATTAAAGCCACTATGCTTATGGGGGAAATGGGGTTGTCACATAACACTTAAAAATTTCATCAGTGACACAGAAAAAAAGATTATCTAAATGAAAACAGTAGTATGGCTTTATACATGTTGAATAACATAACAAATACATATGTGCTTAATAAATAGTAGTGGTATCCATGGCCTCTGGCTACTGTGGCTTGCAGAGTTAATGGGCACAAGCCAGAAGGCAGCCCATGACTGCAATTCCAGGATTCAGAGGCACTTTACCTTGAAAAAGATTTCTTATGGAAGAGGTTATTGGAAGGTTTGCAGCTTATAATTTTTTGTGAAGTAGTGTTATTTTCTACATTCTCAATGTTGACGACAAAATCAAGCATGAACAAATATGAAGTTAAATTATTCTTAAATGATTCCCTAATATATAAATTGTCTTGGCAATTTGGCCAAATTGGCATTTTTAACTTTGTTGACCTTCTTTCCTGCACTTAGCAGTATTTGCAACATATTAGGAACTTAGTAAATGCTTCTTGACTTGATCCCACAGTTTCTTGTCACCTCTTATTATGATAAACATGCCATCCAACTGCTATCTGTGCCTTCCAAATTTGTCTTATACCTGTTAGGAGTTTGTCAGTAGTACCAAAAGAAAAAAAGACCTTTGAAGGCACTTTGTGTATCCTCTCTGTAAATCATTGCTTCCTTCAGTGGTGGAGAATAAATAAGAGATTCTGGCAGTATAGAGACCCAAAAGGATGAAGTTGGAACAATTCAGTTGTGGCCCAACTGTGAAAGGAGGCCTTGGGAGTAGTAATAGTAATGGCAAGGAAGAGATAGGACCCTAAAGTATTGCTGGGTTGTACACATTGTAAGTACCCAATAATTAATTTTTTTTTGGTGTTCCAGGTCTATAAAATGGCAGCTGTATGTGGCCCAATTGGGTGGATTTTATAGTGACCTAGAGCTTATAGACCTGTAGGACTGATTTTAAGTGTTGAATATCTTTTCTCTTGGCAGGTGCTTCCCTATTTGTATCTTCTGGGCAGCTGGTGTACATTGCTTGCAACCATGCGTTCCCTGGTATTCCTGTGTGCCCGTCAAGTAATCCAGGACCAGGTCTTTGCATGCCAGGCCCTGGCATTCCTGCCCCAGGAGCTGTATGCAGCACTATTCAAGGCAGCCTTCTTAGACAGAAAAACATTGGTATTGCAGAAGCTGGTACAGATGTGGCCTTTCCCTCTCCTTAGTTTCCAGCAGCTACTGCGTGAAAATTCAGATTGCCGCCGGGTTCCACTACAGGAAAGACCAACAAAGGAGAGTGTACAGGCTGTGATCTTGGGGCTTTCTGCACGACTAAGGGAGCCACCCCCCCGCAGGTAACTTGGGCCTGGGGAACTTGATGTATAGGGAGGCCAGCAAAAAAATCATGTAAAATGTGTGCCTAGAATTAAAGGATGAATGGCAGAAGCCACTTAGAATACTTTTTTCTTTTTTTAATGAGTAATTTATTATAAACTTAACTTTAATAAAGTAACTAGACTTTCAAATACAACTAATTAAACAATTTAGTCATTACTTTTTTTGTCTCCTTTCATTATCTTTATCCATTTTGCCCTATATTTGTGTTTTTCTTTTACATAGTTTCATCATTATATATTGGTCCTTCGGTTCTATTTTCTTCACTTTGCATTTTTTCATATCTTTTTATTTTTGTTTATATTCCATATTGTATTATCCATTACTTTGATTTATGTCCGTCTATTCACCTGTTACCCAATTATTGAAGGTTACAGTGATTTTTAGCTTTGCACAATTATTATAAATGGGGGGCAGCTAGGTGGCTCAGTGGATTGAGGCCTAGAGATGGGAGGTCCTAGGTTCAAATCTGGCCTCAGATACTTCCTAGCTGTGTGACCCTGGGCAAGTCACTTGACCCCCATTGCCTAGCCCTTACCACTCTTCTGCCTTGGAGCCAATACACAGTATTAATTCCAAGATGGAAGGTAAGGGTTTAAAAAAAAAACAATTATTATAAATGCTATTAGAAATATCTTTGATAAAGAAAACTATATTCCAGGTAGTTCTTTTTTTTATTTTTTTATTTAATTCATCAGGCATTTATTAAGTACCTCCATTTTGGGCACAGAGGATATAAAAACAGCCCATCATTCAAAGAGTTTACATTCTTTGGGGGGAAATAGCTTAAAAATGCAAGATGGCCTTTAAGACTGTATGTTCTCCTTCTATTTCATCATTAGTGATGGTAGTGCCAAAAAAGGGAAGCAGATAATTTCACATTTTTTATTGGTAGCCTTTATCCATGATCTTTATCTCAAGACTAATGAGCTAAGTTAAAGCAGGAACTGAATTATATACATATTGACAACTTTCTATAAATGAAATCAAGATATAAAAACTCACAGCTTCAGTGGAAGAATGACTCATACATTTTCTTCAAAGAAACAAATTAATAGGCAGAATGTGCAACCATAGGAAGTATAAAACAACTAATAGAATGCTTGGCCATCTTGTCTGGCAGTGTTCATAAACAGTACTTCTTGTTAAGTTACTTCAGCTGTTCAGTACAGTAGCCCAAATTATCATAGTCAATGAAGCAGAGAAAGATTTAAGTAGTGAACTTGGGTAGTGAGTTTGAGACTTTGTCATTCATCTTTACACCAATCATAATCATGAATAATGTCAAAATTCCTTCCCCACTCGTTCTGGCTAACCCATAGAAACCAAATCCAAAGTAGAAATAAAGGCAGTTTGCAGTTCCTTTCTAAGCTTTCCTTTTCTCTGATAACACACAACTATCATCCCTCTTTCCTGTTGCCAAAAAGCCCCATGTCCATAGACCATATACCCCTCCAGTTTCCACAAATGTGCATTATAGTCTTATAGGCCTGAGAAATTAAACAAAACCCTTAGTATGGCCTTTAAGTTTTTTGTAATATGGCTCTAATGTATATTTCCAGCTTTATTTTACATTGTTTATTTTAATGTATTCTAGGTTCCAACCAGACAAGACTAATTAGCTATTTTGCAAGTTCCATATGCTCTTTCTTGCATTTGCACATGCTGTCCCCTCTATCTGGAATGAATTCCCTCCATATCATTGTCTTTCAGAATCTTTACTTTTGAGGGGCAGCTCAGGTTCCAATTCTTCCATCCATCCTTCCCTGATTTATTCCCCCTGAAAATGTCCTTAGATTTTTCTAAAATACATTGGATTTTTTTCTTTGCCCTCATCATGCCCTAAATTGTATAAGATTTATCTGTCTGTATCATCTACATACAACACCCCCCCAATCACCCTCCCTCCTATATGTTAAAAGCTCCTTAATAGGTTCTGTATTATTTTTAGGGTTGTGTCCCCAGTACCTCTTAAAGTACATTTGATAAATAGTTGTTAAATAAATGAAATTTACTGTAATGCATTTGAGGTTTTCTTCTCTTCTACTGACAGCCAACTTCTTTTTATTCCTTAGCAGTTAGATGGTATAGTGATTAAAATGCTAGACTTAGTGTCAGGAAAATCTGAGTTCAAATGTTGCCCTCAGATATTTCTTAGTTTTGTAGCCCTGGGCAAGTCACTTAATTTATGTCTGCCTCAGTTTCCTCATCTGAAAAATGAGGTAATAATAATAGCACCTGCTTTTTGGAGTTATTGTGAGGTGAGGGTGAAATTAATGATATTTGTAAAGCAATTTGTAAACCTTAAAACACTATATAAATGCTATTGTCATACTTATGTTGCTGTTGTTATGCAATGAGGTCTTTTCTTTTTATTGTTTTTTTTCTAACTGTATGTGATATTTTTAACTTTTTTTCCCCCCAAAACAAGAAAAAAATGCCTCAATCTGTACTCAAGTGATCAGTTCTCTCTCTGGAGGGGGGATAAGATTTTTTTCATCATGAGTCCTTTGGAATTCCCATGGATCATTGTATTGATCAGAGTAGCTAAGTCTTTTTTTTAATTTATTTTACAACTTTTTTTAAAATTATTTTTTATTTTATTTTTATATATGTATATAAAATATATAAAATATATTTTATTATTTTTATTTATTTTACAACTATTTACAGTTGATTATCATTAAAATGTTGTTACTGTATACAATGTGTTCTTGTTCTCTTTACTTTGCATCAGTTGATAAAAAT
Source organism: Monodelphis domestica (assembly GCF_027887165.1). Taxonomy (NCBI): domain Eukaryota; kingdom Metazoa; phylum Chordata; class Mammalia; order Didelphimorphia; family Didelphidae; genus Monodelphis; species Monodelphis domestica. The sequence goes on from NC_077229.1 coordinate 103,656,280, forward strand.
CTTTCCAGGTTTTTTCTTAAACCATTCCTTTTGTTATTTCCTAGGCTATTTCCCATTTTATGGACATCGTCTCAATCGCTAATTCTTTGCCATCACAAAAAGAGCTGCTATATTTTTGTACATAAAGAACCTTTTCCTTTTTCTTTGATCTCTACTACTAGATATAAATCTAGTAGTAGAATTTCTGGGTCAAAGGATAGGCACAGTTCATCCTTTGGGATTAAAAAAAAGGTTATGATCTGTATTGATGGAGGCAATACTTTATATTTGTAAGGAGGTATTGAGAGAGGAAATATATTATAGTTCCAAATTTTTCTTCAGGATGGCTGGACAAATTCACAATTCTAGCAATAGTGTGTTAGTGTCTTTTTTTTTTAGTTTTTAGGTTTTTTTTTTAAGCCCTTACCTTCTGTCTTAGTGTCAATTCTACAGAAAAGTGGCCAGGCTAGGCAATTAGGGTTAAATGATTTGCCCAGGACTGTACAACTAGGAAGTGTTTAAAACCAGATTTGAACCCTGGTCCTTCCCACTCCAGGCCTTATGTACTGTACTGCCTTGCTGTCACCATCCCTATTTTTCTTCATCCCCACCAGAACTTGTCATTGTAGCCAGTCTGATAGGTGTGAGGTAGTACTTTAGAGTTGCCCTTTTTTAAAAACCCTTTACCTTTTGTTTTAGAGTCATTACTAAGATATAGTTCCAAGGCAAAAGAGCAATAAGTACTAGGCAGTTTGGGTTAAGTGACTTGCCCAGCATCACACAGCTAGGAAATGTCTGAGACCAGATTTGAACATAGGACTTCCTGACTCCAGGCCTGGCTCTCTATCCACTGAGCAACTTAACTGCCCCTGCCATGGAGTTAATTTGCATTTTTCTAATTATTAGTGATTTAGAGCATTATTTCACATGACTGTTAATAATGTTGATTTCTTCTAATAACTGTCTATTCATATCTTTTTACCATTTATCAATTGGGTAGTGGTTCTTATTTTTATAATTTGACTCAGTTCCCTATATATTTGGGAATATATTATATACATATGTGTATATATAGTCAAATGAAGCCTTTATCACAAAAACTTCAATTATGTTTTTTCTATGGCCTATTCTTCAAGTGTAGGGAGCAAATGGGGGAACCATTCTGACAGCTTCCCTCAGGTCATCAATGTCTAAATCTTTGAACCCAAGTTTCTTATTGCCTGGACCTGCTCCTCTTTTTTTCCCCAACACTATGGTGTGAGTTTTAAAATTAATATTCAGTAACTAAGTATTATATTTTAAAAGTTTTATTACTGCCTGAATTCAGCTCGACCACAGGTCCAAAAAGAGGAAGAGGGAGGAGGAGTTACAACCACTTAAATACCATCACGCAAAATGAGAGGACACAGGAGAAGGGAATTTGGAGAAATACTAAGGGACTTCTAGGGGATGAAATCCAAAGACTCAAAATCTCCATTTATACATAACCCCCCATCCCCACCCCTGTGATCCTTTTGGGAAACCAGTTTCCCCAAAAGGATCATGGAAACATTATCAACTTAAAAATTACATAATTGCAGCTTATGTGCCACTATCTATTTCTGAGAATGAAAAAAAGGAGGGGAAAGTACCCAACAATTTAGAACTATTCAAAAGTATAATGGGGAAGTTCAGCTTTCCTGTTGACATTCAGTCAGAAAATACTTGCTGGGATTTTGTAGCAGAGATTCCTGCTTGGATAAGTCTTTGACTAGATGCCTTCTGAGGTCTCTTCAGGAATTTGTGAGATAGAGTTGGAGGTAGATTAGGATTAGTATTGCTTAAAGAACCAGAGAAAGGCCTCTTCCTGAAAACTTAGAGAAAGACACAGATAAGAATAACACAAAGAGAAAATCGGTGGAAAAGTTGTCATCTGACCAATGATGAATCATGTTATCTATCTCCTGACAGAAGTGATAGACTCAGTGAAGAATGAAGCATACCTTTTTTGACATGGCCAGTATGGGAATTTGTTTGATTTGACTATATGTATTTGTTATAGGGGTTTTCTTTTTTTTTTCCTTTGGAGAAGGGAAGGAAAGGAAATAAGTAATTATTAAAAGTGATTTTTAAACACAAGTTATGATCTGTATTGATGGAGGCGATCCCTTATACTTGTAAAGGAGTTGTTAGGGAAGGGAGGAAATATATTCTAGGTATTCACAGAGTGATAATATAGAGCCATTTGTGAGGAGCAACAAGTAGGCCAGTCAAACTTGATGGTAGAATATGTAGAAGGTTGTAAAATAGAAGACTAGAAAGGTAGGAAGGGGAAAGGTTCTGAAGAGCTTGAGATGCCAATGAGAATTTTATATTTGATCTTGGAAATATTAGGGAGCTGACATGGTCAAATATGCACTTGAAGAAAATTACTGGCCATAGAGTGGAGGATAGATGGATAAAAATGATGTAGGGACACCAATTACAAGGCTCTTAAAGTAGTGTAAGCAAGAAGGTGATTAGGGCCTATATTCAAGTTGTGGGTGTGTGAGTAGAAAAAGGTCAAGACATGCCAGATTAACTTTACTTTTAATTAAAAAAGAAACAATATTGGCTCTGTACCTATGGTGAAAAGAGTACTGTTCCAAGCTTCAGGTTCTTTGGGCAGCTTCCTTCAGAGCTAGTTTTGAGGATTTATAAGTTTTCAATTCTTCCAAGGTGATATGATATAAGAAGAGGTATATTTAAACTCTCCTGACCTGGGCTCTGGACTGTGAGTAAACATAAGCTCCCTTTTCTGCCTTAGAACTGTGACCAGGGTTTCTGCTCCCCTGTAGTTGAAAGCACTGGTGTCTACTAGTGCTCTTCACCACCCTGAGGCCATGACTTAGGACTTCGACCTGGTTCTGCTTGTGGGCAGTTCAACAAGAGCCTTGCACCTAGAGTCAGTAAAGGGACCCCTGTAATCTCCTTCTGAGTAGGTGTCCCTTACCATCTGTGGTTGAGAACTCCAAAAGCTTTTGCTGCTGATTCAGCTGCACCCAAGGCCTGTGGCTTGGTGTACTGCTTCGTACTTCAGTTCTCCCTGGTGTGCTAGATCTTTTGTGCTGACTTTCTTTCTTTTTTTTTTTTAAATAAACATTATTTTATTTGGTCATTTCCAAACATTATTCATTGGAAACAAAAATCATTTTCTTTTCCTCCCCCCCTCCCACCTCTCCCATAGCTGACACATGATTCCACTGGGTATCACATGTGTTCTTGACTTGAACACATTTCCGTGTTGTTGGTATTTGCATTGGAGTGTTCATTTAGAGTCTTTCCTCAGTCATATCCCCTCCACCCCTGTAGTCTTACCTTGGTGTTTTTATTGTGCTGACTTTCTAAGTTGCTTTGGACTAAAAAATTATTTCACTTCATTTTTTTTGTTCATTATGCTGCTCTAGATTTCATTTTGAGGTGTTATAGTTTTGGGAAGAGTAATTTGTTAGAGATTAGGTGGATCTGTGTACCTTCTCCACCATCTTGGCTCCAGCCCTCCAAACTAACTTTACTCTCAGGGTTACTTAAGATTAGGTGAATGCTGTAGATGTAGTTTATATAGATTTTAACCAGGTAATATTGCTCATATTGTTCTTGTGAAGAAATTAGAATGCAGACTGTAGACAACTCTTAATTTGTCACTTTTCCCATTTGCTTCTCTGCAACTCCTATCCATTCTACTATATGAGAGAAATCAATTCCATCTTCCATATGACAGCCTTTCAAGGGCTAGGCCTCAGACACTTAATAGCTGTGTGACTGTAGGCATTTAACTTTACCCTGTTTGCCTCAGTTTCCTCATCTGTAAAATAAGCTGCAGAAGGAAATGGCAAACCATTCCAGTATCTTTGCCAAGAAAAACCCCAAATGGAGTTATAAGAATCAGACACAACTGAACAAGACAAATTTTAAAAAGACAAAAAAAACCCCATAAAAAAGACATTCCATTTCTAACAAGAAGTCATCAGATATTTAGGAATTAATTTACTGGATACTAGTTTGTTCTTTTATAAAGATAGGCATAAAACTTAAAAAAAAAAGCCATAGAAAATTAGAGGGGACAATTATTATTTACAATTAGGTAAGACTGACATTGTAAAAATGACTATTTTTGAAGTTGATTTATAAATTTAATTCAGTGCTAGTCAAAATGCCAGGAACAGTTTATATGAAGAAATAAGAGGGCAAAAATATTTAGCTTACATATGGGAGAAAGTGATAGAAATAGTCTTACTTATCAACACTACCTAATATTTAATTACAGTACTTTAGGGATTCTTGATTTCATCATTGTATGTCCCCCTCCTTATCTTTCCCAATTTGTGATGAGGACCACAGTTGTTTACAGTCTTATTAATCATTTCATGAATTTTAGCCAAAGAAAAATCTGGTAACCATCTTTTAATTTTTAATACAATTTTATTTAATATTTAGTTTTTATTTCCTTCCCTCAAACTCCCCATCTCTCATTGAGAAAGCAAGAAAAATAAAATTCATTAAAAATATTCCCACTTTAGCCATGTCCAAAAAATAAATCTGCCTAAATTTGCACTCCAGGTCTATCACTCTCTATCTGGAGGCAGGTAACATGTTTCATCATGAATATTTTATTATGTTGATGAGAGGGTTTTTTTTCAGTTATTTGTTTTTTAAAGTAGTAAAAATTTTTCCCCATGATTTATGTTGTCTCCCTCCCCCATCCTGGAATTTACAAACAATTCCACTGGATTATACATGTATTCTGTTGAGAGTTTTCAAAAAATTGTCTTTACAGTATTATAATAGACAAATTCTTCTGGTTTGCTCATTTCATTTTGCATATGTTCTTACAAGTCTTTCCAAGTTTTTCTGAAACTATTCTCTTTGTAATTTCCTATAGCATAATATTCTATCATCTATATATATCATATTCCAGTTTGTTAAGCCATCCCCTAGTTAATGGCTACCTCCTCAGTTTCCATTTCTTTGCCACCATGAAAAAAATCTATAGCCATATTTTTTTTTAATAACCCTTAACCTTCTGTCTTAGAATCACTACTGT